>NC_080104.1:16274611-16983986 GCF_950005125.1 Chionomys nivalis | reverse complement strand
TTGTCTATAAAATATCTTAAAATTCTCCCTCAAATTTTTTTCCAAATATTTCAACTCAATTATATTTTATTTTATTTTATTTTATTCTGTTGTATTTCTCACAGACATCTCATATTATGACAATAATATGTTAAATGTGAACAATGTGTATCAAATATCAATAATTTTTTAAAAGAATTTATTGATTTATTATACAAAGTTCTGCCTTCATGAATGTCTTGATGTCAGAAGAGGGTACCAGATCTCATTATAGATGGTTGTGAGCCACCATGAGGTTTCTGGGAATTAAACTCAGGATTTCTGGAAGAGCATTCAATGTTCTTAATCTCTGAACCATCTCTACAGTCCTCAATATTCTATAATAATATCAAAAATAAATCTTATTTTCAACAAATTTTTTTTGGTATGAAAAAGACAGTGTTAAGGAAAGCAATATTCTTCTAAATGCTCACAAATCTGGAAAAACAAGGCAAAATATAAAATCCCTATCTTCAAAAATATGAGAAGCACCGAAAAACAAGGAAACATTGCATTCAATATGAAATACAGCAAAGAATACAGCAATGTTAGGTAATATAGTTATAATGGAATCACAAACTGTGACAAAAATGATCGACAAAAATAGAGGCAACAGTCATGAGACTCCTCTTGCTTTAGAAAAGAGAAAAGGGAATCTCTAAGAGCAAATACAAAATAGGAGAAAATGGACCCAAAAAGAGGCCAGAAAATTACTCGGATTGTTGTGCTCTGTCTCTATGTTCTGATGAGCAAGTAGCAGAACCCAAAAGCACAAAAGACCTCAACATAAAGCCAGTCACACTGAACCCTATAGAAGAGAAAGTGGGAAGTACAGTTGAACACATTGGTACATGACACCACTTCATAAATATAACTCCAGAAACATAGACACTGAGAAAAACAATTAATAAATGGGAGCTCCTAAAACTGAAAAGCTTCTGTAAAGCAAAGAACACAGTTAAAAAGACAAAATGACAGCCTACAGAATGGGGAAAGATCTTCACTAACCCTACATCAGACAGAGGTCTGATCTCCAAAATATAAAAAGAACTCAAGAAATTTGACACCAAAAGAAAAAATAATTCAATTAAAAAAATGGAGTACAGACCAATGATGTCATTCTATAAAACCCTTTGAAGTGGACAGTATGTGGTGGCAAATGAAACCCCTACTGGCATGAAACCCTACAAGGCACTAAGAACTCAAGATTTCTTTTTTGAACTTTATAGTTCCCCCTGATTCCAAGTAACACATCTTGTTCCTGTGGCAAGTGTTCTTCATGTTTTATGTGGTGACAAAGAGTATTCTTAGAATATCAAGGAAATGGAGCTTAGTATAAATCAAGGTAGATCTCTGGGAGAAAGAGATGATTGCCAAAGCAAGGAAGGAGGAAATGTGTAGATCATGTAGATCTGCTAACTCTCATGATATAGATTGATCACTTACTGTTTTATCCTCTGTATATATTAACATGTGACATCATTGAAGTACTGTATCTAAAATTAAAATAAGTCAAGGTCACATTATATCTTTAAAAGTTACGGTGATAGTTAAAGGAAGTAGGAAATTGAATTTAGACTTACCAAGAGTCACTCTAAAACCATTGTGTATTCCCTAACTAGAATAAGTGGATTGGAATTCAGTTTACCAAGTTAGCCTTCTTCCACTGTCTTAGTAGAAAAGGTGCTATAAAGAAATTGGCTAATCCTTACTAATCTGTAGTGACACAGCATTTGTGGGCAAGCCAACACTTATACCAAACCACAAATTATGTAAAGACACAAAGTTGCCTTCTTCTATAGCTTTACCAAATTGGAATTAGTTTAATTTTTACCTTTTAAGAATATACAAAAGAATTCAAGACTACTACAAGTAGAGTCTTTCACTCTAGGGTGGAGGGAGTTCTTTCTAAAGGAAAGTCTCTTCTTGGTGTCATTTCCCAGGAGTTGACTGTGAAAGGCAATCAATTATGAAAATTCAGTTATCTTATATAATGTGCCTCCTAATGAGGACAGATAACTCCAGAAGACCAAGGTCCTCTAAAACAACTGAGCAAAGCTCGTATGAACTCACAGAGATTGGAACAGTAACCATAGAGTAGACACAGGTCCTCTGTGTATATACAATAGCTTTTAGTTAGTGTTTTTATGGGACTCCTGAATGTGCAAACCAAGGAGTCTCTGATTCTTGTTTCTTCTCTTAGTGCTCACTAATTTTTCTCTTGGCCTATTTTGTCCAACTTCTATATGATGGTTTTCATTTTACCTTATGTTTTCTTAAGTTTTGTTGTTATCTCTTAGATGTCTCTTCTAATAAGAGACAGAAACTGAGCAAATGAGAAGGAAAAGGAGCAAGGGAGGAACTGGGCAGCGTAGAGGGAAGAGAAATTGTATTTACATTATATTGTATGAGAAAAAAGTTATGGTTAATTAAGTGAGGAATATAAAGTACCTCATGATGTCTCAGGTGTAACCATGTTATTTGTTTAATTTCAATTCTCATAATACTTATCAAAACATTATAGTTTTTCCTTTATCTTTAATAATGACTTATATATTCTCCCTAATAAATCCATTATACAAAAATATTTCTCTTTCATACTAACATTCTTTTTATCAAAACACATACTTTATATCTATGTATCTTTTCTATTTGATTTTTTTTGTGAATGAAAGTAATTACATTTGGGTCAGCGAGATCATTCATATAGTAAAAATACTTTCAGCCAAACTTGATGACCTCAGTTCAATCCTTAGGAGCCACATGTGGAAGGAAAACACCTTACTTTGTTGTTCTATTGCTGTGAATAGACTCCATGACCATGAAAACTCAAAATGAGACATTTAGTTGGAAGCGACTTACAGTTCAGAGGTTTAGTCCATTATCATCATTGTGGGAAGCATGCAGTCATGCAGGCAGACATGGTGCTGGTGATGAGCTGAGAGTTCTACATTCAGATTGGATGGACTGGTAGCAGGAAGAGATTGAGACACTGGGCCTGGCTTGAGCATTCAGAACCTCAAAACCTACTCCCAGTGACACACTTCCTCCAAAAGTCCATACCCACTCTAACAAGGGCACACCTCCTAACAGTGCCAGTCACTATGGGCCTAATGGGACCTTTTCTATTCAAACCACCAAGAAGACTATGTATATCCAGACTGTCTCCTGACATTCACATGTATAGTATGGTGTATAGCCATCATTACATGCACACACACACACACACACACACACACACACACACGTAATATTACAAATAAATTTGATAGATTACATTGCTTCACAGAAGTTAGTTATTAAGTTGAATACACTTTAAAGGAGAAATTATATTCATCATAAAATAAAATACACTAAGATTATTTCTAAATTCCAAGGAATCCCTAAAGTCCTTGAAAAGAACATATATAAATATATGGACAGAGAGAGAGAGAGAGAGAGAGAGAGAGAGAGAGAGAGATCAAGGTGGGAGGTTTGCCTCGGTATAGTTCATGGGGACCAGAAGAGAAGAAAAAAAGTAGTTGAAAGTGTTTTGAAAACTAAAGAAGAGTCTTTGATGTATGAAATTTAAACACAGATTAGTTCTTTTAGAATGTGACATGGAGAGTATGCTCCCCTGATGGGTGCTCTGCATTGAACTCTGATTCTTTGGAATAGCAATAAATGCTCTTAGCTGCTGAGCCTACTGCTGAGGCATCTAGAAGTCATTTAAACAAATTAAGAAGATGTACCTTTGTCTATGTTTCCCAAAGCAGATCACTGTCTCAAGAAAATATATATCAAGTTGCAAGGGGGAAGGAAAAGAGGGGAGCAGAAAAAAAGATATATATAGCTCAATAAAAAAATAAAAAAGAAAATATATTTGATATACAAAGTACTACATTTTAGGTATATATCAAGATGTTGAATTTTGATCTGAAGAATTTTAAAAATCTTATAATTATAGTCACTATAGTTATATTTATTTCAATTCTTTGTTTTAATTTTCACGACCATTTTATAACCTAGTTTGACTTCCTCAATGTACTCTTATCATTTCTTGGAATATTCTAATTTAAGGCAAACCTGATTTATAATCTAATATTTGTGTCTTTCCTTTTCCTTTAATTATCTTAAGAAAACAAATCTTTATACTTAAGTCATTGCAACCATTCTCTCTGTTCTGCCTTCTGGATCCCTGTTCCTTTTTTTTTTAATATCATGAGATATAATAGCAAAAACACAGACCTTTATAAGTATACTAAAAGAGAAAAGTACATAGCCCTAAAGATCTTTACCATTAACCTTATAATTCCAGTTTTATCTAGGAAGAAATCTGCCTCCCTAAAGAATTTAGAGATAGCAGAGTCAATTCTTCATATCATAACATTTAGACTGATTTGCCAGAACATGTCTCATGATGCTGCTTCTGGAAATGGAGGCTATGCAATCTATTCTCACAATTATAACTGTGAAATAAGTCAGAAAGCAGTAGCCACAAACTGAAACCCAGAAAGACAAAGCCAAATAGATGGGTGCCTTACATCCGAGACCACTTAAGGCACAGTAAAGGAGAACAAGCCAGAACAGACAAATATGTTAGACTGGAAAGCACATAGGCCACAATCTAGGAAGACAAATCAGAATAAGTCAGTACCCCAGGCCATGAATGAGAAGGATGGCCCATCACCTAGTTAATAAAGAACAGAGGAGTGCTTTTTAACTGTGGGAAAGATATGCTTTTAAACTCAGGATTGAAACCAGAGAACACAGAAACTCAACTTGTTCTGTGAAGTGGAAATTGTTAGAAAGTCCCCAAATGAAATTACTAAGCAGCACTTTGTGAGATTTCTTGTCCTGGAACACAAGGGTGTTCCAATATCAAACAGCCTTCAAAATGAAGTACATGTGTGTATACATGTGATGCAAGAACACAGACTTGGAAGTTCCCCTAGCAAAGCATGTAGAGAGAAGGGTATGGAGATGTGAGGGGTCTCCAAGAGCTTCCAGAACAATTGCTAGTGTGTTTCCTGCTTAAGCAAAGATCTACCATAGTCTTGAAAGTCTTTACCAAACTAAAGGACAAATCATCTTGTCTACCTGACTCCCACTGAGTCATGGAAGTAGCTTGGAGACATTTGTAAATATGACGTGTGATAGTTAATCTTGGTTATCAACTGACTACATCTGGAATCAGCTGAAATCCAAGCAGCCTGGTGCAACCGTGAAGGGTTTTTCTTGATTTGATCATTTGAGGTGAGAAGATTCACACTAAATCTGGGTCATTGTGTTCAGAAGATCCACCCTAAATCTAGGCCTCCCCTTCTGGTGGCAGCCAACATAAGCAGACATGGAAGAAAGAAGCTTGTGCTTTTTGCCTGCTTGTCCTCACTCTCATGCCGGGAAATTCATCTGTGCATGTAGCTGAGGGATTCCTTCACTGATATTAGAACCTATTTCTTAAAGATTCCACGTAGACTGAAGATCAGCTGAGACACCCAGCCTTGTGGACTGAACTACTACCAAATTCTTGGACTTAGGAGACAGCCATTGTTGGATTAACTAGACGACAACCTATAAACCAATCTAATAAACCACCTTTTAATGAATATAGATCCATTCCATCAGTTCCTCCAGAGAAACCTGACTAATACATGACTTTTCAGAAAGTCAAACTAAAACAGTTCATTTGTGAGTACACCATTGTGACAATGTATTAAAAAATTTAAAAGGGAAAATGATACAAAACCGCTTATGAGACAATTGATTTCTCAAACCAACAATGAAGAAATGTTATTTCTGTAGATTTCCACTGACATTCATGGGTCTACAGCAAGAATGAATGTGCTTAATAATAGCAATGAATCCTCTAGGTATACAATATAAGGTCATTTATTCTAAGAATTTGTTCCAACTCTTAGTTCCACATCCACTTGACTTTTAAAAGACACAATAAATAAACGTCACATAAAAATTAAGCTGGGCAGTGGAGGCACACACCTTTAATCCCAGAACTTTAGAGGCAGAAGCACGTGGATCTCAGTGAGTTCCAGGCTAGCCCGGTCTATAAAGCCAGTTCCAGGAGAGGGTAAGACTGTTACACAGAGAAATTCTGTCTTAAAAAATAATTACATGAAAATTGCATCTGTGTAGTTGCTGAAGTTCTTTATTGAAAAGGATGATTACCTGTGTTTAATTAAAAGGACATAGGACAAACTCAGATGTCAGGCTTTATCCTGGGAGACACTGTAGAGTAGATTAGTGGTGACTTTATCCACTATCTTGCTGCAAGTTGCTTTAGGACACACATAGTTCTTTTTTTTTTTTAAAGTTCTAGTGATGAATGATGACCTGTGTTCATACAACTTTCAAAATTCTGCATCCAACTCAATCCACTGTGTTTAAAGCACCAAAGTTGGTCATAATCCAAAGGTGTCATCCTTAATGACACCTTTTTAAAATAGCCGTGTGAAAGAGATATCTGTGTAAATCCAGGGAGGGGAAAGCTTTGTCATTTGGCATCCAACTTGCCACTAATCTCCTCTAGGTTTCCCAGGCATGCCTCAGCTGAAAACTGCATCCCCTTTTCATGAAGTCCGTCTTGCTGCGCCCTGGACATGTTAATGGATTTTGTTTTCACATAGGCAGGTAGCCTTGCACTTTTCCATCAGCAGTTTATGTTCACAGCCTGCTGATTTCTTCAAGGTCTCACAGTTACTAAGGGAATCTTCAAACTCACAGCTATTGGCTGTAATGAAAACAATTTTGGTTAACTTATTGCCATTATCTGAAAAGCAGAAAAGCCCACCCATTAAAACATCCATGGAGAGGTAGAAATGAGAAACACACTTGCATCATTGCCCTTGTGGTGGTCTCAAGTGACCCAGGGAAGACCCATTGGTTGAGTTCACTGGCTCACCCATCACTTTTTCTTACTTTTCATTCAATGGCATATTTCTAAAATGAGTTTACTTACTTATATCCCCCGGCAGTCAACAAGAAAAAGAGATATAAGCATATCTATAACTGCTGAGTCGGATACAGAACCCGCTAGATAAATGTAGCTATTTTAGTGCATCATAAACTCAATTAGTTTCTTAGCCTAACTCGGTCATTTCAAGTACCCAAGATCACATTCGTGGCTAATCTTCTCAGACAGATGTTACAGAGACTCCTCTTATCTCCCATTCTGGAAACCTAACTTTACACTTTCAGGAGTAAATGCCCTTTGTGAATGGGCTGAAACAAGGACAGTGTGCCATGTTTTCCTCAGACCCTCAAAGTTGATTATTTATGGGTGTTAGTATTCAGAAATCTGTACTGGCCTGCCGTTGGGGTTCTGACAGCTGTAGCCACACAGAGCCTAAGAGCACCTCCTGAACACATTCACTACATTCCCTTCTGAAAAGGTCCCGCTCACCTCCTACCTTTCTCTTTCTCTCTGTCTCTATCTGCCCCCCTCTCTGCTCCTCTGCCTGTCTGTGTTCCCCCTTCTCTCTCTCCTCTCCCCCTCCTCTTCCCTCCCTTCGTCTCTCCTCTTCTCTTCTGCTGCTCCGGTCCTCAGAAGTCAGTCTTCCCCCTTCCCTTCCCACTTTTTTACATTCCCTTTCCCCTAATAAAAATCTCCCTAGCAGAGAAAAATGTATAGCTCCATAAAATCAATTTTAAAAAAAGAACCCTCTATGTAAACTCTGTCACATGGTGTCTTTCTCTTATGCTGCTTTTTAAAAGTACAATTATTGGGTATGGTCTCTTTGAAGCCCTCCTACAATCTCAAGGACATAGCATTCTAATAACTTTGCTTCTAATTCTGGAGCAGAAACCAAGCAGGTATAGTCCATCTGCTCCTGGCAAGCATGGAGACAGCACTCGAGCCTTGTTTATTTGGCACACAATGCAACAATGCTCATTGCAGCATTTAAACTGTTTCCCTGCTGCTTCTGAACTTGCTCCCATTTGCAATTTCTGTATCCTGGTGCCAGAAGGTTTTAGGAAACATGACTGTCACTTCCTTTTATTTAAAATTTTCTGTTTTATACTCACTGAAAGTAGGGTATATTCCTAACTGTTTAGCAAGTAGAATTCTGCAGAGATATAGTGATTCAACACATTTTCTTATTAGTCTGTAGCAGCTTTGATGTTAATATTTTAAAATTATAGCTATAAAATTGAGTCAGGAATGATGCTAAATAAAAGTGAACATATTTGAAAGGTAAAAATCTCAATGAGTGATTCAATTCTGTCATTCACATTAATTTAAATAAAAAACATCTGAAGTGCTGGGGCCCAATAGTTATGCCTGTTTCTATTAATGAAAAATAAGATACATGGCATTTATGTTATTTATTCATCTGTAGTCATGTTTTATCTATAAGCCAATAGTATATGCACATTGGATATTGTAATTAAATATTTTCAAAAATACCTACCACCTAATTACAGGAAAAAACGATCATTTTAAAAGTAAATAGTATGTTTCTGATTATACTAGAGAAATGAAAAAAAATCAACATAGTGAACTCAAAGACTAGTACTAGGGGATGTAAGAGGAAAAACAGGATCTCAATTCATGCAGGTATACAGAATTTGAATTTTTTAAGTTATGAGAATAAGTGTGCCTGCAAGTCTATATGTCCAGCACCTGCATTCGGGTACCTGGAAGTGGACTTCAGATATCTTGAAACTGGAGTCATGGGCAGTTATGAACCATTACGATCAGTTATGGCAATGGAACCCAGGTCCTCTGCAAGAACAGCAAATACTCTTAATTGCGGAGCTATTTCTCCAGCACCATGCTTTGTTTTTTTCTTTTTTAATATCACTTTGGGTCTATTGATATTAAGTTTAAAGAACAATACGTGAATGACTTGCAAGGTAAATAGTCTCTGAACATCACTCTCACTGAGGGTAAAAGGTCCATTATGTAGCTCAGGTAAAATTCTTCTCATTACAAATAAAATATAAGTTAGTAAAGTGTATAAAATACTTATTCTAGTGCTTCTCCTGGGTAAATTGTTTTCTTCCTCTAAGAACACATCACTTAGCTGATTTTACCGTTTCCAGATAAATAACATACGGACTGTTTGATGACCCACCAGTGGCTTCCATGACACTTACTGCATAGTCCACTCTCACAGTGATTGGGACAGCTAGCACACGGTTCCCCTTGCTTGTAAGGAGTGGCCTTTGTCAACGCATTGTTACCCCTGAAATTTAAAACATCCAATTATTTTTCTCTTAGTTGCTCTTTCATAGACCAAAGTATCAGTGAAGATATGTCCATGGTTGTGCACGATTTTCAATTTTGTCTACATTATTTTATAAACAAAACTGAAAATACTGATTTCCACAGCATAACTCAGACAACAATAACAATTAAGAACACACGTCACACATGAGCACCTTTGCTCTAAGTTGCTGTCTGTTGCTGAGATAAAACAATGACTAAAAGAGACTTTGCGGGGGCAGGAAGGGTTTTATTTAACTCATAGCTTACAGTCTGTCATTGAGGGAAGTCATGGCAGGAACCTGGAGGCAGGGACTGAAGAAGACACGGTGCAGATTTAAATGCTGCTTACAGGCTGCACCCAGGCTCATGTTCAGCTACCTTTCCTTCAGGCCAGGTCTACCTACCTAAAGGTGGCATGGCCAGCAATGGGCCAGACCCTCCTACATTAGCCATCAGAAAACGGCCTCACAGACAGGGACCCGGACCAATTTAATACAGGAAATTCCCTAATTTGAAGCTCCTTCCCAGCTGTGTCAGGGTGACAACCAAGACCAACAATGACACACCGTCTCTCTAACCACAATAATTCATCAAACTAAATAATGAAATGGAGGTAACTGGGAGCTAGAATTGTCCCCTCCAATTGCCAGACAGATGAAATCATTACTAAGGACAGACACTCCCAGGTGTGGGTTTAGGAATCCCATCACTCTAGAGACAGAATATCTCATAAATGGCAGTGGTAATAGATAACGACTAATATTGGAAAGCTGAGCTAGTCCACGGTTACTCTAAAATCGAAAATAAAGTTTCAGCATTTGTTTTCTGGCTGAGAGTGAGTTCATACTGTTTGTGTATGGCTAGTAGCATGTACTTAAGCCGCGCTGTATGAGAATTTTACAGTTACTATGAAGAGAATGTCAGTTTGCAAAGCTTAGATCTGTGCCAGCATTCAAGGTATACTATCTTACAGGGATGAATTTTTGACTCATGATGATCATTACCATGTGGACCATGAGCTTGAGAATACATAGGAATCTAAATCCTAATTGTACAAGTGACACAACAGTCCAAGGTGACACCATTGAGTCTTGGTGTATTGAGCACACACTTAGAGAAACAAACCATGAGGGTTCTAGACAAGCGCTATGGGTTCATCTCCCAGCTTCCTCCCACTATCCATTCCATATCTTGTTTCTTGCATCTGCTCGTGGGATGCTTTTATGATCAAGGAATAAATTTAGTTACAAATCTCCATGGTCTGTGAACTTTCTCTAGTAAACGCTGAAAGATGTATTGGCAGAGAAACAAATTCTAGTTCAAAGCTCTCCTAATCGAGTCTTCTTTCACCTGAGTAACCATCACTCAACAAATCTGACAAGAAGCGTGATCCCCACCCCTTCAAAAGAGTAAGTAGAATTAAAACGGAAAGTATGTTGTGACTACACACATGGAATAGCAAAGTTTGTGTGAACGATGTAAGGGTTTTTATCTTTGGTAGGTAACAAGTAATTGAAATATTTAAATAGAAAAAAAAGGTGAAATCAAGGTTATCCCTTTTGCAGCACAACTGTTTAATTCATTTACCCTAGCATTAAAAATGTAAAGTCCTGCAGTGTGAAATTAGCAAAATAGATAACGTGAAACCTGAGAAAAATTCACAACTCAAGGTTCCGTGAATGAAGAACCTAAGGAAGGATAGTTGAAAGAAAGAACATCATTTCATCAGTGAAGATGGAGATCTTTGGGCTGGAGAAATGGCTCAGAGGTTAAGGACGCTGACTGCTCTTCCAGAGGTCCTGAGTTCAATTCCCAGCAACCACATGGTGGCTCACAACCATCTACAATGAGATCTGGTGCCCTCTTCTGGCATGCAGTCATACATGGAGGCAGCACACTGTATAGTATACATAATAAATAAATCTTTTAAAAAAAAAAGATGGAGATCTTAGATCTTTACATTCAGAACTATGGAACTGCACTCTTCTCTGACAAATTAACCTTACCTAGATCTTCAAAATAAAACCCTGACATTTGCTCTTCACTTGGTGGGGTTACATTTCTGATTCTGGTTTGCTTTATATAAGAACTTTCAAATATTAATTTGCAGGTAAAATTACACACAATTCTGGAGTGCATACTTACGCAGGACAGTATTGGCAAACGTAGAAATATTTTAGGGTACTTTGGTTGGGACAGTAAGCAACTCCACATCCAATTTTGTAAGATGAATACCAAACAACCTACAAGACAAATGCTTGGATGTTTAATAGAAAAGTGGTAGAATATTCAAAGGTAAATATTGACCTATATAGAATATAAATATGTGGCTATAATAGTCATTAACATTTACCATATAAAATTTTTATTTTGAGTATCACAGTAATAAAATTTTATTTTTAATACCTTTTAAAACTAAGCATGTTATATGGGATGACTATTTTATCCATTTGTAATGAAAGGTTGTATTGCATACTTTCCTATCATTGATTCTTCAGACCCTGGGCATAAATTAATATATCTTAAGGAATCAATCAAATGACAGAACTATATAATACACACTCAGCCTGTCTCCTCAATTGAACATAGGAATGGGTCATCAGCTGGCAAAGCTTTAGTCATTGCATTGCAGTGTTTATTACTATGGCATCTCCATCTATCTGCTCACCTGAGTATAATGTCCAACAGCTGCATTGGGTTGTGCTCCTACACCGTAAGTAAAATATTCATTTTCGTCATACCAGCTTTGAATTAAGGTTGACCAAGAAGTAGGGTCACTTGACATATAGAGATTTTCACCACATCTGGTACCTGGGAAGGAAAATATTTATGAGGAAAACATTAAAACATTCAACGGCAAAATAAATTGACTATACAAATGCAAAATGCTGTACTTCAGCCATAGTGCCTATGCTGGGTAATTGTTGGTTGAGGTGGGAGCATGGTGCCTGCTTCTTAGATTAATTAACTAATTAATAGATTAATAATATATTAATCATATGAGAAGACAGTCATCTCAGACAGTTAAGCTGTCCTAAGTATACAAATATTTGAAGCTGCTGTGAATGCTCCATTCTGTTAAATGGAGAATGTTCCATTCTTCTCCATTTGCACTGTCAAAACTGCAGCTAACTCAGCACTAAATTCTTTACATGTGTATGTGTTGTGTGCTCTCAGCATTGTGATGCAGGCCTAGGAAAGAGAAGGGGTCAACACCTGCATGTTTTCTTAAAATATTCAGTCTCCATGACTTTTGATTATGATTTCAAAACATTAAGTATTTTGCAGCAAAACGAACTGAACACAATCAGATGTATATCATAAAAATAGATATCAGAATACTGAGCAGCTGTGCATTATTCAAAATGTGGGGGCAGGTGATTAGATTTGATAAAGCTTCAAGAAAAACATCTAGTGTGATATGACTTCAGTGTGTTCTCTGGCCTTTTTCTCCCTAATGTTGTTTTCTAGTTTGAGAATTTTTGCAAAAAAGGATGCCACATGCTCTGCTGTGCTTCTGAGCTCAGAGAGAACAAATGATAATCACATGAAACATTTGCATAATATAAACAAACATGAACCACATGATAATTATATTTAAATCATAAATGACTTGGAAAGATAGCACTAATACCATTTATGTGCAAATTATTAATGTAATATCCTAGAAATACCTGATATTGTTGAATTTATTCACTTATGAAGCAGTCATATATATAAAAGTACATACTGGTTTTTCGGGCTTCTGGATTACTGTGCTCTAAAGTACACTTATTAGCCCACTTCTGAGCATTTCCAGTTGTTTCTGTGCTCCATTCCTAAATATCAAAAGAAAAAGAAAACTACATTTAGTGATACAATCATAACGAAAGCATATAATTTGATTGGTTAGCAAAACTTTAAAATTTCATTGGAAGATTTTTCTAATTATCACTGTTATTAAAATGTCTCTTTTGCATGTTTTAATTTTGTTTCCACATGAAGATAAGTCCATCAAGGTTGTGTAAAAGGGCAAAATACTCAACAAGAAAGCCATATCTATGATGTTTGTGAATGATGCTAAATACTGATACATGTAAAGCGTTTTAATGATATTTTAATATTATAAGGTGTTCTGAGTTATTCCAAAGTACTTTGATGCCTATTCATTTCATGTGGAAGAGATGGGCTTGGATGAGATAAAGGAATATGAGTATTGTGTGCTGGAAAGTACTGTATATTAAGAAGAGTGTAGTATTGAGAATGGAGAGATGGCTCTGTGACTGAGAAAACCTACTGCTCATTTGTAGAAGTCCTGTGTTTGGTTCCCATCGCTGTCCATAAACCAACTTATAGTGGGGATCTAATGCCTGTGCATGGCCACACTCACACACAGAAACACAGAAAAAAACATATCCTCTCAAGAAGTAAGACCCTGAAAGACAGAAAATGCCTTGATGTGTGCCAAGGAAAGACAATGAACAAAATGTTTCACACAGGATTCTCAAAGGGTTGGTTTCTAATTCTGCCTAACTTACTAGATAAAAAACCTGAAATGTCTTTCAGCCATGTTAAAAATGAGAACAATGGACTCTTTCTCACATAAAAATGAATAAATAAATAAATTAGTAAAATAGCAAAATCAAAACAGGAACTCTAGGCAGCAATGTCAGAGGTGAAGCCGGTGGCAATTGAGCTTCAGGAGATCAGACACAGCGCAGTGATGGGTGAATCTCAAATAGGCAAGGCCCCAAGGATTTCAGATCCAGAATAGTCTCTTGCTATTTCTGTCTTGGCATATTTGCTGCTGACATTTTTCTCTGGTATCAGGCATGGTGTCAACAGGTGTGGGGAGAATTCCACTGCTTTTAGTGTTGTATGATTATTTCACAAAAATATCCTGTTCTGCTGGGCATTTTTACCTGTGGATTATTATAAGGATGATTTCCACCTAAGCTGTGCTGTTTAACTGAAACAATGATTTTATACAATAATAATGTTAGTTTAGATAGAATTTTGATGATTACGAGTTTTAACAAACACAGTAAGGGATTGTGATAGGGGTTAGTTTATTGGGAAAACTAATATAGGTACAGACAGGATATGGTGTTACCACCACCCTTGACAAAGCAGGCTCTGCAAAGGATAGAAATTAAGAACAATGAAGTGTCACCAGCTAGAACTTAGGAGTTTCTCTTGAGGAGTCGCATAGAGTGTAGCTTAGGTTAATAATTAAAAAAACAAAAAAAAAAACAAAAAACAAAAAAAAAAAACAACTGTTTCCCAGATGAGGCTAGCTTAAGTTCTCTTAGTCTCAATGTTGGGAGATGTGTTCATAGGTTTCGGTGTGCATCATAGCTGAAACAAAGCTTTGCATAACGACTAAGGTTAAGTTAAGATGTCTTCGTTAATGGCTTTAGGATAGAAAAATCTTATGGAACAGTTTAAAGTTTAGGAAGGCAGTTGATTGAGGGATTCTTTGAGGTCAAGGAACAAGAACAAATACAGCCACATTTTTATTAGCTCACATGCCTTTCTTGCTAGGATGGGTTGGTGATCTGATCAAGGGGATGATCAATTTTCTGTACCCATTTCTGTCTCAACTTCCTGATATAAAAAAAAATAAACTGTTGATGTGTGGGTGTGCACCCTGACAATTTAAGGTAATACTGACTGATTCCTCTTCATATATAAAAGTTTATATTTGTTATTCTTTTGAGATTTTTTATGTTTAATATTTTTATATTTAGTATTTACCTTCTGAGATAAACATTAAAATTATTGATCTTTTCTTTGTAACCTCAAAATGCAACCTTCCAGTAGGACAACTGCCTGAAAAAAATACCTTGCTTGCTTACCCTCTGTTAATCTGTAATAAGTTGCTCAGACATGAATGTATGTGGGTTCTTGAGGATAATTTGTTTTTCACATATAGTATGTAAAATGTTTGACCATGTAAGGGAAATGGGAAACATGTTTTTCCTTTTTTTTTAAACTTTTATTCATTGTGACAATTAACTTTAAAAAATGTATCTTTCAGCCATTTGAAATTCTTCCTTTGAGAATTCTCTGTTTAGTTCTTTACACCATTTTTTATTTAGATTATTTGGAAATTTTGATGTCTAATTTCTTGTCTATTTATCTTTATCTATTTTGGAGATCAGTCCTCTGTCTGATGTGGGGTTAGTGAAGATCTTTTCCCATTCAGTGGGCTACCTTTTTATCTTATTGGTTGTGTCCTTTGCTTTACAGAAGCTTCTCAGTTTCAGGAGGTCCTGTTTATTTATTGTTGCTCTCAGTGTGTGTGCTACTGGGGTTATATTTAGGAAGTGGTCTCCTGTGTCCATGCATTGATGGCTACTTCCCACTTTCTCTTCTATCAGGTACAGTGTGGTCAGATTTATATTGAGGTCTTTAATCCATTTGAACTTGAATTTTGTGCACGGGTATAGATATGGCTCTATCTGCATTCTTCTATATGTTGGCATCCAGTTGTGCCAGCAGTGTTTGTTGAAGATGCTTTCTTTCTTCAACACCCTTAGCCATCAGGGAAATGCAAATCAAATTGACTCTGAGATACAGTCTTATACCAGTCAGAATGACTAAGATCAAAATACCAAAGATAGCTTATGCTGGAGAGGATGTGGAGTAAGGGAACACTCCTCCACTGTTGTTGGGAATGAACTTGTACAACTACTCTAGAAATCAGTATGGCAGTTTCTCAGATGTTGTGGAAGTAGCGGGCCGCTTTCGGCTGCCTGGCTAGCTTAACCGCCGAAATAACCACAAAGAAATTGTATTAATGTGATTACTACCTGGCCCATTATATCTAGGCTCTTCTTGACCAACTCTCACATCCTGATCTAACCCATTTCTGTTAATCTGTGTATCACCACGAGTCATGGCTTACCAGGAAAGATTCAGCGTCTCTGACCTGGCGACTTCATGGCAGCTCTCTCTGTCTGCCTTCCTCCTCCCATCATTCAGTTATGTCTTCCCACATATCTAAGTACTGCCCTATCAAAAGGCCAAGGCAGTTTCTTTATTTAACTAATGAAAGCAACACAAATACAGAAAGACCTCCTACACCACTCAGAAAACTGGGGATCAGTCTACCTCAGGACCCAGCAATACCATTCTTGAGCATATACCCAAAGGATGTTCAATCATACTACAAGGACATTTGTTCAACTATGTTTATAGCAACATTATTTGTAATAGCCATAACCTAGAAACAACCTAGATGCCCCTCAACTGAAGAATGGATAAAGAAAATGTGGTACATTTACACAATGGAGTACTACTCAGCAGTAAAAAACAATGACATCTTGAAATTTGCACGCAAATGCATGGGACTAGAAAAAAAAAATCCTGAGTGAGGTAACCCAGACCCAGAAAGATGAACATAGTATGTACTCACTCATAAGTAGATACTAGCTGTAAAGCAAAGGATAACCAGCCTATATATAGTCATGACTCTGGAATAGCTAAGTAACAAGGAGACTCCTAAGAGAAACATATATAAATCCACCTGGAAAGTCGAAATAGACAAGATCACCTGACAAAATTGGGAGCATGGGGGTGGGGGTAGAAGGGAGGGCTGAAGGGGAAGGGGGGGAAGAGGAACTTGAAGGAAAAGGATAGTCAAGAAGGAACAAGGACAGAGATGAGAGCAAGAAAAAAGATTTTTTGATTAAGGGAGCTATTATGGGGCTAGTAAGAAACCTGACACTAGAGAAATTTCCAGGAATTCACAAGTATAACCCCAGCTAAGACCATAAGCAATAGAGAAAAGGGTGACTGAACTGCCTTTGCCCTGTAGTCAGATTCGTGAATATCTTAAATGTCACCATAGAACCTTCATCCAGCAACTGATGGAAACAGGCAGAGAACCTCAGTGGAGCACTTGACTGAGTTCCCAAAGTCCAGTTGAAGAGTGGGAGGAGTGAGAATATGAGTAGAGAGGTCAAGACCATCAAGGGGACACCCACTGAAACAGTTTACCTGAGCTAATGGGAGCTCACCAACTCCAGCTAGACAGGGAAGAAACGAGCATAGGACCAAACTGGATCACCTAAATGGGCAGACTGCAGAGCCACTGTCAGTGGCGCCAGGATTTATCCCTACTGCTTGTACTACTTTTTGGGAACCCGTTCTCTTTGGATGGATAAACTTTCTCAGTCTAGATATAGAAGTGTGGGTCTTGGACCTTCCCCAAAGCAATGTGCCCTCTCTGAGGAATGGATAGGGGGTGGGGTGGAAGGAAGGTGGAGGGAATGGGAAGTGGGGAGGTAATGAGAGCTGGGATTGGTATATAAAATGAAAAAAGATAGTTTGTTTTCCTTTTTAAAAATAAATAAATAAATAGAATGTAACTACACTGTAATTTTTATATTGTTTAAATGAATCTATTGGGTTTTTTAAGCTGTAAGGGAAAAAATAAATACACAGAAGGGATATTTCTGGATAGAGGTAATAAAAGAAATAAGATGAGAGGGAGATAATAGAGAAATCCTAAAGGTGTGTGTGTGTGTGTGTGTTTGTGCATGTGTGTGTGTTATTCCCTTTTTCGCTGGCCACAGATAAGTTTTACCCCCTCAGACAGAAAAGTCAAATTGAGTGTGCTGACTCTGTTGTTCCCGCCCCCCAGTTCCTGAGTTGCTGAAGCCTGGTCCTTACAGAAGTAAGGAATATTTTAAACCATAATGTTAAGCCATCTCCAGCTGCTCCTGCCCCCACAGCTGGCTCACCTCATTTCCACCACAGTCTCTTACCATTTTTAGCATGTTGCTGGCTGTGGGGTTAACTGCTCTCCTCAATTCATTGTGCTTATTCACAATCTCTCTTTGAACTTGCACCTGGCCGGTTAACAGTGCAGCAAAAGCAGGATCCTGAAGGAAAATAACTTTTAACATTTTTGTAGATGACAGACAGTGAAATTACTTCGACAACAACAACAACAAAAAAATAATCACTTAAAACTATTATCACATAACATCACCCAAATAGAAAAGTATTAGTTGTTTAGCAATGCCAATACATCTGCGTCAACAATTTTATTAGGAATAAGTAGACAGAAGACTTGAAAATGATGAGTAATTCATTCCTAGACAAAAACTCCTCTGAGGTCACAAATGATAGTTTCATATTTTATTTCAGCTTTCATTGGTGTGGGTGTGTATGTGTGTGTTAATGCAGTCCTATAAGAGATGGTACAGGGAGGTACTCTGAACATGACCAGAGAATAACGGTTGATCAATAAATATTGATCATATTGGCCAGATACAAACCATGAGACTTACAACAGTGCCTGCATATTAGACTGGTATAATAGGATATCAATATTATGAAAGGAACAAGCCACTTTTTGATTGAATTTAGGGCCTATTCCATGAGCTGGAACCAGTTCTGACAATGCTAAAGTGGCAAAGAACCTGAGACTATATGGGCCATGTGATCTAAGGGCAAACCTACTATTATTCTGGTACAGGAACATAACAATAAAATAATGACATATCGCTATGCCATAGATCAGTGCATCATTCAGGCCTCATCAGAGAAGCCTCTTCAGTAGATGAGAACTTTCAGTAGACCTGCAATAGGACAATGTGCAGAGAGTGACAGACTTTGGAACACGCAGTCCTAAGTGAGATGACTGAAACAAAACCTCCCCTACCACACACACACACACACAATCACCACCACCAAGGTTCAGAGATCTATGCAGAAGAGGGAACGTAATGATGCTAAAGACAAAAGTGATGATTGACTCCAAGGAAAAAGTGTCTTCCAAACACAAGACCAATACACATATGAACTCACAGAGACTGTGGCAATACACAAAAGATCTGTAGAGGTTCAACAAACAAAAATCCCAGGCTTGAGAACTGAAACTTGACATGGAGTCCCATCCCTAATTGAGTAGCTATCTGCTGGCAAAGAAAAAACAAATCAATCTTCTCCAATGGAGTATCAGCATCTTAGCTAAGGTTTTTGCTATTGCTATGAAGAAACACCATGACCTTGGCAACTCTTATGGAGAAAACATCTAATTGTGGTGGCTGGCTTATAGTTTCAAAGGTTAACTCCATTTTCATCATGGTGGGGAATATGATGATGTGCAGACAGGCATTCTTTTTTTTTTTTATTCTTTTTTACTTAAAATTTCCAACTGCTCCCCGTTTCCCATTTCCCTCCCCCTCCTCCCACATATTGCCCCCTCCCCCCGCTCCCGTCCCCCTATCCCCACTCCACTTCTCCTCCCCCTAGTCCACTCCCCCTCCCTCTCGATACTGAAGAGCAGTCCAAATTCCCTGCTCTACAGGAAGACCAAGGTCCTCCCACTTCTATCTAGGTCCAGGAAGGTGAGCATCCAAACAGGCTACGCTCCCACAAAGCCAGTTCATGTATTAGGATCGAAACCTAGTGCCATTGTCCTTGGCTTCTCATCAGCCTTCATTGTCCGCCTTGTTCAGAGAGTCCAGTTTCAACCCATGCTTATTCAGTCCCAGTCCAGCTGGCCTTGGAGAGCTCCCAATAGATCAGTTCCACTGTCACAGTGGGTGGGTGCACGCCTCGTGGTCCTGATTTCCTTGCTCATGTTCTCCCTCCTTCTGCTCCTCATTTGGACCTTAAGAGCTCAGACGGTTGATCCAAATTGGGTCTCTGTCTCTCTCTCGATCCATCGCCAGATGAAAGTTCCTGTGCCATTCTCCTTGGCCTCTCGTCAGCTCTCATTGTCCACCACATTCAGAGAGTCCGGTTTTATCCCATGTTTTTTTCAGTAGCAGTCCAGCTGGCCTTGGTGAGCTCCCAATAGATCGGCCCCCCTGTCTCAGTGGTTGGGTGCACCCCTCATGGTCCTGACTTCCTTGTTCATGTTCTCTCTCCTTCTGCTCCTCATTATAACCTTGGGAGCTCAGTCCGGTGCTCCAGTGTGGGTCTCTGGCAGACAGGCATTCTGTTGGCTATACCTTAGCTTGCAGACAATAGGAAGTTGACCGACGATCTGAACAATATCCTGAACTTAGGAAACTTCAAAGCTCAGCACCCCAGTGACACACTTCCTCCAACAAGGTCACACCTACTTCAACAAAGTTATGACTCCTAACAGTGCCATATCCTACAAGATTATAGGGTCCGATTGTACTCAAACTTCCACAGTGAGTACAACTGTGCTCCAGGGCAAGAATATGCCCAAGAATAGTTTGCCAGTCACAAACAGATGCCATTATGATTTTACTTGTTTTGGCATTTTTTATTTGTTTTGCTTTTGCATTTTGGATTTTGGTTGTGTTTTTGTTTTGTTTTGTTAGAGAGAGAAAGAACATGAAGTTGGGTGAATATGGAGATGGAGAGGGTCCAAGAGGAGTCGGTAGAGGGGGAAACATAATACATATCAAATTTAGATTAAAAGTGAGATTTTGTCATCAAACACTCATAACAGAAGGCCTTAGACTTATCCTTTTGCATTTGTTCAAACCACAATGAAGTATGGTGAGGGAACCCCATGATCCATAAACTACAGAGAACATTGCTCTCTGTGGCATCTGCATTTGGCTTGCAGATTCAGTATTAATTCCTATCTCCCGTACAGCACATGGGCAAAACCATTAGGCAGCACATTTTCCAATACTGTTCAATACATCTTAAATATTTTCAAATGTTTCCCACACAATTAGAGGGCAGCCAGTTCATCTATTCAATGCAATGTTTCTTGCTTTTATCAGTTTACTAGTGAAATGTGATTGGTCCAGTGTTCATATTTTGAGCTTATCTTCATGATCATATGCACATGGCAGCTAAATCTCAGAGCAGAATGGGGTTTTTGGTTGTTAGACAGGTTCTAAGCTTAAATTTATACAAGGGTGCAGTGTTCCAAGGGTGTGAACAAGATTCTGAAGTATTTCTAATAGACACGCTGCTCATAGTAGGTTTTCTGACACTTTGGAATAAGTTACTTGAATGTTCTTTGTAATACTGAACTCCCTCAAGACTCTCAAGTTTCTATCCTCATGCTTCTGATTACACAGTATTGGCTATTTTCTACCCTCTGTCCATTTTGACCTCTGCTTTGTGTTCCTAAAGACAGAGACTATTAGATAATGCCTTGAACTAACAGATGCAGCACAAACATAGATTCATACTGGATAGTGGGTGCAAA
Source organism: Chionomys nivalis (assembly GCF_950005125.1). Classification (NCBI taxonomy): domain Eukaryota; kingdom Metazoa; phylum Chordata; class Mammalia; order Rodentia; family Cricetidae; genus Chionomys; species Chionomys nivalis. The sequence goes on along the minus strand of NC_080104.1, from coordinate 16,962,618 downwards.
AGTCAAGCATCAGCAATGACCAATCCCAGAATTACCAAACATTCCCATGTTTCCGCTATTCTCAAAATGTGACTTAAATTAACTTCAAAACTTAAAAATATTGGTTTCTAGACAGCAGGACCAATAGAACCAGATCAAAGGCCCAGATATTAATTCACACACCTACAAACATCTGATTTTTGACAAAGAAGCAAAATAATATAAAATGGAAAAAAGAAAGCATATTTAACAATTGGTGCTGGCATAACTGGATATCAACATGTAGAAGATTGAAAATAGTTCCATATCTATCACCATGCACAAAACTCAAGTCCAAATGGATCAAGGACCTCAACAAAAAGCCAGCCACACTGAACCTTATAAAAGAGAAAGTAAGAAGTACACTTGAATGCATTGGCACAGGAGACCACTTCCTAAATATAACCCAGTAGCACAGACTCTGGGAGAAACGATTGATAAATGGAACAGAAAAGCTTCTGTAAAGCAAAGAGCACAATCAACAAGACAAAATGGCAGCCTACAGAATGGGAAAAAATCTTCACCAACTCCACATCAGACAGAGGACTGATCTTCAAAATACATAAAAAATTCAAGAAAATGGTCACCAAAGAACAAATAATCCAATAAAAAATGGGGTACAGACATAAACAGAGAACTCTCAACAGAGGAATCTAAAATGGCTGAAAGACACTTAAGGAAATGCTCAACATCCTTAGCCTTCAAAGAAATACAAATCAAAACAACTCTGAGATTTCATCTTACACCTGTAAGAATGGCCAAGATCAAAAACACTGATGACAGTTTATGCTGGAGAGGATGAGGAGCAAAGAGAACACTTCTGTAATGCTGGTGGGAGTGAAAATTTGTACAGCCACTTTGGATATCAGTATGATGATTTCTCAGAAAATTAGGAAAAAAACCAAACTCAAGACCCAATAAACCACTTTTGGGTATATATCCAAAGGATGCTCAATCATACCACAAAGACATGTGCTCAACTATGTTCATAGCAGCATTGTTTGTCATAGCCAGAACCTGGAAACAACCTAAATTCCCCTTGACTGAAGAATGAATAAGGAAGGAAAATGTGGTACATTTACACAATGGGGCACTACACAGAAAAAAATTACATCTTGAACTTTGCAAGCAAATGGATGGTTCTAGAAAACATCACATATTGAGTGAGGTAACCCAGACTCAGAAAAACAAGTATCATATGTACTCACTTATAAGTGGCTTTTAGTCATAATTCAAAGAAAACCAGCATACAATTCACAAGAGAGAGATACACAGATCTAATCTACATGGGAAGTGGAAAAAGACATGATCTCTTGAGTAAATTGGGAGCATGGGAGAGGGTTGAAGGGGAGGGGAGAAAAATGGAGGGGAGAAGAAAAAATGTATAGTTCATTAATTAAAGAAGTGTTTAAAATGCATTAAAAATTGGTTTCTTGGGGTAAGAAATACTTTCTGATTGTTATTCCATTATGTTTTGTCTTGAAAATTCTATGTATAACTATGATTATATTTTATATGAGTATCAATAGAGTTTTATTGGAGAGGTCAGAAAGTAAGATATGTATCAAGTCTAAAATTACCAAAAATCAGAATCTATCCTTAAGAGTTCAAAAGGCATAAAAAATATGACTTCTTCAAATCTGGTAGGTGAAGTCTATATGAAGAGAGATCAATTTATTAAGGATAACAAACAGTTCACAAAAGATGATTCTTGGTTGGGATTTGAAAAGATGTACAGTTTTCATCGGACCGGTGAGAAACATAGAAAGTCATGCTGAGAGAGATTTTCAGTAAGGAATTAGTGGTGCCAAAACCCAATGGCATCTCACTGGATAATGGCTTTTAGGAATGAAGGCTAGGAGTTGATCCAGAAAGTAATAAGATGGTGAGGGTCCGAGGGAAAATCATTTAAGGAAAAAAAAAATGGAAAACTGTTATAAAAAAAGCCTTGGGGAATATGAAGCAAACTTTTTCCAGTCTCAGAATTTGGCTATTATAATGACATCTTGAAATTTGCAGGCAAACGAATGGATCTAGAAAATATTATATTGAGAGAGGTAACCTAGAAAGACAAATAACATGTACTCACTCACAAGTGGTTCTTAGACATAAAGCAAAGAAAATCCAGCCTACAATTTATAATCGTGGAGAACCTAGACAACAATGAGGATCCTAAGAGAGACATACATGGATCTAATCTAAATGGAAAGTAGAAAAAGACAAGATCTCCTGAGTAAATTTGGAGCATGAGGACCATGGGAGAAAGATGAAGGGGAGGGGAGAGAAAAGAAGGCAGGTGGAGAAAAATATACAGCTCAATAGAGTTTTTTTTTTTTTTTAAGTGAAAAAAGGAAAAAATATTGTAGGGACCTAGTGCGGTGTCTGTCATATAAAAATGTCCAATAAATATAAAGTATTTGGGAAAAAGAATTTGACTCTCAGACTGGTTACAGTTATGAATGGGAAATAGGAGCTGAACAACTATCAAGACCTTATTTCTAGCTAGTGTTGAGTTCTAAAAAGTCATAGAAGAGTATGAAAAGAGAAAACGATGATGATAGTATCTCACATTTGCAGGCTTCCAGGTCAGGAGGAGAACTCCATCTATGAGCCTTACACACACTGACAAGGATGACTGGCCTTGTTCTGGGATCATTAAAGCATCAAATCATATGAGAAATAGGGGGTTTGAATTCAAGATTCCACACAGTGACAATATTTTATGGGCTAATGCCAAGATCATTGATAAACACAAAAAGATTTTAGAAACATGTCCAGTTATTTGTAAACAATAAAAAAGAGATAAATATACTGATACAGGAAAAGAGAATGCAAATTTAAGATTACATATTCTTAAATTTCTGAGCAATCACATAGAAATGGGAAAAAACAAAGAACATAGAAAATACTTGGAGCAGAAGACCCATAATTAATTAGCTCTTTAAACCCACATAACATGCTGTCTCTTTAAAATATGATTTATAAGTGACATGTGATTTTAATTGGAGATGACCTATTAAAGTGTAAAGGTGAATTTCAGGAATATATTTATTTGTGATAAATTGAGTAATTGCCCCCTCAAGATAACACATAACACATTCAAGATTTCTATAAATATGGTCTTATCTGGGAAGAAAATATCTTTACAGAAGTAATCAATTCAGGATCTTGACACATTATTTTCCTAAAGGACCCAAGTAGAACCTGAATCTTGGGCCCAGGGATTTCTTGAGAAATATAGAGGAGATTATATGAACATGAAGGAAGAGGTTGGAGTGGCATAGCCATCTGTCAAAGGGCAACAACAACTGGCAAAAGTCACTATGAGAGAAAGGAAAGAATCAGTTCCTTCCTAAGTCCACCAGAGAGACCTCAATTCCAGACTTCTAGCCCCAACAGTTGTAGAGAATGCACTTCTACTGTGTTCAGCCGGCAAGTCTGGTAATTCTTAACAACAGTGCTATGAACTTTACTATTATTTAACCAATTATATGAAATATATTATCTGTTTATTGACCATAGAATACTAGTGAAGTCTGTTGTGGTTGGACTTGTGCTGTGTTGTTCACACCTGTGAACCTTCTCCTTGGAATATACTTTGGCTTTTCAAGTATCCAAAGGGCACATGTGACTGCAGGTCACCACAGCGATGAGAGATGGAACAGAAGACTTAGTCCCCTATTTCTGCCTTCTTGTGATGTGCTCCATGACACCCATGGGTACTTTGCCACCTCTCAGACACCCTGCATCCTTCTGCTCTCAAAGTGGCTCGCCCTTTTCCAAAGTTGACGCGTGCTCTGAGAGGATGTTCCCAACTTAAACTTACCTTTCCTTCTGTGGGTAATGATTGCAGTAGCAAAGCAAAGAGAAACAGCATCACCTGGAACCAAGCCATGGCTGGAAGCTAGAAAAGCAAACAAATATCTTCACTGAGGTCAGTAGTGCGAGGGCACAGGAGGGGAAATCGAGCCACCTGGGTTATATGCCAAGTGCCTGTAATCCCAAATTCACACACAGTTTAACAGGAGTCACTATATGGCATAAATAGAATAACAGTGAAACGCTGTCATCTCTAAAAGGGACATGGACTGTAGACCTTGATGGCTGCCCTTGACTTACGTGTGCAGTGACTTGGGAATTCCTAGCATCTTCCTGCAAATGTCTGTTGTCCTTTCTTCATCCAAAAGGGAATGTGAAAAACTCGATGATTCCTTCATAGTTAGTTAGGTTGCTGACACTCACCTTCCATCTCTTTATTAAGAGAGATGGTTCAGGGTTTTTTCACTGTGTCTCATCTCTCAACTTTCTATTCTCAGTGAGGAGAGAGCTACTTATCTATCTACACAGCCTCATGGTAATACACAGATTAATAGAAATGTGTTAATTTAAGGTGTAAGCATTAGCTAGTAAGAAGCCTGAGCTAATACGTCAAACAGTGTTGTGATTAATATAGTCTCTGTGTGATTATTTGGGTCTGGGTGGCTGGGAACAAAAGAACAGCCTCCAGCTACAAATCGGCCCTTTCTTTTGAACTGCAAAATGTCGCCTTCCAGTAAAAGACCTGACAAAAGCACTTTGTTTGTTGCGTGGTTAATCTATAGCAAATTTCTTGGCATAATTTGTTTTTTTTACCTGTAGCATATGAAATGTTGAATCATGTGATGGAGATGAAAAACGTGTTTTTACCTATAATCATTCACTTGAGAAATTGAATGCAACCGTTTTGACTCTTGTACTGCCTGGAAGATTTTGTTGGGGTATAAAAACTGTAAAACAACGTGAGAGGAGAGAGAGAAAATAAAGAAAGAGAGAATAAAGAAGAGAAAGAATAAAGAAGGAAACTGTTAGCAGAGTTTGTATATGCCTTTTTTTCCTAACCCCCGTCAGAGAGAAAAGTTTAGCCTCACCAATTCTGGATATGCCTGTCGAGGCCCCGTGCTTCTGGAGGCTGGTCCCCCGGATGGCAGTACGTCTAAGTCTACAAGAGATGGAAGTGCTAGAGGCCTGGTCCTCCTTAACGTAGGGAAAATGAATTCACTGTATCCTCATTGAAAGGCATATACATAAACCTGAAGATTTTATATAGGTAAGTCACTCAGTATGTCTACAGCATGTAATCCATAGTTCTAAAATCTAGTAGACCAGGAGGCCACACAATCCACTCCTATATTGTTGCCAATTCAAACTGCAGTCATCTTCATTCAGTCTGAGGAAGAACATCATTGCTGAAAATCTGTTCAACAAAAAGATGTCTTATATACCTCCTCACTTTCTATTTTATTCTTGATACCTACATTCATACGTAGTTGAAACTTTGTTCATCATTTTACCCTTCCTACATGTAATGGGAACAATACCTTGTCCTTTCTTTTGGTGCTCTAGAATCAGAATGACATGGTTCTTCTAAAATATCAGGAGTGAGATGTGTGCTTTCATTGTCCTAGAAGATGAAAACAGTGTTTGAAACAAATATATAAAAACAGCCTTATAGACATTGTCCCCACAATGTCATATAAATAAATTTTTAAAAAAGTGTTTTATTTGTTTTTTGAGACAAGGTTTCTCTGCATAGCTTTGGATCCTGTCCTGGAACTCGCTCTGTAGACCAGGCTGGCCTCGAACTCACAGAGATCCCCTGCCTCTGCCTCCTAAACGCTGGGATTAAAGGCATGGACCACCACGATCTGGCTAAAAGTTTGCTTCCTAACAAGTTCAGTCACCACGGGCTGGCTCCCACCCCAGAAAACTGCACTGTGTACAGATGTCACCTTTGATCTAGTACTCAGTCTTCACATTTTCTAAAGATGTTGTCTATAACTCCAACAGTTTGAACTACACACATCGGTGTTTGGTCAATATAGCTTCGCATCTTCTATTTTGGAAGTCAATGACAAGTTCAGAAGAATGAATGATCCAGATCTCAACGCTATAGTCATATAAATGCAAATTTACAAAATAAAAAACTGACCTTTTTAATTTGACTGCAGAAAAGTCATAGCTTTATGTTCCCTCTGTGACTCAGTAAAAAGCATATAGACAGGACGATTTCTCTTTTTAGGTCAGGGGAAATCTCTAGAGGATTCTTGTTAAGAAGGGAGCTAATAGTTGTTGTTGAATCCGCTGATAGTGCCTCACTCCACACATTATTCTCTGCACTAGATTCACTCATTTTTCCTACCATGGTCACGTCAGATCTCCCATTGTGCCCTAATATTTACCAGGGCTTCATGGCACAGAGCTTCATGGGGTCCAGAGGGAACCGGCCCTCGCCCTTCCCACTGCGGGCGATGGTAACTGCCTCCTGCCGCCACGTGGGGGCGACGTCACGAAGCTTTATGTCCTCAGAGTAAGGGTTCTTCCTCATTAGAACCTTCGCTCTCCAACCCTTGCTCAACCAGCTCTCTGTAGGATCTTACCGATAAGTTCTTGAATATTTTCCCGGTGAAAAGTGAAGTCCTATTTTGCTATGCCATTTGTTGGGGCCTGAGGGAAATCGATATCTGTTTACATGACCGGGCTCTAGGAAGAGGAAAAGGAGATAAATCACGAGTTTGAAAGTTCAGGAAGACAGAAGCAAGCGTTTCATTTCCAGGATGCCTGAGTGAAGAGCTTCAGAATCGGCAACTAAAATCAGGGAAGTCTTACTGAAAGGCTTACTGAAATTTTTAGAATCGTGTAGTGTGGCGTCAACACCGCATCCAATGTCAAAGAGCTATCGTTCTGCGTTTTTGTTTACAAATTCTCCCTGAGCCCGGCGGTGGTGGCGCACGCCTTTAATCCCAGCACTCAGAAGGCAGAGGCAGCCGGATCTCTGTGAGATCGAGGGCAGCCTAGACTACAAGAGTTAGTTCCAGGACAGCACCAAAGCTACATAGAAACCTTGTCTCAAAATAAAAAAATAAATTCTCCCTGATCATCATCTGTGTCTGGCAAAAGTTTTGTAGTCAGAAAATTTAAGAATGGCTCATCTTCTGAATACCTGAGATTCCTGACAAGGTTTCTATCTTTGGGTTGAGTAGCTAGTTTTCCTTCGTTAGTGGACAATGTGTGGTCGGGTCTTCACAACAGGATTATAAATGATACATGCTCAGTGAGTAAAAAGGGGGCACTGTTAGCTCATTACTTAGAGAAGGAGATCAAAGATGTCAAATCAATTAAGTTCCCTCTTGCCTGCTTCTCTGTGTCTCATGGAGAAGAGGTAGGGAGGTTAACCACTTACTTCTCCTACTCTCTTTATATGGTTTATTGCATTTTATGTGTATATGCCTTTGTGTGGGTACGTATCTGTGCACAGAGCTATAGGTATCGTTTCTCAGAGTATCAACCTTTTTTAGTAAGCAGAGTTTCTGACTGACCTGGAATTAGTGGAGTGGGATGACTGGCCTGCCAGTGGATGAAAGGGCTCCCTCTTTCTCCTCCTCCCTGGTAACAGGGTTATAAATGGGTGCCCCCATGCCTAGCATTTTTGCATGGCTTCTGTGGATTGAACTCAGGCCTCCATTGTTGTGAAGCAAGCACTTTACCAGCTGAGTCATCTTTCCAGCTCCTTCTGTATGTTATTTTTTGTCTTCTTGGTTTAATTTTTGGTAAATCATTTCCACCTAGGAGTTTATCCGTTTCTTGTAGATTTTGTAACTTAGTGGAATATGAATTTCAACATACACTCTGATAAACTGGATGATTATCTGAATGAACCACTGCATGGGTGTGAAAATATGTAAATGGGAAGACACATGGAACACTTACAAAGCAGTGAAGGGCTCCACTTAGTTCAAGCAAAATGTCAAACATCAGGTTCAGATTGAAGGTATTTGTTCCACTATTCAAAACATTTGATACCTTGCTATTCACCAGTGTAGGGAATTAGAAACATATGATCTTTCCTGGAAGAATTCTGATAAGAAGGTGGGTCCCAGAAATCTCCCAGCTTTTCACAGAAGCAAATTATTTGAATAAGGGGCACACACAATGTCACTAAAATCCTCTGTCACTCCACACATAGAGGAATTTTGATGTCGAGAACACTGCAATAGTCACATTATAATTTAGTAGTGATGCAATAATGTAAAATTAATTATAATGCAAGGTGCAGACAGTTGATTTCAAGCAGCGTCGCTGTCACCCAGACCACTTCATAAGGCAATAATCGGCCCTGAGCACAATTAGACAAGGAAGCCATTTATATACTATATACCTTTTTACCCAGTGTTGTCTACCCCTGCCATTTGATTGTCAGAGCCTCTTTACTATCAGGGGACTGACACAAAGCTTCTTTAACATGCAACCAAAGATTCTCTGCTTGGGATCTGGTGATATACTAATGTCAGTGTTGTGTTATCTGCTGGTTTTATTTGTATTTTCTGTCTTCCCTCACCATGTCTTAAACATTAACAGACTGCACCTGAACCTGAACCTCTACAAAGTATAGACTGTGAGGAGTCTTGGAGACATAAGAACCAATATGTCCGCCCTTAGAGTGCTTATGTATTCTAAAGGATGGGCATGTTATTAGCTACAATAGATAATTTTTTCCTCTCTGAATTCCTCCTTCCCTGTCTCCCTGTCTCCCTCTTCCCCTTTTGCTTTCTTTCCTGGTATCTAGTACCTGGTATTGGGCCAATCTTTTCTCCTCTAAGCCCTGCCTCTCAAAACTGCTTCCTTTCTTCCAGCTAGCCTCCAGCAAGAACAGTGAGTCATAGACCAATCACCAGGTCTTGAAACATTTAGCTGGTTGGATTAATAGCGTTTATGATGGTAAAATTTTAGTAATTAACTGGCGTGTTTAAATGAATCAACCTACCCATGCCAGAATGTCAATAAAGTTGTATCTATAATAATACATAATTTTAATAGCTTAGAATGTGTTCATTAGCATGTTTCTTGCTGCCTGTGGGGGCTGTGTAGCTGTGTGGTGAGGGTCTCCCTTCTCTCTGCAGTCAATTCTAAATCAGAACACAAGAGGCTAGGCTGTTCATCAGAAGCCTCAACCCACCGAACTGAATGGATCAGTTAATCTTAGTGGAATGTCAGCTTCTAAATGAGTTGATCCTTCAAGCTGGAATCTGAAGCCAAAACAAGCTAAGTCATATACCCCTGCATGGAGAAGTTGGACTTGACTTAGGTCAGAGCAAAATAAACAGATGCACTTCTAAAAGCATAAATCGTGGTGAGGAAAAGGCATAATAATGACCCAGTGACAGTTCGGAAGGGGCTCCTCAGAAAACTTAACAGCACACCTGGCATCCCAGATGAGGGCAGGCAAAGGCAGGAATGCCATCTAGAGTTCAAAGCCCTGGGCTGCATAATGGGACCCAGGTGATCAGCGAGCACCTGAGTGAGACAAAAGGTAACACAGCATAAATAGAAATTACCGAGTTATTTATACTTAGACATTCCTGCTGATCCTCTTTTTAATGTGTAAAAATTATTGCAAAAAATTAATACTTATTGGTTCCAGAATACTCTTTTAGAACAGAGATTGGCAGGCACTTTGATCCCTTTTTACCATGAAGCGATGCATTTTCTAATTTGCATTAGTTCTTTGTAAATTTCATAAAATATGTTTTGATCATATTCAGCCCCCTCCGCTAACTTTTTCCAGATTCATCCCCAGTATCCACTCACTCGAGATATGCCCACTGATGAAATAGTGGCATGAACATCATGGAAGTAACCAAGTACTTTCTAATTGGATTGAAATTCTTCTGTACAAGATGAAACTTATACTTAGTACCATTATAGGACTAGAACCTATGCATACAGGTCTTAGACTCTAGGAATATCTGTATTGTTAGGCTGCTAAATGATTAGCTCTTGTAGACCAGGCTGGCCTCGAACTCACAGAGATCTGCCTGCCTCTGCCTTCCGAGTGCTGGGATTAAAGGCGTGCGCCACCACCGCCCAGCTCAGGGATCATTTTTGAAAAGAGGAAGGAAGAGTGAAAGAGGTAGAGGGGGTGTGGGTGATTGCAATTTCTTTTTTGTCTCAAAAATTATGTCTGTGTGGATATAATCTCATGGTTCTGACTTATAAAAGCCCTCTGAACTCAGTGTCAAATCCTGCAATCCCTGGTAGTCTGCTCAGGATAAATAAGAAGAAATGTATTGCATCTGAGCATCTCTCCAAATGTGTCTGGGAGATATAGCAGCTCATGCAGCTTTCTCTCAGTACATGGGAAGTTCTCAACAATGCTATAGGCAAATAATAAGTCAAAGAATGGTGTAGGGAGGATGTTATGACATCAGAGCCTCAGTCACTAACTACAGAAACTACGTTATCTCCGATGAAGAAACAGGATCTTTTGGAAGGATATTAGGAAGCTCATTGAATCAACCAAAGTTGAAAAACAGGAAGGAAAGTTCCACCAAGGCTTCTGTTGTCACATCACTGCGACCTTTGCATGGCTGTCCCTTAACTTCTGAAAACTGTGATCAAAGAATTCAACTGACAGAGACAGAATCCAAGCGGAGAAGGGATAGGAGATGTGGGTCCCAACCTGAATGCTCATATTGAGAGCAAATGCCTTATTTTAAAATTTCCTCAAAGTAGTGTTGGGTGTGAATAGACTAGAAAGGACCAATGTGTGACAAATGTTTAAAGTGACCTTTTCTCTGGTATATCTTGTAATTTGTTAAGACTCGAATGTATAGCAGTATTCTGATGCTTACGATAAATAATTTGGATTGTGTGGAGTAAATTTTATCTCCAACTTTTAAAGAAAAAAAAAAAAACACTGACAGAAGCTGGGACTTACCCAAGTCCACATATCACATGGTGATTGCAGTTGGGCTGTGCTATCTGGATGCAAGGGTTACCATTCTCTGTTCTTTTCTATACTGCATACTCCAAAGCACCCTTTCACTTAGGCTTGCATGAATGAAGTTTCAAAACGCAGCTTTGTATCCCTTAAGTCATAATCTTCAATAAAAATGTACAGTAGCCTAAAGCGTTGTTAGTTGCTGATGGGATATTTTTGTGCTAATGAACTTTCAAAAGAAGATGATGCCATAAATTTAGCCATATACAAAGTCTATGAATCTCAGTGAGCTTCAGTCAGCTAGACTGAAGCTTCACAGTGGATTTTTATGCATTCACTATCAAATATATATTTGATATACACTTGTCTTCCACCAAGGGGGAAAAAATCTCCATGGCAGAGTTAAATATCCTCCTTCATATTCATGTGCTCCTCATCTTCATCCATTCCCTCTTTATCACCTAATAGTTGTCCTTTCTTGTTCTCTTTTCAACATGTTATGCTGTACCCAGGTAATGTACCACAGTGGGAGAGTGCCTACCGAGCAAGCCCTCTGGGTTCGATTCATATATCATGATGCTAGATGTCATGATAAAGGCCTATGGTCCTAGTTACTGAAGAAGAAGTACAAGGATCAGAGCTTAGGAGTACAAGGTCAGATTGGGAAAAATACCCAAATTAATAGATAGGAAAAGATGCTATATTTTAATATTTTAAAACAAGACAAATATATGAGAAAATATATCGTGTAAATAAATAGCAGGAGACCAGAAAGATTAGTATCAAACTATTGCCATGATTGTAGAAAGAGTAGATATCTGTATTTGTTTTATGTACTATGAATTATTTTTAACTCATTTGTGTGAATAACTGTTGGTGTTTCTGTGATATAATACTTGGAACACTTCATTAAGAAGCTCCAAATTCAATTAGGCGGGAAGAAAAAAAGCATCCAGTTTTGGAACGAGAAAGACTGGCTTTTGAGGTTAGGTAGTAGAATCATTGAGCTGGCATTAGACTTTAGTAGCCCATCAGCAGCCCATTGTCCAATTATAATGTCATCAAATGCCTAAGCTCAGCAAGCTGGGGCGCATTCACAAGCATAATGAAGAATAAAACTAAGTTTCAGAAGGAATAGAAGTAAAGACCTGGCATTTCCAAGAAGCCCTCCAGTTCCTCCCTTATCTTTGAGAAGCAGCTGCACAAGGCCACCTCTGCAGCACAAGGCTTCCCTTCAGTGGGAGACGAATACACCCACGAGCCAACTGCCAGCCCTCTAATCAGGTGGGTATCTCTGGAACCCAGAAACAAGTGTCTGGGCCTGCCCTCCATCTCTAGCACTTTCTCTTTCTCTAGCTTCTCCTCCCCCTTTATCCCTTGGTTTAATTTAGAATAGTTAAACTTTCAACAGCCACTGTTAATGCAGTTTCCATATTTTCATAATTAAGATGAAGTAATTCTGTTATTTTCCTAAAGCCACATAACAGGTAAAGGCCAGTCTTTCTCTGGCTAAAGACATGCCAGGTGATGACAATTGGCAGCTTTACCTCATTTACTAAAAAGTATCAGAAGAGAACAGTCTGTGTTTCAGATGATGGGGTACTGAAAAACACCCCAGCCCTCCAGCCTGCTCTCTTCACATCTTCAGAGAGAGATTTTTGTAAAAGGCATCCTGTGTCTTCAGACCCATACTGTCCTGTTTGCCGCCAGCCAGATCTCAGGTCCTTCCAATCACACTGAGTGATCAGTTCTGTGATAGATGTGGAGGTTATGCTGGCAGGCCTTTTGCTGTTGGGACAGAGACAGGGCCTACAATAGTCAAGTTGCTGTTGAAACACTACAGATCGGTATCTAAGTTGAATTCATTAACTTCAGTCTATCCCTTCTTTCCCTTCCTCACACCATTTGAACTGCTTTTAATTCCCTCTTTCTTCTTCAAGCTTATCCCTAATTCAGTTTATTTAAATAATACTGATCATTTTTATACTGTTAGAGTATTGATATCAGAAAAGCATCATGCGTGAGACAGAATGTTGTCCCTAGAAGATAAGAGGCCAGTTTGGGGTTTGTTTGTTTGATTGGTTGGTTACTTGGTTTGTTTTTTTTTTTGTTTGTTTGTTTTTCCAATACTTTTTTTGAAGTTTTTGTTTTAAAAAATTCATACAATATAGTTTGATCACATTTCCCATTCACCAGCTCTTCCCACCTTCTTCTCACCTTCCTACCCACCCAAGTTCATGTTCCCTCCTGTCTATCTGTACCTCTATATATCTCTTTCTCTCCCTCTTTCTCTCCAAAAGAAAATGAAAATCAAGACAAACAATAAACCAATAAAACAAAAAAAATAGAAAAAAAAGAAAAAAGGCTACAAAAATGAGATCCTTGTCTTTTGTTGATTAATTATTCCTTGGCATGGGACGTGCCTGGAGTGTGGATGATATGCCCAGTGACAAACCATTAGAAAAACCTGATTTTTCCCTTTCCCAAAAGGTAACACTTGTAGATAGCTTCATGTTTAGATGTGAGGCTGGTGCTCACTTCTCCTGGTCAGTGCTCGAATTTTTTGTAGTTTGAACCTGTGCAGATCTTGTGCATGTTGTCATCACTCTATGAGTTCATGTGTGTATCAGCCCTGTTGTATATGGACGATGAGTTCGTGTGTGCATCAGCCCTGCTGTATGTGGATGATGAGTTTGTGTGTGCATCGGTCCTGCTGTATGTGGATGATGAGTTTGTGTGTGCATCAGCCCTGCTGTATGTGGATGATGAGTTTGTATGTGCATAGGTCCTGCTGTATATGGATGATGAGTTTGTGTGTGCATCAGCCCAGCTGTATATGGATGATGAGTTCGTGTGTGCATCAACCCTGCTGTATATGGATGAGTTCGTGTGTGCATCAGCCCTGTTGTATATGAATAATGAGTTCATGTGTGCCTCAGTCCTGCTGTATATGAATGACAAGTTCGTGTGTGCATCAGCCCTGTTGTATATGGATGACGAGTTTGTGTGTGCATCAGCCCTGTGGTATATGGATAATGCTCTTTCCTCGGAGTCATCCCTCACCTCTGACTCTTATAGTCTTTCTGCCTTCCCTTCCACATAGCCTCCTGAGTTTTGAAAGGAGATGAAGACATCCCATTTAGAACTGAGTGCTCCAAAGACTCTCACTTTCAGTCTATGATTCAGTTGTGAGTCTCTGTGTTAAAAAAAAAAAACAAAAAACTTTAAAACGTGTATGTAACCATAGTACACACAGAAAAAAACATAATCTGAAAAATCACATATGTTAAAAAAGCCCTTTTCCCAGCGTGACTGTACTTGGAGGTAATCAAAGCTTCATTATATAGGAACCATAGATCGTTGGGGCAGTTCACCCCCTCAGTGCCTTATGACTTCCTTTTTCTGATTTGCTTTGGACACAAAATAATAAATTTACTCTACCACACAGTAGGTAGGTCTACTCAGTCTTTAACTAAAACCTCCGAAACTTAAGCTAAACTCTGTGGTTAAGCGCACTAGCGGATCTTCCAGATGATCAGGGTTCAGTTCCCTGAACCCACTTGACAGTTCACATCCTCTGTAACTCCAGTTTCTGGCCTTCTTTGACACCAGGCACACAAGTGGTACACAAACATACATGCATCCAAAACACTCAGACACATAATTTTTTTTAAAAAATTATCTTTTTTAAATTTATGAAACTAAAACCAAAATAAGCCTCTTTTCTCGCAAGCAAGTTATCTCCGAAATAAAGCAAATATTTAAAAAATGATTATGCAAACCTAGTTTAAAATTCTAGAGGACTAATTTTGTTAAAATAAATAACATTTTGAAAATGGACTGCTGAAGAATGGCAGAAAAGACTGTGAGGACCTGTTATCAATTAGGGGAAAAGTCATGTGCGTAATAATTAATGAGAGAGGTATTCCTACAGGTGACTCGTGATGGGGTCTATTTCAATACACAGCATACACAGCAAGGGCAGCAAGTTGGAATCCCTCTAGGAAAGCCACTGAAGACAATTCCTTCTGCACTGTACAGTTGGAAGGCCTTGTTCCCACTGTTATGAAAATTGACCAGGTGAGAATGAATATCATGATAGGTGTTAGATTGGTTAACACATTTTTTTTTCATTTTGTCATATAGTTAAGAACCACACTGGCTTAAGATATTAACATGTCTTTATGATACACAAGTTTCTTGGTTTACCAAAACAACTGTAACAAGCCTTTAATCCCAGCAGTAGGGAGGTGGAGAAAGGAGTGATATGGCTAGACAGAGAGAGAAATACAAGCAGGAGGAGACAGAAGCTCAGAGCATTCAGTCTGAGGATCCTCTGTAAGGAGGGGATCGCCCCTTTAGTCTGAGTAATAAGAAGAGGTAAGAACTAGTGGCTGGCTGCTCTGATTCTCTGATCTTCAGACAAGCTATGTTACATCACAAACAAAATATCACCACAGAACAATCTTAGGGTCATCACAAAATCAGAAATCAAATTGTGGGGTGAACAAGTATTCCCACAATCAGACAGGTGACATAGTCCTGTTATGATTTCTGTAATGAACAAGGTAAATAGAGATTTTCCATGTCTTCAAGTTGGACATTCACAAATTCTCAGGAATAATTTAGTGCTGAGATCTCATGTTCTGCCACATCAAAAGTTAAGAAATATATACACATGCACAGACATGTACTGGATCTGTTGGGCACATGTATGTGTTCATATATATATGCACATGTGTGCTAGGACATGCCAAATGTGGGCTTCAACTGTGGGGTTATTGTTTTTGCTTTTTTTTTTTTTTTTTTTTTTTTTTTTTGTAGATCTCCAACTTAGACGTTTTGAGAAGGATCTCTCACTGAGTTTGGTTGATGTTTGGCTGACCTACAAGTCCCAGAAACCCACTTGTCTCCTCCCTCTTTCTGGGATTACTGTTACATGCCTTCATGTCCCACTTTGCATGTGGATGCTCACAACAGAGCTCAGGTCCTCACACTTGCAAAGCAAGTGCTTTACCCACCGAACCATCCTCCAGCAGCCCAAACTATGCTTTGTAAACCAACCAGCAATTGTCCCGATGTAGACTATAAATGATCTAGCAGGCATTTGTACTTTCCTCCTTATTTTGCATAGAAATTTTTGAAAGGGGGTTAAGAGACAGTAATTTTATTCGATGGCTATCACTTTATTCTCATAAATAGATC
This sequence comes from Chionomys nivalis, assembly GCF_950005125.1. NCBI lineage: Eukaryota > Metazoa > Chordata > Mammalia > Rodentia > Cricetidae > Chionomys > Chionomys nivalis. The sequence goes on along the minus strand of NC_080104.1, from coordinate 16,946,639 downwards.
TACTCAACTAGGAGCACAATTCCAGATTGGATGAAAAGTCTTCCATCCACATGGCAGTTTTGAGTTGCTTATCAACACAGTAATGACAATACTCATGATAACAGATCTTCCCTGATTAAGGTCATTCTCTCTTTAATTTTTTATTTTACGCTTTATAGGGTGCAATATGGTAACTCAACACAAATACATTGTTATATGTTGTACATACCAATCCAACTGAGGTGCTAAGTATTTCCAACTCTGCCTATCACTCATTGAATGTGATGAGAATTTTTAGCTCTTCTGGTCATTTTTTGAATATATCATGTAGCTAACTATTCTTTTGTTCCACATTTGTTTTCATACAATCCCTTGCTTATATTTCTGCCTTCTCAAATTCCAAATTCCTTCAAGGAAATTTATAAGTCCATTCTCTATTTTGTTTAAATTTATATGTTTTATGGAGCCTGGGAGAGTAAAATAAGCACCAAAGAACTGTCTATTGAATGAGGTTAAATACAATTTTAGACACATATACAGTATATCACTTGATTTCCCGAACATACATTCTACATTGTATGGTCAGTAGCCTCTCCTAATCTATGTAATGTGCTCTTCAACATTCAAAACTTATTATGCTTCCAGCGAATAGAGCATTTTAACCAGTCTTGTTTCTCTCTCTCTCTCTCTCTCTCTCTCTCTTTCTCTCTTTCAGTGTGTGTGTGTGAGAGAGAGATCTCTAGAATGCTCTGAGCTCTGAACATGCAACCTAATTCCATACACAAAGCAGTCCTATGCTCTTATCAGCCCAACACAGCCTGTGAAGCCCTCATTGCAGCTCTGTCCCTCGCCACAGTCATGAGGTTTAAATTCTCTCTCATGGCCATAGGCCTGGAAGTTATTATAATTGTCTTATTTGAATTATTTGTTGAATATGAGACAACCCAGCGGGTCAATGCTACAAGATCCACAAAGACGGACCAATTTCTTCAGTTGTATCCCTGTGAGTAAGCAATTTACTTCTTATACTCCTTTCAGATCTTCAGAGTCTCAGACTGTAAATATTTAAATGTTATAATATTATTATTATGCATTTTAGGTACTCTTAGAATTGTCTAGTGTATTGAATGTCATGGGTATTATATGTTTCCATTAGAACATTCTTATCTTCTGTTTATGATTAAAGGGTTTGGACAGGATCTGTGTGTGTTCAAATGTCAGAATAATCAACTAAAGCTTAACATTTTATCTTCTATTTTTTTTCAAATTCATCGAATCCTTAAAATTAAATAGCCACCTTTATTGTTTGGGTTTCTTTACTCATTCTGTAAGAAATAGGGTGTTGGTCACCTTCTCATAAATAAAATAACCAACAGCAAATGAAGCACAGAGACAAGGGTCAAATGGAGTGAAGAAGGGGAGGCAGAATTCACCGTAGGTCCTTAGATATAAGACAGGGTATTGAGGCAGATGAAGGAGGTTACTGGCGTTTTAATTCATGCTTTCTCAGTTTTGTAGGATTTAAAAAACAAAAAGACAGCTTGTTTTGGTTTGGTTTGGTTTGGTTTTTTTGGATTGAAAATGGTGAACCTTTAATTTAAAAATAGAGTCCTTCACTGAGAACAGAGACTGAAGAAAAACAACAATTGAACCTCCAGTTCAAAAAGTAGACTATGGAATAGTTAATACACAGAAAGCACCATTTGCTGAGGGATTATTATGAGCCTGGCACAGTCATTAGCTCATCTTCAAAGAGAGATAAGGTATACCATTATTCCTACATTTTTAAATAAAGCTAAAACAACTTTAATTTTTTAAACCATTTAAAATAACAACTGTTATTATTGTTTATAATACCTGATTAAACTTCTTAAAATAATGGTTTCATGTCTATATTTTTCAAGAGTAAATATAGTGGAAGCTTTCTCATTTATGAGTTATGACCAAGGATGACTCAGCAAACTACAAAAGTCAAATTTAAGGAGAGAATTAGAATCATAGGCTACATTCTGAACTCAGTTGTCTTTATGCTCATAGATATCTGACAGAATTCTTGACAAAATTTTTATTTTCCAATTTAGAGACAAACAAAAGAAATAGAATCATTTCTATTTTTGTAACAATATACAATTGTACTTTTCAGTCATTAGTTCACTGAATAAAGCAGCAAGAATGCACTATAAAATGTATTCAAACATGAATCAATTGCAACCCCATTACAGTGAGACATCATTCTACTGTACATGGGGGCAAAAGGATGCAAGACAATATACAAAACAAGGTGCCAAAAACACTCTTCCAAGATCAATGTTATTAAAATAAAATTACATAAAGAACTTAGGAATGTAATAATTTTCACAATTCAATCCTGGTGTCAAAGATTCTCAGCAAAATTTCAGTTCAAAATGAGGTAAAAGGCAAGGTGGAGACAGTAACTAAAAATGTTAATTATTCCCTATATTAATAATAGATTGTTAATTTCTAGTGGTTTTGTGTACTGGCTGCCAATGAGAGCTAACATTGTATCTTATAAGTAGAATTTTCTAAGCTCATACATCTTAAATCTTGCCACACAGGTAACATAACTGGAATTATGTAAAAGTAATAACTCTATTAATTGACTTGATTTTAATGATCATGTAACATATATACCCTAATACATATGTAATATGTTGACTATGTCACAAAACATTGCTTTAAATATATACTAACAATTACAACATTCTTGTTATTTGCTGAGAACAGGGAAATACATTAACATTTAAAACATTAAGAAAATATTACCATTCTGATTTTGTAATGAATTTTCTAGGCTTTAGGAACTAGGTAGCAAATGTACAGAAAAATGGGCACAGTCTGTATAGTCATGAAGTATTTGTCTCAGCTCTCCAAAGAGGTGAGATTATATGTGTATGTTTTAGATGATAATAATTGCCTAAAATTATATAAATTATCTTATAGGTCAGTCTTTGTACATTCCCTGTTAGATGTACTATTTTAAATCTGTTTTCTCTACGGGTGATTCACACCCCAAAACTCTAGCAAACTTAAGAGCAGCACAACCCTTGTTAAAGTGGTTTGTAGAATGGTCCAAGAAACGGCATGATTTCTGTTATTCATTATCTCTAAATTTCAAACAATTGACATGTAGAAAGCTTATGTATGAATATCACTTGTTAAAAAACAAAGTGTTAATATCCTTTGTTAATAGGAAACCATATTCAAGTCAAGTCAATAAACATCTGGGTACTCTCCTGGTGTGATGCACTGTGCCAAGTGCTGGGATTTAAGATAGAGAAGGCAGGATTTCCTAAGACCTACTAAGCTTCTCTGCAGCTCTCAGTCAGAGTTCTGCAAGTTACTGAATTTCTCACAAATGTGTGCAGTAAGGTGCCAGTTTGCATTTAAAGTGCAGCACACGAGGGGGAGAGGGGAGTATCTGCTTCTTCCCAGACTTGTGCATTGTGGGATTCTTGAGTTGTAAAGTGTAATGTCGTGTGACATTGAATTGGCACATATTCCTAAACACAACTTAGAAGTTTGTTATACATCTGAATGCCGTGCTTCTGAGATGCTAATTTGCAATACTATATATTCTGTATGTTTGGCTTCTAAGACACATAAAGAGATGTTTATCGTTCTGACAAGAGACATAAAATGACCACATAACGCTGGTCATTTTTTCAAGGGATATAAATTGATAAGTCAAGCTTGGAAACAGTATAGTGAAAACTGAATTTAGAAGACAAGGGCCTTTAAGGACTGGTTCTTTTATTAAGAGACTCTGCAAATGTTAGGGCCTTATTCCCTAATTGATATTTAAACCACACCTATGATCTTTTTGTACTTTGCTACACTAAAATCTTTTACTTTCATTTTTAGTGGATCAAGTACCTGTACATAATTTTGAACATTCTGTATTTTTATACCTTGTTCATTTGAAAGATGTATTGACTCAATATATTATATAAATGTTGATATTCTTCATTGTAAAATATAAAATATATACTTATTTACTTGTGGAGGTCCTCCTTCCCTCTCAGCCTGTCAGTTATCAGTCCAAGAAAGGAAAGAAGCGGAAGGGATGACAGAAAACTTTGTACATGACCCATGAGCACAAATGGAGACAGGCCTCCAGGAGACAGACTTCAGCAAATCAGCTCAACTTTCCTGGAATATAAGAAATATGTAGGATTGGGGAGCCTGGAGACAAACCCTAATTTGCATTAGAGGCACAAGGTTTTGTATGTGACAGTAAGATCCTATCAAAATTTACTAGAGCATTTTCATAATTACCATGTGGGTCAAGCGAAGAGAGTTTGCAGGTAACTGTGTCAAGGGTCACCCTTGAGATAAATCAGGGATCCTGGACCTAGAGACATCATCCACATGAGCTGGACAGAGAGCAGGAAGCTTTTGCTTGGGGTAGGGAGTCCTGTATGTTGACAAGCTTACAGAAAATTGCCAGGCGATGGGAGACTGCAACATCGATCAGCAGGGCCTTGCAACATTTACTTATTATTTATATCACCAAAAATTTTACTAGGAAGGCCTTGAGAAGTCATGGGTAATCAATAAGTTTAGCAGATACAAATTTCTAAACTTATATTAGAATTCTAGTTTTTCAAGGTACTTGAAAGGCTTCATGGCAAAATAATAACAAAACAATCCTGCTCAATGAAAGCATAGCTATCATTTCTTCGTTTATTAAAAAAAAATACCTGCTAAGTACGTGAGGAAGAATTATAAATCACTGAACAGTCTCTTTTCAGATAACAATTACCTTCTATTTTGTTAGAAGCTAATTATCTCACATCTCAACAGTCAGAAAAGTATGTGGTTTCTTCTGCCATCATATTTCAGGAATTTGTTACATATATTTGCATGGCATCATCCTGATTCATGCAAAATATTAAAATGACATGTATGAGGGGGTCATTAGTTTATGAAGTTAGTAACTTTCACTCTTTCATTACAGAAAAATTCTTTAGAGAACCTGGCTTTTCACTACAAATTTACAGTGGGGAATAATCCGTAAATAATCTGACCACTTGATAACTTTGTTTTCTTCACACTGAAGACACAGAGGCTTAGATGTTATCATCTTTACCATCTGTGGACTATTGATGCAGTGAAAAAGAAAAATGACATCTTCAAAAGAAATTGTCATGAGAAGAGTTTTACCTTCTCGGACTCTCTGAATGTGTCTCTCGGGCACTCGGATGTCTGGATTGTCCTTGGGAAACACTGTAGGTATAAAGTACCAAATGGTTTACACAACACTCAAAATTATTCTGACTAGCAAAAGATATAAAATTATGATTCATCATTAGAATTACATGCGGTAATTCATTCCTACATTTATTCTGAGAGTATTCACTTCGTTTTTCACCAGAATATAGGCAATGAACGATTCTTTCCTCCAATATTAGCGATTCCCAGAGAACTGCTTGTTGCCCTCTTTTACTGTTATGAATGAAGACAGCCTGTCATACATGACCTAAAAATATGATGCCAGATTGCCAAATTTGCGTATTGCCTCTAAATTGAACAGTTCCATCTTCATACAAGGACTGGGAGCAGTAAGCACAACTCAACCTCAAATTTTAATTACAGAATAACTTACTCACTTCAGGTTGATACATGAAACTGTTCATCTAAAATTGAAGCAATAATGGGGCTGAAGAGATTGTTTATCTGTTAACAGCACTGACTGTTCCTCCAGGGGATCAGAGTTTAATTCCCAGCACCCACATGGCAGCTTGCTGCTGTCTATAACTCCATTTCCAAGAGATTCAACACTCTCATACAGATATATATGCAGGCAAAACACCAATGAACATAAAATAAAAATAAATAAAATTTAAAATAAAATTGGAGCAATATAGTATAAAGTAAGCAAAATGCTTAGAGACAAATGGGAACACAATAAAGAAACCTAAAAGCTTCTTATCTGGGTACCAATTTACTCCAATTAAGAATAAATAGGATGGTAGAAGTAGTAAGATAGTAGTAGAGAGTGAAAGAAGAGTGAATAAACTATTGAAATTTTATATAAAAGGAAGACAGTGAAGAAAGAAGAACACCTTCCCTACAATAGAATACCAACTAAATATAAAAAAGTAAAATGGGACAAGAAAGATGTTCCATCAAGCTTGAAAAATGATTGACATACTTGAATGAAAGAAGAAGAAAACTGACTCCTACAAGTTATTTCCTGACATCTACTTGCATGCTTTGGCATGTACACATTAGACACACACACACGCACACTGAGAAAGATGATAGAAGATAGATAGATAGATAGATAGATAGATAGATAGATAGATAGATAGATAGACAGACAGCGAGGCAGAAATAGAGATGGACAGAAAGAAAAATTTAGAATTTATCTAAATTTTCATTAAGATAAGTGAAAATACAAATCTAAAAGATATTAAGGAGTGATAAATCACAATTTTGGCATTACCAATGTGCCAGCATTTGCCACCAAAGCCATGAGTGAATCTTGAAGCCACTGGGTGAAGGCCAATGGTTAATACTCTATTTACATAGTCTGAAGGAATTACTGCCAAGATCCCCTGCTAGTTACAAGACAAAGAAGCAATTATAATGGAAAGATCTGGAAGTATATGCTTAACCATGTGATCTAACTCACCATTGCAAATACTGTCTTACAGTGGATCCAATGGGTAGTGTACACCTGCATACCATTGATAAAATACTTAGTATGATTTTGATTATGGGACACACCTAAATGTGTCATCTGAGACAGCTACATGAACAGCTAAATAAAATTTTACTGAAAAGCATGTGGGAGACTGCTCAAAATTTAAATGATCTAAAGAGACATAAAAAGACTCAGCAACTAATGCTAAAGATTTTGAGTATATATATACCCCTACTTGTAGAATAAGCAAAAGGCAAATCTAGAAAATATTGCTAATATAAATTTAGGTACATTTCATATATAAACTTATATACAATATGTATGTGGGTATGCATGTATATATTCATTTTACCATATTTCTTAAATATTTAACATATTTGAAAAGTAATATCTAAAGGTGGTTAGAAGATAATTTCTAAGAATGCTATTCACTAAAAAAAGATGAGTTCCCTAAACATGTGAATGAGTACATATCTGATTCTTGTGTCTTCTTTTGGGCTCTTTTCCTTCTGTTGGTTTGTATTGTCCAATTTGAATGTGATAGTTTTTGCTTTATCTTATTATATTTTTGTTATATTTTTGAATGAATGAATGAAAACTAACCACTTTACTAAGATAAAGGTTAAAAACTGAACTGTCATGTACATCTGCTGAGAAAAGAAAAACCAGTTTGCTCCAATGGAGTGGCCCTGGGTATATGAACTACTTGAGGGTAGGCCTCATGTTCAGGAATAATTGACTAACATAAAATGACCTTCACAGGTCTCTCTCTCTCTCTCTCTCTCTCTCTCTCTCTCTCTCTCTCTCTCTCTCTCTCTTTCCCCCCCATGTGTGTGTGTTTTGTGTGTTTATTTAGTTAAAGATTGGTTTAATGTCTTGAAAAAGTTTAGACCAAGAGCAATTCCAAATTTGATTTCTGTACTTCTCTCACTGTCTTTTGTCTTTCTATTGTCTATGGTTTCTACCCTAACTGTTATCTGTCTGCAGGAAGCATGGTATGGGAGGGAATGTGACTTTTTTTTTCCAGAAATCTTTAACAGAGTTTTACAAATGTCTTAGTCAGTGTTCTATTGCTGTGAACAGAAACCATGACCAAGGCAATTTTTATAAAATAAAACATCTAATTGGCACCTTGATTGCAGTTGCAGAGGTTTAGTTCATCATTAACATGGCAGGGAGCAAGGTTGCAGGCAGGCAGACATGGTGCTGGAGAAATAACTGAGATCAGCTACATCCTGATCTAAAGGCAGCAAAGGAAGAGGGAAAGATAGAGACAGACAGAGAGAGAGAGACAAAGAAAGAGAGACTGGACTTTCGAACCTCAAAGTCCGCCCCCAGTAACATGCCTCCTCCAATAAGACCACAGCTCCTATTCTTTCCCAACAGTCCACCAACTGGGAATCAAATATTTAAATAAAAGAGCCTATATGGGCTATTTTCATTCAAACCACCTCAACAGAAGCTACCTTATTGACCCTACTGACCCAGAATAGGAATAAAAACTTCAAAAAGACATTATCAACCTATATCCACATGTTGACTTCAACATTTATGGGATATCTGTTTTCTTTAAGGTTGCTTTCAAATTGTTGGACCTTTCCATAAATGATTACCATAACATTCACAGATACATTGTTTCAGGTCAGTAACATGGAACAGTATATTTTTTTTAATTAAAGCTATGCATTTAGCTTAGGTTGTAAAAGCTTATTACATAAAAAAATTGAATACAATGATCTTGTTTGTTTGTTTTTAGGATTTTGGTTTTTGTTTTGGGTGTTTTCATTTGTTTATTTGTTTTGAGATAGGATTTCTCTGTGTTACAGAGAACTCATTTTGGCTGCCCTGGAACTCATTTTGTAGACCAAGCTGGTCTTGAACTATTTGAGATCTGCCTGCCTCTGCATCCCAAGTGCTCAGCCCTATAGTATTTCCTTAAAGGCAAATTAAATTTAAATAGGCTGAATACACACAAAGATAGCAAATTAAGTAAATCTTACATAGTCCCAAGACAGATTATTAACTTGGTTGCAAACTCAAATTATGAAGGCAAGAAGTATTTTCAGAAAAAGAAAAAAGATATCCCCACAGCAGAAGAACATGTCATACAATTATATTTGTGTAGATGTATGTACATATGCCCACAGATGGAGTACATATTCACATGTATGTGGTAGGGTATTGAGGTCAGGGATGGACATGGTTTCCATTTCATTCTCCTTCTTTCTGCTGGTCCCCTTTGACCATTACCCTCCAAAAAAGAAGTTTTTGTTTTTTCTTTTATGTCTTATACCTCATATTATGTATCTATATAAGATTTCACTATTTCATTTTTATATTCAAACTTGCCTTATATTTCCTGAAGGAATGTAGAGTTAGATGTGCTCCATCTATTTGAAAAATGATGAATGAATATACAGAGCAAAAAGAGAGAGATAACAATATCAACAAAACAAATACAGTAAAAGCACAATGTGATAGTTATGCATCCTTGCACTGAGAAGAGGATTAATTCTTGAGTGGAGTCTAGAAGATTTCCAGGAAAAGAAGTGCTCGGTGTAAGACAAAGAAGATATTATGAGAAGAAAAAATAAATGCATATAAATTAAGAAAATGGGGAATTCAATTCTTTGGGGGGGGTTGGGTGGTATAGGTTAGTTAGGTTAAGTTTCATTTTAAGTTACTAGAGTATCAGGGTTTGTAAGATATCCTATTGCAAGAACAACATGGAAAAAAAAACAGAACAGAAGTTAAAAAAAAAAGAACTTTGCTAAACTAATACTAATGAAAGATATGCTGCTGTTCGTACTGCTGCTGTTGATGACGATGCTAGTGATGAGTGATGGAGATGATGTTGATAGTGATGGTATTGGGAGGATGGAGGTAGAGATGATGGTGATAGTGACAGTGGTGACTGTGATTGGGAGGATGAATTGGAGATGATGGTAGTGACTGTAGGGAAAGATGGAGGTAGAAATGACGTTTTTAGGGATGGTGGTGACTGTGGGGAAGATGCAGGTAGAGATGATGTTGATAGCGATGGTGGTGACTGTGACTGGGAAGATGGAGGTGGAGATGATGTTGATGAGGATGATGGCTGTATCCTGTCTGGTTTTGGTGCCAACCTCAAAGCCAAACCCTTTGTTTGAAGCAATGTATAATCTTTCAAAATTCAAATTACTAAAAAGTAATAAGTAGAGGATAGAGAGATTGCTCAGTAGTTGAAAGTACTTGTTCTTGCAAAGGGCTAACTTTAATTCTAGGGCATCGTTCTTGCTTCTGCAGACTCTAGGCATGCATGTGTCACACAGACACAAATGGTGGAAAACACACACATCAAATAAAAATAAGTAAATTTCAAATAGTAATACCAGAACAAAGTTAAATTTGGCCAAAGTACAGAGCTAATTTAGCACTTACTTACTCATATTTGATACAGCCCTTAGAATACATGTTATTAAGAAACACCTTTGATAAAATTGGGATTAAAGTTATTAAGTAGTTCTCCAAAAGTCAGACGTTTAGTAGAAGCAAGATTAATTGGAATCCAATCCTGGTTTTTTGTTTTTTGTGGGGTTTTTTTGCTTTGTATTGTTTTTGTCTTTAAGGTCTATGATCAAACTACTGCATTGTATATCAAATATCAATTTTCAATTCAGAGTGCAGGATTCATCTATTAACATACATCTATTGTCTCCAACAAAGCCATTAACAAATATTTGATCTTCTCTAGTATCAGCCTTCCTCCTCCTTGAAGGAAGGAGGCAGGGTGAGTTGTCATTGACTGTCTTCTGTCTGGATCCTTTTCCACCTTATGTTCTGAGAGAAGATCTCTTCCTAAATCATTGATGAAGCTGGCTATCCAGTGAGCACCCACAAATTTCCTGTCTCCTCCATTCCAGAGCTGTGTTTTTCAGCACATTCTGCTGCATCCAGCTTTTGATGTGGGTTCTGGGGAAGCAAGCTCAAGAGTCTGTGTTTGTAGAGAATGCATATTGTCAACTGTGTTGTCTTCCCCAGTTCAGAGTCAACCAACATCTAAGAGAAAAATATTTACTCAGTGAAAATTCAGTGAAATGCTTATTTCCCTTTATTCTGAACAACTTGTAGAGTTTGAAGCCATTGCTTGAGATACCCATGAAAATTCACTGTCAGCTTAAAGACATAAAAACAAAAAAAATAGTGCAGAGTCATTAAAATCTCCAACAAAATACATCTACTAAGACAAAAAAATGGTTTAATTATTTGAAATATTTGAATAATCTATCTTCCTTTAAGCATGACTCTGAGCATAGTATCTTCTTAATACAGATCAGTAATAAAGTGTAAAAACTTATTGTCCTAGGCACTCATGAATTTAACTTGCTTATTCAATATTTATTTAACATGGAATGTGTCTCAAGAACTGGAGACATCAGAAGATAAGCAAAAGCAAAATCCAGACCCATAGGGAATCTTATACAGTGAGTTTGCTCTCATTTTATGAATGGGAAAACCCAGGCTTAGGAAAATTTATTGAATATACAAGGGCATTCAGCTAATAGAAAATTCTAATGAAACATGAGATATTAGCCATCTGTGCTGGTTAGTCGTATGTCAGCTTGACACACAAACTGAAGTTATCTGAGAGGAAAGAACCTCAGTAAAAAAAAAATGTCTCCATAAGATTCAGCTGTAAGGCATTTTCATAATTAATGACTGATAGGGGAGGGCCCAGGCAGCCCATTTTAGCACTGCAGGCTAGGCAAGCCACAGGGAGCAGGCCAGTAAACAGCACACCTCCATGGCCGCTGAATCAGTTCCTGCCCCCCAGGTTCCTGCCCTGTTTGGGTTCCTGTCCTGACTTCCTTCCATGATAAACAGCAAGTCAAATAACCTTTTAGTTTCCCCATTTCCTGTTGTCAAGTTTCTGAAAAATATTTAAAGTAAAAAGCAAAATACTGATTTGTTCTCAGGAACTGGTGAGAGAGAAAGGGATAATCGGGGCCACTTCTAAATTAGTGTGAAGAAGGCAGAAAGAAGATGATTGTGGGGAGGAGAGAGTGGGAGTTGGGGGAAGGAAGCGTAGTAGGGGTGAGTATGAATCAAAGTACAGTGATTGTGTGTGTGTGTGTGTGTGTGTGTGTGTGTGTGAATATGTTGGGATAAAACCCATCATTTGTACACTAACTAAAACATTCTTGTTAAGTGGGAATTGAGAGGGATTTGAATCAGTTTGCTCAGTTGCTCGGTGCTCCCCAAGCACAGACTTTAAATAAAAAGCAAGCTTTATAGCACTGCTCTACAGCCTTTCGTGATTTGACTCAGATGAGGGCTTCTCAACAGTGCCACAGCATTTTGAACTAGAAAACTCCTTGTGGTGGGGGCTGTGCTGTGCACATAGCATGATTACTCAACTGCATTAGATCGCAACAACCAAATATGCCCCCAAATGCTGATGAATGCACTTTCAGTACAAATCAGACCTATGCAGAGAGCCACTGGTTGAGAGACATCTAGGAAACTCTTAAAACTGGCTGCAAAATAACCTCTCCAACCTGGGGGTTCTGATATGCCTTAAATACCCCTAAATAAAACCCAGTTCCCGGACACAAAGTGCTCACTTTATTGTTTAAAAGGCAGAGCCTTGCTGCACAAAACTAAGTGGGCCTTGCCCGGTTTCATACGCTTTCAATGCAATCCTGACTACCTAACCTGCTTTGATCTGGCCCTATTAAACAGAACTCTCTTCAAATTCCATTAGTGCCTTAGCAATTTGAATATCAGATGAAGTGCTTATGCCCTCTTGTGGTGAAAACCAGTAACACAAATTGAAACAAAACATGAACTCCTTTGCCACATATAAAATGTCTAGTTTTCCATAGAAGGGAATGAAAATAGATCCTGCAGGAGAATTCTTACCTATGGGAGACATTAAAGAATTGGATAAAATAATTTTAATGAGTTGGCTACTAAAGACCTTAAAGCTAATAGATTACAGATGGGAATAAAAATAAGCTCTAAGAAAAAAATAAAAGATGTTGAAAAATTGAATATTGAATTAAAACAACAATAAAGTATCTAAGTAGAATATCTGTATCACATGTCTTCCTCCCCGAGAGGGAGCATCAATCACCTAAGAGCGGATTGAAAGAATATAAGAGCCAGAGGGGCGAGATTGCGGCAAAGTAATGTCTTCAGGACATGACATTTGTACTTTTAAACTCACAGCAACTATGGCTTCCTTCACAGGCCTATCTAAGATTAATCCAGTCAACACACAGCATAAAAGGAGCGGGACCCAGGGTCTCCCACCTCCAGCTGAGGCGCTACCCAGAGTTGATGGTCCATAGCTGAGGAAGTCAGTTTTCTGATCGTTTGTGTCCCATGATGGATTGCCCATGATCCACGAGACCGTACCCACAACAATGAGACTCAATGGGTTATTTTAAAAAGAGAAGGAATAAGAAACACCTAGAGAAGGGGGTTCTGATATGCCTTAAATACATTGTATATTCACATATGCAACTACCAAGAAACAAATAAATAAACCTGTAGTGGTCCATTCTAGCATTACAATTACAAATAAGTCACTGAACTGAGCTTTGAGCTCCCAGCCACAAATCAAAATAAAATAAAGTCCAGACTAGAAGACCATTTGGTCAATACCTAATCCAAACCTTTCTTGAAAGAAGACATAAAACAGTTCTAGAAAGATTTGGCAAAGTCATGATTTTAAAAAGTCATGCAAGTTTTTTTTATTTCATTTTTCTTGTTGCATTCCAATGGATTCAAGTATAAATACATAAAAGAAAAATGATGGTAAGACAACTTTTTTTTTAAAAAATGCATACACGTGGTCACTTATATTTCAAATGTTTCAGAGATTGATACTAGTTGACAGCTATTTAGCAGTATCTTATTCAAGTTCTGGTGTTCCCAAGAAAAGTACAGAGTGAGGTCAATACAATGAGGATCAGTAACAAAAGGGGACACATTTGGGAAGAAAAGGGCCTTGTCTAATCCCACAACGGGCTCTAAAACATGGCTCAGGTGGCATCAGGTAGTCCATTCCCTCCCAAGAAGGAGAATGTCTCCAGTGAACACAGATCTGGGAAAGAGCTATGGCTCCCACCAAGACAAGAGCATTTTCCAGAATGAATGCAGAACGTAAGGCTGTCATCAAGGAAGCCAGGCCAAATGGGAGGTAAAAACCTGTCTAAGGTGTGAATCTGACAGTGCTTAGCAAGCTCAACCAGAGTAAGGAAGCTTGAATGGAGAGCAGGGTCTTCCCACTCTCAACCTGTGGGTTTGATTATAGAATGAAGGAACGCGGGAGGCACCTCTGGTGAGGACTCTGCACACCTGAAAAGCCAATGTTCTGCTTGGGGTGTCTTGACACTCCTCAAGTGTCACCTTACTCAAATAAGGAAGGAATGGGAAAACTCGGAGCTGAATTCAAATGTTGGCTCTATCATTTTGTGAATCGATTGGTTTCTGATGTCAGCATTCTCTGAGACATCTCTGTGTGCCTACTTCTGTTTAAATCTTGGCTGCAATATTTAATGCCCAACCACCTCTTAAACATTTCACTTTCTCTGCTTTTGCATGGCTCGATTTTATCTAATTGGTTTATTTTTTATGTACCAAATTGAATCATAAGAGAATGTCAATACTCTTAACATTATCAATGGCATTTTCTTCTTTTACTTGAAAAAAAATCATACAATATATCCTGATCACACTTCCCTCTCCCAAAATTCCTCTCAGATTCTTCTCAACTCCATTCCCATGCAACTCCACTCCCTTTCCTTCTCTCTCTCTCTCTTTAGAAAAATAAACAGGTAAACAGTAAATAGACCAAAAATAATCCCCACAAGAAACATACACACACAAACCCCACAAAAGCACAAAATCAGAAATCATAGTATATGAGGGAACGATTAAGACAAAAAGAAAAAGAAAATCTACAAAAATCCTATAACAATGTTAATCCCATTGTTAAAATTTGATTTTATATGGTTCCTTATTCAAACGTCTGGATTGATAATGTTACATTTGATCATGATTGACTTGAACTGTATGAGTCCTCTGAAAATAAGTCATCCCACTGGAGATAAGCCTGTAAATAGGAGCTTTCAATCTAGCAGATGAAATATTGAAGTTCCCAGATATTATAGAACCTGCCCAACATCGTACCCCCACATAATAAATAGATCTGGGAGGGCCAAGCCCTGAACTCTAGACAAGTCAAGTATTTGCTTCTCAAGAAAAAAAAGCCTGCATGTCAATTCAGTGATTTGGGATGACTTAAAAAATGCTACAAAGTTATTTTTTTGTTTGACTGAAATTACCAAAAAAAATTATACTATTATATAAATTTGTAAAGTGGAGACTAGCTCATTCAAATATTTATTTTTATTTTTATTTTTTTATTTTGTTTTTGTTTTTGTTTTTCGAGACAGGGTTTCTGTGTGGTTTTGGAGCCTGTCCTGGAACTAGCTCTTGTACACCAGGCTGGTCTCGAACTCACAGAGATCTGCCTGCCTCTGCCTCCCAAGTGCTAGGATTAAAGGCGTGCGCCACCACCGCCCGGCTCAAATATTTATTTTTCCACGGGACTTTTATTACTTTGTCTCTTATATGCAGAGTCATTACTCCAAGTTCGGGGGCGGGGGAAGGCTAAAGATGCCCTAACCTCTTCAGTCAAGAAGCAGCAGAAAAGGGTTTATTTCATCTCTAAGGCCATCACTGAGAGAAGTTATAGCAGAAACTCAATGCAAAACCTGAAGGCAGGAACTGGAGCCAAGTTCGTTGGAAGATGGCTGCTAACTGACATACTCTCCATGGTTTGCTCAGCCTGCCTTCGTATACCATCCAGGCCTGCCTACACAAGGGTAGCGTCACCTACAGTGAGTTGGGCCTTCCACATATATCATCAATCAAGAAAATGCCCTACAATCTAATGGAGGCATTTTCTCTATCAAGATTCCTCTTTCCAGATAACTCAAACTTGTGTTGTCAAAAAACTAACCAAGACCATTAGGAATCTCCTTTTGCAGTTTTATACAAAGATGAAAGCATTCTCTAACTGAAAAGTATTTATGACAGAATCCTTTGGGCTCTGTTCTTCAAAGCTTTTCTCCTTCTCAGTATTCCAGGATGTGCATGTCATGATATTCGTTGGGTTTGGCTTCCTCATGACCTTCCTGAAGAAGTATGGCTTCAGTGGAGTTGGTTTCAACCTCTTTCTCGCTGCTCTGGGCCTTCAGTGGGGCACGTTTGTGCAGGGACTCCTTCATGACAAAGGACAGAAATTTCACATTGGAATCAAAAAGTGAGTATCTTTGAACACAGATGCTTCAAAGCTTATATTTTAAAATCTTAATTCCTAAATTGGGAAATAATTAAATCGGAAGGCAAAATCTCATGAGTGGGGTTAGTGCCCCATTCAAAGCTGCAATTTACTAGTCTATTTCTATGTGCAATTCACTCTTAACTCGATTTATTCTTTCTTGCACCCTCAGTATGATAAACGCAGACTTCAGTACAGCCACCGTTCTGATTTCTTTTGGCGCTGTTCTGGGTAAAACAAGCCCCGTTCAAATGATGATCATGACAATTCTAGAAATTGCTGTCTTTGCTGCCAATGAACATCTGGTTACTAGCCTGTTTCAGGTAAGGATAAAAAAATATGTATTTACTAAACTCTGACTATCAGTTCTGGCCACCACATGCCATGGATGCCCACTCTACATAAGGGCAAATCTCTACGGAGTGCTTCCAGACAAAATAGTTAAAAAACAAAAGTAACCACTATCCATGGAGTGCGCAGTGTAAAATGGGGCAGGGAGAGTTGTATTTTATTTCCTGTCATCTTTAAAAAATCATAGAAGGAAGGTAGGTGTCATTGTTACTACTATAAATCCACAGTCAAATGATCACAGGTGCTAACTGATTCATCCATTTGAGTGAACTGGATTTAATCCACTTTATCCTAACTCTGTCACTCATTTTATTACTAGCAATAACTAATCCCCACTTATATTTAAATGACTATGTAAATAGCACCATATAAAGCCTCCTCTGTGCTCAATTTTTTTCTTCTCCATGAAAATGTTACTGATTCTCTCAAAGATAATAAGTAGGCTGTTTCTGACTACACTGGTATGCATTTTCTTTTACTTACACTTGTATTGAATATTTGATTCAAGAGCTAATATTTTAACTTTCTAAGTGTTGGTGCTTTACCAACAAAACAAAATTAGTTAAGGTTTCTGTCTTTACAGAGCTTAAAGTATAGTGGGTTAGACAAAAATCAAATATTATATATCCACTCTAAACTAATTTCTGCTGGTGACTAATTGAGATAGTTAAGGTAAGAAAGACACCCTTTGATTCACATGCACAGAGTCATTAGTCCTTTTTCTCCATTGTTTCTGGGCCCAGAGGGAGGCAGATCTTCACATTGGTGGTCTGCACTTGAGTGAAGCATCTCACTTCCTGGTAGGTGGGAAGCCAGGAGAAAGAGCTTGGGGACATTCTCCTCAAGATATGCTACCTACAATTTTCACCAAGTCCTAATTGCCCACTCAGTTATAGACCCTTCAGACAATGACATCCATTGAAGATATAAAATCTTTCTCATGATACAATCACTTCCCCAAACCACATCTCTGAATATCGCTGCACTGGGGACCAAGCCTCCCACACATGAGCCTTTGAGAGACATTGCCTATGTAAACTGCAGCATGATTACTGACTCAAAGACATGGAAAATTCATAGTGGGAAATGGGTATTCTGAGAAAGCTATTGAGTACAGAGTAAAAAGCAAGGAAGGGAAGGGGCTGTCTGCAGAAGTGACAATGGCACTAGCATATTGGAGTTTCACAGGTCACTAAGGAGGGGACATGTCCTTAATGCCAAAGGAAGCTCAAGAACAGAAGTTCATTGGTAGTGCAGTTGCAGAAGATGAGCGTAGTTGTCCAGAAACTGGCGAAACTACCATAGTAAGATGAGATTAACAGCGGTCTTTGTGGGCTCTATGTGGTGTTTAAGTGAAGACTGAGCTGATGGTTTCTGAGAAGGAAATAGGAAGGGTTGCTTGGCTACAAATATGTGAGCATTTATAGAGGGACACAGACTTACATAGTGTTTGTAAAGTCCAAATAAAACTAATGGTCACCTATCTCTCTCTTGAAACCATATGGTAAAGAGAAGTAAGGCTCCTATACGGAAGTGTTCAGCAAAACTGAAAGTTGAAAACATGTATGTCCTACAGTGATTACTGAACTCAAACCAATGAAGCTGTTCTTTATGGGCCCTGGATCCTTGTCTAGTCAAAGATGGAGCCAACCAGGAGATTCTTCTACTTGTACCATTTTGAAAATTTTAAATAAATTGGTGATGCTCTCCTGCCTTGGTATGCAATGGGAATTTCTCCTGACTGAGCATCCTGAATTTTCTCTCTAGAAGTACAAAATATAGACTACTTTAAATTCATACAGAATCCTTAAAAGGGAACAAAATGACTCTCCTCATGTCAGTATTGGAATTCAGTTGGTCTTCATGTAGCATATAACATGTAGAACCAGGGGATAGAGTGTCCTTTTAAGGTTCAAGTCTTTGAGTTACAGTTAAATGAACTTTAGCTGCAAAGTCAAATAAATGTGAATCATTTTTTGTTTCAAGTTGAGTGCAATACATGGTGGTTCACTGAGCCTCTCTCAAACCTGAAATAGCCTAGCATGGACTGCGTGCCCAGTAAGGACCTGGTTCTTTAGGAATGTGGTCTCACCTAAGCACCAACACAATTCTGTTAGGTGGATAATACATCCTGGTTTTATAAAACCTGAACTTCATGGATATTTAGTAAGATTTTACCCCCACATCAGAAGTTCTTCACCTTTGCATGTCTCAAGAGCTTGTCATATTTTTTTCTTTTTTTACTACCTCATTTTATCTTTTCTTTAACATCTCCCCTAAGTGATTATTTCATGGTCTTTCTACCTGTAAGGAGACCAGTTTTCACCTCCATTCATGCAAATGCTATTTTTCCCTGCAGGCCTCTGACACTGGGGCATCAATGACAATCCATGCTTTTGGAGCCTACTTTGGCTTAGCTGTAGCAGGCGTCTTATATCGGCCTGGCCTCCGATGGGAACATAAAAATGAAGAATCTGTGTACCACTCTGACTTGTTTGCCATGATTGGTGAGTAGAATGAGTTTACCTGATTGCTTGTCTATATCTAAGATGCTCCGAAGGCCTCTTTTGGACATCGCTTTGTTTAATGGTGGGTCAGTAATCCCTCTTCTGCCTACTTCTTAAATGGGGAAGCCTAAAATCACAGGTATCAATTCCCAGAGCAAATCATGCCCTAATAGGATCTTCCCTGTAATAACTAATACCATTTATGATTTACAGGAACACTTTTCCTTTGGATATTTTGGCCCAGCTTTAATTCAGCCATTGCTGTAACTGGGGAAAAACAGTACAGGGCCATTATCAACACCTATTTGTCCCTTGCTGCCTGTGTGATCGTAGCCTATGCCTTGTCCAGCCTTGTTGAACGCCGAGGCAGGCTGGATATGGTAAGTGTCAATAGTAAACTAATGGAAACTCCATTAATGTCAACAGTTTCTCAGATAAGAAAGGCAGTATTCATCAGAGCTAGGCTACCAGACCAAACTACAAACAGCAGACTTCGGAGAAGATTTTGAAAATATTTTCATTCATTCACTCGTTTTCTATTCCACTTCAAAGTCTAGGAATTTGCAGTTTGTAGGGTGTGCAGTCGTAAAACTCACACATAAAGGGCTTTTTTCTTTTATATTAAAACTGTTCTTTTTTTTTGGAGTGAAATTTCTTTTTTTTTTTTATTAATTAATTTATTTAATTATTAAAGATTTCTGCCTCTTCCCCGCCACCACCTCCCATTCCCTCCCCCTCCCCCAATCAAGTCTTCCTTCCTCCTCAGCCCAAAGAGCAAGCAGGTTTCTCTGCCCTGTGGGAGGTCCAAGGACCACCCACCTCCATCCAGGTCTATTAAGGTGAGCATCCAAACTACCTGGGCTCCCACAAAGCCATTACGTGCAATAGGATCAAGAACCCATTGCCATTGTTCTTCAGTTCTCAGTAGTCCTCATTGTCCATTATGTTCAGCGAGACCGGTTTTGTCCCATGCTTTTTCAGACCCCGGCCAGCTGGCCTTGGTGAGTTCCCGATAGAACATCCCCATTGCCTCAGTGTGTGGGTGCACCCCTCGCAGTCCTGAGTTCCTTGCTCGTGCTCACTCTCCTTCTGCTCCTCCTTTGGATCGTGAGACTTCAGTCCAGTGCTCCAATGTTGGTCTCTGTCTCTGTCTTCTTTCATCGCCTGATGAAGGTTAATATTCAGGGGGATGCTTATATGTTTTTCTTTGGGTTCACCTTCTTATTTAGCTTCTCTAGAATCACGAATTATAGTCTCAATGTCCTTTATTTATGGCTAGAAACCAAATATGAGTGAGTACATCCCATGTTCCTCTTTTTGGGTCTGGCTTACCTCACTCAGGATAGTGTTTTCAATTTCCGTCCATTTGTATGCAAAATTCAAAAATTTTCCGCCTCCTCCCCGCCTCCCATTTCCCTCCCCCTCCTCCCGCCCCTCTCCCCCTCCCCCCACTCCTCTTCTCCTCCCTCTCCAGTCCCAAGAGCAGTCAGGGTTCCCTGCCCTGTGGAAAGTCCAAGGTCCTCCCCCCTCCATCCAGGTCTAGGAAGGTGAGCATCCAAACTGGCTAGGCTCCCACAAAGCCAGAACATGAAGTAGGATCAAAACCCCGTGCCATTGTCCTCCACCATGTTCAGAAAGTCCGGTTTTATCCCATGCTTTTTCAGTCACAGTCCAGCTGGCCTTGGTGAGCTCCCAATAGATCAGCCCCACTGTCTCAGTGGGTGGGTGCACCCCTCGTGGTTGGTCCTGACTTCCTTGCTCATGTTCTCCCTCCTTCTGCTCCTCATTAGGACCTTGGGAGCTCAGTCCGGTGCTCCAGTGTGGGTCTCTGTCTCTATCTCCATCCATTGATAGATGAAGGTTCTATGGTGATATGCAAGATATTCATCAGTATGGCTATAGGATAGGGTCATTTCAGGATCCCTATCCTCAACTGCCCAAAGAACTAACTGGGGAACATTGCCCTGGGCACCTGGTAGCCACTCCAGGTTGAAGTCTCTTGCCAACCCTTAGGTGACTCCCTTAACTAAGATATGTGCTTCCCTGCTCCTCTATCCAACCTTCCTTTATCCCCAATCATCCCGTTTCCCCAAGTTCCCCCCATCTTCTCCTTCTCACTTTTCTCTCCCCATCTCCCCTTACCCCCATCCTACCCCACTCCCAAGATTCCAATTTTTTGCCCGGCAATCTTGTCTACTTCCCACAGCCAGGAGGATAACTATATGTTTTTTCTTGGCTTCACCCTCTTATTTAGCTTCTTTAGGATCACAAATTATAGACTCAGTGGCCCCTATCCATGCCTAGAAACCAATTATGAGTGAGTACATTCCATGATCTTCTTTTTGGGTCTGGGTTACCTCACTCAGGGTAGTATTTTCTATTTCCATCCATTCGCATGCAAAATTCAAGAAGTCATTGTTTTTTACCGCAGAGTAGTACTCTAATGTGTATATATTCCACACTTTCTTCGTCCATTCTTCCATTGAAGGACATCTAGGTTGCTTCCATGTTCTGGCTATTACAAATAATGCTGCTATGAACAAACTGTTCTTAACTCCATGGAAAATTTCCCTCAAAACTTGATTTGTCAAAGCATCGGACAGGGGAGTAAGACGGTGGGTGTTGGTTCTTTTTTGCCAATTGCAAGTGTTCAAAGATGATAGCTATGCTGTGCAGTCACTGGTAAATTCCCCTCCCTCTGGAGCATGGACCCACACTCTTGCATGTATAAGCAGCATCAACAGGATTTAGTGGAGTTTCAAAAAAAAGTGAAGTAGAGAGGGGGCACGTTAGGAGAATGACAGGGAGTTGGAAGGGGTAAGAAGAAGGTAGGTATTATCTTTCATTGTATACATGTATGAATTTTAAGGAAAAAATTAAGAATAGAAACAATAATCCCAAATAGAACTCTAGAAAAAAATGACAATTTGGCTGCTAATAAAATTCAAATAAGATCCTTGGTAGCGCTGAAGTAGTGATCATTTTATTTTACTATTTTTGTTTGAGATGTCAGGGAGGGATACACAGGAGGGACAGCTAAAATGTCTCTGAAGCAATTTTTGCAAGTTCTTTGTGGTCAAAAAGTAACATAACATCTTTTTTAAGTTCAATCTGGCTTGCCTACTTGGGATTTAGAGAAACTGCTGTACGGAGAAAAATAAAAATAAAAGCTCAAATCAAGCACTCTCTCTTTCAATGCAGAGCAGAAATGAATGCTGTTCTCTCTTCTCTTCTCTCTCTCTTCTCTCTCTCTCTCTCTCTCTCTCTCTCTCTCTCTCTCTCTGTCTGTCTCTCTCTGTGTATGTGTGTGTGTATACGTATGTGTGTGATTTATGTATTTTTATTCTTTAATTTTATGTTTATGGATGTCTTGCCTGCAAGAATATATGTGCACCACATGCATACAGTGCCCATGGAGGCCAGAAGAGGACATTGGATCCCCTGTAACTGGAGTTACAGACATTTATTAGTATTGGCTCTGGGAACTGAACCAGGGTCCTCTGGTAGAGCAACCAGTGCCCTTAAATACTAACCCATCCCTGAAACCCCTATAGTGCATATTTAAAGCAAAATTGAAAACACACACATTTCCATTCTTTACAGTTTGTGTCATAAGAGACAACTGAAACACAATTTAAAAAAAATCATGCTCAACAGGTTTACTTTTAAAGATGATAGATTATCCAACTCCCTAGGTAGGCCAGGCAGACTGTGGCTTCTGAGAATGCTGGTGAACTGAAATGAGCTCTCTTTCTTCAGTCTCAAACATTTCTGGCCAGATTGTGTCTCAAAAAGAAAAGAAAAGAGAAAGAAAATGTGTGTGTGTGTGTGTGTGTGTGTGTGTGTGTGTCCCCATGAAAATGTCTTTCAACTAATGGCTAACGCAGCTGTCCACTGGGTGCTGCCTGTCTCTAATCTTTCCGACGTTGCCTCTTTCCACATCCTCACTCATGGTTCTGCCTCCATTCAGGTTCACATTCAGAATGCCACTCTGGCAGGAGGTGTCGCTGTGGGCACATGTGCAGACATGGAAATCCCCCTCTTTGCTGCTATGGCCATTGGAAGCATTGCTGGGATCATCTCTGTGCTTGGATACAAGTTCCTTAGCGTATGTATGATAGGTGTATTGAACCAAACCTTTAATCTGTATCCCTGTCTTCGTAGGTCCCACTAGTAAGGTCAGTGGAGTTTCCTTCCCTGTAAGCCTTCCACTGGAGACCACTTGTCTTCCTTTCAGAAATGCCACTGACATTGCAGCCACATTACAGTGACTCTGTGGCAGGAGAGGATCTGGTACTAGTCATTAGTAATTTAGCATGAAGACAATGTAGTGGATTATGTTCATTCCTTTAGAGAAGTTCCAGAGGATGTTTTACTTTTGTTGCTTGTTTATTTGTGGACTTCATGTGCTGATGAAGCATCTGAGATGTTATTAGAAGGAGAGAATGTGAAGTCACTTCCTTCCAGTCCAGTCTTTTCAGTAAAGACTGTCTGATCACCAATGTACTTAAAGCGTTTGACATGGGTGCATTTCAATTTCAAAGGAAAACTGAGCCTTAGAGAAAATTGCCTCTTCTGAGTAGAGGCAGAAATGGAGAGATGAGGAAAGAGAATACAGAATAGCGGACAGTAGACCTACAGTGTAAACAAACTTTGAAGTCTAACATATGTAAGAACTACAGGTTTTTTTTTAATGTACTATGTTTGGAATTCATGCTAATAAGTAGTTTCTAGTGGCTCATATCAGAAAATCAAAATTTTTAAAAAGGAGTAAATGTGGACATGATGGGACTGACAATTTGATTCACTCTAGTAAAATCTTAACCATGCGTTTGTAATGTGTAACACTACACTGTTTCGTATGTAAATGATAAGAACTTATGACTCTATTCTTCTACACAGCTGTTTGCTCCACATCCTTACAGAGCTCTGTCTGTCTTACAAGATAATGATCTTCCTTCCTTTTACATTAGCCACTGTTAGCTAACAAATTGATGATCAAAGATACATGTGGAGTCCATAACCTGCACGGCTTACCTGGTGTTTTCGGAGGCCTTGCCAGCATTTTGGCCATATACTTGGGAAAGTCTACAGTGTGAGTAAAAATCAGTGGGTGTTTCTTGCTCTGGTCCTGTGCTTTGTAACTGTGTTTGTGGGAATACACAATGATGGGGATGGGACCCTGTTGGTGGGGTTAACTTCCAGGCTCAAAGAGACATGAATGCTGTTGGCGAATCTTTTCTAGTTGCGTCTTTTCACAGACTCGCTCCCTTTATGTTTTATAAACTCTATTACCCGCCTTCTCAGAGAGTAGCACTGTGCTAGTGATACTACTACCTTCAAAGTTTACTTGCCATTTGCGTAGCAGCCTTACACGTTTTAATTTCGCTAAAATTGTTTCATTAAAGTGGTGAGGAAATGCTATGCTGTGGGACAATGGTCTGTATCCTGTCACTTGTATTTTAATAAAACGCTGATTGGCCAGTACCCAGGCAGGAAGTATAGGCGGGGTGACCAGGCAGGAAGTATAGGAAGGGCAATGAGAATAGGAGAATTCTGAAAAGATGAAAGGTCAGTCTGCAGTCATCATCCAGACGCAGAGGAAGCAAGATGAGAATGCCTCGTTAATAAAAGATACAGAGCCACTTGGCTGACATAGACAAGAATAATGGGCTAATTTAAGATGTAAGACTTAGTTAATAAGAAGCCTGAGCTAATAGGCCAACCAGTTTATGATTAATGTAGACCACTGTGTGTTTCTTTGGGATGCAATGGCTGTGTGTCCGGGCAGGACAGAAACCTCTGTCAACAATGGTAGTCACATTGTTTTAGCATTGTCTCACCGAGCCTGTTAGAAGAGAGATTCAAGAACTGATGTGCAGTTGGCAGTGAGTGAGTGAATCAAATCAAGGGTAAATTTTTGAAAGTCCTAAATTCCTTTTGATGAATGCTTTATTAACCATAACTAATGAATGACAAAGAATATTTTTAAAAGAAAAAGAAAAAAGCAAAACCAATGACTACATATTTGCTTTTCCTAGGTCTACCATGGCTATGCAGGCAGCAGCACTGGGTTCCTCCATTGGCTCAGCAGTTGTTGGCGGTTTGGTTACAGGTCTGCATCAAAAGTAAACATCTAGATGAGTTTTGTGTTACATGATTGTAACCATGGCTACATGGGAGGTTAACAAGGAAGGATTAGGACTTCCAGACCATTGTAAAATTATCTCAGAATAAGAAGAATAATAACATGTGAACTCTTGCCAGTACCCCATTACTTCATTTACTTTGCAGAGAAATGATTAAGACACAGTTGATTGGTCAATTCCAAACTGTGCTAAGATTCTGGCAATTAATTACCTCAACTAAAGGAGATGTTTTCTTAACAGTATTTTAACTGCTTAGTAAGCCTTCCCTCTTCATAATACTGTATTCCCTCTACCCTCACAGGTCTAATTCTGAAGTTACCTATCTGGGATCAGCCCCCTGATGAGTACTGCTATGATGATTCTGTTTATTGGAAGGTAATGGACAGGATTCAAAAAGAGAATATAAATCATGGTTCTGTCATGGTTTAGATGACCTAACCTCTTAGCACCAGTCATACAATTACACAATTCCTTCTGTTAGCCACAGAAGAGATGCTTCCCATCTGGCCAGCTGGCCAGTGTGGAAATGGGCACAGAATCATCAAGAATTCACTGTGCCTTTTGGTAGCAAAATATCTCCTTTTCTGATCGCTATGGGTTCCTGCATGCATATGGTACACATAAACTCATGTGAGCACACACATACACACAAAGTACATATGTAAAAAGTAATATATATTAAAGGGTATGATATATTTTAAAGTAGAAACTCAACAAATATAGAATTTAACTAGCAAATACCATTTCAGTTCCGTTATATCAATTTTTTAAAGATGTTTTTTGTTGACCAAGATTTCTGATACACCCAGTCTCACAGTCATTTAGTCCCAAAGAAACACACAGAGGTCCACATTAATTATAAACTAATTGGCCTCTTAATATAGGCGTCTTATTAATTAATTTTTACATCTTAAATTGGCCCATTATTTTTGTCTATGTTAGCCACGTGACTTGGTGTTTTTTTTTAAAGGAAGGAGTGCTGTGGGACAATGGTCTTTTATCCTGTCACTTGTATGATTTTTAATAAAACGCTGATTGGCTAGTAGCCAGGCAAAAAGAATAGGTGGGCGACCAGACAGGAAGTAGAGGCGGGACAACAAGAATTCTGAGAAGAAGGATATTTCAGTCTATGGTTGGTACCATATACCCAGAGACAGAGGAAGCAAAAAAGCAAGATGTGACTGCCTTGCCAAAAAAGGTACCAAGCCACGTGGCTAACATAGACAAAAATAATGGGCTAATATAAGATGTAAAAATTAGTTAATAAAAAGCCTGAACTACTAGGCCAATCAGTTTATAATTAATGTAGGCCTCTGTGTATTTCTTTGGAACTAAATGACTGTGGGACTGGGCAGGACAGAAATCCCAGTCAACAGTTTATAAAAAAAAAAAAAAAAAATGCTGGTTACTGACCAGCAAGGTGTTATATTCAATGTACAAGTAGGAAAAAGCAATTGTAATTTTTAAGGCTGAAGACTGTGAGGAAGCACAGATCCAAAAGTCCTGTGATAAACCAGCCCCACGCTCTGCCTTTTGACTCCACTGCTGCTTTCTCCCAAACCATTTCCTGAATTCCCTGAGGGAGATAGGTGCTTCAGCAGACTCTTAGGGAAACGGGGGTTTGGGAAGCTGGGAAAGCAGTCAAAGACAATGGGATAAATTATTTGCTCTTTTATTTTTCTTTAAACCAAATATTTTTTCTTCTCATATTTTCTATGTTTAGATAGTAGTGATAGAAAACACTTTTGCTTCAGTACTAACTTTAGACAGGCCCGGGAGGAACCATTCAGTGTCACATTGTCATTGTCACTTTTGCTCTCTAAGGTTCCCAAGGTCAGAGAACTTGATCCTCAGTTCTTTCAACATGCGAATCACAATCACCTGGAGCATGAAGTTTAAATATCGTTCCTAAGTTCCTAAACCCTGCGTCGTCAGCATTACCGAGAAGAGCCAAGCTGAAGCAAACAAAAGTGTCGTATTCCCAGACCCAGAGACAGTGAAAGACACATTCCAGGCCCCAAATGGCCCGTGTAAAAAATGCCTTTATATCTGGTATTATTCCTTGATGTTCAAATGATTTCTCAATTGACAGGAAATTGCCCGTTAAACAGACTGTCAATTGGGTTCTATCCCAGACTTGAAGAATGACTTTGCAAATGACTAGAGACATAGCAAATATTTGATTCTATTCTTGATATTTTGCAAAAGAGATTTACATAGAAACCAACACTCCTTGATCATGTCAGACTTTACCCACTTTTTAAGTTAGCATGCAAAGTAGTAATTTTACATCATGGTGTCTTTGTGCGTGTGTGTCATTATTTTGTTCTTGTCCATTTCCCTACCTGCTGCAACCCCTTGTAATTCCTTACCTTCCCCAGCTGGGTTCTTCCTTTCCCCAGTTAGATATGGCTTGTTTTATTACATGTATTCCATCACCATCCCTTTCATGTACATACCATGTCTTCAGTTCCAAAAAGTATAAAGTTGGAGTCAATAAAATGACATAGTAAAGAATCTATACTACAAAAATGAAAGAAATTTTTGTAAATAAAAAGTAATATTAATCTTCTAGTTAGTGCCTTTTTAAATTTTAAAAACAGTCATAGTAATATTACACTGCTGCTTGCAAATTAATTCCTTTTTATGGTTATTATTTGTAATAAGAGCTTAAAAGCTATCTGTATAAAATTTTAAATAATTAAATACTATTATTAAATAAGGTATTTGTCTCTAGCTCACTTTTATATGATGATTGAAATCCATTTTCATCGTAAGCACATATATACACACCTCATACTTAATGCATTTTTAATTCAAATATATTACTTATATATTCACTATCAAAATCAAGTGACCTTTACATAGTATAACTTTTAAAGCACTGCATTTGGAGATGATGGTTGACACAATCACATTAAATCATTTTTATAAAAATCAAGCAAAATTTTTCCAACATTTTTCTTCTATCTCCCAGTCCCCAAATCTTAACAGGAAGCACCTGGGGTCCAAAGGACTGGGAGCCTTGCCACAATCAATAGTTACAACTTTAAAACTACAGGCAATGATGAATTGCTTAATATTTTATTTCAGGTAAATATTTCTAAGTCATAAGAACATTGTGTGTCATGCAGGTGACTTCTTGCACCAGGCTCTCCTTCAAACAGCCTTTTCAAATGTGTCAAATAAGCAAAATCTACTGTCTCCTCCTATGATGGCCTCCACAAACAAGCATCTTCTTTACCCTGGCACTCAAGGTTCCTTTACTCTCTTTGGATCACAGAGAAAAGCACAGTGGGTCTGGAAACACTAAATTATAAGAGAGGATCTGACTTCTCTGGAAACGTGTTGTGATGGCATCCTTGACTGGCTTGTGAACACTCCCATTGACCTTTCTTTAATACAGGTCTTAGAACACTAAAATTTTGTTTGTTTAAACTCTGAGTTAACATCCTCTTGTTTGCAGTAGTGTATCGTCTTTCTTTTTATGGACAGAATATTTTTATTGGATGAAGAAGGACACTAAAAAAGAAATCCCACACTGTCTCAGAAATAAGTATAATAAAAGGTTATTTATTTAGAGGTAGTCTCGCAGATCACAATCCTCTGCTGGAGTGGGGAACAACAACCAAAACCTGCAGCCAGAAAAGAGACTGGACATGCACTTTACATCAATATCTATGGTGTAAGAGGCCACCCCCAAGTGGGCAGGTAACTTAAAGCTACTGGTGGTAAGAATTCCTACAGCACCCCCCCCCCTTTTGTTTAAATAAGAAAGTTCTAAGCTTAATACAAAGTAATATACAATAAGAACAAATATCAGTTTTAAAATTTAGAATTACAACCAGCATAAACAATATCAAGCAAGAAACATGATAAATGTTTCAGTAATTATCCTATCCTAATGAGTTTAAGTCTTGTACATAAATAACTTGGCCAAGTCATGAGAGGAAAATAACTACAACTTTCTAGTCTTCAACCCCATCAAAGACCCGAGAAGGGAAATAATATTACTTGAGTAAGCAGGAAGAGCAATCAAGCAACTTCCAAAATGTGCAACAAATGACAGAGACAACTGGCTACCTGGGAAA
This sequence comes from Chionomys nivalis, assembly GCF_950005125.1. Taxonomy (NCBI): domain Eukaryota; kingdom Metazoa; phylum Chordata; class Mammalia; order Rodentia; family Cricetidae; genus Chionomys; species Chionomys nivalis. Next base: position 16,917,558 of record NC_080104.1, on the reverse strand, counting down.
TCACCCAACGTCTCATTTACAGTGTTGGAGCAACCAACTTTGACTAAGGCCTAGAGTAACTAACATACCATTTTCAGAGGCAGGAAATTTTTCAAAACCATCTTACCCTGTCTTGACAAGACTTGACCGTCTATTTTCTTGTATTCTGCTTGTCCTGTCTGGACATCATGCATTTTGTCAGTGGGCAATGCATGGGCAGTTCCTTGTTCAAAGGCCAGTTTTGCCAAGAAGAAAACAAGCTCCAAGTGGAGTGTCTTCACATTCTCTTGGGAATAGATCAGTGCGGCCAGGAGCAATCGTGTCTCCCTTCAATAGAACCCCAAGTCATTTAAATGTCATATTCTACAGCTCTTTGAACTGAAGCTGGCCTATCTATGCAGAATGAAATCTCTATATATCTAAAGAACCTGATTAGTCTAACTATAAGTGTGACAAACATGGATGACTATTGACTTCATAATAGAATATTAAACAAACTTTAAACAACTGTGCAACAAATGAGGACAATGATCTCAAAATATAAACAATGTACAAGTATCTTGATCAGAGGTAGAAATGTATATTGCAATTGATAAATATGTCCTAAAATTATACCATAAACAAAATGTCTTAAGCAGAGGTAGAAGCATGCATGCATACAATATGACAAAATAACTTTGCCTAAGTATACAAATGCTGTAGATAAAAATAGGAACATATTCAATATAATTTAAGCTTGTATCAATATACAAGAATCTATACCAATGTCAATTACCTATAAATAATAGCTCACAAATATTCACTCCATTACTCACTATTATTATTACTGTGAGTAAGCTCACACTAATCTATTATCCCATCCAATTTCTCCTTTTTTTTCAAAGAGATCCCCGAGCTTACATAATTTTCTCCCCAACCCCCAACCTTATAACGATTATAATCAATCCCTAAATGATATACCTAACCCTGAGAACAAACTTTGTTGAGAGTGGGGACGTGGTCTTCTAGAATTACTTCCAGCTGTCATGAGGGCAATGTTCTTTCTATGGGATCCGGTGAAAATAAAATGATGGTTAAGTTCCAAGATTACTATCTGGTATAGTTGCAAATAGTCTCTGAATATTCGGTAGGGTTTTTCTGAAGTTCCTAGTTGGAGTTCTGGCCAGAACGTTGTAAAAAAAAGTGCACCATTTCAGCTAACAAAGGTAGAACCATCTTGACCAGCTGGTACCCAAAACAGGTCTTATAGTAGCACTATCAGCATCATAATGTCATATCAGCCAGGTGAAGTTGTTGTTGTGGGGCCCCATCTTCTTCATGGAAACTTCAAAGGTTACTGCAGGAAAATTCATAGTTCATTGTGGAAAACTTAAACATTATTTAAATAGACATATACAGGCATATATATAGATGAAAGGTATAATAGAGACAAAAATAGGTATGAAGAAAAGTAAAATGTTTTCTAAATTCTTTTTTCTTTCTGTCCCATACCAAACGGCTCTTGACATGAGACAGAAACTCTGAAATTTTCTCTTAACAACACGCTTGGATTTAGAGGACAGATCCATGTCCAACACCAAAGCCAACTCTATATATTCATACATAAACACACACATATACATATATATGTATATATGTATTTATATGTATGTATGTATATATATGTGTGTGTGTGTGTGTTTTAATCACCTGTCCTAATAAGTCATATTCCTTTTTCTTAATGATCCATATTGGATAGTTATCTTTGCTTCTGTCAGCATCCAGACATCCAGGGTCTCTTGAATTTTTGAAGGTATGTATTTTCCTGTAAAGATAAGAGCAGAACCCTGTCCCAACACTATATGGTTTCCTTACCACCTGTATGATTTTCATCTTTGTGGATGAGCTGTCATTTCTCTTTCTTAATAGATTTCTCTTTTTCAGCTAATCTTTATAAATTTTGATGGTATCCATTGTTTTCCTTCTCCTGTGAAAACAAGAGCAAAACCCCATCCCCTACTCTCCCAGTCTTCTACCTTCTTCATCTTCGTCATATTTATTCCTTTCATCTACCCCAATTATGTCGATTTTTGTATATCTAACAAAGTTTTATGTGCAGGTAGTCTGGGTGTGCACAAGTGTCTATGTGATATACTAAAAACTTTATTACTTTAAAGTTATTTATTTGAAGGAATGTTTTTAACTCAAGTTAGAAGTCTAAACCCTCTCTATTTTAATACTTAAATAACATCACTTTCATGTCAACAAAACAAAACAAAATTCAATATGTCAAATCAATCTGCCAGTTAATGGGTTTGAATGAAATTTCAAGATATATGTAGGTGATCAGTTTCAGGAAACTTTTGTTATTCTTCATTCTTAACTAAATCTGAAGTGCTGACCCAGTATTATTAGATGCAATTTCAGACAGATTTGTGAAATATAAGATATCTTCAGAATTCTCCAACCCTTATTTCCATAGCCTTTAAACAGGGTTTTGCATAAGATGAGAAAGAGCTGCTGGTTGGCCTGGGATTGAAAGCTTTCTCCAAAGTTCTACTTTGTTCCAAACTACTTTTATTTAGAATAAACTTCAGCCTGTTTTAATTCTCTTCCCTGAGTGTATGGTGGGGCCTTGTTCTAGGCAGAGTTTATTTATGTTACTAGTACTAGGATTTTAAGTTCTCACTGCTGAGGTACTTTGAATGGCAGTTAGGGAGGCAACCAGAAATGGTACGTGCTTTCAATTCCAGCCCTCAGGAGAACAGGCGGGAAGATCATGAGTGTCCAGTCAGCCTGAGCTCCAAAGCAAAACTGTCGCTCAAACAATTACAGCCGCAAAGTAATGTGAGGGACAAAAGAATTCTCTTCTTAGTACCTCTGCCCAGTCCCAGGGTGCAATTCCTCTGGATAACCAACTGAAGGACAAGATCGCTGTACATTTCCGTCATCCAGCAAGACCAATAAACGCTCCTGACCAGCCTTTTGGAGGCTTGCAAGTCACCAAAATTCTCACCACCACCCCAGGGAACTTATCATAGGAGCTGCATCTCACTCCCATGATGGGTCCCAAGTAATCACTATTATATGTGTAGAATACACATTGGGTGTGCAAATGTGCCATAGCACACTTACGGAGGGCAGGGGGCAGTTTTGTGGCATCTATGTGAAATCAGGCGTTGAATTGAGGTTGCCAGACTTGTACAACAGATGAATTTATTCTCTAAGCTGTTTCTCCTCCCCCAGTTGTCAACTTTTTCAGTTCTTCACCATCTAACAATTTCTTCTGTATTTTTCTGATTTTCATGATCTTGAAACTTTTAAAAACTACAGATCACTGACGTTGTCTCCAGTTTGGATTTATCTGGTGTTTCCTTAAAAAGTTGTGTTCAGGCTGTGCGACTTTCACACCAATATTGCAAAGGTGAGAATCTGCATGGAATAACATCTGCCTGGATGGAACAGGATTTGAACTTGGTCCATAATTAATGGTTGTTCTTTGAACACCAATGAAGCTGACTTGTTTCTTCTTACCTTAAATTTTCTTGTTTTGGAAAAGCTAGACAGATAACATAGTCAGTAATGGATTTGTCACACAAGCACAAAGATGTGAGTTCAAATCCCATCCCCTCTCTGCTAGCCAGGAGTGGTGGCACACCTTTGTCATTTCATTGCTAGGAGACAGAGGCAGGTAGATCCCTGGATCTCAAATGGCCAACCAGCCTAACTTGCTTACTGAGTTCAAGGCTAATGGGAGACCACATGACAAAAAATTAACAATAATAATAATCAAAAAGGATATAATGCTGAGGGATGTGTCACCCAAGCTTGAACTCTGGACTCCACAGATATGTGCACACTTGTACACATGTGCCCATTCCCACACTAGCATCTACACAAACAAGCATACATACAAACACAATAAGTAGTTTCTTGTTTTGCCTTTGTTATTACTATTTTGTGGGGAAGTAATGGGAAATGCCCATAGTCCCCGTGTCACCACCTCTTCCTTGCAAGTCTTTTAGTGTGTTTATACATTAATGTATACCCATATAAACTTTTGATTTCTCTTCCTTCCTTTCTTTTTTTCTTCCTTCCTTTCTCTTGGTTTTTTTTTTTTTTTTTTTTTTTTTTTGGCAGGGTTTTTTTATAATGGCCCTGGCTGGCCTCAAATTTACACACAGTGATCTACCTGCCTCTGCCTCCCTAATTCTGAGATTCAAGGCATGTGCCACCATTTCCAGCTCTTATTCAAATTTCAACAAAGCATAATAAAATGACTATTAACTTGAAATTATCCCTGACTTTGCCAATACATCCCTGTTCATGATGCTTTCTACATCTTTTCCTATGTGGTTGTCTCATGTTTGTGCCTATGTTAGCTCTGGAACCAGACATTTTTTAAATAGCTTCTTCAGTGGCCTTTATCTTCTGAGATGTAAAGACACATGTGATCATTGTCATTATGCTGCCATTCTCCTGGTCCTCTCTGTTGTCAAAAACAGAGGAAGCAAATGATGGGAATCTATGTGCAAATGCTTGCATCTACGATTAGTTCAGACTATCTAAATAGTTACACAGAAAATGGGGGCTATCAAACACCTGCTTTACAAATGTGAATTCGTGCCAGTGTAATGGACAAGTTAAGGGGGGAAAACATAACAAAATTCGTGTTTACACACATTAGATTTTACTTTTAAAAATAGTGTACAAAATTGTCAAAGAACTAATTTTTTAATCACATAATTATGTCTGGTATATAATAGTATTTACATTAAAATAAATGATGTGTGTTTACAAATATATTCGTGCATTTCTATGTCTAAACAGTTACATAGAAAGTCAATTAGAGAGTGGCAAATGCTGCTGCATCAGGAATGGACTCCTGTAAAAAGAGGGATTTTTCACTTGTTCATGGCAAGTGTTAGCTTGTATCATCTGTGACAGTGTTGCTTGTATCATCTGTGACAGTGTTGTATGTGTTCATATAATGTACATGAATGCAGGTTAGAGAAACTTTTTAAAAAGGAAGAAATATAGCTGGTTATAGTGGTGTATACCTATAATCCCAGCACTCGAGATAGGAACTCTGTGAGTTTGAGGCCAGCCTGGTTTACATAATGAGTTGCAGGACAGCCAGGACTATACTATACAGAAAGACCCTCTCTCAGGAAAAAAACTGAAAACAAACAAAAAACAGAAAGAAAGACAGACAGACAGAGAGGGGGGGGGAAGAAGAAGGAAGGAAGAAGGAAGGAAGGAAGGAAGGAAGGAAGGAAGGAAGGAAGGAAGGAAGGAAGGAAGGAAGAAAGGAAGAAAGGAAGAAAGGAAGGAAGGAAGGAAGGAGAACTGAACACAGAAAACTTCATCCAGTCATACAAAGTGGCACATAAAATATAAGCATGTATGTATGTGTGAATGGCATTTTCCATTTTGGCAGGCTTTGGTTCACACAGTACTAGGTTTACAACCATATTCTCCCTGTTCAACTTTTTGGATATGTAAATGAGAAAGGCGAAGAAGGTCAAACAATTACAGTTTGGGGCAGAAGAACAGAAGGTAGTGACATTAACATAGGATATTTTCTCTTGCATTTGCATTATGGATTATGTTCTTGTATATTTGTTCCCTTCAGGGTGGATGTGAAAACTGTTACCTTGAATTAGAGCAACTGGCATATAATTTTTAGTTTGTAGATTTTGACATTCCAAACAGACTTTGCAATGTCTTCAAAACCTCATAGATACAGGAAGGGAAGGGAAGGGAAGGGAAGGGAAGGGAAGGGAAGGGAAGGGAAGGGAAGGGAAGGGAAGGGAAGGGAAGGGAAGGGAGGGAGAGAGAGAGAGAGAGAGAGAGAGAGAGAGAGAGAGAGAGAGAGAGAGAGAGAGAGAGAGGGAAAGAAAGAGAAAGAGGGAGGAAAAAGGGAGGGAAAGAGGGAGGGAGGGAGGGAGAGAGGGAGGGAGGGAGGGAAGAAAAGTTAATTTCAGGCATTGTATGCATTCTTAAATAATTATTATTTAAAATTTTTGTAAAATGGGAGAGTGGAGGTCACAGGAGAAGGTAGAAGGGGAGAGAGAAAGAGGAAGGTGAATGGATAAAAATGCATAGCTCAATAAAAATAAAAGAATTCTGTGGCAAAGTTGGGTGGCAAGGAAATGGGAGAGTGTGGATCTTAGAAGAATTGGGGGACATAAATATGAGCAAAACAAATTGTACACAACTCAAAACTCAGGGAAATGCTTACATTTTATCAATGTAGCTAAGAAGAAAGAGAACTGCTATGTCACATGTACCAGGAAGTACCAATCTAAGGGTCCTCCAGATCATTTTAACATTAAGATAAGTTGTTAGAAAGACACCAAATTTGGAAAAGATAATGTATTGGCAGTCATATTTTGTTATTGCAAAAGGACACAAATTAAATAATACTTGCCCAGGGGTGTGTGGTCTCCGGATAAAGCCAAGAACACCCAGGCACAGGCTCCCAGTTGTTTGAAACTCATGGAGTCAGTCCGACAGGACTTACTCTTAACAATGCTTTGTGGCAATATACAAACCTAGACATATCTTCAAAGATGGCATCTTAATTGAGAAAACATCTCTATAAACTTGGCCTGTCAAAAAGTCTGTGGGGTACTGCTTTCATTAATTATTGATGTTGAAAAACCTGAAAAGCCCAGCCGGTGGTGGGTGGTGCTAGATTGTATAAGAAAGCAGACTGAGCATACTATGGGGAGCAAGCCAGTAAGCAGCACCCTTCATGGTCTCTGCTTCAGCTCCTGCATAGAGCTCCTGTCTTGAAGATCCCAGTTTCCCTCAGTGGTGGTGTTTGACCTGATAGTCGTAAGCTGAACTAAACTCTGTCCTCCTCAGGTTGCTTTTGGTCACAACATCAGTAACTCTTAGCTAGGATAGACATCGCACAAGCCTAAAAGGCGTCTTCATTAGGATCGCTAGTCACATTTCTTTATCTCCCTTAAAGGTTTTGAAACAGGGCATTTCCTTCAGTAATGCCTCCTTTATGAAGTTGTAGATGGCAGAGGATAGACTATTCCAGTCAGTACATGAGCCTGGTAAATAAACACCCACTTGGTTATTCATTACCTACTTACTTTTTATTGTTTAAAACAACAAAACAACAACAAGAAAACATGCTTCTCACATGCCCCCCCCTTTATATATTGGGGTTTTGAATCTGAACTTTACAGATTATCGCATGAGGACAGTGAAGATAAAGGAAAACACTTTACGCTTTGTGTTCTAGATAATGACTTAATTTTTTAAAAATATCTTTCCTTGTGTGGTTTATAAAATCCTTAGAGATGTCCCTTTGCTGACCTATGTCGAGCCCAGGCACATTCCTCCAAATTTCCCCACACGCAATTGAATAGCTGAACTTCTAAGCCACTGATCAAGCAGAACAACCTCCCTCTCTTTTCTCCAAACTCAGAACCATAGCACCTATTTCAGTAGTCCCTCCCTTGTTGCAATAATCCCTCTCTCTTCTTTAAAATAATCACTATGATTAAAATCTCACTTTACTATCTTGATCTGTTTTGAATTTGATAGATCCTGTTGAATGCTGAACTTATTAGACTATGCAATTTACTTATATTAATGAAATTAGGTTAAAATTCACAAGGAAAAAACCTTTATATATGTAGGCATTCATAAAGGCTAAACAAATACACATGGAAGCCCTGCTAATTGATAATTGATCTTTGTGAATAACAGCGTATACTTTTTATATCTACGAATTACTGGGAAACCCAAACTCTAATTATGCTTGCCAGTCTTAGAAGTATTTGACATCCTAGTCCCCTATGGATGGCCTGCCTCAGATACTGCTCAATTGACAGTGTTTGCCTACCATATACATGCCTCTAAGTTAGCTCCAAAAGTCACGGTAAGACAAATAGTATAGAAGTTTACAGAAGTCATTTCTTAAATGAAGATGTTAGAGTTCGAACAGTGTATACAGTCTTATATGTAGTGAAATAGAGAGACTAATAACAATTAGAGCATGTTTTATAAAGAACTTGAGCTGGGCAGAGGTGGCACAAGCTTTAATCTCAGCACTTGGAAGGCTGAGGCAGGTGAATCTTTGTGAGTTTGAGGCTAGTCTGGTCTACAGAGCAAGTTCTAGGACAGGCTCCAAAGTTACACAGAAAATCCTGTCTCAAAAAACAAACAAACAAAAAAAGAATAAACTTTTAACTTATATATTGTACAACCTACCAAGATGCAGATTTATAATGTCCATGTTTTAAGTTGGAAATTTGTTTATTTAATGTTCTGCAACTATAGAATGCTTTCAGTCATTAACACAGGCTGACAACTGGTTAGTGAATCATGTTATATTTTTATAGAGTCTAATTTTGATAACTATGGTTCAGGATGAATCTATTTCATATTGAAATACAGACAGGTTGAGTACTTTGTCACAAGTGGCCTAAGAAAAAGAAGAATTGGAATTCAAATTCAAGTCTGTCAAAGGTCATATTTTTCGACACCCTGCTGCATCAGACCCTTTCTATACCCAAAAAGTCATTACCAAGGTATAATATTTGGAGCTCATGAAGAAAAGCTTTTGGATATACCTCATGAATACAGACAATATATTGTGTTTGAGAGGGCATAATGAGTACACATTATATACATTAATACATAATAGCAACATTACATACATTAATACATAATAGCAGTATGACATCATTTTAAAACATAAAAAGAAAGTGCAAAAAGAACTTTGGAATGACTTTTGTACATTTTTAATGAGAAATATAAAGACAACAATTGGATCACTTTACCTAAATCACCACATTTAGCCCTGAAACTTTTCAGTTTAGTAGTTTATGTCCAGACAGCTCTGTATCCTCCCATTACTCCATCCTTGACTGTATTTTGTGACTATCTCTTATGGATTTCAGTATGGGTGAAGTTAAAAAACTAGGATACAATCACCCATGGGGGAAAGAACCCTCCTACCATTTTCTGTCATTTTGTATGCCAGCCCCTTGGGAGCTAACATGTACCCTCTCTGACTTGGAGACTTGAAATTACATACTATGTCATATGCAGAGATTTCATTTCTCTTTTTGGAGAGTTAATAATAGTCAAAACATGAAACACCTAACTTCCTTAACTGACATACATATATTCCAGGAAATAATACTGATAATATATGACAATTATCCTACACATTCAGAGGAACAATTAAGAAACAGTGATGAGCCGGGCATTGGTGGTGCACGCCTTTAATCCCAGCACTCGGGAGGCAGAGGCAGGCGGATCTCTGTGAGTTCGAGGCCAGCCTGGTCTACAAAGGGAGTTCCAGGACAGGCTCCAAAAGCTACAGAGAAACCCTGTCTCGAAAAAGCCAAAAAAAAAAAAAAAAAAAGAAAGAAACAGTGATGACCATATTTCTTTGTTATTTGTCACCCTCAGTCTCCAGGTGCATCATTAATCATGGGCCAGATGTGTTCATGAGAACTGGAATCTAGTGAGCTGTCACAGAGTTCGAGAGCATTCAAGTCAGGTGAATCTGAATCCTCTCACTGACCTTGATCAGATCACTCAACTCCATAAAGCCACCATTCCTTCATTTGTAACTCTCAATAATCACAGTATAGTCATAATAAATAACAGTATTGTCTGCACAAAGTATATTCTATACACAGAAGCACTGTTCTTTGTTTTGTGCTAGTAGCTGCCTCTTTTAAACCGTTCAAATGTTTAAGACTTGAATGAGAAGATTATCATCACTGCTTGACAAATGAGGTTATCTGACACTGGGATATAGCAGTCCTAGGTTTTCGCAAACAAAGGAAACTTTAGTTATGTGTGAGAAGTAATTAGTATCCTCTCACTAAACCGTGTGATGTACAGAGCATCATAGAACAACAAACTTAAGTTGCAATGGCAGCCCTGCTAAAAGATATAGCTAACCATATCTCTACCAAGACTCCTGATCTCTTTGTGCTCACTGCTTTCACCCATGCAATGGCAGAATTTGTTTTATATGGTCACATGACTCTTCTCAATGTTAGTAAGACTGACTCTTCAAAAAGTGTGAAACACATAAATCATTCATTAAATTTTTAATCTAACTACTAATTTGATACATATCCATTAAGGACTGAGTCCTGTCCTAAGCACTGAGGAGGTGAAGGTTCCACAGTCAAATAGAAAGTAGCTGTGCATGTATGTGCATGGTATTTAGAACTCAAGAAACAGAGACAGGCAGATCTGTGAGTTCCAGGCTTACCTGGTCTACAGAGGAAGTTCAAGGCCAGCTAAGACACAAAGTGAGATCTGTTCTGAAAAATAAAAATAAAATAAAGTCAAAAGTAGAAAGGAAACATCCTCACTTTCAAGAATTTTGGTTTGATATGAGAAAAAAATGATTAACTAAGCATGAACTGTGGTGGTAGCAAGTGAACACTTGAGGGGGAGTGCCATCAGGAAGCGATGTGCAAAAGATTAGTCTCTGCAGTCTGTTAGCCAACTTCCTTTCCACAGACCTGACACAGCAAGGAAAAACGCACATTTCTTTCCTGAGCAACTGAACTAGAAAAAGCTTCTCTTCTGGTTATAAGGGTATAGAAAACTGATAGATTAGGAGATATTAAGAAAGGTTCCTCATCAAAAAAAAAAAAAAGAGGGACCTTGTCAATGAAAGGAAAGGGCTGGTGGAAGATGCTGAACCTCACATGTTCACCAGGGGCTGCATGCTCAGCATCCATCACAGTGATTCAGTTACTTATATATTGTACTCTTATCATTTTTTCTGTGTCAACTGAGAAGTAAAGGCTCAATAAAGTTTATAGAAAGAGATTATATATATATATATATATATATATATATATATATATATATATATATACCGGTAATCCCAGCACTCCAGAGGCTGAGACAGGAAGATAGCCAGTGTAAATCTAGTGTGAGCTATATATCAAGATCATATGATGCAGCTATCTACTCCTGGAGTACATCTAAAGGAGTCAATGTCAGAATGTAAAAGATACCAACACACCTCGGTTTGCTGTAGTTATTCTTAATAATTGAGTTGTGAAATCACCTTAGGCATCATAACTATGCACGTAGATAAAGAAAGCATGGGATGGAGGTCAGTGAGATGACTCAGTGGGTAAAGGGATCTACTGCCAAATCTGATGACCCCAGGATCCACATGGTAGAAGGAAATTTACTGCCACTAGCAGTACTCTGACATTCACACAGGATGCATACACACAATAAATAAAATGTGAAAACAAGGAGCTGAAAAGAGAGAGAGAGATGGAGAGAGAAAGAAAGAGAGAGAGAGACAGAAAGAGAGAGAGGAGAAGATGAAGGAAAGGGGAAAGGAAAGAAGGGGGAAAAGTAGCGTGTGTACCTAATAAAGTATTATTTAGATATAAAGAATAAAATTATTATGTGAATGGAATAAAATATCATAATGTTAATCAAAATAGGCAAGACTCACAGAGAAATATTACTTGTTTTCTCTCATATATAGAATCTGAATGGTTTTTAAACACATGAAGTAGAAGGGGAACTATTTAGAAAGAGGAGCGGGCAGTAATAGGTGGGAGGAAATAAAAGCGGGCAATTGGGAAGAAGAGTACGATCAAATTGTGTTCTGTGTGTGTATTATAAAAGTAATGCCAACTATTAGAATTATAATACATTAATAAAATATTCAATAATATTCTTTAAAAGTTCTCTATCATGGTACAATATAAATTGCACAATGCAATGTTCATACACTATTATTTTCCTTCATTTCTCAATCTCCCAAATATTTTTAGAAGAGATTCGTTTACTGAAGATCTGAAATAGAGTCTGTGCTCAATTCTTGCTAAGTTTCAGATAAGTGCCCTGTCCAGGGTATTAAAGGGGAGGAAACATAAGATCATGTAACCGTCTAAGAAATTTGAAGCTCTCAATGTGGTTTTCACATCTCACCACTCATGCAGAGACCATGCTGCACTCTACTTACCAAATAATGCAATCGAGCTCACTGTGGAAGTGTGGACTTCATGCTCAGGGTTAAGCATAAGGAAATATAAGCTTAATCACCGTTTTACATAAAGAGAAAATCCTTCCCTATTTTATTGGACAGAATAGGTTGAACTGGAGGGGAAGGGTAAAAGATCAAAACAGGGCAAGGATGAAGAACAGGGCTTATCTCAGCTTAATTATAAAATAGGTGAAAGACAGTGCCTATAGTAAACCTAGCGACACCTTGAAGTCTTTGGTTTTCATCAGAAGGGTTGGTTCTATCTGGTCATAATTGGAAAGAGTTCTAATTCATTAGTAATTACATCAGCTTAAGAGAATGAGTTGGTTTGATTCTTCTGCTCTACTTGTGCTTCTGGCACTTATTCTCATTTTTACTTTAAACGTGAAAGCCTTTATGGCCAAAGCATCCAAACTACAGCCTCCAGGACCCAAACCTTGGCCAATTATCGGAAATCTACACATGCTCAACTTGAAGAGGCCATATCAGACCATGCTAGAGGTAAGACAAAAAGGCATCCAGATGTACATGATAATTCTCTTGAGGTGGTGGTGGTGGTGGTGGTGGTGGTGGTGGTGTGTGTGTATGCATGTGATGCTTATTAACTTGCATGTGCTAACAACAGTTCACATATGTGTTTTGGGGTGATCAGATTTCAAAATTGACAGAGCTGCTTAAAAATGCATATACACACTAAAATTTCTATGTGTGAGTGTGTGTGTGTGTGTGTTTGTAAAAATTAGCCAATATGATTCAAGGAGTTAAGTGACAATTATATTCTCAAGTATCTATGCCATGTAATCTTCACCTCAAGTGTTCTGGTCTACATTTTTTTCATATATGATCTACTATAAAACAACTAAGTTTGATTATTTGTGTATCTGCAGACTTCAGGTTAACTACTCAAATTTCTATCATAAATAAGATGAAAATCTATACTAATGGTCCAGCAGTTCAGATCTAGGTCTTCTATCAGTCTGATGAATGAATTCAGCTTACTCTGCGTCCATAGTTCAGATCTAGGTCTCCATCAGTCTGATGATTGAGTTCAGCTCTTGTCCTTTGTGTTGCTATCTTCCAGTTTACAGAGTTCACACAAGAACTGGTCTAATGATACCACATGATAAAGTTTAAACTTTAAGTTCTAAAGTGTTTCTGAGTTGAGTTCTCAAAAAATTTGTAATATTTTAATTTTAAAATCTTTTTTTCTTTTTTTTAAAATTTTGGTTTTTTGAGATAGGGTGTTTTTGTGTAGTTTTGGAATCTGTCCTGGAACTCACTCTGTAGACCAGGCTGGCCTCAAACTCACAGAGATCCACCTGCCTCTGCCTCCCAAGTGCTGGGATTAAAGATATGTGCCACTACCACCCAGTCTAACATTAAAATCTTAAAAGACAAGGTATTGAAGAAAAAAAAACTATATTACTTCAATTGATCAAAAAAATAAAATAAAATCGCTTTAAATTTGCCTCGTGCTTTTTATTTAATAAGTCAACACATTTAGCATACTCCCCTTAACCAACCTGGGGGAAGATAAAACGGCATTTTATCTCCATATTACAGATAAGTTTACTTTACAGAAATTACTTCCTAGAATCAATACTTAAAACAACTTTGTGGCCCCTTATCCTACAATTCAAAATCAGGTTAATTCCTCATAAGAATGAGATCTTCATTCAGCAAATTTCTTCATCTAATTAGGTGTTCCTCAACTTTATTTCCACACTACTCCTGTCCTTTGCTTATATATTAACTAGGCTAAAATCTTTGCAGCATGTTTTTTCATTTTCTTTCTCATTTCCACACATATGTCTTGTTCTGAACTATTTCCACCCACAGAACAGGGAGGTTTCAACTCTTTTCCATTATCTGGACCTTTTTTTTAACTAAACTTATCCTCAAATTGTTTTTATGAGATATGCTAATCTACCCAATACAAAGCAGTTCTCAAACAAAACACTCTGTTCTCGAATTCTCATTTTAATTTCTACTTCGGAAAGAGTGATTTTAATTGTACTAATTTTTTAAATCATTGAGTCATCCTTCGATTTCTGTTGCAACTCTAAATAAGTAAGTTTTAATGTAAAGGAGCATTCCGAGCCATCTTAGTCTTCACAAAAACTCAGGTCGGTTAAGACCACAGGCTCTTAGCCAGTGTGCCACTGATTGTGTGGTTCTTGCTGAGCAGCACCACCTACTGTGAGACCTCATAAAGACACAGTAACCTTTCTGTTCAACAGAGGTGATAATCTACTTCAGGTAAGGGAGCTGAGATGTAACGGAACTAAGAGTAAATCAGGATGCCATGTATATTGGCTTCTGTTATCCTTCAATTATTAAAGAAAATGGAATGTTTCTTTTAATAAAAAATGTTAGCAATAATAGAGAATTAACTTGGTCCTAACATCACAGCACACCCTAAGAAACAGGATATGTTCATATGGCATATATTAGCGTGGTAACAAAGAAATGTTTGGTTTTTCCAGAGTTGTGGCAGGGCATTTGTTGTTTTCAAACAAAAACATAATAGGGAGAGACAATGGTTCATTCTGTAGTAAAAGACAAGTCTTACTCTCACATTTGAAATCAAATAGAGCCCAGGATCATGAACTGAAGGCCACCAGTGGGGCTCCAGGGGCTATGATGGCTGGAGGAGTAAACTCTAGTAACGAAGGCCAGAGGTCATGATCGATTTCACTTTTGATTATACCCTGATGTTTCAGTTCTTTCTCTACTTTTTTTTTTTTTTTCACCAAAGCTCTCCAAGAAATATGGCCCCATTTACACCTTTCATATGGGACCAAAGAAGGTGGTGGTGCTTTCTGGCTATGAGACAGTGAAAGATGCCCTTATTAATTATGGCAATCAATTTGGGGAGCGTTCTCGGGTGCCTATATTTGAAAGACTTTTTGACGGAAAAGGTAAAGATCCCTAAACTTTGAATATATCCTTTTTGTTAAAGTTGTTAAATATTAACTATGTTCCATTTATTTATTCTTATCTCCTTACTTTGATAGTTTTATATGCTTTGGATTAATCTTTCTCCCTGGAAAATAGTGAATTTGTTTGCAATTGTTCATTGACACCTAGGTTGATATAAGAATCAAATAGAAACTCAAAAATCATATACTGAATTCAGCAACAAAAATTACAAAATGTTTTCCCAACCCAGAAGTCCTTGCTGTACTACTAGAAAAAGAAAATACCTTTTTACAGGAGAAGGATGTGCTTCACAGTCCACCACTATAAAACCAGGAAGGAATGCCTTTTACATACTGCATCAGATATTCACACTGAAGCCTCTCGGATGAAAAAAAAAATTAGCTAGGACTCATGATACTGGCTTTGCTAATTGGAGTCGCACAAAGAGAAACAAATTTACCATATATGTATGGTATGCACGTTAGGTTAAGTTCTGCCTATCTAACCCTAGGTTCTTATCTTCCCAGAGGAGCTGAGAAACAGGGATCTTGTTTCCCTGATCATTTCAGACAGGTCTCCAGATATTTAGGAAAGACATTCTAGTCTTACATCTAAAGAATGATGACTTGGTTTTCAAAAAGATGTGTGTATATTTCAAAGAGAAGGGAAACTGCTTAGAATGTTTTCTACAGCAAATCTTCTAGGAAGTGAAAAAAGGGAGACTTACTAATCTTGGCAGGGAGATCTTGCTTGTTTTCTTTATTAACTTGCTGAGAAATGAAACTAGGGTTTGAAAACTGCTAGATAACTACTATTAGACTATGCATCAACCCATTCTTCCCTTATTTCTGGCAGAGAATATCAAAGCTTTCGTCTATAATTTTTATTTGTCCTTGACCACTAAATTTAACACTGTTGGAGGTAACTTAGACGCACTCTTTTCTCTCTAAGGAATTGTCTTTTCACATGATGAAAACTGGAAAACAATGAGAAGGTTCAGTTTGACCACGCTGAGGAACTTTGGCATGGGCAAGCAGATTATAGAAGACACTATCATAGAAGAATGCCAGCATCTTGTACAGGATTTTGAATCTCACAAAGGTCTGTAAATAAAACCATTTCATGAGCAAAAAATCAACAGAAGGTATGTTTAGTCATGTAGTTTGAAATAATTTAACTTGTAAAACAAAATCCCAAGGACATACAAGTGTCCAATGCTGTCTACTCAAATACCGTCCATGTCAGATGAGACACTTGTTCTTATTCTCTCCTGCTCCTTTCTCTCCCCCTTCCTGCGCCTCTTCCTCTCTCTGTGCTTCCTCCTTCCCTTTCTTCCACCCTCTCTTTCTGATATTTTCCCCTATATATATAAATCAGTTGGAATTTACTTTTATATAAAATAAATTTTGAACTGTTTGAAAGTATTTTGAAAATATGCTGTCCTTTTATTCTCAAATAATATGCAATAATGCTCGTGTAATGCAGTATTTACTTACCAAGAAGTTAACTGTGACATAATACATAGCATCCGGATTTTGGTCTCCTACATAAGAGAATTTAAAAACTGGCCCATGATGGCTAGTTCGAGAACAGATAAGGTGCTTTGGGCAGCAGAACAGATGAATCTTCCATCTGAGCAGCTGCCAGGGATGGGGGATAGATACGGGAGGCAGCAGAGTCATGCTTGTCAAAGGAGAAGTCAGAAGCCAGAGCAGTCTGGCTCAGGAGTAAATGCCTAAGTGCCATTACCCCCAAGGCTGAGATTTCCAGGTCATCCTCAAGTGTATCATATTTCTTTTTTATCTTTGTACTTTACTTGATCTTCCTTAGACTCTCTCATCTCCAATGTCTTACAGCCAAGAAGGTCCTTAACTTTGTCCAGACAAGGGAAGAATTCATTAGTAAAGGCTAGATACCACAGACCAGGGCACTCGACAAGATGATTACCAGCTACCAGCCATTAGAGGTTCGTCAGCAGATGCCAAGCAGACCCCGAAGAATGCCTGGCAATTAGACATCTCCAGGTTCCTTTACATCTTTTTTTCCTGATGTTTCTTCTCAAAGTCAGGCTACTGAAACTGGAAATTCTCTCTGAGGAAACCCTTTTTCTCAAAGCAATCTAGGAGTATCATTCTAATCTTCACTGTCCATTCTGTCTTGGAGTTGTCTGCAGAAAATTCTCTGACCTATGGTATTAGATCCTAAGACTCCCATTTTTTTTTTTTTTTTTTTTTTTTTATTTTCGAGACAGGGTTTCTCCGTAGCTTTTGGTTCCTGTCCTGGAACTAGCTCTTGTAGACCAGGCTGGACTCAAACTCACAGAGATCCACCTGCCTCTGCCTCCGCAGTGCTGGGATTAAAGGCGTGCGCCACCACCACCCGACTAAGACTCCCATTTTTGAAGGAGCTCTGCTCCATCCCTTGGAGGAAGTACCAGGCAGAGGGAGGACAATCGGAGTCTGAGCAGCCTCCCTAGGTTCCATACTGAGGCTATTATGATTAGACTACACCCTTTGTGCCCAATCATGTTTTCATTCAACTCTCCCTGGTTCATGGAAGCAAAGTTGAAAAAAGGCTACTTTACCCTCTGTTTCTATGTGTTCAGTCTAATGATGCCTACGCTATATGTAGTGCTGAGCCAACAAATTTGTTATTCTTGCATTAACTTATCTTTTGTGGTGTTTTGAATGTGAATGGCCCACATAGATTCATACATTTGAATACTTGGTCCTCAGTTCGGGGGAACTGTTTAGGAAAGTCTAGGAAGTGTGGTATTGTTGGAGAAGGTGTGTTATTGAGGGTGGGCTTTTAGACTTCTAAAACCCACACCATTTCCCAGCATATTGCTTGTGGATAAGAAAGTAAGCTCTCAGCCAGTGCTCTAGTATTATGTCTGGTCTATGATGGTAATGAGCTCTAAGATTCTTAAACTGTAAGTCATATTCAATGTTAAATATATATATATATATGTGTGTGTGTGTATATACACACAAACACACACACACACACATATATATTTGTTCATGGTGCCTTCACAGCAATAGAAAAGTAACTAAAACCCATTAATCTCAGCACTCAAGAGGGAGAGGCAGGTGGTTTTCTATGAGTTCAAGGCCAGTCAGGCTATATAGAAAATTCTGGGCTAGCCAGGCTACCTAATGATATTTTCCCTAAAAAATAAGTAGATAAATAATTATGCCAGTACAAAGTTGGCATGCTTGTGAGTGGCCAACCTGATTATCCCCTCTCTTACCATGCCCTCAATATGTTATTCCTAAAATAAATAAGTAAATAGGTTTTATGAGGTTATAACCTCATAAGCCAAGTAAGCTTTTGTATATGTCTGTGGGAGATGTAACTGGGTAAGGAACCTTGGGCCCATGCATACTAAGCAAGCACGTGACCACTAAGCTGCAGCTGCAACCTTCCTTTTACTTTTTATTTTGGAAATTGATCCCACTTGGCTGTCTAGGCTGGCCTTGAACTCATTCTACAGCTTGGGAAGTCCTCAACATTAGATCTTCCTACCTCAGTCTCCCCTGTAACACAGATACAGACCTGCGAAACCAGGTCTGATTTCACGCTCTGTGTAGATTTCAATGATGCAGAAAACATCAGAATGTAGTAGAATTTCTAGCCCAAACTTCAGTGTAGCCTACTATAGTGAGTGATGTTTTCCCATTTGTTGTGCAATAACAACCCTCTCTCCACACACTGCACTAGAAAGCTACACACACACACACACACACACACACGTTAAGTTGCCCGTGCCACATTATTTTTTCTGTAGCAGAGCTGAATGCCAGTCTTCGTTCACATTTCCACTTCATTTCCTTTGTGGCCATCTGAGCATTTGTGGCAACTTCTAGACATGAGCCAGAGCTATAAAGTTCACATCCCTGAAGGACACAAACACAGCTAATCCTTCTCCGAAACTCTTCATTGGAAAGCCTGCCCCAGTCCGTCTGGAAGTGATTTAGCACTGTGTATGTGGCTATTCCTGACCTGCTCAATGAATTGCCTTCTAGGAAAACCCTTTGAGATCAAAAGAGTACTGAATGCTTCTGTTGCTAACGTCATTGTGTCCGTGTTGCTTGGGAAACGGTTTGACTACCAAGACCCCCAGTTCCTAAGACTCCTAACCTTAATTGGTGAAAACGTGAAGCTCATTGGAAGCCCAAGCATTGTGGTAATGTTTCTTTCTTTCTTTTTTGATTTCCTTTTGTGATTTAGATCCTATGAGGTATACTTGACTATTCGAGAGGCTGTACAAAGGATGCTAATGTGTTCTAAGTATGATGGTATAAACAAACAAACATGCTTGTTTAACCTACCCGATGGTCCTCTCATCACAAAGCACTGCAATAAATACCATGATGCATGGATCGTGAGAAACACTAATGTATGGCTTTGGTCTGTCTTATAAATGTAGCCATCTGTCATTTACCTACACCAACAACCATTCATGGGATATGAATTAAGCATCAATTAAATAAGAAGTGTATAGTGGAATTCAGTTAGGAAAAGGGGTTTTAACAACTCCTTTGAGAAGGCGACTAAATACCAGATCTTATCTAACTAAAAATAAGTATATTGAGAGATTTTAGCAAACAATAAAGTCAAATGTCAAAGCTTGCACCGCTCATCAGTTGCAAACAATAACAACAACAAAAGAAACAAAAAAAAACAAGTATGAAGAATTGCATCTTTAAAATTAGCTTTATTCAGAGAACCATTAACATCCTAAAAAAAAATCTTTGTTACGTCTCATCTCCAGCCTCAGATTAAATGGGGAAAAGAAGGGATGGAGACTGCCTCTCTGGTCAAGGTATCTAACACATCTTGTCACCATCCCTTGCATGCTGCCTTCAATCTCTTGACTTCTGAACCAAGAACTTCTTTAAATCTAGCTGCTATGGTTGGTGCCAACCCTGTACTCTTCCAGGGGCATCTGGACCGGGAGATGGTTAACTGAGAGCTCACCAACCACTAACAGTATGTGTGAGCTAAGTTAATAATACAGTGTACTTGATGGATCTTTTCTACATCAAGGAGTTCAAGAATGTCCTTATAATACAAAGGTGTCCCTGTCAAAGTCTTCGTGAAACGTTTTTACGGGTTGGGGATGACTTTATAAAGTGGTACTTCTTGATGGGATCTACAGATAATGTCTGTTACAAACTGAAGGGTTCTTTTCTACATCAAGGAGTTCAAGAATGTCCTTATAATACAAAGGTGTCCCTGTCAAAGTCTTCGTGAAACGTTTTTACGGGTTGGGGATGACTTTATAAAGTGGTACTTCTTGATGGGATCTACAGATAATGTCTGTTACAAACTGAAGGGTTTCTGTGGTTCCACAGAAAACTTAAGTGAATTTATTGTGTTGTTTGGGATTAAGATGATGCAGTTGTTTACCAGAACTTTTTGGTATTTCGAGACAGGGTTTCTCTGTGGCTTTGGAGCTTGTCCTGGAACTAGCTCTGTAGACCAGGTTGGTCTCGAACTCACAGAGATCCGCCTGCCTCTGCCTCCCAAGTGCTGGGATTAAAGGCGTGCGCCACCATCGCCCGGCATGAAGATTTTTTTCTTTTAAATAAACACTGGGCTTCTTTCTCTCCTCAAAAAGCTGATATTATTGCTGTATACCGTATCACCTTTAATTATGCTACCCCACAGGTACAATATGCAAAATACTGTGCGTAGATAGAACTTATGAGCTGTTTCAGGATTTGCTGTTGATTGTTTAATTCTGACAAATGGAAAAACATCATTATATAATTCCGTTTATCATTCTTAGCTGAGGCAAAAACTGAAACTGTTATTTCTACAATTTTTCACTAATCATATTTTCACTTGCATTGTCCCAACTAGCTTATACCCATACTTAAAGTATTTTTTAAATTTTTTAGCTTTTTAATATGTTTCCTGTTTTGGGATTTCTCCTAAGAAGCCACAAGAAGATCATAAGGAACAGAGATGAATTATTTTCCTTCATAAGGATGACCTTCCTAGAACACCGTAATAATCTGGACAAAAATGATCCGAGAAGTCTCATTGATGCTTTTCTGCTCAGACAGCAGGAGGTAATGGTGCTTCTCTCAGTGGGTTCTTTGGCCAAGATTTGCTATTAATATAACTAATCACTTCTAGAAGCAAAATATTCCTTCAGAAAAGATATACAACTGAACTCAGATTAACAGTGGGTCATTTATAGACTGAAGATGTTATTTATTACATTTTGCTTACATTTGCATATTATTATTGGGGAAAGATATAAAGATCTTTTATATTAGTTCTTTAAAGATTTGTTTATTTACTATGTATATAGTATTCTGCCTGCACGTATACCTGCAGGCCTGAAGAGGGTACCAGATCTCATTACAGATGGTTGTGAGCCACCATGTAGTTGCTGGGAATTGAACTCAGGACCTTTGGAAGAGCAGCCAGTGCTCTTAACCACTGAGCCATCTCTCCAGCCCTATATTAGCTTTTTATTTTTTTAGTAATCTTGCAATGTGTTTCATCTGTTAAACCTAAGAAAGATTACTTTGTTAAAAAATTAAAAAGAAATACTAAAGAAATATAAAAATTTTAAAAAGAAAAAAATTTAAAGAGAATTAATATGGTATTTCACAATACTATAATAAGGCGTGGGGAGTGTTTTAATAACTCAATTGAATACTATCTCATAACCTTCCTAAACGAAAACAGCCTTTGCTATTTTCAGATTTATTTAGCATTGTTAGCATCTGGCACTTACTCCAAGTCCTCCAGTTCTGTAAAACAGCTGCATAATAAAAGGAAAGTCCTCTAAGCTGAAGAGAGCTCCACCTGCTGTTTTTAATCTATGGTAATCTTTTACAATTACCCATTGTGACATTATTACATGACTAAAGACGTATTTTAACATTTTAGAAAAACGATCCATCTGCTGACTATTTCAATGAAGAAAATTTGTTAGCCCTCGTGAGTAATTTGTTTGGAGCAGGAACAGAGACCACAGCCTCCACACTGCGCTGGGGTATTATACTCATGATGCGATACCCTGAGGTTCAGGGTAAGTCTCTAAGATTCAGAGCATTACCCCAGCGAAGGAAAACAAAAGTCTCTAGGAATTAAAACCACAGAATTCTACAGTCATACTGGATACCTGTAAATTGTAACCTTGACAATAGCTTACATAGTTAGTTTCCTTTGAGAATAAGAAAGAGAGCGTTGGGGCTGGGGAGGTGGCTCAGCAAATTAGTTGATCTTCTTGTAGAGGATCAGAGCTCTGTTCACAGTTTTCAGACCAGGGGAATCACAACTCTAGCTCCAAAGGCTCTTCTGTATTCCCTGGGCACCCGAACTCACGTTCACATACCCACAAATACACACACACACATATACATACAATTGAAAATCAAATAAATCTTTTGAAAGAAAGTAGGGTTTGCTCTTTACACACCCTGAGATAATCTGAAATCATGCTCATTCACAGAGCAGCCTTAGAAACAGAAGCAGAAAGTCAGAAGGATGATGAAGAAAGCTCCCAAGTTGAGAGAACAATTGGGTTTGACTTTTATATTTTATATAAATATCACTAATTTAATATTTTATATTTTACATATTTAATGTTATATATTTATATATTTTATATATAAATCACTTATTTAAAAATCACTTGACTCCATGTGCAGGCAGAACCCTAACCTCTAATTGTATTGTATTCAGCAAAGGTCCATGAAGAGATCATCAAAGTTGTGGGCTCAGTTCAGCCTCGAATTGAGCACCGAACTCAAATGCCCTACACAGACGCTGTCGTTCATGAAATACAGAGGGTTGCTAACATACTGCCCACAGGCTTACCCCGTGAGACAACCACAGATGTTATGTTTAAGAACTACTATATTCCAAAGGTAAGGGCTTAGACAGGCAAGAGGAGAGAGTATATCCCAGATGTTTAACGTGGTAGAAGCACTGAGACTGAAGCTCAGGGACAGTCTTGGCCCACTTTTCTCCTTCCCTCCTGCTCCCTCTCCTTTTATTATCTCTTGCCTTGCCTTCCTCCCCATCATTCAAAATAAGATAGCTGTGTGTTTGAGTGTGTGTGTGTGTGTGAATGTGTGTGCACACGTGTGTGTGTCTGCAACTGATAACAACAGTTAACACTTTGTAAAACATTATTCTATTTTATGTTATAACTGAGAAAAAATGGGATTCAGAGGATGTAGATCTTTTCTGGGATGAAAGGTTGCTCCTTGAAGGAGCCAGGATGCCAGGATGTCACTCTCAGAGTCCTGAGCTTTTTCGAGGCAGGCTCTTTCATTGGCACCTCCATTCTTCAATCCCATCCTCTCATGGAATTATGCCGATGGATTCCCAGGCTCCTTCTTCAACAAATCATTGCGTTCCAATGGAAAATTGAAGACATATATGTATACCTTCCTAAAAGTAGACTGAAGGAGAGCATGGCTAGGAGGTTGTGAAACGCAGGTGGAACCAATAGATTTCCTCAATACCTAATCAGAGCACAGCTGCTGGACCCATGTCTGCATAAAGCCATGGTGCTACTGATCATTCGGAATTCTTTTCGCTACACTACTGCACCCCACTCTGGGAACACTCTCTGAACAAGACTGTGCTCACCTTTGGAGCTTTGCTTCTCAGCCTATGTTAGGTACACTATTGAGCTGAGTTCACCCAATTAACAGTGAAACAGAAAAACAAATGCAAGCAACGTGATAGTGATCTGTTTCACATGACTATAATAAAATATACAAGGCAGCTATCTTGCAAAGAGAAACGGTTCGTTCGACTTAGGGTTTTGCCAGTTCACGTTGAAGATTAGATATTCCTGGCCCATCTAAGTTGAACTGGTGAAGACAGTAGGTAGCATTGAGAGAACTGTATGGAGAAGCCAGTGAACAGACAAAGACTGGCTGACTGGAGTCCCATAATCCCCTAGAAGGGAACATTGGCACTGGTATAAAGATGAACCAGTCCCATGGTCCTCATCTCCTAAAGTTCTAAAGAGCCTTTAAAACAAGTCATGAACATAGAACCTTTGGAAGAATCTCTCCACCTTCAAGCCGTAGCAGAAGTGAAAACAGAGAAACAATATTAAATGTGATCCACAAGACGCAGTAAGAGTAGTAGGAGTTTAGTTTTAGCCTCCTGCTGTGCTACAATCCATGTAAAATGCGGTTGTCAAGAGGACTTTGCAGGTACAGGGATATCTAATTAATGTGTTGTCCTACTAGGAGGTAGGCTCAGTCTTGGCACAGTTCAATCAGCTTTTTGGTGAAATGAATATAATTAACATGTTTGCTATGAGGCAGAGAAAGTAAATTTACATATAATCTAGGTAAATAGATATGTTGATAAATGATTGATAGATAGATAGATATAGATAGATAGATAGATAGATAGATAGATAGATAGATAGATAGATAATGGCGTTACACACATGTTTTAAAACAAAATGCTTTCATTCAACTGTCTACTTGAGTAGAAAAAAAACACAAATACTTTATTTGGTAAAAGTTAACCAAAAGATTATATTCCAAATAGTCATTAAAGACAAGTTTAATAATAATAGCTATCAAAATTAAATAGTAAATATTTTCTTTAATTAATTAATTTATTTCCTGATGACTAAACTTGAATGTTGTATACCCAAGGCAGGCATTCTTGTGCCTGAACTATGCCTCCTGTTCAGAGTTTTGAGTTTAATCATGATTTTACAATGTTTTGTTTGCTGTCATTCTCAGAATGCTCTTTCCTATACAGTTAAAACCACCCCTTCATTTATAGAAAGCTGTTTTGTAACATGTGGCATAACATGAAAACAGAGAAGCTTATGATTTAGAATCTGTCCATATAATCTTTGATTTGTCATCCACTGTCATGGACTGTGAAGGATAAAAGAGCAAATCTTCACCGAGCCATCGAACCTTCCAGAAATTCCGCCATGTTCTTTCTTTTGTATTCTTTCATCTACAGCTTACAATGCAAGTGAGGACCACTGAACTTCCCCTACACAGACTTAGAAGTGAATTTGTTAAATTCATGAAACAAGTAAACGTTAACAAGCT
Source organism: Chionomys nivalis (assembly GCF_950005125.1). Lineage (NCBI taxonomy): Eukaryota > Metazoa > Chordata > Mammalia > Rodentia > Cricetidae > Chionomys > Chionomys nivalis. The sequence continues at coordinate 16,892,580 of NC_080104.1, read as the reverse complement.
GAACGGGGAACCTGTTAAATAACATGCTGATATCACATAACTAATACACACTAAAGGCTCATTTCCAGGTCCTGGTTTCAGTTAGAAGCTAAGGAAAACTTTGGTGACTAAAGGGAACATCACATTACTGACCTTAAATCCTTCTCAGATGACCATATTTCTTTCAAGAATACACCGTATCTAGAAATTGCCAGTCATGTTTATAACACTTTGCAGAGGAGCCTCTTAGAAAGAAAAGTCATTATTTTTTTTTTCACTAACAGCACTAACTTTTATTTCTAGGGCACAGAGGTGATCCCTTTGTTGACATCAGTACTGCGGGATCAAACCCAGTGGGAAACACCAGACACTTTTAACCCCACTCATTTCCTCAGCTCCAAGGGGAGGTTCGTCAAGAAAGAAGCTTTCGTGCCCTTTTCAGTGGGTAAGGTGCCTTACTTGCCACAGCTTCTTTAACGAGTAAGAGAGCTGTCGCCTCAAGAGTATGCTCACGTCTTGTGGTTTTCACGCTGAAAAATTACTTTCAGTTTTACTTTTGCCCCATGATCAATACTGTATTCAAACCTGGCTGCCTTTGCATTCCCTGTGAAGTCTCTTTCGACCTTTAAGCAAGCAACAGCCATCCATATTTAGGATAAGTAACCTGTTTAGGAATTTCCCCCAGTTTAGTATGGAAATCAAAATTTTCTCTGTAGTACTGGGAAGATGACTCAGCAGTTAAAAGAAATTTTGCAAAGGACCTGAGTGTGGTTCTTTTTTTCTTTTTTAAGATTTATTCGTTTTATGTATACGAATACACCTGCACACCAGAAGGAGGCATCAGATTTCATTACAGGTTGTGAGTCGCCATGTGAGTACTAGGAATTGAACTTGGGACCTCTGAAAGAGCAGCCAGTGCTCTTAACCTTTGAGTCATCTCCCCAGTCCCTGAGTGTGGTTCTTAGCACCCACATTTGACAATGATAACTGTTTGTAACTCCAACTTCATGAGCCTCCAGTGCCTTTGGATTCTGATGGAATATATGTACACATACCTACACACAAAGACACATATAATTAAAAATAAATCTAAAAAACTGGAATGTATTGTGGGCCTCCGTTAAAGAAAGCTAAGACTAACAATACTGCTTTTTGTTTGTTCAGGTTTTGTTGTTGCTGTTATTTTTGCTGTTATGAGACAAGGCCTCTCTATGTAGCTCTTGCCATCCTGGAACTCACTATGTACACCAGGCTGGCCTCAAACTCAAAGAGATCCATTTGCCTCTGACTCCAGAGTGCTGGGATGAAAGACATGCGCCACCACACCCAGCCTAATACTACATCTTAGTCATAGACAAACAAGTAAAATTCAAACTATAAGAAAAATATTAAATATGAATCAATTTTATTGTCTGCTTTTAGTGTTAGCTATAACCTCTCTGTCCTTATGTCCCTCTAGTTGTGGGGAAGGTACCCTTTCCTTCTGTTTCCATTTACGGTTACATCCACACTGTCAAGTCTTGTGCTGTGAAGGGAGGACTTTTGTGATCTAAACATCTTTAATTGTCTCCAGAGAGCATTCTCAGATTTACACATACAATAAGATTCTCTTGCTAGAGTTGGAACCTCTTATACTACATGTTTTATCTTGTTGGGCTGGTCAGAATTTCCCATCAAACTCAATAAAGCTTCAACAGAAGGTCATAACTAACATCCCAAGGTCTTTACTTCTCATTCTGTTAGACACCATTCAGTTACGTCCTATTTCTTGGGAGATGGAAAGAGCTAACGCCAAACCTACATTAGCTAACCCTTTCACAGCCTTCTCCAAGGCTTGCAACACTGTTATAATTATCATTTACCTGTTGGGTCACCTGTTACACAGGCAAGACCACGAGAACAATAGCAGTACCAAAGCCAAGCACAATAATGCCAGAGCCTTGTTGACATTAAACCTCCTTATCACTGAGAGGTTAGCTATTCTATGGACATAACTAAACAGAAAAGAAATACCCATGACTTTGAACCCCATAAAAACCTGGCCTCATTATTGTGCCCAATAAGAAAATGCAGTTATATGTAGAGTGATTCTGTTCCGTGTAGCTCTCCAATAACCAAAAGGTTAACATGAGATCTTTTCCCTCTGTTGTAAAATAGAAGTCTTCTATGATTTTGGACATTTGCAATTTATGTTTATAAAAAACAAAAACTAAAACAGAGCTCTACAGCTGTATTAATTACAAAAATTACTGGCCATAATGTAAGTAGCACATTAAAGCCCTCCTGGGAGTAAACACACCTGCTGTGTCTTCAGAAGGACTGAGGGCAGAATATACATTAACGATGCTGCATTTCATTCAAACGTGTTGCCTTCAATCTACAACATGAATGCAAAACTCATTCTATTTAATCTAAAAATAAGATTATTCTTCACACAGTACAATCTAGGAAATATAGATAACTACCAAGAGCTTATTATTTTAATGAACTTCTACCTGGAAAGTTTCCTTTCTCAATTTTATTTAATTATCCCAAACAATGTAGATTTCAGAATTATACCAGTTGGATCTCTCTTACCAAATGCTTCTACAGATTAATGACCTTTTCAAGATCACTGTGACTAGTTCCTATTCCTTACTCTTTTCCATATAATCTCCCTGGTGCCCCATGTATAATGAGAGTCAAATCTCATGCAGCTAATGGCAAAAGACCTCATCCTCACCTTCCCTCATTGTCACCTGGCGAATTTTTCATCCTTTCTTTCAAAGCTTACTTATAAAGCTCTCAATCAAAGAATGAGCCTTCCCTGGCTTACTGGGTATCTTTGCACAGTCTCCTTGTGACACTGCCTATTTATCTGTAGGTCATCTACTACACCATTGTTCTCTTGAGAACAATAGCAGATGCTTAGCCAAGTTCAGTAGCTGTTGTGTTGACATAAATGTGAGTTGGTGAATGAAATAGCTAGCTTTTACTTCACGTGCTTGTTTTTACGCGTGATCTTGTGTTACACATGACTGTCAAAAAGTATTTGCAAATTAAAATGTTGTTATTGTTACCTTTTCTATTGCTGTGATGAACACCATGTCCATAACAACAACTTAGAGAAGAAAGGCTTATACTTCTGGTTCACATTGCATTACTGAGGGAAGGCAAGGCACGAACTCAAGACAGGAACCTGGAGCCAGAGGCCTTGGGAGAACATTGCTTCCAGCCTCCACATCTAGCTCATGCTCAGCCAAATTTTTTTATACATCCAATACTAACTTGCCTAGGGAGGAAGTCACCCACAGTGTGCTGGGCTTTCCTATATCTATGATCAGTCAAGACAACCTCTCAGGTCAATATGATCTGCGTAATTCCTCAGTTGAGGCTGTATCATTAAAGCTGCCATTGGATTTATTTTTTGTTATTTCCAGGTCTTGCTTTGAAACAAAACCAATAAAGCTCAGCAGAGGTTGATGACTGACCCACTCATTCCAAAATAGAGGAGAATGTGTGATCTGGTCTTGTCTTTGGGATTGTTCAGGGTTTTGTGCTGATGTCTTTATTTTTATCTTTTTTTGTTTTTTGTTTGTTTGTTCGTTTGTTTTGTTTTTCAAGACAGGGTTTTGCTGTAGCTATTGAGCCTGTCCTGGAACTAGCTCTTGTAGACCAGGCTGACCTCAAACTCACTGAGATTCGCCTGCCTCTGCCTCCTGAGAGTTGGAATTAAAGGCATGTGCCACCACTACCCAGCCTGTGCTGATGTCTTAAAACCTCCTGTGGTGTCTGTGTCTCCAGGTCGTCGGATGTGTGCTGGAGAACCACTGGCAAAAATGGAGCTTTTCCTTTTCTTCACCAGTCTCATGCAGAAGTTTACCTTCCAACCACCCCCTGGAGTCTCCCATTTGGACCTGGACTTAACCCCAGACACTGGTTTTACCATCCAACCAAAGCCTCATAAGATATGTGCTCTTCTCCGAGCCTAAGCTCTTTGAGTTTACTGAAGCCCCAGTTCTTGGTGTGGCCTGTGATCCTCTACACAAAAGCTTTCCTTCCTTTCATTATAGCTATGGTATTTGGCCAAATCCTTCATGATTATTTTTGCAGTTAGCTGCCTTCTCACAAAGGGATGTCTTTTCAAGTCAGGATGTGTTTTTCAGCTAACTGCTGTAGAAGAAAGCTCACTACCAAGCGTGAAACAGACATGGGCTTCTTAGCCATGAGACATCTAAGAATCATCAATCAAGAGTCAAAATTGGGGACACTCTTATCCATGAATATCATCACAACTGCGGTAGAGAAAACTCAAATTATTAATGCGCACATTAAACACAAGGTATTGTCTTCATTCTGAGAATAAACAAGTGGTGGCTAATGACAGTTGGTTGTGAGTATAGTCAGTTTGCTGAGATCAGAAAGTATTAGTTAATCAGGGTCCTACTAGATGGGTATGCGGGGGTGGAGATCAATAAAGGCACTTGCCATGTAAACCTGGCATAGCACCCTAAGTTTACAGAACTCATGTAAAGGTAGAAAGAAAGAACCGACTCCACAAAAGTTGTTCTATGACTTGTACATGTGTGCCATGGCATGTGTGCTTACACCCGTACATCATGCACACTCACACACACGTACTATCACTGATGATTCTACTTGGTCTGAAAAGGAGAATATTCATCTGTGCTCTGGCCTGAAAAGGAGAATATTCATCTGTGCTCTGGCATACCCAGAATGCCTGTGCTTAGTGCTCTAAAGTCCCAATGAAGTCATAGGCAGGGGACCCTGGCAGCAGAACAAAGAAAACCATGTAGCTCCCTAGACGCAAAAACAACTCCAGCTTTTATGAAGTCAATGTACCCTCCCACCATCAACAACATGCTTCTCCCCTGCTCTTATCTGATTCGTATCTAAGTGAGAACTGCACTAGACAAAGACGACTTTATTTAAGGTATTGTAATTGGCTAGAACCTGGTCAGAACCCAGCTGTGCAGAAGAGCAAAGCAGAAAGGCTTTCAACAGTGGGGTGTGTGTGCCATGGAAAAGTACTGGAGGCTGGGAAGGAGTCTGGCCTATGAGCTGTGTCCGGCTCACTAAATTACTCCTGCATTTTCAAATACTTCTACTGACTGACATTCTACAGTTTCTACTCATTGCCCATTTGACCTTTTCTTTTTATCCACCACTATAGATAAAACCCATAAAAAAACACGCTTTGCATGGTAAGCAAGCATTCTTCCACTGAACTAAGGCCCCCGCCTTTGAGCCTCATTTGAAAAGCTGCTACTTCCCACAGAGACTAGGAGTTCGAATGTCCTATCTTCCTTGGGAATTCATCTCAAGGAAAGCTCTTAGGTCATCAAGAAATCCACATCTGTGAAACTGGCAAAAGATCTTTTCAAAAGACTTGGATTTCAAAGGGAAAGGATTACCAAGAACATTTCTCAAGTCTCAAAGTTCCCTTCCCTGTACATTGGGAAGAAAATTTTCTACAGGTCAATAAAGCCAGAGAAAGTTAGGCCATCTAGGTCATTCTCAAGACATCATTATTCTCAAGGCCTTTTGATGGGAGGACCTCAGGTGCCCTGACTTGCCAGAGAGCTAATGGAAACAAAGAAATGGAACTTACTAGCTTCACTCTGAACCTTGAACACACACAGACACACACACATGGAAGTGCACTTTCTGGCTTGCCCTTAGTTTATTACTGGATCTAGTCAGTTCTAAATCCATAATCAAAACTAGCTGGTGAATGTGGTTTTCTTACCTGGGGAGCAGTGAAAATGCCTTGCATCAGAGATCAGGAGACCCAAGTTTTAACCAAGTAACAAGTTTGTCAGCTATCTATTGTTCTGACATCATGACTACACACTGGAGAGGCACACATGCTCTGTCTGCCTCCAGAAGTGGGGGGGGGGGGAATAGCATTTAGTGATATGTGTAAAGTTAAACAAAGAACTATCTTTGCTGTGCTCAGAGAGGAAAAGAAAAAGCATCATTTTATGTAATTGTAAAGTAACTAATAATTAACTTTAGTAAAGTTTAAAATGTCTGCAGAAAATATGATTGAGAAAACTGATTTCCACTAATGTATTTTTTCTTGATTCATTCTTTAATAATAACAATCATAAAATAAAGAATTTCTTGATGAAGATGTGTATGTCTGATAAAAATTACTTGATTCTACTGCATGGACTGGCTTTGTGGGAGCCTGGCTTGTTTGGATGCTCACCTTCCTAGACCTGGATGGAGGGGGGGACCTTGGACTTCCCACAGGGCAGGGTTCCCTGTCCACTCTTAGGATTGGAAAGGGAGGGAGGAGTGGGGGAGTGGGAGGGAAATGGGAGGTGAAAATTTTTAATTAATAAGTAAAGAAATAAATAAATTACACTTCTATAGTAAAATCTTTACAATTTATTGTTTCTCTAACTCTTACATATAAATTACATAGCACAATCAATATAACTTGATTTCTTCCTTAGTCACCGTAATTGCTATGCTTTTGTCCATGTTAGTCATTTAAAATTGTTTTAAATATTTCTCGTACATTGTATTTATTTTATGTACGCATGTGTATATCTTTTTTCAGCCTGGGACTGAACTCTGGTTGTCAGTCCCGGCAGCAAGTGCCTTACCCACTAGCATCTCATGCTCCGTGCTCCACCCTCAAATTTTTTTGGTAACATTGGAAGTTGAAACCATATTAGAAAAGAGCCGCGTCACTGAGTGTCGCCCCAGCTGAATCTGCTCTTGAAGTATAGAACTAGTTGAGGGTGAAGAAACGGTACTCTTGAAATGGACTTGAAAAGTCGAACCTTTAGTAGAGTGTCCTCTACTAAGTGCATGAGGTGAGGGATTTTTGATTTGACTTGTTTGTGTGTGAGGGGGAAATAAATTCTGCTCTTTAAAATGAGCTTCTGCATAAAGGTGGTAAAGGGAAATTAAAACATGCTACTTTAAAGTTTACATCTGCATGGTTAAAATTCCAAGAGCAACTACAGCTAGCCTAGGCATTGGGGAGAGAAGCTGCAGAGCTTCACGTTGAATTTTACCTTCAGGCCATCACACACAGTGAGTGGTGTAGACTCTGGGTCTAGTTAATTTTGATGTGTGATGTTTTTATTTACTTATTCATTACCAAGTTTTTTAATGATAACGTTTATTTAAATTTTTTAAAAAATAAAAATCAGATCAGTCACTTTGTAACAACAGAAGTGTTTATCACTGAACATATGGTGATACTAAAAACCAGATGAACCTTTAGCCTCATTTGTCATTATCTTGAATCCCTCTGTTGACTTCTCAGGACAATCTTCCATCCCCATTGGTTAAACCTTGGGTCAACCAAGAATATGCACTGCTGAATCCTTTCTTCTCCTGCAACATAATCCTTAAGCAGAATTTTATTATAACATTATTTCATTTATGCCATTGTAATTTTCCTACACATTGGGATGAAGAGATTGTGACATCTGAATCCTTGTAACTTCTAGGATCTGGGTCAGCATTAAGTCCAAACCAGCCTTAATTATTTTGCAGCCTTGTCATTATTCTGCTACAAAAATCTTTCTAACTCCCAGAATCCTCACACTTCTTCGTAACCGAAGAGGGCTGGTAAGTTACTTCATAGCAGGCAACATGTTTTATATATACAAGGCCTTAGGTTCAATCTCCAACACATACAAAGTTCGAAATTAGCAAAAGGCTGAATCTATAGTTATTTATTTGCTAGAATTGGCAGATGTACTAAGGATCAAGTTCAGGGCCTCAGACATGTCAGGCAAGCATTCTGTCAAATCCCGTCCCCAGCCTGAGGTTGAATCCATGTGGCAGTGGCTAGATCTTATATGGAGATATTTGAAAGCAGATAGAAAAGAATCACTGCAGAAATGCCTTCAAGTATTTTGCTTTATGTCCTTAGAAAGTACAGCATAGGTGCTGGTAGGGTTGCTCAGTGCTTAAGGTCAGAGACTACTCTTGTTATGGATCTGAACGCAGTTCCCATAATCTTTGTTTGGATGGCTTACAACTGCCTATAACTACAACTCAAGGGGTTGCAGAGTTGTTCAAAAACACCTGTTTTTAAATACACATTACCACCACTCCTCCCTGAGATAAACATACAAAATAATAAAAAATAGAAAATTAAATAAATACATTTTTAAAAATGCAGTTGATTAGATTGAAGAGAGACGTACACATGACCACCATGACTGATTGTTATTATGATAATGATAGCTGATTTGGGTGTTCATTATATGGCCGGCACTAAGTAGCGTTCATTAAATTTAATCTTAGAGAATTACTGCAGTGCTGGAGGAATGCCACTCAGCCTTGGCTGCCATCTGTCCATAATGGCAGGGTTACTCAGTAACTGCCAGCTTTCTGATGTGCCCACCTTGTCACTCAGGCCCTCCCTGATCTAAACCCATCCTATGAGAAGTTGTGCTTCTAGGCATTCATCCCCTCCTCCCCCAATTCTTGATGCCAGCGGTATACCTCAAGCCTTCCCCTTTCTGTGTTTCCTCTTCACTCTTAAGAAAAATTTGCCCAGACAGATTCAAAGAGAAAAAGACTTTATTGGAGATTTTTATGGTAGGGAAGAGAGAACAAACTGAATTTCTCTGAGACCGATGGTAGGAGAGTTTCTAAACTGGTGAGAGTGTACTGAAGGATTTTGGAGACAGCTGTTCAATGTGATTCGGCCATTTGTGTCTGATAACTAATAATCTGGGGAGGTAGTCCTCTGTTTTCCCACACCACACAGGCAAAGATAATTTGGGATCCTCTCTTCCTCAATGACTCCATTTCAGAGAAGTGGCTCATGGGCCCTTAGTCAAGCTAAGAGAAAATGTGAAATTTTCCCACTGCCTGGGTGCTATTGCTTCCAGCTAGCCTGTTACCTTAACATTATTACAAGCTCTGTTCCGTTAAGACTTTACGCTTCATTTACGTACACGTGTGTGACTGTATGTCTCATGTATACTAGTGCATGCGAGGGCAGAAGATTCCACGTGCCTGTGAGACGCCCACTGTGGATACAGGGAACCAAACTCAGATCTCAGCTACTGAGCAATCCTCTCTCCAGCTCTCCAGTACTCTCTTTTAAGCCAAGAGGTCAAGTTATGATTTTTAAATTCACTTCCTTGTTCTGAGCATAACTGTCCTTATTCTACCGGGAACTATTGGCTGGCGCAGTGCCTGTACCCTGAACACACCTCTTTTGCTGCCCCAAGTAATCTGGACTTTTCCTTTCCTTATCTCCGTTTATGAGATTATTTAGAGAAATAAATCCATAAAGAGCTACCCTTTCTAATTAAAGAGAAAAGTACTGGGTGGCTAAAGAGATTTAGGTTGTTCCAGAGTCCCAACCCTGTTTTCCTACCTGAATCAACTTATTGACATTCAAGCCCCACCTTTGCCCCACTCCCTCATAGCTCGCCATGAATGACTGACAAGCTGTGACTCAGCTGCAGAGATCTGAAACCCTGCTGTCCTTAATGACTTCCTGCCCTTCCTCCCCTAAGGGGCGTCTGGCAATAAACCATTTCACATTCTTTGAAAATGAAAAACTTGTTCTCAGTTAAGAGATCCAATAATCAATCAATACTTCATTAGGGACAATTATAGAAAAATATGGCTGTTTAAGAAGACACGTTTGTTTCCTCCAGGATACCAATCCCTGATAAACTGCCTTGTCTATCCTTTTATAAAGTCTAGTTCCATAATCCAACAAATTGTTATTGCCCTGACATTGTTAACAATAAATTATAATTTTTTTAAAAAATAATGTTTTTAATTGTAGTAACTGACTGGGCTGACATTAAGCTGAGGGACAGGACAACGCTTGTGAACCTTGAATGTGAATCACCCAGGGGTCTTTGCAGACAAGCATGCTTGCTCTGACTCAGCAGTGCAGCGAGAGTGGAGGGAGAAGAGACTCTGCTCTTTTCTTTTGGGGGAGTCTCTTGGGCCAGATCCCCAGTGACAGCAGCCTGTAGGGTAGCTCACCTTTCCAGCTCCTTTCTGCTGCTGTGATAAAATGCGGTGACAAAAAGGGGACCCCGTGGAGGAAAAGCCTCCTTTCTTCTCACACTATCCAGCTAACTAAGAAGGAGACCTACATAAAAGCATTACTCAGAAAATACAAAGGGGTTACACTAGGATTATTTTTCATAATTTATCCTTACAATAAAATAAATGCATAAGTAGGCATTAACTGAAGCTAGTGCACAACAGCCATGCTTTGAATCGAACATTCTACAATGCTGAACAAACGTCTCAGCAGTCAAGAACTCTTTCTGGGTTAAGTTTTGATTACCTGCACTAATCAAATGATTACTTACAACCACCTCTACTCCAGTGTTAGGGAATCTAACACCTTCTTTTGCTCTCTGTGGGCAGCTGGTAGACACAATAAACATATACACATGCAGGCAAACACTCATAAACAAAAAATTTAAAATTTAAAAATTTTAGGAAAAAGAGAATCACAGTGAGTTTTAATATCAAGACCTGGTAAGGCTCCTCAAATACAACAAGCAAGTCAAATACAATGACTAGCATGTGTACTGATGGGTGTGGAAAAGGGGATTAAAGAGAGACGGTAGTCCAAGAATCTGGAACACACTGTCATCCCATTATGTGGGAGGCTGAGGAAGATCTCCAGTTCAATCATCACAGGCTGGTTATCAAGTCCAACGTAAGCCTGGGATACACAGCTAGACACTGTCTCAAAATAAAAATATATATTAATTTTAAAAAAAAATCAGAGGTAGGCACTGGCCTGATCATGGCAGCTATGTTACTCTGACATTTGTCGCAGTCTATTGTGTTCAGATGGGCCTCTGGGAGTCTTTGGTGCAGTTTATCCAACAAAGACAATTTCAGATGAACTCAGTTTTCTGTGAGGTAGAGGTTAAGTCAAAGAGCCACGACCTAGTCATCCTGAGAGATGCCGAGACCTGGTCATCCTGAGACAATCCTTGGTACTGAGGACAAGTTCGGATGCTCTTCCAAAGACTCTTGTGAAATGGAAAGTGTTCTTGTTCTTCACCTGTCAGGCAAAACAAGACAGTTCAGCAACTACTTTTCGCTTTCAATGTGATATCTATTTAAAACCTGTAAACATACTGCAGAAAGCTAACTGAGCGGGAGGGGCCAGGTAGAAAAGTAGTTTTAAAATTATTTTCCAATATGGGGCGTGATGGCGCATGCCTTTAATCCCAGCACTGGGAAGGCAGGCAGATCTGAGGCCTGTCTGATTTACATAAAGAGTCCCAGGCCAACCAAGGCTAGATAGCAAGACCTGGTTTAAGCGTCAACTGCCAGGGAGGCAGTGAAAGCTTTCCGCCCCTCTATTCATTCAGCATAGTGATTGTGGTCCTTCCTCTAGTCTTAGTTGAAGACCCCCACATGGTGTAGAAATCGTTTCTAACGAATTTGAGAAATGGGTGTGCAGATCCATTAAAGATGGAAAAAGCTAGTTCATTTTAATTATTTGTTTTGCTGTTGCTTGTTTTGTTTTTGATTTCTACATTACGTGATTAAATAAAAAGCTGAATCCTGGTTAGGAGAAAAATGGGTTGAATGATGACCACACTAGGAATCCTAGGAGTCAGTGCTGAGCAGTTATTACATGCCAGGCGGTATTCTAAGTATCTTAACTAAATCCTACCCCAAAAGCTCAGCATTTCCTCTCCCTACTTAACAAGTAAAGACATAAAGATTAGGCACCTTGCCCAAGGTTAACAAAGGGTTGGTATGGGCCACAAAACTCCAGAGCCTGCCTTCTGATAGCTGAAGGATGCTATTCTTTGGGGTCATTGCAAAAGATAGTTGTTTTTCTTGTCTCCATTCAATGCTCATTCATGTAGAACCAATCTCATAAGGGCAGAGAGGCCACTTGCCAGTCATGATTAACCTTACAAAGAGATCAGGAGGAATTTCTGCAAAAGGAGAAGTTATTGGGAGATCAGCATCACATTTTCAACTACTCTATAGATCTGTGAATGAGTTCAAGCACTAATGTCCTTCCTCAGGGAAGCTCTCTCAGGCCTGAGAATTGCTAGTGGTGACTCTCCAGCAGGCTGATCTTGCAGGATGCAGGGATAAAAACGACTCTCATACTTTTCCTAAATCTGTGTTAGAAATCCATGGTACCACCGGCGGTGGTGGCGCACGCCTTTAATCCCAGCACTTGGGAGGCAGAGGCAGGCAGATCTCTGTGAGTTCGAGACCAGCCTGGTGTACAAGAGCTAGTTCCAGGACAGACTCCAAAGCCACAGAGAAACCCTGTCTCGAAAAACAAAAAACAAACAAACAAAAAAAAAAAAACAAGAAACCCATGGTACCCTCAGATGGATCCACTTTTGAGACAGGGTCTCCATGTGCAGCACAAACTGGCCTAGATTTCAAATTCTCCTGCCTGGGCATATTTGAATCTCTAGAAGTAAGATGCAGTCATCGTCATCCACGAATCTTTAGGAGGGAGATGACCACATTTCTTGTCTACTTAGTAAGCACATGAAGACACTTGCTCATGAGCTACACAAGCTATTGACCTCGAGGGCAAACTTAGCTCTTCTGTTAAAGAAGGAAGCTGTCTGGCCAGGCAAAAGATAAAAGGTGGATCGGATGATTGCTTGAAGGCAAATCAAGCTGGGACTGAAGACAGATGAAAGGACTAGGTAAGAGCAGCTGTTCCAGCTTCACCCCCAAAGCAGAGCCCCTCTCCTTTGTTACCTGTCTGTTACCAAATACCCCTCCCATAGGGGCCAGTTGAGCCCTCACCTCTCTCTAAGAACTTTGTTTTGCTCCTCAGAGTTCCAAACTAGGTCCCAGTACTAAAGAGTTAATAATGACCTGGGACTGGAGAGATGGTTCCCTGGTTACAAGTACTTGCTACTCTTCCAAAGGACCCAGGTTCAATACCCAGCACCCACACCATGGTTCACAACCATCCCTAACTCCAATTCCAGGGGATCCAATGCTGAGTTCCGAGAGCAGTGGCCACATTAGTGGTGCACACGTGGACGTACAAGCAAAACACTCACATAAATAAGATAATGAAGTTTTTTTGTAATGCTGGTGTCTACTGACAAAGGAAATTAAAAAAACAAGTGTTAGCCTTCGATCATTTTAAACACAGGATAGAGTTAGGAGAGAAGGCTCAGTGGTCAAGAGTGCAGACTGCTCTTGCAGAGGACCAAGTTTGATACCAAACACTTGTTTCCCCAATTCCTAGTTCCCTGTAGCTCCAGCCGCAAGGAGCTCTGGCCTCCAGACATTTACCAACACTCAAGGCATATACATCTAATTGAAGATAATACAACTTAAACCCAGTAGAGTTCTTGTCAGTTCAGTCTTAACTACAGATCTCAGTAGTTAAAAAGTGTGGGAGTCTGGATAAGAATAGGGCATGTTTCTTTCTGAACAGAAAAAGCAGAGGAGCAGATTGGGGATGGAGTGGGGAATGGGAGTTAAGGAGGGAGGGGAAACTGGTTGAGATGTAAAATAAATAAATAAATAGATTTAATTAAAAAAACAGGAATAAAGCATACAACCGTTTATGACATACTGCATCCAGAATGTCTACCTCACTTATTAAACAGTAAATTAGGTTACATGCCCTCCGGGATAAAGGCCTGTTCTCAGGCCAATCCCCTCCACACAGAAAAAACACCCTCCCACCCCAGTCTTTCTTTCCCTTTCTCCTTTTCTTCTCAAGGCGGAAATACGAAGGACCAGAGAGGAAATTGCATACCAGTGTTTAGAGTACCTGGAAACATTTTGCTTCACTTCCTGATTCGTTTTATTTTTTTCTATATATTAAAAAAAATAAACAAACAACGTTCTTAAGGCTTTCGAAGCAAGTCTCTCTGCACCCGCCCCACACACCACACAAATCCTAGAGAGCAAACATCTCTTGTGCTTTTGGGTGCTTAACAGGAAAGAGATGCAGACAAGCAATATGAGTTGCTTCCAAAAACGCCAAGTGAATTGACTAAGGTTTTGCGCTTTCGAACTCCCACGTTCCACCAGTGTAAAAATACCTTTTATTCTCTTAAAGGACTGTCAGACACTGACGCCACAGAGGAAGTCTAAAACTGCTGAGAGTTGGTTCTTCGAGCGTTTCCGCGCATCCCTAGCCCGGGAACATTTCCCCGGGTTCGGATCTTTGGCGACGAATTATCCTCCCGTAGCAAAGCGGGTACATCCAGGTTCTGCTCTCGCCCCAGTGCCGCACAAACGATGTCAATCACTCTGGGTACGAAAAGTGACTGCGGTTACAGAGCGCTCCTTGGTCCTCGTAGTCATCTGACCCTTGGTCCACTCAGTCCGCTGCACCTCCTGCGTCTCATGGTAATCCACGACCCGCACCAACAGGGACCTGGGGGCGGCCGCTGGGTTCCGAGGCTGGGCTCCGGGGACCGTGGCAATGCGCCTGCGGGAAAGCTTCGGTTCCCGTTCCGAATCGCGGTGGTCTTCAATCCTCGGACGGAAGTCCTCGCTCTCCACCAGCTCTGCGCAAGCAGGGTCCGCTTGTGTTCCCAACCACCTCTCGGGGTTCAGAAGAAAGAGCACTTTTTCTCTGACCCAGGACGACTGGCAATCCAAATTCGCTCGCGTCCGTGATCTCACGTCCCCACCTGCCGCTGAGAGGTCCCTGTCGGTCTTCGACAGCGCGGGATCCGGAGCGCCGGTATCCACGGGCGGCCCACCCCCGACCCCGCGCGGAGAGCACACGGCCCGCCCCCGGGATCTCCCGGGCTCGATCCCGGCGAGCGGGTCATTCATACGTCCTCCTTGCTCCAGTTCTCAAAGGAAAACTCCAGCTCCGCTCAGAAAACCGCGGGCGGTTGTAGGGACTGGGTGTGGCCTGAGCGAGTCACAGACTATAGGAGCAGCCCAGCCCGAGGCCAGGCTAGGAGAGGATATCAGCCTCCTATCTTGGTCTACTTTCTCAGCCCTGAAACCTCAGGTCTCCCCACCCATTCAAACACAATCTTGGCGCCTTTTCTTTGCTTTAGCCTTAGAGCCAACTCTTTTTTGGTGTGTTCGGCTCCAGCTCCACGACTGCCTAGTAAGGTCTCCATCTGCCCTCATGCCCGTGCCCCTTTTCTCTAAAACTGAAATGATAGGCACTTGGGGCACCTTCTCAAATTCTCAAAACATTATTTCTTATTCCTTTCCATGGATGTTCAGCATGAAGGAACAATTACGTTTGGTTTTTAATCGTGTGGTTTAATCAAATTCTGAAAAAAATATATATTTATTTGAGAAAGAACTCTGTTCCTGAACTCCATGGCAATGCCCCATCCTCAGCTTCCTGAATGCCTGAACTGCAAAGGATTTGTGTCCATTTTCAATCCTCCCCTAGGCTAGTGTACCTCCAAGTCTGTGGAACCCAGGTCATGGGGTGATGTTGAAGCAGCTGAAGTCTTAGAAAACAGAGCTGGCTGTTAGTTTGTACATTTCCTTTGGAATGCCAGGATCTGTGGGGACAGTGGTCAACTCCATCTGTGTTTTGGTTGTTACTGTAAGAGAGGCCCAATGCCTTTGACTTCAAACACTTATAGAAGAGAAACGGAGCAAATAAGAAGAAATCACGGAATTTATGTTCTTGTACCTTTATAGACCTCCTCCCATTTACCTATCCTCTCCTTTTTTAACCCCCCCCCCCAGATAATACATCCATGTATCTGTTCCCATGTCTGCATATATGGCTAAACCTGTGGATACTCAGAGTCAGGGCCTATGCCACATTAGTCTATGCTGAGTTCGTGGAGAACTCTAGCCAACAGGAGAAAAATCTCATATGTGAAAGTTCTAGTCTATACCTGGTAACAGCTATTTGTTTGATTCGATAATATTGTTTCCCTGTCTGGTTCATCAAAATGACCACAATTGTGGGAAATTTTGCTCTCACAAGAAAGGCTCAACAACATGCTGAAACAGACGTCTTGGTATCAGGGTGGCGTCTGGCTGATTAGAACTTGTTGCGGTCTGGCTAGCCACTGCTACTTCACATTTATCATTCTTGAGTGCTTCAGATGAAAATAGCTTGAAGCACTTTAAAGTCGGTTATCTTTTTTACAATGAAATAAGGAAGTAATATTTCTTTGGTGTCTTTGGGGATCTTGCAACTTTCTGACTCTGATCAGACACTGATACAATGCAGCCTGGTTTCTATTATGCTTATGTTTGTTCCTGATTGATCTCTGAAGTATCTCCTTATAAGACTATAAGGCTCTGTCCTGTTCATAAACCTAACCAGGAAGTACCTAGTATTGCTGAATGCCAGGAGCAGAGTGGTGGGACATTTAGAGGAAGAAGCCAAACTGCTTAACTCCAGAGTGTGCTTCCCTGGAGGTAGAGTGACGGAATCACCTAGGAGTCATAGATATGAACTCAGCTGTGTAGATGAGGATCATCTGCAGATCAACTCTCTGACCTCCGCTCACAGATTTAGTTTCCATAGGTTTGGAGTCAGGCTTTGAACATTGACTGTTAGCAAGGCCCTCGGTAATTCTGATGCAGACAGGTGGTCCATGGGCATAATGGGAAACATACCTCAAATGCACAGCAGCTGCAGATGCTTGCACCATGTTAGTGCAAGAACAGGCCCTTTAACAGTTAGGCATGGGTAGAGGAGGGGCTCTTGGGGCCCTAATCCTAACTGCTAAACCGTTTGCTACTGAGCGATTCATGGAGGAAGAAAATCATTGTCTTCATTTGTACACATGCTGGTGACTCCGTAGGAATCCAATCTAATGGTCACACAGATGACCCTGATTGAACTAAATGGATCAAAACCAGTTAGCTCTGAGAACATATACACAAGTAACATTATACAGATGGAGCACAGGTTATATTTAGGAAATAAACTTACATATATATATATATATATATATATATATATATATATATATATATGTATGCAGCAACAGTAAATGGGTAAAGAGGCCTTGAATTGGAATGTAAGTATGGAAGTGTTTGGGAGGGATTGGAGGGAGGAGGGGAAAAGGAGAACTGCTGTGTTTATGTTATCATTTCAAAAATAAAAATCTTAAAAGAAAGTAAGAAGCCATGAACCTGAGAAAGGTTGGTATGGACAGGAAAGAGATGAGAATGGGAGGGATCTCAGAGAGGGCGTGGTGAATAGAGTAATGAAAATACATTATATGCACTTATGAAATTGTTAAAATCCTAGACTTATTTTGTTCTTTGAAGCAGCAAGAACACTTTTTTCTGTTCCTTCTTTTCAGGAAAATTGAGAGAAACCTAGTGTTTCTCTCAATGCCGAGTCCGTGGGGACCCCAAAAGATCACCAGGGAGACAGACTCACTGAAATGCAAAAGCAAGGTTTATTGTGTGCACAACACAAGCTGGCAGGGACCTCATTACAGCAACTGGTGGAGCAGCAGCAAGGGGACACACCCCGCCCTTCTAGAGGGCATTATTTAAAGGCAAAAATCAGAAAAGTTACATAATCAATTCTGATTGGCTTGTGTCTAGGGACTTCTCGGGAATTTTATTTTTGAACCTTCCCTGTTGCTTGTCAAGTTTTCTTATCGGCTGACCTTCGGATGGGGACATTCTGCAGTTGTCTGTACTTTCCAGAAAGCTACCCTGTTACTTTTGCCCCTAGTCATTTCTGAGGACTGGAATGCTTTATGGGAAATAGCTTTCCCAAGACACATGATAGAGGTGGAAGACAAAATGGAGGAACTTTGGTTCTCCATTCCTCTCGGTTCTAGTAACTATAGTGAACCATACCATGGGTTCCTGACTTGACTTCTAAGTATCTTTGACCTGAAAAGAAACACCTTTAAGTTCATATTTAGATGGCAGCCAGAATAAATCTAAAGTCTTGAACTTGTGACCAAACAGTAAGTAGTCATTGCTCTATCAGCTTATCAGAACTATACCTTAGAAGATGAAAGAAATCAGAAACATTTTCCATATCTTAACCTGTGTTTACATCTTACTATATTCTTTAGACCCTCAAAGCTTATGAGCTTTTATATCCTTAGACCTTCATATATCTTAAAACTTTTTTTTAATCAAGAGACCTAGTAGCTTTAGAAAAAGCAAGGCTTGATTTTTATATCTATAAAATGAGCTAACAATCTGGCTATAGCTCTGTGGAAGGATCTGGATGCCTGCTGCTGCTAAACTGACAATACTATAGCTGGCCTAGCCATAAATGTTATCAGAGATCTCAGAAGGATAAATAAACTATACCTGAGGAGAGATCAAGCAGCTTCTGAATCTATTAAAAATGACAGGGACTGGAGTCCATGTACAGTTAGCCATACTCAGGTCTCCGTGGCATTGAAGTCAGAAGAATCAGAACAGCAGTCTTATAGTCTTAGCCAGACCCATAAGGTGATTTTTCCCCGCTGTGGAAGAGAGACATGGAAAAGACTGATCTTACTTTGTCTAGGCAAAAGTGGTGCAATCAATTCTCCAATGACCTGCTGTTTGTCCACAGTCTGGACCGAGTCCTGGCAGCAGGTATTGCACTGGGGCCATTCGCCCAGTGGTCAGCATCATCATAAACCAGGTAGAGACATCATGGTGTCCCATAATCTTCTTTTGAGACCTTCGGTTACTGCTAGGATCTCCGAGTCTCTGTCTAATATAAACTTTTTAATCATTATTTTAAATGCCGTATTTTGCAGATCTCTGAAGTATGAGGATTGCCTGGGTATATCTGATTGGACAAACTTTGTTTCTAGTCACTTGTTTTAAGTTTTACTTTGAAAACATATACAGGGAACTAAATAAGGCTTATTCCTGTAATTAATGATACCAGTACTTTAAGGATTACTAACTAACTTCTTTTTCCTAATGGTCTATAATAAGTTAGCAGCTTTTATAAGACTAAAACTTTACATTCTGTCAGGTTTAGCCTTTAAAAAAAATAATGATTTTGAATTGAAGCTAATAAAGAGTCATTCTGAGGTTATAAACAGAACAAGTTTGTATCCCTCTGTTAATGCTGTCTCCTGCAAAGGCAAGGAAAAGGTCCCAGGGCAAAACGGGAACAGGATGGGGACTATAGGGGCTACCATTGCCCTGGACAAGTTCTAAAATCCTGTACCAGCATGAAACATCTGAGATTAATTGTAGTTTTTTCCCATACCCTAACCAATAGTAATTTGTAATCAGCCCCTCTAAATGATGACAGATATTTATAACTTATTGGATCTGAATGACCAAGGCAGCTATAGTAGAGGGAAGTCTGGTTATCGTGTTACAACATGGTCACTACAGCTTAACACCTATAGCCAATGACTTCCCCTCATTGCCCTTGGCCCGCAGAGCCAAACCTTGGCCATGTTTGGCCAGAAATCGAGGCCCCCAGCCCCCAGAGCAGGCCGAGGGAATCCATCCACCAGCATGGGAGGTGGCAGGGTGGCATGCAGCATGGGGGTTTTAGGCGGGAAACCTGCAAAGGCAAAGGGGGTGCAGTCAGATTAGGTGGAAAGAAAAGCCTGTCCAGTCAAGTCAGTTGTCAACAGAGACACAAAGACAGAACACACAAGACCAACAAACACAGCAGTTAGACTAAGGGCCCAAAACAGACACTGATGGGTACCAGATAATCTGATTTATTGGGAGCCTGAAGACTTGGCCTGACACAATCAAAAAACACACAGGAGGGATAGGAGGCATTCAGTAAGGCTACCTGCTTACCAGAGACTTCAGATTCAGAGTTACAGATGGGGCCTGACTGGGTCCCTGACAGGATGGTCTCATATGAGAGACCCCTGTCCAGACAAGGAAAGGGGATGCCTCCTGATTCCTCCAGGTCAGCCATCTAGTGCATCTGCCAGGCAAATTGACCTGTTCAGATTTAGATTCAGATTCCGAGATCGGCACTGACAAAAACGGAAGAAAGATAGACAAGACTTCAAGCACAGATAGATTTACTGCGATAGATCAGAATAAACCTTCAGGGTCAGGGGTCCCAATAGGAGGTCTCTGGAGATCCCAGACAAGCCCCTAAGTGTTATGCCTAGTCCTTGGGGACCCTAAAAGATCACCAGGGAGACAGACTCACTGAAATGCAAAAGTAAGGTTTATTGTGTGCACAATACAAGCTGGCAGGGACCTTGTCACAGCAACTGGGGCAAAAGCAGCAAGAGGAGGTGTCCCGCCCTTCTAGAGGGCATTATTTAACCCAGAAAAGTTACATTAGCAGAGTGTGGGGTGATGGGTTTAATTTTGATTGACTCATATCTAGGGACTTCTCAGGAATTTTATTTTTTAACCTTGCCTGTTGCTTGTCAAGTTTTCTGATGGGCTGACCTTGGGATGGGTGTACTTCCCAGAAGGCTACCCTGTTACTTTTGCTCCTAGCCATTTCTGAGGACAGAAATGTTTTTATAGGAAATAGCTTACATAAGACAC
This sequence comes from Chionomys nivalis, assembly GCF_950005125.1. Lineage (NCBI taxonomy): Eukaryota > Metazoa > Chordata > Mammalia > Rodentia > Cricetidae > Chionomys > Chionomys nivalis. The sequence continues at coordinate 16,872,195 of NC_080104.1, read as the reverse complement.
AAGATGGAGGTAGAGGACAAAATGGAGGAGCTCGGGTTCTTCACCTAATAGGCGGTGTGTATATCACTTCCAAGTACTTTTCTTGCCTTCGGATGAGATGAAGAATTAAAACAGGGAATGAAAAAAGGAGACAACTATTTGCTAAGGAATGAGGCAGAGACACCCCTCATACAGCACCTGCATGTTTAAATGAGAAGACATTATGTATTTGTGCACATAAGGCCATGAATGAGAAATGTGGAGGAAATACAGTCACGGAAAACAAAAGTAGAGAGTTTTCCCCGAGGGTGGCATTTGCTGTGTGTTGTGTAGCAATATGGCCTCCCAGTGAAAATATTTTTTCACAGGGGTAGGTTCATGATATTCAGGAAGTAAACAAAACTTATGAGATTCAGGAAGCGACTGAAAAGCCTGCAATTCTCAAGCCCCCTAAAGGAATATAGACAGTGTAATGTTCTGTACAGACAGAAAGAGTTACCGTGGGAGAACTAGCTGTCTGTCTGTCTGTTGTGCAATTTAGTTAGTCATCACTCATGCGGGGGGCTTTCCTGTGAAGCAGCTGCCTTTGAGTCACCCATGCTCCTGTAATTAACCCCAATAAACTCACAGGCTCACCAAGCTAGACTTAAGTGACATCATGTCTTTGGCTTGTCATCGATGCCCTGGGCTGAGTGTACAGTTCTTCAGAGTCCCTTCTATATGTCACTCAATCCTGTGCCTTAATATATCAGTGATTTTAAAAAATGTATAAAGAGTACTGAGATGAACCGTCTAGCTGACTCTCTAAGTTCCTTATGATAGCTGCTGGCCAGTGAGTGCGGGTGTGTCAGACTGTGCTGAGCTCTACTGAACTGTAATGGTGAAACTCCAGTTTGCACTGGATTCTCAAAAGTCAGAAGAGATTTTCATTAATTCTCTGTGAGACTCTGTGTCTCTTAGTAATGGCAGAAGCTCCACCCGTAAAGTCTCACCAGCATGACTGTCCAATAGTGAGTTGAACAAAGATGACACCGACGGACATGCCAAAGTGAATGAGGGAAAAGCCCACGAGGTCTCAACCCTGCACAAGAACTATAGGTAACTGAGGAATTCTGGGAGTGGGGGAAGTCGTCCTCCTTGGGACGAGCACAGCAATTGCTTATCCAAACCAAATGGTCGATCCTGAAAACATATATTCAAATGAAACATTATACTGACTGAGCAGGTTATATTTAGGAATGTGTATGCGTGTGCATGTACACACATACACACACACACACAAAAATAACAATGAATGAAGAAGAGACGATGAATTTGAAAGATAACAGGGAAGGATATATAGAAGGGTTTGGTGGGAGGAAAGAAAAGCGGGAAATGTTGTGATTATGCTATAATCTCAAAAATTAAAAAAATAAAGTTATAACTACCATTTTTTTCTAGCATAGGTGTATACTTTTGTTGGTGTTCTTATTTTATGGATTAGACTCAGAAGGATGGTTATCTCTCTCTCCTGCCGTTCTGTCTCTCTCATCATATGTTTGGGTGCTTATGTGGGTGGCAGGGGACACCCCGAGCCTTGAACATTCTAAATAAGCACTCTGCCACTTAGCTACCTCTCTGGGCTTCAGGAGTTATTTCCCACGCTTATAATACAGTGCTCTTGTCAGTTATTCTAATTCTGCTTCCTCTACATGTGCCATCTGCTGGCAGCCTCCTGGTCTTAACTTACACCCACATCAGTACTCAACAGCTTTCTTCCCTTATCTGCTCTAACATCCAAGAGTTGAAAAACTGGTCCAGCAACCAGTTCTCAGCTCTTGGGAAAGTGAGTGCAGTCCTTCCAGAAGGCAGCAAAGGATGAACTTAATGGAATGTAGTGAGTCAAGCATTAACCCAACAAAACCATTGCCCATTTCCAGCTGCCCTGGAACCAAAATATTACACTTGAATACTTCATGGCTTCTCAAACTTGACCGGACACTGGGATAATCTAGGAAAGTCTTTTAAGATGTTATCTGGTCAATTTTGAATGATTTTTATCATAACTGTGCTGGAATGTGGCTGGGACCATGTTTAAAGCTTCCTAGATGGTTCTAACAGCTACTACATTTCAGAATCATTGAGTCAGACCATCTTTTAGGCAATACTAAATAAATAAAATGTAATTAAACATATTGAAATGTTACACTGAACCCTGAAAATACATGCGACTATAGTGTGTCCATTATATATAAATATATATATTTAAATATATATATTTAAATTGATTCATTAGAAATTTTACATTATGCACCCCAATTTCACTCAGTTCTAAGGCCTTCCATGTCTACCCTCCACCCTTGTATCCCTCCAAGAAAAAAATCACTTCATTCCTTCGTCCTTCCCTCCTCTCCATCATTTCCTTGTTCACTATTGTGTCATTAGGAACTGCAGTGTGTCACATAGTATATCCTTCTGCTCAAACAGCATTACTTGTAAATGTTCATGGTAATGAGCTGTTGGTCTGGTACAAGGCCTCTGGCTTCTGCTATATCATCAATACTGGATCCTCATCAAGACTCCTGTCGGGGGTCTTGGTGTTGCCCCAAGTCATGGAGCTCCTTTGGCATGGTTCAGCAGGGCACATATGGTCCCTCCAGCAGGTTAGAGGTGGGGTAGATGTTGGGGGTTATAAATGGGGTAGATGTTGGGGATCATAGAAGGAGTAGTTGTTGGGGTGGGCCCACTCAAAGCCCTGGATATGAACTAGGATGATAATTGGCTTGGTAAACCCAGGCCTCTACCAGGACAACCCCTGCCATGGGTAGGGCCAGCTTCCACTGTGGCTGATGAGCACCAAGGTTAATTTTCCCAGAGCAAGTGAGAGACAGGACCAGCTCAGTACTGGCCCTTGTACATCTGGCTTCAGATGGCAGTTCAGACCACAGGCATCTGCATGGTACTTGGTGGCAACAAGAGCCAAGGACTTTAACACAACCCTGGCTTCAGTAGGACTATGAACGTAGACATGGCCCCTGGTTGCAGCATGAACTAAGATGTCACCATGTCCTCAGGTAGCAGCACAGGCCATTCAGATCAATATGACCCTGGTGGCAGCACAGCCCTCAGACATCAACATGGCCTCAGATGGCATCCCAGATCATAAATAAATTTTTAAACAGAACAGCACCTGAGGAAGCTCTAAGGTTGTCTTCAAGGCCTCCATATGCATAAGAATGTGCACACAGAGAGACAGACACACGTACACATAATAAATGAATGCAGAGAGCAACAAATACTGATTGACCCACACAGTGAACTACTGCCCAGCCATAACAAGAAATAAATTGTGGATTTGCGATGTAGTAGTCTGAAGAAAAGAACTTGCACTGTGTGGTTTCCCTTATGTGAGATATTGGAAAGTGTTAAGTGATCTGAGGTGACAAGAAGATCTGCTGCTTCCCAGAGGTCCAGTGGAAGCAGGGCAGGATGGAAAGTTCAACACAACTTTCTTGCATAAGCATAATCTTACCAAATTATGCATATTAAGCGTGCACACTAGCAAAGATGGGGCAGTTTGAATATAATTGTCCCCCAAAAGCTCATAAGCAGTGGCGTATTAGGAGGTGTGGCTTTGCTGAAGTAGATTTGGCCTTGTTGGAGGAGGTGTGTCACTGTGGCGGTGGGCTTTGAGGTTTCCTGTGTTCAGGATACTTCCCAGTGTCTCAGTCAACTTCCTGTTGCCTGCAAGATATAGCGCTCTCAGCTCCGGGACCACATCTGCCTGCACACTGCCATGCTCCTGATGATAATGGACTGAAACCTCGGAAACTGTAAGTGAGCCACCCCAATTAAATGTTCTCTTTATACAAGTTGGTGTGGTCATGATGTCTCTTCACAGCAATAAAACCCCAACTAAGACAAAAGGTGACTGTATCTTATTAGGATTGTTCATAGTTTGGCATTATCTTGATGGCTGTCATTGTCTGGATAAGTAATAAAAAAAGGCATATTTATTTCACTTTAAATACATAGAACATACATTAAGAACTGTAGCTTAGTACACAGAACATCTAAATACATGTCATCAAGGGAAGAAATGAAAGCTAGAGTAGTTGAGAACGACTTTTGGACTAAGTGGACTTCCACCCATTTTGGTTTGGGTACTTTGGTTAGAAGAAACTAACAGCTGTGGACTGAGTTTATACCTCCTAAACACAAGGATTGGAAACAGAATTCCAAATGTTACTGAATCCAATCTTTAGTAGGTAATAAAGGCAGCACGAAGCCATAAGGTTCATGCCCTTAATCTGATGGTACTGTGTTTGACAGAAAGAAAGAGGGGCGTTGATTTAGTCCTTTGCCACTGGAGGACATTGCAAGGAAGAAGCCAGACAGAGAGGCTTCATCCAGACCCAACTGAAGAGTGTTAGCACCCAGACCTCAGAGCCCCTAGCTCCCAAACTGAGAGTTATGGGTGTTTGTGAACTGCAGTCTTCCATGTGAGGGGCTGTGAACTAAACTTGTTTCCCTGCTAGGATGGCAAATGCTCTAAATCACTGAGCCTTTTCTCCAGTTGGCTGACTTTTAAAACAGAGAAACACTCAACTGAGTAATAAAATTATAAAATATGTATTAATATGAAATGTGTCCCACATCCTCAAAGGCTTGGTCACCAGCTGGTGCATCTATCTATGAAGACCAGGGGAACTTTTGGAGGTGGGGCTAACTGGAGAAAATATGTCACTCACGCCATATCATTGTGGTCACATTGTGGTCCAGCTCTGAGTTGTCTCTCTCTGCTTCCTGACTACTAGCAATATTCTGTCATGGCGTTGGGCCTCACTACAGGCCCACAATCATGGAGCCAAGCACCCTCATCTCCAACCTTAGAATGTTTGGATCAAAATATAAATTTCCTGCTTTTAAGTTCCATCAAGTGTTCTGTCCGTGAGGAAACTATACCAGTACACAACATCAAGTGTTCTGTCCGTGAGGAAACTATACCAGTACACAACATAGATATGCACATGACAGAGTTTTCTACATAAAGCAACATTATAAACCACAATAAAATGGTAAGCAGACACACTTGAAGAGACCAAGGTTTGATTTTCTTGTTTGTCTAGACAGAATCTTCCTACATATTCCTTGCTGACTGCGAACTCACCATATAAATCAGGGCCTTGAATTCAAAGAGCTCTACCTGCCTCTGCCTCCAGAGTGCTGAGATTAAAATCATGAACTACCACATCCACCTTGTTATTTTTACATTTCTCACAAGTTAAAAATAATGTCTACAGTATTGTCCATACTCACGGCTTCCACCATATCCTGCATTATGATAATTCTTGTTTATATTTATTCTCACTGCTGCTGCTCATTTCTATTCTTACAGCAGACAGCACTGCCATTTCAAATCATTCCCTTTCCAATCTAAAATGGAATCATACCTCTTGCTTATAGTTTGGGACTATGTGGCTACCAAGGCTTCATGTATGAGAATATATTTTACTCCACTGATTGGGTTTTGTCACATGCCTTCTGAGATTCTGACACCCAAAGAGATATGACAGCTGACACTGGAAGCCTGTAAGCAGGAGCTTGAAGTCATTGCAAATTGGCCCTGAGCTTGGCCTGGATAAAGATTCTTACCTTGGTCACGATCCCAGAATGAAGACAACACGCTGTTTAGACCAAAGCAGAATGCAGCAGAGCTGGGGCAGTTGATACACATGCAGAGAAAGAAATCACTATTGTTATTATACCCAGTGAAAAGTCCTGACTTACTTCTTATGGCAATCAAGACTTAATAAAAAAATGTCCTTGGTCAATTTTCTACTGGATAGCTCTTCAGAATATTCCCTGTTCACATCAAAACCCAAACATCCCACAACCCAAATTAACATCATTTTCTCTTTGTCTCTGCTCCTCCCCCCACCATGTTGACACAGGGTCTTTCTCTCTATGTAGTACTGACTGTCCCAGAACGGGTTATGTATCAGCCTGGCCCCAAATCAGAGAGCCTTCAGGCTAGGGTATAAAGGCATGTGCCATCACACCCGGCTCCTCTCTTCTCTTAACTCTGTTTTCTCATTCCTGTGTTGCTTCTATCACTGGTCAACAGAACTGCAGTTTTATTGTCCTTCCTTTCCCTCAATGGCTTCCCCTCACCCACATACTTTGTATTTAATGAAATTTTGGAAATCTTACTTCCTTACTGTTTTCTTTTTTCTTCCTTTTCTATTCCCTTCCTTCTTAGCCCTCACAGGTGCAGACTCTGAGGTCAGACATAAGAAAATCTTTCTAACCTTATCCAACCTAATTACTACATATGGTGGACTGAATCCCCCAAGCAGAAAACTAATGAATAATATCTATGAGCACAAAGTGTAGGTTTGAGAAAATGTGAGGTGACTCAATATAAGTAAAAGCTAATCTCATTATGAATAATATTGAAGATGACAAGCATCTTAAAGGAGAACTTAATCACACTTCCTGTTTATAGCTGACATTCTGTGACTAATCCATCTTGACTGTGAAAAGAAATATAACCTTTCTTCAAGTGTGTTCTTGCTCTTGTGTGTGTCCAAGTGTGTGCGTGTGGGTTCTGTGACTTCTGTTATGGTAAAAATAAAATGCTGCCAGTCCTGAGTGGGCACAATACCATGGAGGGCCACGAAGGCAGCCAGGTCCTAGGCAGGGAGCTGCTGTGTGGCAGGTGAGAGACCCAAACAGATAGGCATGCCATGTGGAGTGAGGTTGGATATTTGTTTAGTGGGTTATGGAGGGGAAAGGAAAAGGGGGGAAGAGGAAAAGGGAGAAAAGCAGAGAGACAGGGGAAGGAGGAAGGAGGGGGGAAAGGGGGAAGTGGGAAGAAGGGAGAGAGGCAGAGTTGCCTCTTCAAGAGAAAGACAGAAAGGGAGAAAGCCCAGGCTGAAAGCAAAAGAAAGATTTGCCTGCCTCAGTGGTGGATGGGGGCAGGGCTTGTCTCTCACTTTTTTAATTGATTTTTATTGAGCTCTACATTTTTCTCTGTTCCCCTCCCTGCCTCTCCCCTCCACCTCAACCCTCTCCCAAGTTCCCCATGCTCCCAATTTACTCAGGAGATTTTGTCTTTTTTCTACTTCCCATGTAGATTAGACCATATCTATGTATGTCTCTCTTAGGGTCCTCATTGTTGTCTAAGCTTGTGTCTTAAAGGGGCAGGACAGACCATTACAACTTCAACCTGTAAAAGGCATAAACAACACTTGCTCCAAATGTTTCTTGAGATGTTACAGAATTAAAATAAAATACTCCCCTAAGCTTTCATAAATCATCAAATATATAAAAATATAAAACACACTTTAATTCTTAAGGTTTCAGGTTTCTTTTAAACTGAGAAGTAATTACATGTTTTTTATAAGTTTCCTAAATCCAGAAGAATGGAAGTCAAAGGTTTACATGTGTTTGTGTATGTGTGTATGTGTATTTGTTTGTGTGCATATGTGTGTGTGTGTTGTATGTGTGTGTGTTTGCATGTACTTCCTACAGTACAAGAGGCAGAGGACACCTTGTGGAGTCAGTTCTTCCCGCTCCCATCATGTGTGTTGCAAAGACAGGGCACTGGTTGTTCGTCTTGGTGGCAGGTACATTTACCAGCTGAGTCATCTGGCAGACCGCCCCTGAGATAATATTTACAACATGGAATCTTGTTTAACACATTGAACTCAAAACATTCATGTTTCGTTCTATGCATTTTCCTATGATACTATAATAGAAACTTAGCATTACCTTGCATGTGTTCTGTGTCCCTGCAACTTTAACTACAGAATATTTTATGAACCATTTAAGAACTTACACACCATAGAAGAGGTGGCAATTCCTGTGTATAATAGTGTTGCTAAAATGTTTTGAAATTTTCAGTTAAAAAACTAAAAAAAATTTAACCACAAGGAATAATATGTATGTATATATAAATGTATCTCAGTAATATATTTATATATGACATTCTGATTAATAAATAACTGCTGACATGAACATTTTAAATTATAATTCATTATTGGCTGGTTGTATTATTCTAGGTTTTAGAGTAAATTTATCATGGTTCTCTTCTGTCAGAGATCAATTTAGGGCTCAGCTCTTTGATGATAAACAAGTATTTTACAGAACAAGAAACCGAGCCACCAGAAAAAAACAGTGTCAACACTCAAGGACGTTAACGAATACCCAGTATTCTCCAGACTGTATCCTATTTCAACACAAACAAATACATCTCTTCAACAGAAGCATGTAGTATTGCCAAAGAAAGAATTCAACCTTCGACCCAATATATTAACAGTAATTACATATTCCAAATGAAACTCGCCAAGATTAGTGGGATAATGTCAGTATCTTAGTGTCTGTTGTGGTCTGAATATGAAGTGTCTCCTGCAGGCATATGTGTGTGAAAGTTCTGCCTCCAGAGGAGGATCCACTCTAGGAGTGGGTGAGACACTGCCGGAGGGAGTGAATCACTGGGGCTGTGTCTGCCAAGTGTGCACCTGGGAACTGGTTCTCCCTTCCTGTTTACCAGGAAGTGGAGAAAAACCTCTGCCACACATTGGTGTCTCCGATGTTTGGCTCAAGCACATGAGACTGAGCAGCTCTGAAGAGAAATAAATCACTGTAACTTTAACCCACATTTAATCCTTCTTCTCCAAACTGTGTATATAGATATTTTGTTCACAATGATCAAGAGCAACTAACAACAAGAGCTGGTCTTGATTAGGGTGAGAGACCATTTTTCTTCAGGTGACATCATTGTATAAATTCTACTTCCCTCTCTGTCTCTGTCTGCCCCTCCCTGTTTTCTCTCTCTCTCTCTCTCTCTCTCTCTCTCTCTCTCTCTCTCTCTCTCTCTCTCCCTCCCTCCCTCCCTCCCTCCCTCCCTCCCCCCCTCTCTTCTCTCTTCTCTCTTTCTCTCTTTCTCTCTTTCTCTCTTTCTCTCTTTCTCTCTTTCTCTCTTTCTCTCTTTCTCTCTTTCTCTCTTTCTTTCTTTCTTTCTTTCTTTCTTCCTTTTAAAATCTGGCTTTGACAACCATAAGAATAATGTTATAGCCACAGAGATTTTGCTGTCTAAATAGTTAGCTCTGTGTGAAGATTCATGGATGTGTTACTTTCAGCAAGAGACAAACAGAAAAAAATAAAAAACACTGCCTTTCACCAAGTTCACAAACAAGTTGTTCTGGAATGTCTATCAGCTCAAAGAAAGGATTAGTAATAATTGCTTTTTTCTCTCCATTTTGTACATGTTGTATAATCAACTCCTTAAGGGTAAGGCTTGAACAAAATACACAGTGAGTTGAGCTGGTCTGGACTTCCCTTTGCTGTTTCTCAACCCCTCAACAATCAACTCACCATTTCTGTTTATTTCTTTCTTTTTTTCCTTTCCCTTTGCCCTTTTCCCTCTTGCTTCCTGCCTCCTCCTCCTCCTCCTCCTCCTCCTCTTTCTTCTCTCATCTTCCTTTCTCTTTTTCTTTCTTTCTCTTTTCTTTGTTTCTTTTCTTTTTTAAGAGAGAGGATGTCGCTATGTAGCTCAGACTAGTCCAGACCTCACACTGTGTAGACCAGGTTAGCTTTGAATTCATCATCCCAATGTCTCCACGTCTGCTAAATGCATACCCAACAAAGGCTTGCTCTATGTATTTATTTTCAACACTATAACTTCATTAAGAAACAAATAGAATCTTCTCTTTTATGCAACCCTTTCTTTGATTCTTAGATTAATTCAGTACCAAAATTTAGGAGAGCAGATGGCAGTGGTGGCACACACCTTTAATCCCCGTACTTGGGGAAGGGAAGCAGGAAGATCAGGAGTTCAAGGCCACTCTGGGCAACACGAAACTGAACCTATCTAAAAGAGAAAGAGAGCCGAAAGATGGTGGTTCAAACCTTTTGATACCAGCACCTGGGATCTCATGTCTTGGATTCCAGTACATGGGAGGCACATCCCTTTAATCCCAGCACCAGGGAAATAGAGACAGGATTTTGTAACTGTTCAGTCTGAGGATTTGTAGAGAGAGGATCTTGTCCTTCAGTTTGAGGATTTGGTAGAGGTAAGAAGTCTCTCTAGTAGCTGGCTCCTTTACTTCTCTGATCTTTCATCATTTACCTGGATATCTGAACTCTGGCTTTTATATTAAAACCAATTAGAATTCACACTACAGCTGTCTAAACACTTTTGACAAGGATTTGACTTGGGGATGGGTGAAGCACAGCTCTCGGAATTGCTGGCGTTGCACATTGCACCCTTCAGAACTTCCTAGCATGAGGCTGTTCCACTTAGTGGAGCTGACAGTCCTGTCTGAATCAGTCAGCAGTGCACAGCTGCATAACAAAGGTGCATTTCCCCCTTTACAGTTAGCAATTAGCCTGCAGCGGAAGACCTCTATCCTACATAGCTACTGTTTCCCATCATCTCTTTCATGGTGGCAACGGATCCTCCTTTCTTGCATCAATTATTACAGTGAGTAGTGCAGAACGATACCTCTGTCATCATCCTTTCTAATTTTTATAAGTAAACATACTTCTGCAAACCATAGCCTTTGCTTGCTACCCCTCCTCTTTTTTCATATCATTTTGGACTCAAGGACTTATTAAAAAATATGTTTGCCATATCTGTTAGTAATATAGTTCTTTGTGATGTTTGTTACACCAACTCAGATAGGGAAATTTTTAGGTGAATACATACTTTTTTCTTTCTTTCTTTCTTTCTTTCTCTCTCTCTCTCTCTCTCTCTCTCTCTCTCTCTCTCTCTCTTCTTTCTTTCTTTCTTTCTTTTTTTGGTATAGTGTTTGTCTGTGTAGCCCTGATTGATCTGAAACTCACTCTGCCGTTCAGGCTGGCCTCAGATTCAGAGATCTATCTGACTGCCTCTGCCTCCCGAGGGCTGGTATTTAGGGTATGCCCCACCATCACCTGGCAGTTCATACATTTTTTAATAGTTGTTACTATTAGCAACAAGCCTGTGAGATGAACTTTGTTACTGTGTTGGATGTACATTTTTTACACTGGGGTGTAATGTCTCTTGTTATAAGAAAATATTTTGTACTTAAAAGTGATTTCTAAAGCGTAAAATAAAAGCAATAGAAAAACAAATCAAAGGCTGGCAGGGCAGAAATTTTTAAAAGATCTAATATATTTCAATGTTTAAAAAGCCCTTCATTTGCCATATGGTAGAATGGGCAAGTGAGAGAAAACTTCCCTCCTTCCCTTCCCCTCACTGCCTGCAGCAGCTGGGAAAGCTGGCCCTGGGGTCACGAGACTGAGACAATTGGCACTGCATCTCACCCAGGTGAGTACCTGCACGGTAGAGCTGACCCTCTTGATGGGGAGGTGGGGCATAGATGGGGCACAGGCTGGAGGGTGTGAGAGCAGGAGAACTGAGCCCACAGCCATGTGGTGGCAAGGGTGAGGAAAGATGCCCTTCCTCCTTTGTCCCTTGCCACCTGCAGGGGAGCTGGTATTGCCTCTCACCAACTGTAGCACAAGGGAGAAAAGGTCTTGCACGTCACCTGAGCAGCACACTGGAGCTGACCCTGGCGGCACGGGGGACGGCGGGGCAGGGGAGCCAGTCCTGTGAACATGAGAGCAGCAGAGCAGAACCTGCCCCCCTCCCTGTATGCCACACCGTGGCTCTTTCCCCCCACTCCTTGCCAGCTGTGGCAGGCAGGAGAAGCAGTTGCCAGAGACGTAAGAACGGACGAGCTGGCCCTGTCCCCCACCAACTGCGGCAATTCGAAGAGTGTGCTACACACCTCTCCTGGGCCGCGGTGGTATGAATGTGGAAGAGCCTGACCCAAGAAGGTCCTGAGAGCAGGAGAACTGTCCCTGCTTCTTGCTGCCTGCTGTGCTGGGTGAGTTAGCTGGGAAGTGCTGTGGAGCGCTACCCTGTTGGTGACTAAGAGGGAAAGCTGGTGGGCTGACCAGTGCAGCTACTGCCCAGACTCAGAACCAGGCCTACGAGTTGGCCTATCTTAACATCCACCTCATCTGAATGGCTAGAGTATGTGAAGGGGCTAGTCCCCAGTCCTGCAGATCCAAAGCTGCAGGATACCCATGACACAGGACAACAGAATATCACTGGGAAGAGTCCCAGTGAGGGCCTAGTACGGATAGGGTGGCAGAAACCAGAGGTCTCAAACCAGAACAAAACATTCCCATTGTAAAAAACACAAGTAAAGATGTATGGACTATGGGGTGTACTGTGTGACTCACTGGGCCATACTAGCTTCCACTTGGAGATTTTGTTATTTTGTTTAGTCTTTTGGCTATACTTTTAAACTTTATTTTTTTTAACGGGGGGGGGGGTGGTCACAAGGTCAGAGGGCACCGGTGAGGGCATGGGGAGATGAGTGGGATCAGGATGCATGGTGTGAAATCTATGAAGAATCAGAAAAAGTAAAAAAAGATAGAAAATAATCTAGAACTAAACTCTGACATCTAGTGTTCACTATAGAAACTACATGGTCTTGGCTCACCACCTGCATATCCTATAATAGGCTCTGTATTCATTCAGCAGTCTTTAATAACTCATGTCCGTTTTGCCTTGGAAACACAGGTCCGTTGAGTGAAGAGAAAGCTGGGGAGGAAGACGTACCTACATGCTGCATTCCTTTAATTTATTTATTTATTTATTTATTTATTTATTTATTTATTTATTTTGCTTTTTTCGAGACAGGGTTTCTCTGTGGTTTTGGAGCCTGTCCTGGAACTAGCTCTTGTAGACCAGGCTGGTCTCGAACTCACAGAGATCCACCTGCCTCTGCCTCCCAAGTGCTGGGATTAAAGGCGTGCGCCACCACCGCCCGGCCCTTTCATTTATTTTAAAGCAGAGGGATAGGAGATGTGAACAGAAGTTTCCCAAGGAGAAGAAAATCACCCAGGGTGAGCAGGTTGGAGCGGTGGTGGGGACATGTGACAATCCACCCTGCCAAGCTTTATGTGAGATCTGAAAAGGAGGAGCCATATGCAGTCAGCCTTTCCAGCTTAATTTCAGTCTTCAGGCACAGTACAAGGCTGATGCTAGGAAGAACAGGGAGATTCACACACTGAATTTCATGGTTGGGACTTATGTTAAAAAAAAAAAAATCTTGGCCTTGGAGAAACTGTTGAAAAGTGAACTAGTCTGTTAAGTCTGCCTCCTCAAAAGCAGAAACATACGCCAATATGGTGTTATACATCCACTATTTTAGTACACCCCCACTCAAAATTTTTAAGCAACTATCACAAACAAGAAGGAAGATGCTGTTGCAATCTGGGCCATGTTATTCCACTTGCTTTTACTTTTGTTCTGTGTTCTAAAGTTTACGAAGATTAGAAAAATGAAATAAACTTTAGGTCTAAAATGGGCAACTTAAGGGAATTTAATGTACAGTTACCTCATTTGCATCCTCCGAAGTCAAATCACCATGTAAAAACATAGAACAAGAAAGTCCCAGCTTGTGATCCCACTAAGGTTCTTCCCCAGGGTGTGTGCTAATCTCTGCATGGCTGCCTTAGCTACAGAAGTTTGAGAATATTTTGTATTTTGTTCTTGGTTGTTTTTGTCACTTTTCCCTGGTGAATCTCAGAAGAGTCAATTCATTTTTGAGGAAATATTAGACCCAAGGAAGTGCACATCTTGGAGACATGGGGCTGGTTTCCTCTATTGACTCTTTACATCATCCTGCCCAGCCCATGGCTGCACCATACAGTGCTTGTAACTACTTACCACGGCCCTTCTCTCTCAGTGCACATCATTAAACTGCCTTCAGGTCTATTTCCATCCTCTGGACGCTTCAGTTAAAGTTTAACTAGGTTATGTATGCTTCTGTAACTGTTTTACATTTACACATTATGTACTTTCCCTCAATAACACAATATTCTGTTATACCAAATTAGTTTACCTGGTGGTTGCATTATATTTCATCAGTGTGCTACTTTATAAAGTATTTTTCCTTATAAGCAGTGCTTTTACATCTTTGCAATTTGTTTTATAATACATTTTATGGGTAGAGAGTTAGGTCAAAGGGCCGTTGTGTTGTTAGATTCCAGCTCATTTGCTTTTAATGATTTTTTTTATTGCAAAATAAAACAGATGTATTTGGGCTGTTGTAACTTGATGACTTTTCACAAAGTGAAACCTATCCAGGAAGTGCCCTAACACTGAAACAAACCCAGCCTTTCTGAACTACAGCCCAATTCTGATTTCAGAAGCTGGAGCCTGTTTTTGCCTGGTTTGCTTCCAGACTGTGTGTAAACAGAATCATCCATCTGGAAACTCGTACCTCCTCGGTTTTTAGCACGTGCATTTTCAAAGTTCACCATGGTGCAACAGAGAATTCTCCTTTCATATTTCTTTGTAGTTTTACATTTGAGACAATCTCATGTAATTTGGACTGACCTCAGACTCATTTTGTAGCTGATGATGGATTTGAATCCTGCCTCCACCTCCTGCCCAGTAGGATTACAGACCTGCCCCACAACTCCGGGCTCTCTGTGTTCTTGAGCCTCAGCAAAATTTCATGGCTTGATCATTTCTCATCTAGAAAATTCTTCTCTGTGATGGCCATCTTATGGTGTTTCTCTGTCTTCCTTTTTCCATTCTAGAGCCTTTGCCTCCACTTACCTAAAGTGACTTATTCAAGGTCTAGTTCTAAGCAGTCTCAATAAAACTCCTGTTTCTTTCTGTCTGCATCCTGATGATTCCGGACTATATATTTATGTCTTAGATGTCTCTGTGCTTAAAACTTGGCATTCAACTTGACCCCACTGCTTCCGATTCCACAACTCTTTAGAGTTCAACAGTCTAAGACTGAACAAGTGTTTTCACTCCTTCCAACCATCCCTGACCCAGACATTGTTTCTGGTCTCTGAAACGTCCCACCAACTAGTTCTCACAGTACTGAGAATTCAGTCATAACTGGCATTCATCGCTCACTATACCCAATAGTTACTCAGCTCAGTCCTGACATTTCCTCCCTAGTGACTCAGGTAACTCTCCACTTTTCATGTTCAGCTTTGCCAGCACCCAAATTCAAATTCGTAGCCTTTCAAGTAATAACTAAAGAGTTTGCTTAATTAAGTTTAATTAAGATTAAGCTCTACTTTAAAAGTCTGCATTGGTTTGTAGTGCACAGAAGAAGTTTTTTTAAGCGAGTACATAAAGGTCTATAATCGCTACTCCTCTCTCATCCCATCCTTCCTCTTGGCATTTCTGGATATATCCTTACATTCCTTAAATATGATTAAAACAGAGTTGAAAGTTGAACAAATATTTCCATCATGGCTCCATGTAAGATAGAATGGTTAGTGCAGTGCAAATTAGAAGGGAAAAAAATAAATATTGGGTCCAATATTTTCAGACAAAATTACATATTTAATGAATGACATCATACTAAAATATGATCCAATTTGTTTAACACATAAATATATAGGCTCATGATTTTTTATACTTGTATAAGTTTTAATTAAATTATACAAAATTATTTCCTATATATACAGACACTGAAACTGAAAAATGACCAAAAATGTTGTCAATTGTTAGAGGTAAACACTTTTGAAAATGAGGAGATAATGGAATCATTTCTAGAAGGTTCCAAATGACATGAGGCTAATTAAAACAACTAGAAGAAGCAGCTTTGTTCCCGAAGGAACTGTGAGGGATCATCTCAGTTTGTGTTCACAGCAAAGGCGAGAACCGTCACTTGCTGAAGCTAGTTTTCCCAGGTCTGAGGAAAAAGCAGGGTGCATGTAAATAGAGTCCACACCTCAGAAGACAGCAAAGGAGAGATGTTACTTATCCTTTCTTTTACAACCTCACCTCAGCAAGAGAGAGAGATGTTACTATCTTTTCTTCTACAACCTCACCGTTCACAATGGCCTATGGTCATCTTCATTTTGCAAACACTGGTGTTCTCATCCTTCTAAAACTGTAACAACTATAACACAACTCCTGCACTTAAGGCTCAGAGGAGGAGCCACCACAGCAGCCCAGAATACAGAAGTGGACTTTTTGAGTCTTTTCTTTGTTGGAGATTCTCTGAGAATGTGAGATTTGGATGGGGGGGGGGCACTTCTTAGACCATGCGGGAAGAAGTCGAAAGTTCCCACTGAGAATGACAACTAATAACACAGTGTTAAGTGTACAATTAGGGATGCGACAAATTCAGATTATGGTCATGATTTTGCCACTTACACACTGAATAATTTTTGATGAGTCATTACATCACTAACTCAGTAAGAGTTCATCTATCCTGAAGACTACATTATGAACATACAGTGTTTGGTGTACTTATCAATAAGTGGTAGATAAATTATCATTAGGAAGAAACAAGCAATAATGATAACACCAAGACTGCGGCAGGTGCTACTCATGTTGAGTCAGGGCTAAAGATAATGAGCATCCCAAGGGCAGAAATTAGCTCATGTTTTCCCCAGGGTTTAATGGACTCCTGTTATTTCTCTCTGGTACCAAGGATAAGTTTCTAGGTAACCATTGGCTAAGGATCACCTAGGAATAAATCCACCCTCAAGAAGTCTTATTATTAAAATCTCGTGCACACCGACCATTTTGTTTCTTCACAGAATAAACACCTAAACATTGGATTTTGCCTTATTTTTGTAACCAAGGTTTTATAAGTTCCAGGGGAGAGGAAGCAGTGGTTTCTGTATGGTGAAGTCAACTTTACTGAATCTACATAAATTCACCCATTGCATTGATGTCTGCTTTCATCCTGTTGTTTGTTACATTATTACATTATTACATTATTGAAAATTACATATGACTAGACCAGTGGAAATTAAATTTACAATAATGATAACAGGGATACTGAGATGACTTATCAGATAAAGGTGCTGGCCACTGAATCTGATGGCCTGAGTTTGAGCTCTGAGACTCACGAAATGGAAATGGAAAATTAACCCCCTATCTATTGTCCTCTGATTTACACACAGAGACCAAATAACCTAAAAAATGAATCACAACATTAAAATAATAATAAATTTAACTATTTGAGAACTAAAATAAAAATTGCAGATGTATGGCTTTCCAGTACTAATCATAGCAAATGTAATCTTGAAGGATTTATTGCCTCTAGATTTAAAATTTCTTCAATGTAATAAGAGGATTAAAGTTGATTATAATATCAGTATTCAAGGATTATAAACATATGCCTATAGAAAATATGCATGTAACACATCTTATCTGCCATTTTTATAACCTCATACACACCTATATGTGAATTTCAGATTTTCATAAAAGAGCAGATTATCATTCAGGTATCTGGAAGAGTTCATGGGTAAGGTCTTATGATGACAGTTGTTCATCCAAGGCAAATGAGAAGGAATACTGAGAAATGCAAATTCTCAGGTTCTGCCAGGTGCTCAGCGCATCAGAAGCTATGGGGACAAGTGGACATCTGTGCTGCAATCTCTCAGTCTGGTAAACCACTCCCAAGGCACCAGCAGTCAGCCACTGAAGGGGGACCCAAGACAGGTTGGGAGCGTGAAGATTTTACAGCAGGAGGGAGTGGCAGGGCTGGAGACTATGGAGCAGGGGGCCAATGCCCTACATTAAATCACACTTTCTTATGCAGCCGTTTCTAACAGTGGGCCAGGAACAGCTGAATTTAAAGGTATCTTCCCTGCAGTGGGTCCTCACAGAGGACACACACCCTCTATTCTGAGACATAGTTACTGGGACCCTAGGCCTCAAAATTCTTGATGGTGGAAATCTAAGAAGGAAAAGGTTTCTCAGGGTGATCTGGCATGCGTTTTTCAGACCCTTTTCAATGACATGCTTTTTTTTTTTTTTTTTTTTTTTTTGGTTTAATTCACATTTCACAGGTAGCTAAAACGGGGTGTATATTCAGGGAAAGTAGAATATTCTTGGGAGTTTCTGTGAGCTAAAGGTGAGTTTGTCTAGAGAAAGCCCCAGGGGTGAGAATAAGCCTATGGAACCGACAAGGCAAGAACTCAGCATGGACACTCTTCAGAAGGTTTATAGAAGCCACATTGTCATCCAGGACATTTCCCTGGGACGGGAATCCACGGCTTTGCAACTTCCTGGCCAGTGTGAGCGCCACCAGTCGGCTGTAACCTTTCCTGCGATGGTCAGGTAGGGTGTAGCCATGGCACATGGTGGCAAACTGGTCGGTGATACCCCAGGACACGGGGTTTCCCTGCTCGTCACGCACACACACGCTGGGAAAGCACTCGATGAGTTTGGCTATGTACCGCAGGCACTGCTGGTTGCCGCCACGGGACCAAGTCTGGTTGAGGAGACCAGCATCTGAGACGCTCAGGTAGGTCAGTCTCGGGGTAGGCCCAGTTCTGAAAGAAAAGCAATAAATCAATAAATTGGTAGTCGCGTGACTACCAACAGCTACCCTTTTCCTACCAATTATAAACGGAAATCATCTCCAAGACTATGTTTGGCTTTTTCAAGAATTTAGAACTTAAAACACTTCCCACTTGAAAGACCATCACGTGAAATTTAGCTTCATGCCTGCTTGTTTTTGTCAGCTCTGCAGACTGCGGTGTGGCCGAGGCTGCTTCTACATCTTCACTTTCTGGGAGAAGAAGTATAACTTAATTTATATTTGGATTGCTTTTGTATTGATGCCGAAGGATAACAGACTCTCAGGGTTCAGCCGGTCACAAGCAGACAGTGGACTGGAATCACTCCCAAAGGAGGCAGACACCTAGCTGATGCCAATCATGTGATTCCCTGTTTTGTTTCCAAGTATCTGACTTGCTATTATCTCCAGGGGTAGAGTGTTAGAACCTCTTTTGACTTTGAGTGTTGCTAGATTCTTGAATCATAAACCAGGCCACAGTTAGCACACACATACTACTACTTCTTCTTCTTCTTCTTCCTCTTCTTCTTCTTCTTCTTCTTCTTCTTCTTCTTCTTCTTCTTCTTCTTCTTCTTCTTCTTCTTCTTATTATTATTATTATTATTATTATTATTATTACTACTATTATTATTATTATTACCACTACTACTATCATTTTCACCCAGAGTTGCCCTTAAAAGACTTTGTGAAGTCTTAGGCAATCCAGATTTTTTTGAGTCCTAATATTTTTAACTTAATGGTATTTTAGCATTCAAAATCATTCCGTCTTTGCATAGTCATGGCTACACAAGTCACTATGAATATGTATACTCTCTGGAAGAAGAATTAGGTTTGCCAGACTTTCCCTTCTGCTGCTCCTCTCTAGATCGAATGTTCTCATTTTTTCACTGGCCCAGGCCAAATTTTATAGGTCACTAGCTTTTATTTATTTTAAATTTTTTATTGAAGTGTCTAGTAATTTTATATGTAAAAGCCCTGATGTCAAGATAAAGTTCCTGGTTCATTTGAAGAACTGAAACAAGGGTCTGGGCTGGAGAGATGGCTCAACAATTAAGAGCACTGGCTGCTCTTCCAGAGGTCCTGAGTTCAATTCCCAGCACCCACATGGCAGCTTACAACCATCTATACTGGGTTCTGATCTCCTCTTCTGGCACGCTGGCACACACAGAGAGAATTCATATACATAAATGACTGAAATTATAAGAGCTGAAGCAAATTATACCTATAAGGCTGAGTGTGCCTTGGAATTTGCTATCATTGTGAATTTGTCAATACTACTTAACCCATTGACTAGTAAAGACTTATATTGTAGCCCTTTAGTGGTTTTATAAACATATCTAATTGTGCCTTTTACATTTCTTAGTGGTTGCCAGCTGCAGCACTGGCCAATCTTCTATTGAGGAGACAAAGGAGGGAAACTGGCTTATGATTTTTTAGTTCAACTTTGAAAGTATACGTTAAAGAAAGGGCAGAGACCCTCAAGCACAAATATTAGTACAAGCAGAAATATTGCCAAGGCAAGCACCTCAGGCACAGTGTGTTACACATTTGTACATGAAGGATGAAATATTTGGAGTGCAGTGCACAATTTGAGTATGGCTTTGGAATTAAAGACAAATGTTACTGCTAGGAAAGATCACCAGAATAAGCCCCATGACATTGGGATGGAAAGGATATTTTGAATAAGATACAGAAGTACGCGGGAAATTGCAAAAATAGGACTACATCAAGCTAAGAGCTTCCAGAAGGCAGCTATATTCACTATAACACACTATGGGGAAAGGCTGTGTACAAGTAAAGAAACAAAACAATGAAGAAAAACCCTGAAGAATGGGTAAAAGCTATTGCAAATTATACTTGTGATAGGTGTCTAATACTCAGAACACAAGGAATGAAAAAAATCTAATGGGGATAAAAACAAATAACATAATTTAGAAATTTAGACCTACAGGGACATTTTTTAAAATATGGTATACAAATGGCCAAGAGGTACATGAAAAAAACTACAAATCAAACCCACAAAGAAATATCACCTCACTGAAGTCAGAAAAGTTCTTGTCCAAAAGTCAAGAGACAACAAGGAGTAGTCAAGATTGGAAAACTTTATACACTAGGAGAAAAGTAAATTAGTATAACCACTAAGGAACAACATGGAACAGCATGGTGATGCCTTCAAAAATTAAAATTAGAACTGTAATATGATCAAAAAATTCTGGGCGGTGGTGGCACACGCCTTTAATCCCAGCACTCAGGAGGCAAGGGCAGGCAGATTTCTGTGAGGTTGAGGCCTGCCTGGTCTATAAGAGCTAGTTCACAGGCTCCAAAGCTACAGAGAAACCCTGTCTCAAAAAAAAAAAACCAAAAACAAACAAACAAACAAACAAAAAACAACCAAACAAACAAAAAAAGAAACTCTACTCAAGACTATATAGCCCAAAGTAGTAAAATCAGTCCCTGTTGGCCACAACATGCTTCTCAATAAGCAAGACATGAACTCATGTTAGACATTTATAAATAATGTGACATATATACAATGAAATCATATTCATCCTTAAAAAGAAGATTCAGTCTTATCATCTGTAAAAACATGGGTGGGACTGTTGTTATATTAATCAAAATAAGCCAAGTGCAGAGAAAGTCAGAGAACACGCAATCTCACTCACAAAGAATCTAAAATCCTAATCTCCCTAAAGCAGAGAATGAAATAGTGTCTAGCCAAGGCTGGGGAAGACAAACAGGGATTAGTTTTTCTTTTAAGAAATCTTTGTCTTACCCAGGAGTGGGGGCGGCACACACCTTTAATCACAGTACTTGGAAAGCAAAGGCAGGTAGATTTTTTTTTTTAAATATTTATTTATTTATTGTGTATACAATGTTCTGTCTGTGTGTATGCCTACAGGACAGAAGAGGGCACCAGACACCATTACAGATGGTTGTGAGCCACCATGTGGTTGCTGGGAATTGAACTCAGGACTATTGGAAAAGCAGGCAATGCTCTTAACCTCTGAGCCATCTCTCCAGCCCGGCAGGTAGATTTTTAAATCTGAAAGCAGCCTGGTCTCTAAAGAGTTCCAGGATAGCCAGGGTGACACAGAGAAACCCTGTATCGAAAACCATCCCACAACACACAAAAAAATATTCTTTGCCTTTTACATATTAAAGTAGCTAGGATTGAGGATAAAATGTATGAACTCTGTTTCAGTTGATTGAATAAGTATGCAGCGTTCATAGGGTATAGTTCTCAGGAAGGATATGGAAGATTGTTCCTGTGCTGGGGGAGGTCACAGGGTATACATGAAAGATTACCAATGTACTGGAGGAGGGTTTTCTTTTTTCAAAGTTTGTGTGTGCTCCAAGTTTCCATACTGTGAAAACATAAAAGAAAGCCCTGGTGATTTCCTGCAATGTTAATCTGTGCTTACCAGGTCCTCCAACACCTACCACGGGAGCAGAGAACTAACATGCACGGAGGTGGGCACTTTTTAATCAACCTTGTTTTATTCTTTTTTTTTAAATCACTTAAAAAAAGATACTATACCCTAATTCTTTTAATTTACTTAACTTAGAAAAGTGTGTGTATATGTGTGTGTGCATGTCAACATGAGGTATTTCTTTCAATTGTTCTCTGCTCTGTTTTTTTTGAGACAGGGTCTCTCACTGAATCCCAGCTGGTTAATTCAGCTGGACTGGATGGCCAGCAAGTGCCAGAGAAAATCTTATTTTCCTCCGAACAACAGGTGTTTGCTGCCACAACCAACTTTTAAGTGGGTGCTTGTGTCAAAGACACTTTACCAGAGTGAGCTAACAATCTCTCCAGCTCCTAGGCACCAGTTCTTAAGAAGGGATTGAGGTCCAGGAAAGATAAGCTAAAGGGAAGAGCCTAATGATGCAAGGCCTTCAAATAAGAGAGAAGCAGCAATGCAGACACACACTGACATGTGTTTGCAAGGGACTGCCTTCACATGCTGGAGTTGTGATCATTTCCTGGCCTCAGGACTCACTTGTGTGTTTTATTTCTGCTCTGTAAAAAATAGAGTCATGATGGTTCTACTTTAGAGGACAGATGAAAAAGGAACACAGAAAAGGAGAGGGATATATTTCAATCATTTAGTCCCTTGTCATTAAAAGCCCAACGTAAACCAGTAACACACCTCTAGCTTTAAACAGCAGAAACCTCAACAACTTTGGACTCAGACCACAAGTATTACTTAGGAATATATCATGGAGGGAAAAAAGAGATGACTTTTCTATGTATACTTCATATACTAGGAAAATGCAGGTTTCATGAGCCCACTGACTATAGACAAAGATACTATTTGATTTTCAGAGGAATAATAAGCAGTGAAACACAGGAAGAGAAAAAGTGTACGTAAACACACACCACACACACACACACCCTTAGCCCAATGGCCCAATTCTTAAAGCCTAAACTATTCTTTCACAATAATAAACATTCCAGCATTGTTATTAGGACTTGCATAACAGTAAATCCAGTTCCAAATGTAGAACCTGTTTTACATACAGGAAACTGTGGTCTGGCACAGATGAAACAGGAGAAAAATGGACAGCCTTGAAGGAAGACAGCTTTATATCCAAATCCAACAGCTTTGCATTGGCAACGGCTTTGGAAACAGTATATAATTCACCTTGCAGCCCTGGATGATGACAGACACAGAACCACAGTCATTTATTTCAGCATTTTTATTTCAACTGTCATCACTGTCTGATAGCCTGTCATGTTTTAACCATGATATAGATAGTTATATATGTATTGCTACAGACATTCTCTTCTTGATCTACAAATCAAATTATGTTGTCATCACCAGTCATGTGCTTCTACTACTGCTGGAAATATCTCAAGGGAATTTGGAATTTCTTACTGGAAGTTTTATTTGTTAATTTACTTAATACCTCAAATTAAATTTTTTGAAGAGAATTGTCCCTTTTTTATTTATAGCTTTAAAAGTTAAAGGCTGTTTATAATAGTTTAGATTTATTTAATAAGGTAAGGTGTGATGGTTACCTTCTACTTGACAACCTAGAATCACATGGGAAAGAAGTCTCACTAAGGATTGACTACCTTGGGGTTAGCCTGTAGGCAGAACTGTGCAGTATTGTCTTAATCAGTTAACTGATCTGGAGAGAACCTGCCCCCTGTGGGTGGCAGCTTTGGCAGGAATCAGGCCTGAACTTGTTAAGAGTAGAGAAATAAAACTGAATGCAAGCAAGCAGGTAAGTGAGTGAGCGTGTATGGGCACATCCTCGTTTCTCTGCCCGTGACTTCTCTGTTCGTGGACAAAGTGTTGCAAGTTAGTACCTTGACTGACCCCCAGGGATTGATGATGAAATTATTTCAGCTGTAAACTGAAATAAACTCCTTTTGTCCCTAAGCTATTTTTGGCCATGGTATTTTATCATCCACAGGAATGAGACTAGAACACAAGGCAACTTTAATGCTTCCTGTCCGTTTCCACAATGTCCCTTATGGTATTCCAGGTGTAGCCTGGGGTTGGAAGATTGAGCTCAGTTGATTCATCCAGATCCCACTCATTTCTCCCAGAATGCTATATTAGTTACACCCCTTTGTTTGATATTTATCAGGCAGTGTTCTGGGAACTGTCCCCCCACCCCCAGCATACAAAATATAGGCTTTGGTCTCTGTTCTTAAGAGCTACAGCACTGCACTCTCTCCAAGTGCCCTGTTTTCTAGCCTTTGCAGTCTGACTATGGGTGGACAGAGTCCTCTGTAACGTGGCTTTCTTTCTTCTAGGCTCATTACTGAAGCATGTTATGTGGCTCTGTTTTCCTCCCCATTTGTGAGTCACTTCTCAGTATGGCCTCAAGACTACAACTGGCTGAGAAGGCATATGGAATGCAGTGTGATGGCTGAACTTTGACACCTCCCTCTCTGAGCTGAGCCTCAGTAAAGACTAGAAAGTTTACAGGTTAGTGCTACTAAAATTACAGCTGCAATAACTAGTGTCCCTTATTACAAAACTGGGTTATATCTAAGTAATCAAAAGGTTTGTATTTTATTGTTTTTTAACCATCTGCTACATATGTAGTCTATATGGCTTAGGCAGGCCTTAAATTTGGATCCTTCTGCCTCTACCTCACAAACACTGTGGGTTTGTGATTACAAGCGGGTTTCCTCATACCCAACACTCAAAATATTGCCTACAAGAGAAAAATAAGTGATCCAAGCCAAAGGTAACATACATACTCTAATATAGGAATAGTAACTGTATAAAACTCAAGTACATATGTTAAGTATTTATGGACTTATCTCTAAGTGTCTATCTCTATATATTGTACATGTATGTAATAGCTTTTAAGAGATCTATAAAAAGTGTGTGTGTGTGTGTGTGTGTGTTTGTGTGTACACACACATGGGCACACTAACTGCAAAGGCCAGAAGATGGTTTTAAATTCCGGCGCTAAAGTCACAGGTGGTTTGAGCTGCCTAACACTAACATGGTGCTGGAAAGTGAGCTCTGGTCCTCCGGAAGAACAGCCAAGTACTCTTAACCACTGAGCTATCTCTCTAGTCTTCATGGTATCTTTTCATACATCTCTAGTGTACCTGATAAGAAAGGAACATGCAAGCATATAATGTATGCTTTGAACTTGACCTTACCTTGTATCTGAAAAACTTGGTCCCAGTTGATAACGTCACGATCTTCCAATAGCTGTTGGTATGCGCTGACATCTTTGTAGAACACAGCATATGCATTGGTGTAATGGTCAAGGTTATCGGTCTTAGCCTTGGGCAGAAGACATAGTCATGAATGCAATACCCAAGCTGGGTAATCCATGCCCTGGAAAGACTAGCTATTATTACCATCTAGCTAAGTTTCAATTGTTCAAATCAGTTACATAGAAACAGAGACACAAGAATGAGGCTAATATATTATAGTGAGAAAATTAGAAATTTTGTGACTTTTCCCCCCTTGATTCTTTCTTCCAGAACTAAGAAAGTTTTAAGAACTTTCCAACTTTCTAGGATTTAATTTATAAAAATTAAAACTGTAGTAGCTCGAGCAGTGCCTCTGCTGAGTTGCCTCAGTTGACTCTAGAACTCATCACATTAACGGCTGAAGCTAATCAGGATACCTGGCTTTTATCACTAGCTGCACACACACACACACACACACACACACACACACACACACACAGGAAAGTTAAAAGTCAGTGAGCACCATGTAAGAACCACGGCCCTCACCACCTTCCTCATGCAGAGGGTAGATCATCTCTGATCACTTGAGGTTCTCTTGAGCCTCAGAGGGAGAATAAGATCATTGATCTCATTGTGCTGACTTCCTTAAGTTTTCTCAATGTTTTTTAAAATTCCCAAATTCATCAGTCATAAGAAATTCCCTACTAGTGAAGGAGCTAGTTTGTACAGAGCATTGGGTGCTGCATCTTCTTGAGACTGTGAGATGCTAAGGGATCACTTCCCGGCTAGCAGTCTTCCATCTGAGACTCCAAAGTAGCCACCTACAAACCGCTGATGACGTGCATCACATGTTAAGATAATGTGTGCTATTGTAATGGTCATACCATTCCCTTTATCTAACCCCTTCTTTCCAGTTGGAGCCAACTTTTACTTTTAATGTTTCTTAGTTGCTTTTCAGCACTGTACCTCTCTCTGTCGCCGGGTGATGACAGCTTTGAAGTTGGGCCATGAGTCCAATACTACTTCCTTTTGAAAGGGATTACCACGATTTATGTTCATCACTGCTCCATACACCTGAGTCAGAGAACCAGAGCCCATTAGCTATTCCAGTTGAGAGAGAAATTAGAGAAATATTCACATACATATACACAATATGGAGTTACCATTTCAAATATGACCATGGAAACTAGTAAAAAGTCTGTTAAATCCTGATAGCCTATAATTCAGAGAGAGATTGCTTGGTGACTGAGCACCAATTAATATGAAGGTAATAAAAGAAGCTGTTCTGAAAAAGATGCCTTTCCCATCTTTTTCCTTCATTAAGAGAAATGTCTGTCCCCAAAACATCATGTACACACAGAATTAGTGAAAGTTGCAGCATAGCAAGGATTGTTGAGCTAATATCACAGTATTTTCTTCTTCATCATCATCATCATCAAACAGGAAACAACTCCAAGGCAACTTCATTGCTCACAGCAGCCTCATTTTTACATTTATTATAATATTGATTTATGATATCTTCAACACTATCACAGAGTGATCAGCAGGCCCTCTGGGATTTTAGATTGGAGGCTTGAGGGACCCAGAGGTAACAAACCTATAACTAAACTTCAGTCCTCAAGCATAGTCTTACCTTCAGCATCACCAAGTTCTGTCATTTAAATCATGTTCAGAAATAACACAGTCTACCATTGTCCAAATTTCCCTAAGGAGTCCTCTGGGATGACAGAAGGGTGACAGGAGCAGACTGGGAAACTAACTTGTGTTCATCAGAGAAGAACAGGGACAGCCACACATTTGACATTACCTCCTAGATTAACACCATAAAGAAATGCAGTATGATTAGGCTCACAATACCTTGAGTGATTCAGGAAAGTGACTCTTCAACATTTTCTCTAGTATCAGTAATTTGGTGGAGCAGTTTAGCACCAACATCGTCTCCAAAGGGTTGAGCTTCTGCACTTAGCTAGAAACTTGAAGATAGACATTTAATTTCTGATTATTAACTTTTGATCTTACTGGGAATATGCTAGTGATCCCGTTTTCTTCTAGTGTAACATCGATGCTGCCTTTGAAGAGGATGGAAATGGAAGGTGGACGGAGCGGGGGCTGCAGGGTAGGTAAACTAGTGAATATGTGCAAATGGAGATCACTAGACCTAATCATTTATAGAGGGGACTACACATTCACTATATTCTGATTGTCCCCAGCAGGGAACTAGTGAGAGCTGGACTTCTATATTCAAGTGTGTTTTGTTTTTGTTAGTCTCAAATAGCTTGTTAGCAGCAAGAAGGGAGGGCATTCCTGGCTTGCCAGTTTCTTTACCATCACCCACCATTTAAGTTCCACCTTATAGAAGAGAAATATAGATACTTATGGTCCAATGATAACAGGGAGGGAAGAGAAATAACTGGGTTTGACACAGAAAACCAAATAAAAATCCCTACTTCTTTAGCGACAATGGTCTCCTTAGCTTGGAGGCGCCTCCTCTTCTGGAGAAATTGTAATGCTTGTCAACAAACATTACTTTTGGTTTGTCTTGAACTCTTTCTTGTCTCTTAATTGGAGGATAAAATGATACCACCTGCTAGCTCTATCATTTCCTAAATGCTGTTAAATAATTTTTTTGAACACAAGTAAATATGTATGTGTGTGTATACATATACAAACATATAAAAGAATTAAGTTGAAATTGAAATTCAGGGAAATGGAAAATAAGACACAAAAGGAATAGAGCCTAGAGAATGTTTGGTCTATACTATGGTCCTCCAGATAGAATCTTATTCCTGGATTTCATATGCGATATCCAATTTCCTTAAATTAAGATTTATTTATAACTGCCGAATCAATCCTGTCAACGTGGTGGCAGTTATCTACAGTTGTGTAAAGGACAATAAAAAACTGTCTCCCGACACACATGTCCAGTTAAGTTCCACAGAGAACTTTATTGTCGTATTTCAGGTCTCAAGTTGTAAACAAGAGTCACTATTTAGTGCTACTTTTATTTACCTAATTAAAAATCATATCTTTTGTTAGCAATTTTCTGTTTAAAATGTGAGGATAAGCAATGGTACAGCGCTTGGCTCTAAAAGGGGCAGCTGTATCACTCTAAGGTTCAGGGAGTACAGTAGGGGGGTAGGAAAATGAGCCAGAGAGTGGAAGATGTACAACAAAAGATGTTTCCTTGACACGACAGGGCTGTTGCCTTCACTGAATCATTGCGGTTGTGGTCATCTGTATGAGAGTAGATCTGCCAACATTTCATCATGGGTCGTGAGAGGTTCCACATCTCTGCGATTGACAGTTGCCAATTAATAGGTGTTAAGGGAAATGTGTGTCATTTCCTTCAAAAGTGTCACCATTGATGAATGGCCCTTGCTTCACTGAATAACCTTCCACCCGTGGTCAAGGGAAAGGAACTCTAATTAAATATAGTGGCCTTACACAAAAGGAATGGATGATGGGGTGGGTGACTCATTAAGAAGAGTTCCAGTGGGAAAGAAAGGGGGGGAGGGGAAAGAGAGAGAGAGAGAGAGAGAGAGAGAGAGAGAGAGAGAGAGAGAGAGAGAGCAGCTGTGAAAGGAAATCAAGTTCATGCCATAAATATATGGAATTGACAAACAATTAAAAAAATTAGAGCGATGGTGGCGCACGCCTTTAATCCCAGCACTCGGGAGGCAGAGGCAGGCGGATCTCTGTGAGTTCGAGGCCAGCCTGTCTACAGAGCTAGTTCCAGGACAGGCTCCAAAGCCACAGAGAAACCCTGTCTCGAAAAAACAAAAACAAAAACAAAAAAAATTAGAAATGGCTCCTAGTCATAGTGCATAAATGCTGCCTAGATATTCCTAAGTGCAAGGAGACTGTGGTATCTCACAGGAAAAGCACGTTAAGCATTGTTCAAGTATGAGTTTTAGTGTTACTAACCACTTTGATGAGAGCCAATCAACAATACATATTGACTAAACAATGTGTATAACAAAAAGAACATACAAAGTGAGGTTATGCATAACTTGTGATTGAACACAGTCTTGTCGAACCTAACTCCGTTCCCCTAGGAGCAATGCTTCAGTATCAACTCCATCAAAATTTCACACGACAGTGCAGACTGAACCACACACAATGAGAATCGCCATGGTGGGAGCTCACATTCACCACTAAAGTTTCCGGTCGTTAACACGGAGAGAAAGAAACAAGATTAGGTACCGCTTCAGTGGTCCATAAGATTCCTCCATGTTCCTCTCCTGTCAGTTGCTTGCTTTTGCCTGTCGGCCATCTCTACACTGCAGTCCGGTTTCCTATAGTCAAAGCCTCCCTGGATCAGAGAGGCTTAGCTCTTGTAACCAACCAACAGATTACTCAGGTGAAAAATTAAAATCAGATATTCCTCTGGACCTTACACGCAAGATACTACTTTTAATACACAGATGTGAAAATGCCTATTCAATAAAGAGTGATTAATTTCATGGGCGATCATCAAATGTGAAAATTTAGTTAGTGGTACAAAACAGAATATGGAAATTCCCATAGATAAAGAAAGCATGTTTTTTACACAATAAAAATATATGTATGTATTTGTATATATATACATGTACATATACAAAGTGTTACCAGAATGTGATGTCCTTCCTACTCCACTACAGGTCCCTAATAATCAGAATATCTTCTAGAATTGTAAAGTAAAGGTGTATAACCCATTTAAGTAAATTTCTACCAGTAGGCACACATAAAAAGTCTTGTCGAGGAAAATAAGTTTTTCAAGGTTTAAGAACTTGAGTTTCTTTAGGAACATTGTTTATCAACACAGAGATAGTACCTGGAAAGTTTTATTGATTAATCATACAGTGGAAGAATAACTGTTTTGGAAAATCATTTTTAGAAACAAGAAAAACATTAATTTGTTTTCATGATAGTACACCATTTACAACACAATGCCTAGTATCTTTTTTTTTTTTTTATTCTTAGGGCGGCACTCATATGAACATAAGCTTCTACTATCATAAGTTATACAATCCATTTCCCCAAATTTGCAGAAATTGTAGGGGTCAGTACATGCCTCGGGTGATGGATGAGTCTTGGAGCCTTACCCTGGGAAAACTACCTTCTTTATTATGGTATATCTTTGCTGCCAGTGAGCTTTTAAATTTTATTTAAATTACAATTAATAATTTCAAAATGTTTTTAATTTTCAAGGGCTACTCAAATAAACGACTACAACCTGGGTCTTTGAGAAGTTTACTCTCCCACAGTCCTAGCGTCCAGATAGTGAGGCAAGGGATTTGGTAGGCAAAAGTCCTTTGTGTTTCCAGCCCCTGGAAGTTGCTGAAAGTGACCCCAGGTCACAGAACTGGATCCAGGGGAGCTCCAGGCTGAAGAGAGCAGCAATGAATACAAGGCCTCCAGCTAAATGCTAATTTTAAGGCTACTATGTTAGGAACTTCTGGAGTTGCTTTCTGAGGCAACAGATTTGCATGTTCTAAAAGCATTGTCCTTAGGCTGTGAATATTTGGAATCAGCTTGGTTTCTGATTCTAACATAAATACTGTGTTACAGGAAAAAACCAAAACCAAAACCATAACAAAAAACCCTTTTATCAATTAGGTTCACAGTTCCTGTGTTTTGTCTCTGTATGTGGCACTTTAGACTTTGGGAGAAATGAATCAAAATTAGGGTGAAATATAGGACCTTTTTCATTCCTCTTTAAACAAGAAAAGTTTCTTTCGAGGACCTGTCATCCATTGCTCGTAATTACCACTCACAGCTACCACATATAAAGGACTTTTGGTTCAGATGACAGATATATCTTCTGTTACTCAATTTAAAATCACAGCACAGTGCAGCTTGAAACTATGTAATGCTTATTTTCCCATGGAAAATTTGAAATGAAAAATGAAACCACAAAAAGCGTTCTTTCCTCTAAACACAAGAATTTATCCTATCTAGAGAAGGTGAATTTTATCTTTACCGTGTCCCTCCTTCCTTCCCAATGATAGACTAATGACTTGGAGGGGGTTGTTTACAAAACATACCTTGCTGTTGAGAGAGTTCTGTTGGAAACAGGTATTTTAGCTGTGTCTCTCTGCAGAACGCGTTCTGTGTAAATGGTAAACTTATACGCCTGGGCTACTTTTCTAATTAAGCCTTAGTGGAAAGAGGAGGGAGAGTGGCCACACCTAGAGAAGGGGTGGGATTTGTGCAAACCTGATAATAATCATCTCAAATACAGCACAGGTATTTTCAATCCGTTTTTCTTTTCAACGCCATCTAGTCTTGTAGTGCAAAACCCAACAAATATGAACCTTGAATAGATGGCTAGTTAGATGCGCTTTAGACATGAGGCCTACCTATTTATCAGAATCGTATTGTGGGGCGGGGGTAGGAAATAAAAACAGAAGCTAGGCAAAGGAGGTACAATAGGAAAATGATATCTGTACTGACTTTTTGGATGCTTTTAAATGTTTTTCAAAAAAACTATTTTGTTGCCCTAAACTTCCAAGGTTAAAATATTCAGAAAAGGGGGTATTTGTGTAACTGAGAGTTGTTTTGGGAATTATAATTCCTGCACCATGTTCTTTTAAACGAAAAGTCAGGCTGTGGATTTCTACCACCGAGTGGGCACTTGAGCATCTCAGCACATGCTCAATAGGGCTTTGGGAAATAAGCTGCAGAGATGTCCCTGGTATTCGGAGAGTGTTTGCTTGAAAAGGCCACAGAGGAGGTCACTGTTTACCATCTTAACTGCTGAGACTAGGTAAGTTAGGACATTCTTCCTGAAGAACACTGTTCCAAGGAATAAAATTAGTAACTGGCAACTGAAACCCAGCTATTCGAGAAATCATTATGTCAATTATCCTGTGATAAAATTAAGGTGTGTTAGATACTGGTATATTGATAAGCAAAAACATAAGACATGTAAGGGCAATATATATCTTTTTGTGGTCCTTAGTTTTCTAATGAACTGATACTCTTAATGTAGAATAGAACCATGTGCAGAGTGTCCAATGGAATTATTTGAGTTTAAGAGGTCAGGTTATTTATGGCCTAACCCCTAAGCCAAAAAAAGTGGCTGTTGTGTGGTGATTTAGAAGAAATGCACCGAAGGGCAGCTCTTTATGAAAAGCGCATTTGAACACAAACAGGCTCACACCTGTAGATAACGCTATCACTCAACTGGGAAATCTGAATTTCTCTATTTGCTCTTTCTTTTTCTCAAGCTGAAAATTTCTTGACAATGAACGAAATGTGAGATTTACACCAATGCCAACTCAAATGCTAATTTTGACAGGTGCAAACTGCATATTTTTGGTAAACAAAGAATGAAAAGAAATGATATCCAACCACATAACGCAAATCCTTTAATCATAGGTTCTACCGCAGGTGTTTCACAATAAACAGAGCCCAACAGAGTTGGGAGGGAACAGAGAGCCTTACATAAAGGATTTTAGATGAGTGACATGACGTGAAGGCTGTAATTTACCTGCATAGTAGCTTAGCCAAACAGTTATACCACGTTATAGTTCTATGGCAGTTTACTGAAGACTTATTTCCCTGTTAGTTTATTTCAACAGTTTTCAGTCTGAGTTCTAAATAATTAACAAATAAACATTTGCCAACCCAACTGGTGAAAACACTTATTTTGTAAGTGATCATTTTAAAGTTGAATATCTTTCAAATATTTCTTCACTTTAAAACTTTTCCTTTAAGAAATTTTGTGTGTAAGTGATCATTTTAAGGTTGAATATCTTTCAAATATTTCTTCACTTTAAAACTTTTCCTTTGAGAAATTAATCTGCTTCTCTTGGTATTTCACTTATAGCTATCTTGTGGTTCTTTATCTATAAAGACATACTTTAAATATGTTGAGCTCTCTAGTCTGTAGTGCATTCAGTATCTGGCTTGGCTCTTAAACCTTTTTCAAAACCATCAGAACTTCATATAGTTCTCTGCTTGCAAGGACTCAGGCTATTGCCTTACTGACACCTGCTGTTCACTCATACCTTATTTATTTACTTATCATCTATGTGGCCATAAAAAATATTAGCTACGTATTTATCTCAAATCATTCACAAAAGTATGCCAAAATAAAGCATTTCAAGAAAAATATGTTTCTGGTTGCCTGTTAGGTCCCTGACAGTAGCACAGATCTAAGTTAAAGACTACATCCTTCCAAAGATAGGAGGGCTGCCCATTAGTTCATCCATGGCAATGAGCAATGAGCTGCCTCTCTCTCAAGAGTACCGATAAACTAGAATTCTAATTGACCTGAAATCATTTATCAAGCAGATATCCTGAGGAAAACAGCATGCTGGTGTAAACGTTCTAACTAATGATAAACATCAATGACTAGGGGTTTTATTAGTCTAAAAGCTTGAAGTTTTTAGTTGCTGAGTGCAGGGTTTTAAGTTATTCTGTGGCCTTTATTCCTTTCCTGATGTCTTTCTGACATTATTTCCTAAGCCAATCCTGCTTCTGATTCTTTGGAATCGAGCATCTCTGGGATTCCTAAAACAAGACTTCCCTCTATAATAGGCATCAATCCCAAGATAGTTAACTGTAGGAGAATTCTGGGGAGCTCTGCTAGGGGGCAATTAGTGGTATTATGACATATCCTTAATAATGTAACAAAGTGACAAAATATTCCTTACTAGAATTTTTTCAACTGGAGTTATAAGTAGCTAAAAAATACAAGCCAATGTGCATCTTTTGCTTAAGAGATGATTTTGACCTGCTTATGGAATTATTTCTTCACATACATAAACTTACCATGAGGCAAAATTTATGCAAGTATGCTTTGTTGGGATACAGTTTTATATAATTAATGCTGTCTTTGCCAAAACTGCCACCTTGCCTGTCAGCTGGCCTGGCACCTGTCTTCTAGAGACAGTTGAGATATGAGATGAACACCCGTGGAGGGCACTAACAGCACCTAAGCTGTCTCCTAACTGACATGCTTGTTAACAGCTTCT
Source organism: Chionomys nivalis (assembly GCF_950005125.1). Classification (NCBI taxonomy): domain Eukaryota; kingdom Metazoa; phylum Chordata; class Mammalia; order Rodentia; family Cricetidae; genus Chionomys; species Chionomys nivalis. The sequence goes on along the minus strand of NC_080104.1, from coordinate 16,838,236 downwards.
CAGAAAGCTGTGGGCCACTTCTGTGTAACGTCCCATAGAAACACTTCTTTCTACTCCAGGTTCTGGAGCTTCCTTCCAGCTAGCAGCTACATTCTCAGCCGCAGGTCTTCATACATCACAGCGGGTAAGCCTAGACTGCCACCTCCTCCTGTTATCTCGGTATGGTCTACCTTCAGCAGTCAGTTCTCCTATGCTGGCTTACCCCAAAACTGTTTTCTGGCTGGGTTTTTGTTCTTTGGTTTTTTTTTTTTTTTCTTTCATTTTTAAGGGAATAGATACACTTAGGTTCCTTTTAAACAATCTTCTTCGAGTATACTTTGCTGACAGCAGAAAATATCCAATATCTAAGCATTCGCCAACCAAAGGACCAAAATGTTATTACCTTCAAAATAAAAAAAAAAAAATGGAAAAAACAGCAATAATTCCACAAAGACCAGGGATTTAAGGAAGCATGTATGACTCTTCTAGTTACACATGACCAAACAAAAAATGTAGGTTATTAGCTAAAGAGAAAGACACACTCACATCTTTACTGATTAAGTGCTACACATAAACCCTTCTTATCCACAAAGCTACTCCCATAAATAAGTTCCATTCAGAAATCATGAACTGTTACAACATTGTCTTTTTATTGAATTTTAAAAATCATTCTTAGTACATGGTCTTAGCAAATAACTATAGACATAGTATATATGGACTTCTTTTAAGAACATTAGATACTAATGATAGGCCCACAAAGGCTATTTTTATAGTGGATATCAGAGGGGAATTTTTCTGCAGAAACACCAGTTTTATAGTATTATTATAGTTAAGTTGTATAACTTCCGGCCAGATGTGCAGCTCACACAAGTCATCCCAGCACTCAGATGCTGAGGCAGGATTGCTGTGAGTTCAAGGCCAACGTGGGTGATACTGGACTAGCCCAGGCTACAGAGTGAGGCTCTGTCTTAAAAAGAAAAGATTTACAATCCATAAACAATAAGTTAATATGGAACAATGCTTAAAAACAAAAACAAAACCAACTCTAAGAGTGATCAAGTTTCTTATAGGCTTCTTGAATGAATGCTGACATGTTCTTCACTGAGGCTGAATTATGAAGGACAACCAAATCCTTTAGAAGAGCATTCTGGTTCGGAATTAGTGCCAAAATTTCTTTCTGCGGGTAAGACAGTACAGTTAATTATAGCACTTTATTATGAAAATATATCATATTTCTGTTATTTGGAGACATATAATAATCTTAAGTACCCTCCGCCCAACTTCACTAATTATCAACCGATGACTGTTCATTTTCAAATAAATCTTTCCTTCTCCCATTCCTGCTAAGCTGGGTCATTACAGATAATCAAATGAGCATTTACAATGACAATATCAATAAGCTCTCTGGAAGAAAAGACAAACTACCAGCATATAGATTAATGATAAATACTCTAGTGCTATCTCATAAAGTGCTATATGTCATTGTTAAAAGTCAAAAGTTAGAGTTACATATCTATAATTAGAACTCTACAAATACATAAGAGTATATAAAGGAGTATAATATAAAGCTACTCATTTCTATTAGTACTTTACAATGGTATATTGGCATAATGGAACATTAAATAAATACTGATAAGAACAGTCTACATGAGCTGACAGAAAACATGTTCAAATTATATGCCAAGTAAGAAAAGTAATTTGTCAAAAAATTTATAAAAGGATTAGTTTGCTTAAAGAAATGGGATAGGGTTTTATATAAGGGTGTGTGTGTGTGTGTGTATGTGTAACACAGTCTGGCAAGAGTATGGTAAATGGGTACTTACTTGAAGTATGGGTGCTTTAAGACTTTTCTGAGAAAGTTCTGGAAGAGACAGTACCTTATTAGTATCCACGTGGAATTCCTGAATAGAAACAGAAAGATAGGGATTATCTCACCTTTCAAAACTCAAGTTTTCTTGGTAATACTTTAGCATTAAAAAATATAGTTAAAAAAAATATTACCAATACAGTTTTTAACCATCACCTGTTTCAACTTCTGTTCCTCTTCCTCTACGTCATTTGTCAGAATTTGAATTTTGTTCTTTAGGCTCTGAATATTCTCAGCCATGGACTCTGTGGTCGCTACTATTTGGTCTATTTCGTTCTGAGGCAAAAAGATAAGTTAGTATTTTAAAGTAAATGTCTTCCAAATGAAACCCTAGGAGAGAGTGTGTCCATATAATACCTTACATTTTAACACGCTCTAGATGACAATTTTAACTTTACTTTTGCTTACCTTTCAAAACAGAGCCCCTGGAATGCTGCTTGGCCACTATAACATGAATTACAAGAAAAACGTACTTTGGGCTGGAGAGATGGCTCAGAGGTTAAGAGCATTGCCTGTTCTTCCAAAGGTCCTGAGTTCAATTCCCAGCAACCACATGGTGGCTCACAACCATCTGTAATGAGGTCTGGTGCCCTCTTCGGCCTTCAGACATACACACAGACAGAATATTGTATACATAATAAATAAATAAATATAAAAAAAAAAAAAAAAGAAAAAAGAAAAACGTACTTTCATGGGATAAAGAGATAACTGCCCGTCACTGCTTCTTCTAAACTTAACTCAGCAGCTAGCTAGTACCAGAGGTCCTGATCCTTGTATGGGTCTTGCAGAGCCCAAGGATTAATGATACAAGTAACAGCATTTGTTAAGTAGGATATACTTCCAAGTGCCAAAAAAAAAAAAAAAAAAAAGAAAATATTTTTTATTTTAGTTAGGAACATTTATTTAGTTAGGAATGCCTGTTTAAATGTGCCAGAAGAATAAAACGCTAGGCATTGAGATTAGACATTAATAAAAACCTTGTATGAGCATTTTCTAAATAAAAGAAACATGTTACTTTGTAGAAAAAGAGAAAGAAATATGCAAAATGAATGAAATATAGAAATAACAAGAATATGCTGATCTCAGACCAAGTACAGTATAAACCAGTAACTGAGTTATTAGAGCTGCGCCATTTTAAAGTGCATCCTAGACGCCATCCCACTTCATCTGTAAATATTTCGATGCACAACTCTAAACGATGGAACAAATATGTAAGATCTGTATTACCACATTAGTTAAAATTCCATTAAATTCCACAATGTTGACAATATTATTCCTATTTTTATTTCCTTATACACAGGAACTACTTTACTTTACACTTTATTTGACTAATGCTCCATATTGGTAATGGTTGGTCTATTTTTTCTCTATTTTTTTTTTTTTTTTTTGTCTAATCCTAATGTAACTGAAATTCCTAAGTAGAAGGAAGGAGGTCATTTGTTTTTACGAATGCTTCAGGGCTTGAACTGCATTCCATGGTGAAGTTTACCTGCTCCACAGCGTCACGCTTCTATGAACTGACTTCTGAGTTTACAATGTGTGGATTAAGACAATTGCAAAGCAAATCATATATATCATTTTACTATGGCTGCTCCAACAGATCAGATCTAAAGGGCAATAACCCAAACAAAGGTGATGGTTTGGCTATGATTCCTTTAAATTATCTGGTGTGAGGGTGGGTGGGTGGGTATTTTTGGCTTTCCAAGTTTCCTCTCTGCTTTGCAGGTCTTTTCATCTATGTATGCTTCCTTTCCCTGCTCTGTGTATGTTTCTTTGCCCCCAATAAAACCTTTCTCCAGCTGCTGATTTGCTGTGCTAGAGATTTCTCTTTTGTTACTTATTGAGCTAAAGATTTTCCCAGCCTTTTATTATTTACTTGTTTGTTTGTTTATTATTTTTTCAGTACAGGGTTTATCTGTATAACCCTGGCTATTTATTCTGGAATCCACTCTGTAGACCAGGTGCCCTCAACCTCATAGATCTTCCTGCTTCCGCCTCCTGATGTGCATCACCACACCCCGCACTTTCCTGCCTTTTAATTTTTTTACTGACAGAGAAAACAAACCCTACCAAGACTCCTAGATGGTAAAATTTTTGAACTTTCACCTTAGAATTTGTTCAGAGGATCGCAACCTCCCGCAAATAGTCACCAGATGGACACCTCGAGTTCCGAATCTTTGCAATTCGTTAAGTTTTATTGTGGTCCTTAGATCAATATCCCTCTGCAACACTATCACCCATTTGGACAGCTCAAATGAGCTAGAGTGATGGGCACCCCATCCCCCAAACTACCTATACAGTAGTAAGGTGACCTCTAAAAGAGGGAAAATGAAGGATTAGGAGTTGTACAGATTTCTTGGTAGGAAGACAGACAGTGAGAGGGGCCATGGCAAGGTAACAAAGGCAGCAAACTTCCAAGATGGCTGGCTTCTTCCTCACTCTCCCAGTATGAGATAAAAGCCAGGTTGCTTAAAAGAAAGGCATTGTACTGTCTTTCTTTAAACCGATCAACCACTAAATTAGGGAAGAAGACTCTTTGGAGACTTTAAAAACCCAATCCTAGTGAAGAGACTGGATTTTCAGCTTCCTGAGACTCCCTGCTTTGTGGGTGGTCTCTCTGTGCTCTGCTACATGCCTGTTTCCTCATCCCCAACTGCTAAACAAACAAACAACAAAAACAAAACAAAACAAAAAAGATTATATGGAAAAGCAGGGCATGGTGGCAAATGCTCCTAATCACAACACGAAAAGGTTGCGCAGGAAGAGCAGGAGTTGGAGGACAGCTTCAGATCAATAAAATCTTGTCTCAAAAACCCCAAAATTATAGAGGAGATTTCTTCCTTGCCTATTTAGGTTTTTGACTGCACCATGCCATTTACATGGCCTTCTCTTTGTTTCTGTATCTTCTCTTGCTTCTTGTAAGTACACTTATTGTTGGATATAAGAACCACCCATGAAGCCGGGAAGGGGGTGGCACACACCTTTAATCCCAGCACTCCAGAGTCAGAGGCAGGTGGATCTTTGTGAGTTCAAGGCTAGCCTGGTCTACAAGAGCTAGTTCCAGAACAGGTTCCTAATCTACAGAAAGCCTTGTCTCGAAAAACAAACAAACAAACAAACAAACAAACCCAAAAAGAACCACCCAAAAATTTCAAGGCACCTCATTTAGAAATTATTGAATTCTATTAACTAATTTTGAGACAAGTTAACAGGTCAGCCAAGGTTACACTTAAACATACACACACACACACACACACACATCCACATCACTCACTAAATGAAGAGTTACATATAATAATGAAGATTTTCATTATGACACTAGGAATGGTGGCATATATCTATAATTCATTTGAGCATTCACGAGGCAGAAACATTATAATTTTATGGTCAGCTCAAGGAAATTAGCAAGAATCTGTCTCAAAATATAATAAAAAGCCTAGCCATGTAACTCAGTGGCAGCGTGTTTCAGGTACTGGGTTTAGCCTCCAGCAACACAGGAGAAATGGAAATCATTGGAAGATTTAAAGTTTATTTCATCCCATAATTTTGTCATCCTCTTGGCTATTCCTATCATATTGATGTGGCAACACACTCCATCCCGCCCAGATGTGGTTCCTCCTCTGAGTGAGTGCCAAGGAAACCACAGACTGTATCTGTACTTCTGCCATTGCCATTGAGTTTTAACTGGAAACTAGAAATACTTTACCACTAGGTCACACTATCATTTATTGCTTGCTTCTGAACACTCTTATTTGATATAAATAGTGAACAATTATCATGCTTTAAAATATGCACAAAAACCGTATATTAATGTCATGTCACTGTTTATTAAACGGTAGAGGTGTTGCCAGTACTAAAAGATGATCAGAAGCAGTAACTTTGGGATGGAAATTGTAGTATGGATTTATGAATTAAGTAGGGCCACTACATAAATATATCTCATTAATTTGCAATATATGTGAATCCATTGCACAACATGATTCTTCCTACTCAGGAAAAGTTGGAACGAATTAGTGTGAGTTACTAGATGCTCTTCACAATATCTTTCTTGTACTAACTACTATTACCACCCCAAGCATTTGGAAGCTATTCAAACAGTACCATCTACAAACTACTCCAAAATGTCTCAGGGTGGTATGCTACAATTTGTTTCGGTTTCTATAACTAGTGAGCTCTTTAACATTGCTTTTCTTACTTAGTTCAAATATCAACTAATTAAAGGCTAAAAGTTGAACACTATGCTCTGATTCAATTTTAAGCAGTTTGTTTAAAGTTAGAAAAAGCAATATTTTTCTCAGATAAGGAAAATGAAGATCAGAGTGTGTGAGAATAAGAGATGTAGCTGTGGTGTGTCTGGACAGCAAGTCTTCAATATCCGTGAGCTATAGACCTGGTAACAATCTGGAACTCTATGGAACAAAAGTCTCAAGACCTGGCAATTAAAAATATCTACAACTCAGCTAAAACAGAGTAACTAAAAGAATGGGGCTGCCCAAGACTAGGATTATTTGGCCAACATAAAATAAACTGAATAGTATTTTTGTAGACTTTTTGATCTTATTGTGGTCTTTTACTTATTTATTTTGATTTTCATTACTGTGGATTTTTTTTTCCTTTGTATATGTGTGGTTTTGTTTGCTTGTTTTAAAGAGAAAGAGAGAAAGAACATAAAGTTGGATGGGTAGGGAGGTGGGGGAATCTGGGGAAAGTGTAGGGAATAAAGAACGATCAATACATACGAAAGGCTTGTTCAAAAATATTTACAATAGGGCTGTTACTTATCACAGGTAAGTAAATCACAAATACATCAATTTTAGAGGCCTAAAGTTCAAGTGAAAATTTTTCTTTCTTTACAACAAACAAGCAAAAACCACCACCAACAAAAAAATCCTCAATTCAAAATTTGGATTTATTACAAGACCAATACTACGATGACTTAAATTTACCCTAGTCTCCTTTTGCCACCTCTATAATTACTGAAGCCTTTTTGAATGTCATACCTGCAGTAAAGCCATGTCCTCTTCATTAGCTCTTTCTTGTGCCTTTTCAATTTTCAGCAGATTTGACACATCAGTTAAATAGTTCAGCGTTCTGGCAGGGACTTTCAGGGTTCCACACTGTTGTAGTAATCTTAAAAACAGAGTAAACACGTTGATTTTTGGGAACATGATCTCTTTTTTTTTAAAAAACAGTTTCATTTTTTCCTACTCCCACACTTACAAGGGTTACAATATTCTGTTTTTTTTTTTTCTTTTTCACAAAGGCTAGCTGCATTTTTCCCCAAAACAAATCACACCTAACTTCAATACATTAATGATTATTGCAAGTCATGGAATGCTAAGGCTACTTTACTAGAACATATTTTAGTCCACACATTTAAAATATATTTTAAAATCAGGACTTCCTACTACTGTTTAAATATGCTTTCTAGACTATTATAGCCTGTGAGTCTGCCAGTTTAGTATAGATTGTTGAATAAGAGAAATAACTCTAGAAGTTTTAAGTCTGACCCCAAACCCCACTTCTCGTTTTTAAAGAATGCAACCAATACAGGTTAGTCTAAATGTTTTCGAAGATAAATGAGTTTTATAGTTTAAGGCAGATAAGATGGTTTCTACAGGCTTTGCTATAGAACACAATGAGATGAATTGTACTCTAATATATTAGAGTCTTTAGTGATCTGTGTGACCCCCCACTTCCTGCAGATGACAAAATAATGTTCTCAGACCTGATTCTTGAGTTTTATGAGAAAGAAATTAAGGAGAATATACTCATTGTAGTTGCTTCTGCCACTATAACAATATGGGTTTTGTAAAAATTCTCTGTAAGTTGAACACTCTTCCACACTCTTCCAAAGCTAAAACCCAAAATGTTCCAAAATCTGAACCATTTTTGGTTCCAAACTGATGTCCCTAGTGGAAAATTCACCATTTACATTGACTCATGCAAAAAAGTTTTAAAAATATTGTACAAAGGCTGTTAAAATGGCTCAGCAGGTAAAGGGCTTTAGCAAGTACCTGAGGATTCAAGGTAGGATACAGGTAGGAACACAAGGTGAAAGGAGAGAAGCAAGTCTTTAAGAGAAGCAAGTCTTCAAAGCTGTATCTGACCTGCAATAGCATGCCACAGCACATGTTCTCTCGTACACACACACACACACACACACACACACACACACACACACACAAATAATGCTGTATTTGACCTGCAATAGCATGCCACAGCACATGTTCTCTCGTGCACACACACACACAAACAAAAATAAAGCTTTAAATGGTAATGAAAAAGCACATTCCACTGAAATCGTTTTAGAACACAAGGGCAAATCATATTTTAAAAATAATTATAATTTAATCATTTCCAATTGTATATTACCTTTTCTTCAAGCAGTTGAGATGATACTGAATTTGTTCTTTTCCTTTAATGTTCTTGCTTAAAATTTCTCTGGAGGAAAAAAGACTGACTAAATATTACTTTGAAACTATTCAATCTGTATTTCAAAAATGTTTCAAGTGTTCAACCTTACTATCTAGGTAGAACCACTCACCTTCTCTTTTATAGTAGATACATTTTTAAATAATTTACATTTAACTGAAATTCATGATACTAAAATTTTTAGTATTACATATCTGTTTTTATTATTACTGGTATAACACAAATATAATACAAAGTAGTGGGTTTTATTTTGACATATCACACACACACACACGATGATTTGATAGCATTTCTCTTCTGTTACCCACAAAACACTTTAAGCAGAACAATAACATTTTCTTTGAATCATATTGTACTATAATAATTTATACACCCACCTTGTCTGATGTAGTTAAATTCTACTGTGGAATTTAACTCTGTATTTCATATAACATAGTAGTTTTCAGAGAAAGTGTTATTGTGAATGCAACTTCTGAAGAGTCAACATTGAGTTAAAATGTTAAAAATCTTATAGACTGCAAATCAATCCACACAGAATTGATTTTTCCTTCACTGATAGGTTCCAGGTTTCTACAATTAAGCAAACCCTTTTTGTTAAAGGCTAATATTGTCATGGTTTAAATTTGATATGTCTGCCACTGGCACGTGCACTGAGTGTATGTTCTTCATCTGTGGAAATTTTAGGGAGCAGTGACTGGCTGGAGGATGGTTATGCAGGAAACTGGGGTGTGTTTTAAGTGACACCTGGTTCCTGGTGCCTGTCTTGTTTCCTGCTTCCTCCAAGTCATGCTTCCACTGCCATGATGTTCAGTCTCTCAAGGGTTCAGAAGCAATGGAGCTAAGGACTATGGATCAAATCTTCTGAAACTGTGAGCCTAAATACTCTTTCTACTGTTTAAGAGTATCTTTTTCACTCTTAATGTTGACATTAAGCATTCTGTCACCTCCATGAACAAGGTAACTAAAGTATGTAGGAATATTTAGAAAAATGTAAATAGTAAATACCTATGTAGGAGTAAGTGTTGCAAAGGAAAAATCTGAAACTCACAGAATGACTGACTCCATCATACTTTGCAAATAATCTCCAGTGTTCTTTGGAATAGGCTGCCAGGTGCTTCTCTTGTTGGAGGCTATTTTTATCCATTTGAGGTAAGTACACTTTGCTTGTCCTGATACTGGTAATACAAGAGAGTCTAATCAAAATAGAGGTTTGCAGTTTTACTTAACAATGATTTTAGTGTAAAGAACATTAATGGCATTATGAAACTAAACGCTCTACTCTTTAATTCACATCTTCTTGCAGCTACAACACCTCAGTTATTGAAGATAAATTTGCCCACTGTGATGATACCTGATATAGTATCAAGTAACACTGAAATACAAACACTTTTAAATAAACACAGTTATTATTATTAAAATCTGTTTCTGAAAAATTACTTGAAATTAAAAAAAACAAAAAAACAAAACAAAACAAAAAAACACCAGAAAACTATTTCTAACACACACTAGAAATGACCGAACAAGCTAAAAACAGACACTGACTGTTACACCTTTATATCAGACACGAGTAATTCAGAGTGCGGAGCAATGATTCACCTTCTAGTTCTCATCAGCGTGACAGATAAACCTCAAAAGCTTTCACCAGAACAATTAAGTAGTGCACTATTCTACTTACATGGCATAAACAATGAGATACAATACTGGTTTCACAGAGATTAGGTAAGGAAAAAGGGGATATATTTTTGAAAATTATAGGAGGGCAGAAATTACAAAAGAAAAAGGCAAGACACCCCAGGAAATATAAAATCAGAACACTATCTACATGGAGAGGCAAGGAATCTTCTTATAAAGAAATGATGTTTAAGAAAACATGAACACTTCAAACAAATTTATTTTGAAAAGCTTAAGCTAGTTTAAATATAAACTAGATTATAAACTATCGGTATAGTCCTGACAGAGTTGAAAGTGCATATATTGGGAGAAAGAAGTAGAATTGTCTTATCTCAGAGATGAATAATTCGGAGTCGGGGACAAAGACTGTTTTCTAGTGCCTATCAATGTGACAAATAAACTTCTTTATATTTCCTAGAAGAATTAAGCACTGTAAATGTGGCTGCTTTGACCACCTTTCACTACTGATGAACTCATAATCATGGTGTTGAAAGTTTTTTCATGAAACTCAGTAGAAGACACTTTAAACAAGACATACAAGAGCAATACCTTTAGAGGACAGACGCCCTGCATGACTTCTGTTTCTTTTTGCTGTGATTCCAACCTAGAGACATAAAAGCAATTAAATATAAGATATAATGATGGTTTTGAACACATTTCCATGTATATTAAAGAGTTGTATTGAATTTTCCAGTAGATAGAGGAAAAACTATACAGCTGCTTCTACAGATAAGGTAAACATTATGAACAAAGAACACAATAAAGACTTTTGGCCTTTTTAAAGGGATAGATAATATTTCTAATCAAAGGATCTAAATGATAGATTTGATATTTTATTACCTCATTTTCTGGCAAATCCCCATCCTCATCAGCTCTCTGTTTTGAAGTTCTCTTTAACTGTTGAGAGTTTCTCTTAGAAGCATTTGCTTTACCAGGCATTTTGATCTAAACAACACAATTACAATGATACATAGTCTGCAAAGGTGAAAAAAAAAAACAGAGAAAGATGAGGCTTATACCATGTTCTGTTGAAAAGATTAAATGTAATTGTTCTAATTATGTCTTCAGAATTTTGGAAAAATATCTTTTCTTAAAACATTTAAACATGTTTTAAAAAAATCACTTTGGTGCTGTAGATGTAGCTCAGCAGGCTGAAGGCTTGCCTAAAATGCATAAAATCCTCAGCACTGAAGAGACCTAGCTCGGTGTGCCTCTCTGTAATCTCAGCCCTCAGGAGGGAGGGCAGGAAGACTGTAAGCTTATGGCTATCTTCACTTATGAGTGGGTTTGAGACTGGTCTTTAACATGAGAAATGAATCCCTGTCTCAAAATCAAATGAACAAAAACTTTTGGTTCCCATTAGTAAAATAATATTAATTTAATTTCACTCCTTAAAATGGCTACTATTTCCAGTTTCAGAAAAAACATTTTAAAGATGCTTTTGAATTTATATAGCTCCTATATGCAATACTATCTCCATTTTTAAATTCAAGAAAAAAAGCGTAAAGTTGACACAGGCAAAGTCAGTTCAGAGAACATTGCTGAATTTTAAATAATAGGTTCACCCTAACCCATGTTATGGGAAGGGGAAAGGAGAGAGATTTTAGGCCTATACTCTCACTGCACACTGTGAATGGTAATATGGAAGTAGGCCACTTATAAGGAGGGAAGCCGAACCTCCTGCGGCACTGTGTGAATTGTAATAAGGGTACAGAAATATGCTGACTACTCGGGTGTGCTCATGAATTACAAACCAGACAGGGGAATGGCAATGGAGGTATCAATGGCAACATTTAGAGAAACTTTTTCTATAGCAGACTTTTAAAATCAAACTCATTTCTGATAAAAAGAAAAGAATGGGTTATGTATTTCTACATTTTATAATAAGTGGATAGGTTATAAGTTAGGCACAGTTTAAAAATTCTTAGCATGTATCTACTGAGTTTGCCATCATTCTCTTTCGGAATTCTAAAAATTTACTGCCTTTAAGTTTTTATGTCTAAGTGCTTTGCCTGAATGCACATCTGTGAACCACAAACACAAGCATGCTTGGTGCTCACAAAGACCAGTGGAGAACACAGAGCCTCTGGGACTAAAGTTGGAGACGGTTGTAAGTTAGCATGTATGTGCTGAGAGTTGAGTCTGGTTCTTTTGAAGAGCAGCCAGTGCAGAGTCCCTGAATATCTATACTTTTAAAAACTAAAGTCTTCTCTCATCTACTTAAAATTAAGACAGAAATAATAAATAAATAAAAAAAAACAGTTGAAAGATCACACACCACATTTAGGAATCACATATCAAATCAGGTAAAAAATTAGTAGAACACCCCACAAAACACTTTATCTGTTACCGGGCAATGTGGTATATTAGTCTATGCTCAGACTTACTCCCTTGTTTCAGTTCTAAAATACCCGATTCCCTCAGCTAGACTTCTACTAAAACACCAATCCACATTGAGTAAGCTTTACATGTGGACCTCTTCCAGAAGAACTGACACACAAGCAGTTCATGTTCACCAAATAAGAGCATCTGCATGAGAGGGAAGGTAGGCACTGAGATCTTTAGACTGAGATGCTAGGAAGTCCTTCTGACTACTGCTAAAGGGAGGCAGGGCCAATGCCACTCTATGTTACATCTGTTGAGGTATAAACAGGAAAAGACTGGCAGCTTCAACTTCCTTGTGCTCAGAAACATCTGCTCTTGAAATCCAGTCTGCAAGAGATGGGAAGGCCAACATGAAGAGGAACTGAAACCCTTGCTAAAAGCCTTATCTGAGCCCCCAGATCCACCTTGTCATAGAGTGCACGTGCCTGAGCCAATATATCTCCAATTATATAAAAAATATACAAGTCAGACCTACTAAGTCATTCACAATCCTAAACTTTGGAACAAAACATGTGATTAAATATTCACTTAATGTGTTTAACACCTACACTCTTTACCTTGACATTTACAGTCCCTAAGAATCTAACCCTACCCTGCTTCTAACCCTCCTTTCCTGATACTCTGACATCACATTTCCCTCTGTAGCTAGATTTGATTGATTAACACACTATTTCTGCCTCTCATGCACATATTGTACATTCTAAGTGAAATCTTTTCTGGCCTATCTCTGCTCACTCAGTGAGTCATCATCTTCCCAATCCTTTCTAATCCCTCTTCTTCCTTTCTCTACAGAAGTCTGTGGGGCCTTTTCAATTCTTGTCATCTGACACAGTAGGGTTTTTCAATCATTTTCTCTGGATAGTATATACTCATTAGCATTCAACTCAATACTACTCCAGATGTGATTTACAAACTGTTTTGAAAAACTATATTAAATACAGAAATTGAGAGTAAAATTTCTATAGAAATTTAACAGAATTTCATGTATGTCAAATTCAATCAAAAAATATCTGGCCATATGTTTTGAATTTCTTTTTTTTTCTAATAGTTAATACTTAAAATTAGATTAGCTTTGCAGAACAGTTTTAGATTCCAGCACATTGTGAAGAAAGTATAAAGTATTTTCACGTCCCTACACTGACACATAGTTTATCGTAGCTTTCATTGCTGGTGTTGGATGGTTTATGAGGTTGACTAGTAATTTATTTTAAAGTGTAGTCAACAAAATTTTCAGTATTGACTGAGTAGAAACCTGAAAGCAAGACAAGACAAAATTGGTGCGTTGCCAGTGGTGTCTTCACGGTCTCTACTTGAGGTAATAGATGATAGTGGCAAAGCTTCTCAACCGTGGCCTCATTAACACTGGGACACTTTTGTTGTTGTGAAAGGCTGGCTTGTGCGCTCTAAGATGGTCAGCGGCATTCTCATCTCTATTCACAGACACTAGAATGGGGTCCCACTCCCAAACAGTGACAACCAAAATTCTTCTGGGTCAGTGTCAAACATCCCTCTAGTCAAAAGGCCCCAGGTTGACAGCCAATGGAATGACGGATAAGAACAAGCTACAAATGGTAGTCCAGGTTCTAAATTCCAATGAACTCACTAGCCCCCAATCCAGTAAATTAACTAAAATTTCCCATGATAAGAAAGTACCAATATCAAGTACCTGAAATGCTGAAATGGCAGTACAGAATACACAGAAGTCCTAGATCAGTCTACGGGACAGGCATGGTAAGAATATAAACAAGGGTCATTACTGTCCCCATTGGGACAACTTCAGTTCCCAGATCCACAGGAAATCATAGCTTAATATTGGCTTGGCAGGCACAGATATGAAAACAATTACCATGTATGAAACTGTTATGTCCAAATCCGTGGGGTCCCCACAAAAGCCAACAGAGACAGAGTCCCATATGTAAAAGCAAAGAGCCTTTATTTTAATTAAGTTTGCAAACTCTGTCTCTCCGCATGTCCAACGTTGGATAACCGGACAGCCCCGAGCTCAATTAGAATTGGGTTTTTATAGTAGTAAAGGGGGTGAGGGGGGGTCTCTGAGGTTCAGGACTCCTGATTGGCTGACTTTTGTGTAGGGGTGTCCTGGTGAGGTGCGCTGGCAGGGGATCCTGAATGGTCTGCTCTTGGGTGGGGGTCGGGTTACCTCACCTTGTGGTTCTTTCCTGCTACTAGGTACGGCTTCAGGGTAAACTACTGAGACTAAACGCAACCAAACTGACCAGTGAGCAGGTGTGGGAACATTCAAGGAGGAGGAGGAGGAGGAGAAATGGAGTACTTAAGTGAAAGCAGCCCGCGGCAAAGGCATGACAGCTCAGGAGAGTGCGGCTTCACCTCCGGAGCCAGTCGGTTCAGATTTGAATGTTCAGGCGAGGAGAGGAGAACAGCAGCGAGACACCCTACTTTTCTGTTTGCTGAAACTAGTTTAAAACCTGCTTATCTCAATGTAGACCTTTGTCTGCGAACCACAAAGCAGAAGGAACTCTGGCGAGACAGCCGGGCGCTCCTGGACGGGTTACAGAGCTTCGGGAAGGAGGACCGCGAGGTCGGGGGAAAGAGGGAGGGAGAGAGGAAGAGTGTTTTCCCGCCTCCCGGTAGAATCTAGGATCTCAAGCCGCTGTCCCCGGGGGCAGAGACCTATGTGGACCTTAGACATTGCCCTTCAAAGAAAACAAAAAGCAAAAAGCAAACAAACGAGAGTTTACCACAAACGCGGGAGCCTCAAAATTCACGCCCTTCTGCTGCATCCATCGGTCCCTGAAACGCTTTCTCCACTCAACGCAGTTCATTCCAGGTCTCGGAAAGCGCGGCTCAGTCTTTTCGCGCCCAAAGAACCGGAAAAGAAAAAAAAGCAAAACAAACCAAAACAAACACAACGACCCGGAAACCGGAAGTATCCGTCAAGAAGGCCTGGCGCCCGTACGGTCCGTTTACGTCACAGGAGCGCGCCCGCGACGGCGGGGCCGGATTGGTTGGTCGGAGGGTGGGGTCAGCTACGCCCCCTGATTGGACGAGCTCTGAGCTCCAGCTGCAGGCGCCGGTAACCCGCGGGGCTCGGGGCTCGGCTGTGGGATCGGGGCTCGGCCCGGTCGCCTCCCACGTTGTGGCCTGTGAGTAAGCCTGTACGCCGCGGAGCCCGGCAGGCTTGCAAGTCTGTCCCCTCACTGCGGTCATCTTTCCGCCTCGTCTCTCTGACCTCCTTTCCTTCCCTCTTTACCGTCCTGCTGGGACAGAAGCCATCGGCCTTCTCCCTGAAGTTTAGGTGTCTTCGGCTGACTTCTTATTTTCGGCCAGGACATTGAAATTCCGAGGTCACGGCTGCAGAGTGCGTTTCTACAGCGCGGTGGCCTCGTCGCTCTGTCCCCTGGCTTCCCACGCACGCGCCAGGCAGAGGTCACTTGTGGGTAGAGGTGCCTTGCGGCCTCGCTTACCTGAGGCTCGGGTGGTTTGTAGGTTGTTTCTGCTAGACGTGGTGGCACAATAAACAAACAAACAAACGATAGGAGGGAGAAATGAAAAAGAAAAGGCAGATGTAATTCGATACAAAACTAAAATTTTCTAACATCTCAGTTTTGCCATTCAGAGCACAACACATGCGTGCAATTTTAAACCACTTGTTGATTTTCTTCCAACATAGTTTTGTGGTTAATGGTTTTCTTTAGGGCAGTGATTCTCAACCTTCCTAATGCTGCGGCCCTTTAGTGTAGTTTCTCATGTTGTGGTGACCCTCCAACCATAAATTGTTGCTGCTTCATAACTGTAATTTGCTACTTTTATAAATCGTAATGTGAGTATTTTTGGATATAGAGGTTTGCCGGAGGAGTCGCGACCTACAGATTGAGAACCGCTGCTTTAGGCTGGTAGTTCCTTTATTCTAATAACTTTCAGGATCTGTGTATCCACCGATCTTTGCAAATCGAACAGCGGGAGTGGCTAGCTTTTATGAAGTGTTAATGTGGAGCCACATCTAAACAGTTACACTCGCTCGCACTTGAGAGTTATTTTTGTTTCTGATTTTTTTTTTTTTTTTAAATTTGTTTTTTGGAGTCAGGGTTTTACCATATAGTCTGGGTCGCTCTGGAACTCCATGCTGTAGACCAGGCTGGCCTTGAACTTACAGGTCTGCCTGCTCGAGAGCAATGAAATTAAAGGATCCCTGGCTTTTTCTAAATTACTTTTATCTGGGGAATATATATATATATATATATATATATATATATATAGTTGTGAGAATGGCCTTCATTATTTTACTTTAACACATTCTAGTTGTCATTAACACACATTGCTTCTTTGAATGCTTGAAATCTTTTTATGGCTCTTCAAGGAATATTTAGAAATCCTATTGTCACCTACAACAATACTGTTATGTGTGTGTGTGTATGCATGCAGCATGTATGTGTGTATGTATGTATGTATGTATTAGAGACAGGGTTTCACTATGTAGATCTGATTGGCCTGGACTTTTTTTGTAGATCAGGCTGGCCTTGAACTCACAGAAATCACCTGCCTCTGCCTCCCCACTGCATGGATTAAAGGCGCTATGTGTGTTTAGTATTGTTATTGTGAAGTGCTGTTTTCAATGTTTACTAATTTGGCCTTTGGCTTTTCAGAAAATCCCTGTTAGAGTGGGACCCTGTTTTATCATTTCTTCAGTTTGAAGAAAGAGTCATTAAAATTTTTTCACAGGAGTCTGCTTCCTGTCTTCAGTGTTCTTTCAGGCAGTGTCTGAGTCCTTTTTAGTGTTCTGATCCCTGCAGAAGTAGTGTAGATGTAAGCTCAATATTCTCATCACTCACTTCTTAGACTTTCTGAAATCCAAGTGGCTTGAAATAAAAATGGATAACAAAGCTCTCCTGTATTTAATAGGTTAAAAAATAACAAAACTTTAAAAAATTGCTATCTTTTTTTGTATTTATGTTTTTATTCTGTTCTGCTAACTTTCAGAAAAGCTAGTTGAGTATATTGCATTTACGGGGATGTATCTTGATTCCTTCACCTAATACTTGAGCCTCTTTCCTTTCATATACTATACTCAACTATCAAGTACAACTTTTAAATTGGTGTCAAAATACTTAGAGAGAGCACACACAATGGTAACTGAATAGAGTACTAATTTCCACAAACGTAACACACTAATATAATTGATGTCCAGATCATAGCACTCATCATAAAAGCTTCCTTTTTTACTGTCATAAATGAAAACTTCTGTAAGTTCTTATGGGAAATATTTCCTTTTTCTATTTTCTAAACTTAGTTTAATAGTTCCATTAAGTTCTTTCCTTTGTCTATGTTTTAACACACATTCTAATTAAGTTTGTAATATTTCTGTTTCTCTAGTGCAAATAAAACTGCAGAGAATGTGTTCTATCTTTCATGGTAGAAGTTATCCCAGGATGGATATTACCCGGCTTAAGGGGGTAACATTTTTGAGACCTTTTATCTGTTGGAAATTTACTTCGTAGTTAAAACATCTAATATTTCCATCCGTGGCTTTATCTTTCTTGTTTTGTGACCCAAATAACTATTTGACAGTCTTCATTATTTTACTAACTCGATAGGTCAGAAGTAAATGTGAAAAATAGAATTTCTAAAAAAAAATACTTTTATATTTTTATTATTTTATGTATATGAGTGTTTTGCCATCATGGTGCCTGAGGAGGTGGTGAACCTCTATATATGGGCTGGAAATCAAACACAGGAATTCTTTGCAACAGTAAGAAATGCTCTTAACCATTGAGCCAACTCTCTAACCTGAAACCTAGAATTTTAAACTCATTTTTGCCTAGTGTAAAGCACCTGTGAGACAACTGTTTTAATGAAATTTGCATCTGATTTTCTTTTGAAAACCGGGCTCTATATGTTGAGATCATGTAACTCTTAAGTGTCAAGTAATTGAGGCAGTTCGCTGCTTTTCTCTGTGGGTAAATACTTCGCATATGCAGTGAGCTATGACTCCTCTATTATTTCTAGTACATAAAATGTATAAATGACAAAGACAGAAATATGTTTGATACTTCATGGATACCAGGTCATGGATGCCTGGGAAGCCTGCTCATTCTATTTTTCTCTACACAACAATGTAATGTCTATCATAAACTAAAAAAAAATTGCAAATGGGTTTTGAATGAAAATTAATTGAAATACTACCTTACATTTACCACATGATGTAACCTTTGAAAATTTTTGTGGGGAGGAAGATGTAGTCATATTTGCTTTCTGTCAGTGTTGAATGAGTTGGAGGGGGCTAAGACTGGTCAGGAAGACCAGCTAAGAGGTATAGAATGATAGTGATTATGAAGAACAAGAGTAAATGCTACATAATATTAGATGCAAAGCAGAAAAGGAAAGAAAGATGAAACAGGACCAATATTACATGAGTCCCTAGCCACTGAAAACTCCCAATTTTCTTCACAGTTATAAATGTATGTATATTGTTTTTCTGACTTTTTCTAGGTCTGTTCTCATCTTTTTTGGGGAGTATCCATGCTTCACCATGTTGAGAGCTAAGAATCAGCTTTTTTTGTTATCACCCCATTACCTGAAGCAGCTAAAAGATACATCGGCCTCCAGATGGAACCGACTTCTTCATCAGCAGCAGCCTCTTCATCCAGAATGGGCTGTACTGGCCAAAAAGCAGCTGAAAGGCAAAAACCCAGAGGACCTAATATGGCGCACCCCGGAAGGGATCTCTATAAAGCCCTTATATTCCAGGGCAGATACTACGGACTTACCTGAAGAGCTTCCAGGAGTGAAACCCTTCACACGTGGACCCTATCCCACCATGTATACCTATAGGCCCTGGACCATCCGTCAGTATGCAGGCTTTAGTACTGTGGAAGAAAGCAATAAATTCTATAAGGACAATATTAAGGGTAAGATTTCAGTGTGAGAGGTGATGGGTATGATGACATAAGAGACATTAGTATCTGGAAATAAAATATTCATTTTATGCATGAATTTACTGTGAAGCAAATGGATGCCTTTCAACTTCTATGGCCAAAAAGATATGAGGCAAAAGTAAAAGGTGTAAAATTCTTAGAGATAAAGCACACTTTTACCTACACTGTAGGAAAGAAATAAGATGAATATGCACAAAGGAAAGAGAGATGGGGTTTATCCTTGGAAAGCTTTTAGTTGATTTCGTTGAGGTAAGAATTGGAGAGACAGCTTAGAAGAAATAAGGAAATAAGTAGGAAATAAGGTGATAACCATATCTATAGTGAAATCTGTCCTTCATTAGACAATTATGTCTACAATTTCCTTTCTTCTGTATGACAAAATCTTACTGTTTGAATGCTCAGCTTTAGATTTACTAGGTTTATGTTGCTTAGAGAGGAATAAGATTTATATTTAATGTGTTTAGTATTTGGCAGTTTTTCATAGGGACTGGTTATTTAGCTTGGTAGTGCGCTTGCCTTGTGCGCTGAAGGCCTTGGATTTCATTCCTAGTTCCATTAACATTTTTGGGAGATTCTGAGAAGAAGCTCAAATTCTGGGTTTTTTTTTTTTTTTTTTTTTTTTGGTTTTTTGAGACAGGGTTTCTCTGTGGTTTTGGAGTCTGTCCTGGAACTAGCTCTTGTAGACCAGGCTGGTCTCGAACTCACAGAGATCCGCCTGTCTCTGCCTCCCGAGTGCTGGGATTAAAGGCGTGTGCCAACACTGCCCGGCCCTGGGTTTTTTTTGTCGGTTTGTTTGTTTGTTTTTCAAGACAGGGCTTCTCTGTAGTTTTGGAGCCTGATCTGGAACTAGCTCTTGTAGACCAGGCTGACATTGAACTCAGAGATCTGCCTGCCTCTGCCTCCCAAGTGCTAGGATTAAAGGCGTGAACCACTACCACCAGGCAAAATCTAAAATTCTATTTCAGTGATATTTGAATGGCCATGGCTTAAAGCTATGACCATGGTAAAGAATAAAAAAAGTAAAAAAGCTTATATATGCTAAATTGCATTAAGTATTTGTGATCAGCTAGATGTTTTCATGAATTTTGAAAACATCTCAATGAAAAGAATAAAAACAACCACAAAATTTCTTTGATGTATGAGATTAAGCCACAGATCCTTGTGCAGGTGTGAGATGAGTAGCTTATAGATAGTTTCTTATAGATGTAGCAGCTCAGTTTGTGTGTCTTAGCATTCTGCAATGAGCTGACTCTTAGGAAGCCAAGCATTTGTTTCACATGAACACGGACATGAGGTACATCTGCTTCCAGTGTCTTCACTGAGACTCTAACATACCCATGGCTTCTTTTTTTCCCTTATGTTCTTAGCTGGTCAGCAGGGATTGTCCGTTGCCTTTGACCTGGCAACACATCGTGGTTACGATTCCGACAACCCTCGAGTTCGTGGAGATGTTGGAATGGCCGGAGTTGCTATTGACACTGTAGAAGACACCAAAATCCTCTTTGATGGCATTCCGTTAGAAAAAATGTCCGTTTCCATGACCATGAATGGAGCAGTTATCCCAGTCCTGGCAACGTTTATAGTAACCGGGGAAGAGCAAGGCGTGCCGAAAGAGAAGCTCACAGGCACAATTCAGAACGACATCCTAAAGGAGTTTATGGTCAGAAACACTTACATTTTCCCCCCAGAACCATCCATGAAAATTATCGCTGACATTTTCCAATACACAGCACAGGTATGCTTTTTTCTGAAGAGTTTGCTGTAGTCATTTGTAGGGGATTTCACAAAGTGCTGCAAGTTACCGTGAAGTTCAATACTGAGTCTAAGTTATCTTGTCAGCCTGCCTTGTTATCTCTTAGAGCTTTGTCTTTGTGTGGTAATTGTATGGCCGTAACCTAGGCGCTATTCCACTTATCCATTTGCTGTTCATTTCATTCTTTGATAGTTAGTTGTCTGATAATTGTTAGAGTAAGGAGCTCTCGCTTCCTTGGTTCTTGTCAGAGTTTGTTCAAATGGAGTCAAGATGCATACTGGTATCAAGACAGAATTTTATTTCTGCTACTGACTGGTTTGGAACAGACCGCTTATATGTCTGCCATCTCTGTGCCATCCCTAATTCACCCCTGAGTAATGCATCCCTTCCCAGGCAGATTAGTGGGAGAAGGCGGCTACCTGGGCCTCCATGTTTTCTTTTGAGCAGTGTGTGTTTTTCTGGTCTTCTCTGCACTTCTTGTTAGCAGTGCCTGTCTCCTCACATCCTTTAGAACTGCTTAATGCCAAGGAGGAAGTCTCTTCTGCATCACAACTTTTTAACATATTCACCCTCTGCATCTACTTATCCCAGAAATCCTGTAAGCATTTTCTGCACCCTTCATTTGCTCTTCAGCCTTTGTCCTTTGGAAAGCATTTTGTTGTTGAATCTGCCCAGTTGAATTGTACTACATAGAATTGTATAATGGTATTATGTATAACTGTATTTATGCTACATTTGGAGGTTTCCAAGACATATGTAAATATTCTGCCTAACAGCATATAGCAAGCTTAAACTAAATGGGAATCTGCTCTGTTTGGTTTAAGGAAGTTACAAGGTTGTCTATGAAGGGTTTGCGTCTATGGAGCCCCACAGTAATCAGGACTCCAGGCTCCTTTTATCTTGCTTTCTTTTGTTGTTAGGTATATTAACTGCTATGGTTAAGGAAAGAAGGAAGGAAGGAAGGCCAGATATGTGCGAGGGAGAGGGATCTTCCAGAGGACTAGCTAAGTCCTCCTGTCTCTGTAGTCGCAGTAGTAAGACAAGAGCAGAAAGTAGGATTTGTACTGTGGAGCTCTAAGCTTAGGATGTGCTGTCAGAGAAGACTGGCTTCTGGGGTGGATAGTATCATCCTGTGCATCTATACCCTGTGACTGTCACTGTGTACAAGATCCTAATGGTATGTAGAGGTTCTGAATTGTGCTTACATACTTACATAATTCTTCCTGTGGCAGCATGCCAGTTTCAGAGTCTGATCAAATGATACTTTTTTTAAAAAAAAATATTGTGCAAATTGTGAACGTTGTATTTTTTAAAGAATTCTTAATTATGGGAAAATATGTATGTTGTGATATTACTGTGTTGACTACTTTTAAGTGTGCAGTGGTATTAAGTGTATTCCACTGTTGTGCAACGATTACCTGCATATCCCTTTACTCTTAATTTTGCAGAACTGAAACTGTCTGTTCCACAGACAGCCCTATTATCCCCGCCTTTCCTCCTTTAGGATCCCACCATTGTATTGCTATAAGCGTTTGCAAATTTGAATACTGCAGATTGCTCACATGAGTAGCATCATTCAGTAGTTCTTTGTTTGGATAGGCTCATTTCCTTTACTATACTATTGCCAGTGTTGTCCTTCTTATGCCATACGACAACTTCCTTCCTTTTTAAGGGTGAATAGTATTCTATCATATTATACTTCTATTATTTAAAAGTCTATCAATACACTCCTCTGCATAGCAAAGCACCTATTTCTTGGCTTTTGTATGTAAACTCCAAAAATAGTTATTTTTCTTAGTTTCATTCAATTCTATCCATTTTTTATTTTATTATAGAGAATTTTCAAAGAACTTTGGGTTAGAGTACTTGAAATTGTAAAATACACAACTATATTTGTTTATTATATGAGTGTACATAAGTATGGTATATGTAAATGTGGTACATTTAATTTATAACATATGTAAATAAGGCCAACTAACTTTTTTGAGAGCTTAGTGTCTGCTGGCATAATACTAAATGACTTAGATGAATCATTTCATCTTAAAACAGTTCTACAAGAATGACGTAGTTATTACCTCTACATTGTAGGAAACCAAAGAGTAGCACTGTCGAGAAACTTACCATTGGTTAAGTGTCATGGTGAAAAGATGAGCCCTCTGACAGCAGAGTCCACGTTTTCAGTGTTTTTATTTTATGTTCAGTTGAAAAAAGTCGTAGCTAACTCTTAGATTCTGCAGGGTCTATTCAATCAGGCACTAGACCTAACATGGAATATTGAGAAACAATGGTATGTAGCATTCTTAGTGGCCATAGTAGAAAGGAGCTAGAATATGCTTGATATTAACAATAACAGTAAATCAAACTGAAATCTTTGATTTTTTTTTAAAAACAGGATAAAGCCAACCTTTAAAAAAATCATTTATTTTTATTTCATATGCATTACTGTTTTACCTGCATTTATGTATATATGTAAGGGTGTCAGATCCCCTGTAACTGGAGCTACTGACAGTTGTGAGCTGCCATGTGGGTTCTGGGACTGGGGCCCAGGTACTCTGGAAGAGCACCAGTGCTCTTAGCCACTGAACCATCTCTCCAGCTCCAGTCTCTGATATTTTAAAGCTATGTATTTTATCCTGTTTTGCTTCAAAATCAAATCAGGTTTGCTCAGTGTGTACTTGTTCATATTGGATACATTTATGCAAATATGAAAATAATATGAGTAATATAAAATTTGTCAACATATCGGGCAAATCATAACGTCTTTATGAAGTCTTAGCTAGCTCAAAGGATAACTAGGGCAACTGTTTTCTGGTGGAAAAACAAATATGACACCTTGAAGATGCTTCCAAGATCAATCACTTAAATTTGAGAGGGAATTTGATTTAACAAATGCTAGTTTTTTTCAGTTATGATTATAAACTACCAAGTAATCTGAAAGTGTACATCATTTATAGATAATGCTTGCTTTTTTAACCTAAGTTGAATAGAATCTGTTCATATTTCATTTATTGTTATATATTTCTTATTTTATATAGCACATGCCAAAATTTAATTCCATTTCGATCAGTGGTTACCATATGCAGGAAGCAGGGGCTGATGCCATTCTAGAACTGGCCTACACCATCGCAGATGGCTTGGAGTACTGCAGAACTGGACTCCAGGCTGGACTCACAATTGACGAATTTGCACCAAGGTCAGTAGATTAAAGTTAGGTATCTTTTCTACATCAACAGCATTCATAGAGCCATTTTCTACCTTTACAGCAAAAATATACTGATAAAACAAATTTGTAGAAATAAATGTCATGATAGATTTAGATTGTCTTATATTTTTCCAAGTGAGAAAGAGAAAATAAATCAATATTATCAATAGCAAAAATAAAAAAGTATCAGAATTTAATCTGACCACACTTCTGTATAAATTGGAAGAATGCCATCTTTCTAGTGAGCACAACTGACTTATGCATGGAGTTATATTAAAATATAAACATGAGATCAAGTTATATTATACTTTTCCCCTTGAAAATATCAAAATCATCTACTTTTTTTTCTTTAATAGGTATATAAATGTTTGGGGACACACAATACTAGAAACTATATTGTCTCAAAATGAATTGTGAACTAAGTTGCATGAAAAATATGGAAACATTTCAATGAAGTTTATGAACTATTTAAATTGGTCAGAAATAATCATTCAGATCAGCAATACCTTAGTGAGCTTGTCCCCCAAGTGAGACTTACCTGTGTGCTGGCAATTCAAACGTGCAAAACATGGCAAATGACAATTTTTTTTTTTTGTTCTAAGACATTGTAGCTTGTTATTACTTCAGCTTCCAAAATATGGTCCATTGACTCCTAGGGATTACATAGATCTTCAAGGTTTACAGTGTTCCTGAGTACTTTAAAACTTGGTTTTCCTTTTACATTTTTATTTCCCCCAGGGTTGGTATAAACCTACGTGGTATGTTATATTGAGATAGATGGGAGATATAGATGGCTTTAGCTGTCTTCGTTTAAGCTGCACATTGAAGAGGTTTGAAAAAGTGCAAAACAGGACTAGGGAAATGACCAGATGGTCTGAGGATCTGCGTTTAATCCCCACAGCCCACACATCAATGCTGTAGACATGTTTGGAATCCCAGTGCTGAGGAGGCAGAGGCAGGTGGGTTCCTGGGGTTCACTGGCCAGTTATCTCGGATATACCCTGTCTCAAAAATAAACAACAAAAACAGGTCGATGCTGCCCAAGAAACAGACCTCATTTGGCTTGTGCGTGCACACCTCCACACACGGACACACAGAAAATGGACACCCTTCTAATAAAAACATTTTAAAATAAAAATGATTCTTCTAAGTTTTAATATTATGATAAGAAAATGTTACTGTTTAAAAGGTATATATTTTACATGTTATATGCTTATTATTTTACATGAACTAATGGATAAAATTTATATAATTATATTGAAATAATGAAAAGTTTTTCACAGTCTTCAGTAGATTTTAAGGATGAGCCCAGATCCTAAGACCTCTCAGTACTGGAGTTCATTGAGTTTTATTAAACGTTAGTGTCCTAGTGCCCTTTGGTTTACATGAGATTATGGCCACCAGAAGCAAATAGGTAATCTATATATGTAAATCAGTTAAATCCATTGCAGAATGTGAGGTAAAAGGGAATAGTGAGGTTAGGGACAAATTAGAGGAGAATGTGACTAAACTCAGTGCTCAATCATTTTCTTAAAACACACACAAATTAAACTATCCCATGCTGTACAAACAAAGTAAGCATGGGATTCTGTTCTTTCAGTCACAACCTTGTGTTACAAAGTTATTTTTTTTTTTTAATTTTTGTAACAAAATGGATCTTGAGCTGGACATGTAGGTAAATGGTGAAAGCATTTGCCTAGCAAGTGTACGGCCCAAGGTTCAATTCCAGCGCTGAGTAAATAAGAATTTGATTCTCCGGGTGAAACCCAGGGTCTAGTGTGTGTTGGGTAAATACTCTACCACTTAGCCACGTCCCCTGCCCAAGAATGTATCTTACTCAGCACACAAGAGCAAATTCTTTCCTGAAGGAAACCATTGTGAAGGGAATAATTCTTCCCAGAAGCAAACATTCCCAGCCATTTTTGTGTTAGGGTCACAGTTACTTAGATATGTGTGTGCTTTGCTTTACTTCAAATCAATTGTTTGAGATTCAGATCTGGACACGGGTTTTTCTAGTGTGTGATACAATTTGTTTTCATTTCTTATTTGTGTTTTTAAGTTCCATCTACTTCTGGACTTTACCTTTTTAGGTTGTCTTTCTTTTGGGGAATTGGGATGAACTTCTACATGGAAATAGCGAAGATGCGAGCTGGGAGAAGACTTTGGGCTCACTTAATAGAAAAGATGTTCCAGCCTAAGAACTCCAAATCTCTTCTTCTACGAGCACACTGCCAGACATCGGGGTGGTCACTTACTGAGCAGGTGTGTGTCTATCTGAAAATAATATCTTGAATAAAGAAAACAAACATTTAACAGCCTGTTTGCTAATATTTGAAGGTCATGAGTATCTTCAAGTATAATGCACTCTTAGGTTTTGAGTTTACACATTTTGAAAAGAGTAAGCGCCCTCTAGTGGTTAACTCAGATCATTTCTATCTTGGCTTGTGACTATTCCCCTTTTATTTTCTTAGTAGTTTAGTGTTTGTTCTGCCACGTCATCTTCATATTTGTGGCCTTATATTTAGCTCTCTTCATTTCCCCTCCCCCACACCCTTTTCCCAGTGCTTTCCTTTCTTTTCCTAGACAGTTCCCTGTTCCATTTTTTAAAAATCATATTTTTCTGTTTTATCACATCTATCCTCTCTATTACTCACCAACCATAAGATATCATCCTCCCCTTCTTTTAGTTTTGTGGCCTACAAACACACTTGTAAATACACACACACACACACACACACACACACACACATATTTAAGTTTAAATCTGGTTCTGTGGATGAGAGAAAAATGCAAGGTAATTGTCCTGATTCTGGCTTATTTTGCTGAACATCTGATTTCCAGTTATACCATTTTCCTGCAGGTCATGATTCATTTTTATTTATAGCTGTGTAAGATTCCATTGCATTTATCTATCACATTCTCCTTTCATGCGTTGATAGAGATCTAGACTGATTTCATTTCCTAGTGATTGTGACTAGAGAATTAATAAACCTGGATATGCAGGTATCTCTGTGGTGTGTTGATTTAGAGCCCTTTGGGTGTGTACTCAGCAGTGATATAGCTGGACCATATGGTGTGCTACTTTTAGGACTCTTTGACCGAGCACACTGATTTCTGTAGTAGCTCTGCAGCCGTTCATGCTCTCACCAACAGTCAATAGGGCTCCTCTTTGCATCTTTGCTGATGTTGTCGCTGTTTGTTTCCTTTCCTTTTTTTCTCCTTTCCTCTCCTTCCTTTTTTTTCTTTCTGTCTTTTACATTTTTTAGCCTTCTAATCTGGAATAGAACTCAATGTACAGATCAGGCTGGTCTCTGTCTGCCTCTGCGTCCTGAGTGCTGGGATTATAGGCGAGCGGATCTCCCCTGTGTCGTTGGTGTTCGTGATGATAACCATTCAGACTTGGATGAAGTGGAATCTTAAAGCAGTTTTACTATCATTTCCTTGATGGCTAAGGCTGTGGACACTTCAAGTTTGTGTATTTATTCTTTGGAGTTTTTTTCTTGGTCTTTAGGCTTTAGCCTCTTTAGTCTTTTCAGTGCATTAGCTTGGTCAGGGATTTAGGAATTTGGTGGTTTGGGTTTGGGGTCTCATTGTTTGCAGCTCTTTACATATCTTAGGTATTATTCTCCTATTTGGTGTGTAGTGGCAGAGTTTTTATTTACCCATCTGAGCCAGTCTCTTCACTCTGGTGGTTGTTTACTTTGTTATACAGGAGATTTTACATTTCATGGAATTTCATCGTCAATTCTTTGGATTATTTACTGTGTAATACAGTGAAAAATTATTTGCTGATAAAGAAATAAAAACCACATTATAATTAATACTTGTGAACGATTTTGAAGAGATACATCTTATTATAAAACTACTTATTTATGATTTGTTCTTATCCTAGTTCACACACACGCACGCACAGGCACTTAAAGATTACTATCCTTTGAATAGTATAACTTGATTCCATTAAAATTGTGTGGTGATACTTTGCTTCTGTATCCATTCATATCCATCCCCAAACTGCATTGGACACTGGTGTAGGTTATATAGTTGTTGCTTGATTATAATGTCTCTTATAGCTCTGTCTGTGAACTTTTTTCTTGTTTTGTTTTTATTTTTGGTTTAATGTTTTAGGATCCCTACAATAACCGTCCACATACCGTGATTTTTAACTTACATGTCTTTTTTACTGTTAATGGTGAATAACAACCAAGATGTTCTTTATGACTAGAAGTAGAGATTGTGAGGCTGGAAGGAACTTGTGTTACTATCCTGATTTTTCCAATTAAAACTGAAATCTATAGACTAGCCTACATCACACTTAGAAATATAATGAATTAGAATCCTATTTCCTACCTTAGAATTTACACTGAATCACTTTAATTAGTCAGTTAAGTGCGTACTTCGTACACATCCATTGCAGGAGATACTCTGAGGTATGAGAAATATTTAGGAGATTATAAATTAGGAAAAAAGATTCCTGTAATCAAAGAAAAATTACATTTCATGATATGCTTATGGAACAGTATTTAAACATTGTAAAATTGTTTGGTATTTTAGAGGAATATATGAGACAATGTTTTCATCCCTAAGTCTGGAATAGACACCTTGACTCTTAATTCTTTTCCAGCTTGCTCACTACTTTGTGTGAGTTTATTTAATACTCTGATGTCTGATGTTCAATCCATCCCCAAACTGCATTGGACATTGGTGTAGGTTATATAGTTGCTGGTTGATTATAATGTCTCTTATAGCTCTGTGATCTTTTTTCTTATTTTGTTTGTATTTTTGGTTTAATATTTTAGGATCCCTACAATAACATTGTCCGCACTGCAATTGAAGCAATGGCAGCCGTGTTTGGAGGGACACAGTCTTTGCATACAAATTCTTTTGATGAGGCTCTGGGCTTGCCCACTGTGAAAAGCGCTCGAATTGCCCGAAACACACAAATCATCATTCAAGAAGAATCTGGGATCCCAAAAGTGGCTGATCCTTGGGGAGGATCGTACATGATGGAGTCCCTCACAAATGATGTTTATGAAGCTGCTCTGAAGGTCAGTTTCTCCTCTTTTTTGATCTATAAATAATCATTTTTAAATTTATACTAAAATTATAAAATGTATGTGAGGAAAGTGGAATTTATCTTTGACTTTATAGTTTTTACTACTAAAGCATAACTTAAAAGTATATTTCTGTTTCTATGGTTATATTTTATGCAGGATTAAAAGCTAGCTATTACTAAAAGTGCATGTGCTTACACAGATGCAAAGACACAGACAGACACACAAGTAGACAACATGCATAGAACCAGACAAACTTACACAGATACATAGATAAATAAGCAAACAGACACATGAATACAGGCTCACACTGACAAAGACAGACATAAACAGATACACAGACACATACAGAGACACACATACACATATACACAGGCACGCACACACACACACACACGGGGAGGGGGTAGGCAGTACTCTATTGTGTTTCAGTTCTTATTTTTCTGTTTACAGGAGTAAACTATACTGCTTCTTTTGTTTTTTTTTTTTAAATATTTATTTATTTATTATTATACAATATTCTGTCTGTGTGTATGACTGCAGGCCAGAAGAGGGCACCAGACCTCATTACAGATGGTTGTGAGCCACCATGTGGTTGCTGGGAATTGAACTCAGGACCTTTGGAAGAGCAGGCAATGCTCTTAACCTCTGAGCCATCTCTCCAGCCCCTGCTTCTTTTGTTTTTATCTGTGTATTTTAAATGACACATATACTGTTTTTACTGATTTTGTTGGCTTTGGGTTTTAGACACTGTCTTTTGATTTCTGCTCTGGAAACATTTAGTATTTCAGCTGATAAAAATCTTCTTTCTTTCCCCTTCCTACCAATATAATGCTATCACAGTTTCTCCCTTCCTGTCATTCTTATTTGCTTTGAACTGGCTTTTCTCTAGGTCTTTTGACATTTATGGAATATAAAACCTTAATCTCATGCCTGTTATTTTGAAGTACTTCTTTTTTTAAAAACTATGTAATAGTCATATATGTGTGTAATATGTTTGAATAAAATCCACCCGTATTCTTTTCGAATTCTCCTCTCTTCTACTTTTTCCTCCTAACTTCACATGCTCTCTCTTAAGAAAAGAAATAACCGACTATGTCCATTTGTGCTGCCTTTCTGCATGGATGCAAGACCATCTACTGTTAGAACACTGCTCCCTACAGCTAATGGGCTCTCCCCCTCCTCACAGATATCAGTTGCCAGGAGCTTCTAAGATAGGGATGGGATGCTAACTCCTTCACTATCCATACTGAGGTTTTGACTGGTTTAATCTTGCAGGTTTTTTGCTTGCAGTTCCAGACAGCCACTGTGAGTTCATAGACGCAACTGGACAGTCATGCCTGGCAAAACTGATTTTTTCCAGAATAATCTACTCTCTCTACCTCTTAAAACTGTCTACCTCCTCTTCCACAGTGATGACTTGAGCCTTTGGGAAAAGAATGTGATGTAGATGTCCTATTCGGTGCCGACCATTCCAGTGTCTTAGTCTCTGAGTGCTGAGCAGTTGTGCATCTCTCTGTTAATTTTGATGTATTTCTCAGAGAAGCTTCCTAGTCATTTATAAATTTATGTGTTTGAAAGTTTCTTCTTTGTGTTCTTATCCTTGACTCGCATGGGAAGCAGAGGAAGCCCTGGGTTAATGTGTAAGGAGTGGATGAAATCCTGAGCCCATCATGTCAAGGACCTTGATTCCTCAGGCTGGGGAACTGGCAAAGCCTTCCTCTGCTCTGTGAGCAGATGTTGACAGTGTGTGCAAGAACAGCAAGTGCAGCTTGTTTCTCCTGGCTGACTGCAGCCTGAGGCTGCTGTCTGAGAGACTCCATGTGGAGGCTAGATAAGCGCCCCCTGCTGTGCTCTGCATAAGAAGCACATAGCTTCTTGGCCATTGCTCATCACTGGTGCATTTCTCTCCATCGAGGAGCTTAGGGCCCACCTCATCCCAGCTTTGCTTATATTACTTGTATCTGTCTGTCTTTCTTAATGTCCTGTTACCCACAGTCAAGTTCACAAACCCATGTATGAGCTACAGCGGACTTGATTTAAAATTATTTCTATGCATGACTCTGTGATCAAATTTATTAATACTAGTTTGCTTTTCATTCTAAGTTCTTTTTCTTGCCTCTTATATTTGTGATCAGAAGTACCATATCTTTCTTTCTGAAAACATCAGTATTCTTCTGATTATGTGTTGATACCCAGCTCATATGCATATTTTATTCTATATTATACTGAGTTTTTGATGATTCTCTTCCATCTCATATACACACATATATGACACCACATTTTGTTTTTCAGATTAAGAGTAGAAATGCATTTTAACATATATTTTTCTTTTTTTATGTGTATGTGCTTTTTTATTTTTATTTATTTTTGTAAACCTTAAAAACCTTGTTCATATAAAAATAAAGGCTTGAGAATGAACCTTATAAACTTTGTTCATGTAAAAGCAAAGGCTAGAGAATTGGAGGGCTATTGCTGGCCTTTCCCCACAAGATGTGACTGAGGAATTTCAGGCCTTCCAGAATATACTTTAAAGTTTTTCTTTTGTCTCTTTAGGTAGCTTTACACACATAAGTTCTGATTATTTCTCTTGTATTTAATCAGTTATTTTCTTATAAAATATTAATTTAGCTCGTAATTTGAATGCTTTGGGGGATATATAACATATAGGGCTAGGTTGAATGTCCTCATCTCTCAGTTTTACTAACTTTCTTGTCTTTTCTCCTTTTGTTTCCTTCCTTTCTTTTCTTCCTCCCCCCCATCTCTCTTTTCCTTTCTTTCATTAGCTCATATATGAAATTGAAGAAATGGGTGGGATGGCCAAAGCTGTAGCTGAAGGAATACCTAAACTTCGCATTGAAGAATGTGCTGCCCGAAGACAAGCTAGAATAGATTCTGGTAAGAGAGAATAGAAAAGTTTGTGTATGAACTGCAATGATTAAGGAGAACTATTAGTTTCTGGCTATGGATACCGTGCACAATCAATACAAATACATTTTAAAATGAAATAGCAATGGAAAAATAGGGCTTTTGTAAAATATTTCTCATATTCAAATATATTTAAATATATTTATCTGTCTGTATCTTGTATCTTTGCATTCTTGCAAGCACACAGGCAAGCATATATGTACTTACAACACAGATGTGCATATGTGATGAGCTATTGCCAATGACAATATCAAGCTGGCATGCTTGGCCGTCTTAGTGCTGTCCATGGAAGAATTGGTTCACTCTGGGGATACCTTTTGGTATGCCCTGTTAGAGCTGTGTCCTGTGGCTGGGAATGCAGCTGTGAATAGGACAAACATAAACTCTCCTGTGTCTAGAGATTTCATTACAGTGAAAAGGAACTGAACTGAGTGACCACTGGTGATTCTAAGTGCTGGGAAGGAAGTAAGGAGTATAAACTAGGTGCAACAGTCAGTTACCTTTAGATGAGAGAAGTATGCTCACAATGTTGATTTATTATTGACAGATTTTTAAAGTATTTGTCTTTCCATTTAATAACAACTGACTGTACAAAAATTCTATAAAATCATAGAAAGCTTTTGGACATCACTACTTTCTTTGCTTTCTACATCTGTCCTGGTAACCAACTGTCTTTGTTTTTTGTTGAGAATAGCAAAGTCCTTCCCTGAAGAAAACCCATCATGTAACTATGTAACTGTTTTTCCCACCTTACCTGTATCCCAGGATCGGAGTTTCTGCATTATACTGAAATTTGTTAGATAGCTGTATTTATATTAGGTAGATATTGTTATATTTACCAGAAACAGAAAGCAAGTTATGATAGAAAATAAATTAGGTATAAGATTTTGGACTTACCAAGATGGGATAGATATGAAATATTTTCTCTGAATTTGTCAAATGCAAATGTACTAGACATTGTTGCTATATTTATTCTCTGTATATATTGTATATAGTCATTGTACTTAATGTATATAGTTTTTTATTTTAATTATAGCCTTTTTTTAGAAAAAAGGGGAAATGTAGTGACATTTCAAATGTGTTTTTATAAAGACTTTAATAAATAATTAAGAATGATACTTAAAAATATTAAACTTATAAAAACGTGATAATCAGAGCGTTTTCAATAGGGAACCATTTATGAGTAAATTCACATGTTATTCTCCTTTGGGAAATCAATAGGGTCTGAGGTCATTGTTGGAGTAAATAAGTATCAGTTGGAGAAAGAGGACTCTGTGGAAGTTCTGGCCATTGACAATACTTCAGTGCGTAAGAAGCAGATTGAAAAACTTAAGAAGGTATTGTCAACCATCGTTTGATAAGTATGTCCTGGGTCTTGGGTTCTGAGTTCTCATATTGTTCTGCACAGCTTCTATAATATCCACAAGAGGTCAATATTACTTCTCATGTATTCTTTAAAGGCAAGACATTGGGAAAGTTGCTTGGATTAAATAATTAGGCAGTCATGACTCAGTGCTGAAATCACAAAGTAAGAACACAGTGTGGCTTAGGACCAGTGTTTGCGTCAGAGTCTCTCATTGTAATGGTTCCTCCAGTAGACCATGGTTCATTTGCTTTCTGATTTTTCCATGGCTCATTTGCTTTCTGATTTTTCCAGTTATCTGTCTTTGTTAGTAATTTTGTAAGCTTCAGTGTCTGGGGAGCGTTTTGCATTTTGCTGGAGTATGCTCTGTGTATCTTGGTGATCACCATATTTCTGTTCTATTTTAATTTCTTTCTGAAATGTTATATAAAAGTAGATAAAACATTTACTTTTACTGTTTTCACATATACTCTACTATCTGAAGCTGTCCTGTCTCCTAGTCTCTACCTTTTGTAATCACTGTTCTGAGGCAAGAAACAAACAAACAAATAAAACCTTTTAATTTTTTTCGTTACTTATTTTCCTTGATTAACAATCAACTTTTTCTCTCTTTGTTCAAACATTCTATAAAACTAAATAGATTTTTTTGTAGTTAGTTGGTATAGAATTCTATGCAGATATTTAATGATCTCTTTTCCACTTCCATCCCTAGTCTAAAAGCAAGTATCACATTTTATCATTGAAATCTCTATCTAGCAAGAAGCCTTATGTCCCTGCAGTCACAGGAGTCTCTATTTATTACAGCTGCAGACTCTTGACTCTTGCGCTTTAGTTTCTTATTAACTATATATTATCAAGGCTTGGGACAATCTGTTTACCATAAACTACCCTAAACCTTATTTGGGGAAAGAACCTCAGCTTCTGGAGAAATGCAAAGTTCTGTTTAAGCCCTTGAAACATTTAAACCTAGAATGACTCTTAGGACTATGGCTAAATCAGACTTCTTTCATTATAAGGTAGGCGGATCTCTGTGAGTTCGAGACCAGCCTGGTCTACAAGAGCTAGTTCCAGGACAGGCTCCAAAGCCACAGAGAAACCCTATCTCGAAAAACCAAAAATAAATAAATAAATAAATAAAATAAAATAAAATAAAAGTTAACTTTCACCATAATTAATCAATTTAATGTTTCTGCTGTGGTACCCTGAGCTCTTTCTGGTACTGAGTTAAAGTTTATATTTTCCCATGGTTTCCTTACAAGAAGATCCATGTTTGGCTGTTACGAGACCCACCCGCTGCACCCCAAGGCTGAACCACGTCATCACTAATTTTCTGTTAATTTTTTCTTCAGTCTCTAATCCTATTCAATTTTAGCATGTAATAATATTTTGCTCTTTTAATTTCAGTAATCCGCTGTCCAGGTAATTCTAGCTAGCTAAGGCGTGCTTGTGTTGTAGTGAGCATGGAAAGGTGTGCACACTTCCCAGGCCTTGCCTCAAGGTCCACCTTGAGGTCCACAAACTCCTATGATTTCCTTCCTGAAGCCTGCCAGCTCCACTGCTTAATCGTTCTTTCAGTCTTCTCTGCCTTATTTCTTCTCTTAGATATTTGTTTGTTTATTGTTTTTACCTAAAAATTCCAGGAATAATGTAAAATAGCAGGATGGTATGGGCATTGTTCATTTGTTAATATAATCAGTCACCGTGGCTAAAATAAAACTGCCAGTAATTGCTACTTAGTTAATACTTGCCAATTTTTATTGAAAAATTTTGCTCATCAAACTTGCTTGAACTGAATAGCTTAGAATTCCATGAATTTAAGACTAATCTTGCTTTTTGGATCATAGTTGCTGAAAATACATGTTAAAGATTGAATTGTTAGCCATTCTAGCTGTAAGTACAGATGATACTTTCAGACATTCTTGTTTCTTACAAGAATTACTCTACGCCGGGCGATGGTGGCGCACGCCTTTAATCCCAGCACTCAGGAGGCAGAGGCAGGCGGATCTCTGTGAGTTTGAGACCAGCCTGGTCTACAGAGCTAGTTCCAGGACAGGCTCCAAAGCCACAGAGAAACCCTGTCTCGAAAAACAAACAAACAAAAGAAAGAATTACTCTACGTTCTTTTTACTACTCCTTCTACCATAATACCAAGATTTATTGAGTATCTGTGCTATGCCAACAATTGCATTAGACACAAATTTTTCTCATTTAATTCTGTTAAGAATCACATGATTCTTTTTATTAATCCAATCTGAAAGAAGCTAGTTTGGAGAGATGTCTGTATCTTAAGTGAATGTCAGATGGAAATTGTACCCAGTATGAGTAGATCTCTGTGCCTTGTCTCTTCATTCTAATTCTAGTGTATTTCCAATGTTTTGACCATAACTCTACGCAAAAGGTGCATGTTTCCTCCATGCCTCCTATATGCACTGTGTGAGTGCACCTGTTGCGAAGATAGGTTTCAGTGAACAATACGTTTGTAAACGATGCTCCATGCTCATAGATGTTTTCTATTCTATTTCAATTCTAAAAACAGGTTTATCACAATTGTTAATTCTACATCACCACACTGCAGTTCATTAGGCGTCATAGCTCAGAAGCACCACACTCTAGCACACTTCACTTAGATGGAAAAATTCAGATTCAAACCATGCAGCTATGCAATAACAGAAACTAAGCCGTTTCTTTTTGAAGAGGATTTTGAATTGAGTTTTTCCTTACTGATTTTCCATCCATCTCTGATAACAGATTATAATCTCAGTGGCATCCTGGAAAATATCATAGTTTGGATTCTTTTTACAGGAGATGCAGCTTGTGAGACTTGGACTTGAGTAACATTGATTGTTCAAGTTGTTGACAGAGCACAGGAGAGCTAGGTCCTGAGGGGACATGGTTTTAGCCTTGTTCTCTATTATCTCCCCTTCTTGGTCTCTTTCTGTCAGTGATGAGGTCTCCTATTAGAATGATTTTTAAATAAAAAGAATAGCAATATGTATTCTGGCCACCATGTTGTCAGTCATCTAAAGGGCACTTCTGGTATAGTTAAGCTCCCCTGTCAGCTCTGATCTGGTGGTCTTTCCACTGTTAATTCAGAGTGTTCCTTGGCATTTCCCTGTAAAGGGCCCACCTGTTTTCATTGTGTTGTAGTTTCAGAAAAGCCTGGGTAACTATTTGCGAAGTTACTACTCTGCTTGCTTCTGATTTGTTGGCTTTGTGCTATATCAGAATTATTTTTACAGAATCCTGAATGAGTTAAACAATGGACACACTTCTTAGGTTGAATATTATGCTCTTCCATTGTTTCTCCTTCTTTTGAGGTAAAGATTATGGAACTTTAGCCGGGCGGTGGTGGCGCACGCCTTTAATCCCAGCACTCGGGAGGCAGAGGCAGGCGGATCTCTGTGAGTTCGAGACCAGCCTGGTCTACAAGAGCTAGTTCCAGGACAGGCTCCAAAACCACAGAGAAACCCTGTCTCGAAAAACCAAAAAAAAAAAAAAAAAAAGATTATGGAACTTGGTCAATAGAGTATGTATCAGGGTTTAATCTTGTAGCACCTATTTTATTGCCCTTTTGCATAAAACTGTCTCTTCTCTTCCTCCTAAGATCAAATCCAGCAGGGATCAAGCTTTAGCTGAGCGGTCTCTCGAGGCACTTACCCAGTGTGCTGCCAGTGGAGATGGCAATATTTTGGCTCTTGCTGTGGATGCAGCTCGTGCAAGGTGAACATGTGCGAGTTTGGAGATTTCCAAATAATGAAAGTTTGACCAATTTAGCTTTTCACAGTGTACTTAAATAAAAAATTGCTTCTGTAAATTCTGTGAGCCTAAAAGAAAGTAATGGAAACTGGTTTCAGTACTTACTAATATTTAAAATATTAATATACTTTGAGGGATATTGGTAGTTGTATAATTCACTGTAGCTTAGAACACATGGCACTGTTATAATGCATCAAGGTCTTTGATTTGTAGGCTGAGATTCTGATATTCTCAGCTTTATGATGAAGGTTCTGTGTACAACCCTGGCATAGTCTTTGAAGGAAAAGAGGGGGAACTCTTATGTGATAATTGTTAGGTAAAGGTTATTGTCCTGTCATTGCTTCTGAATCATTATAATCTTGAAGCAACCAGAAGAATAAGCAACTCCCAATACTAATCCTTGCCCCTTTTTTGCTAGATAAGTCTGGTGTTGTAAGATGAAAATAGAAGTAAGGGTGAAAAGGCGGGGAGGAATGCCAAGAGAGTACTTGTCAAAGTGTTTTACTCTCTTATTTTGTGTTGATGCCGTGGCCTATTTCACACTGTTTTCTGTCTGGTCTTTTTGAGTTCACCACTCTCCTTGGCTGGAACACACTGAAAGATTTATTTCTCATCAGAAAATGTCACTGGTACTTTAGCTCCGCCTGTTCATATTGATAAATGGGATTTTGTTGAGTTGCATTCAGACACTGACTGACTTGTAACTTTAAGGTCGTGTAGTCTTTATTTTGCTTGACAGGTGTTGTAAAGGGACCGGAGTGTAGATTGGCCCCAAGAGTCAATTTTATATTAAGTATTCTCAGGAAAGATGTTTTCTTAGTATTTTATAAACTTTCTTGAGGTTTTACAGTGTATTTTTATTTATTAACAAAGCATTCTAATTGTATTGATTATTGAGGTAAATATTTATCTACTTATTGTTAATTAATACTCTCCCTGGCACCTCTTTTTAATACTGTAGATGCACAGTTGGAGAAATCACAGACGCTTTGAAAAAGGTTTTTGGTGAGCATAAAGCTAATGATCGTATGGTGAGTGGAGCCTATCGGCAGGAGTTCGGAGAAAGTAAGGAGATAACATCTACCATCAAGAGGTACTGGGTGAGCTCTAGTGAGCTCTGGTCTCATCTTTGTGTTAGTTAATACACTTCCCTTGAGCCTGCCGATGGCTTAGTTAGTGTCCTTGCTACTTGGGAAATACATTGACTGTTGTACTAGTCTGCTGTTCTTCTAAAATGAGTAAATATTGAATAGAATATATATATTATACAGTTAATATATAACATATGGTTAACATAATTTATAACATTTATTACATAATTTATTATTATTTATTATAAATATGCAGTCTTGTGCCAGTATGTGAAACTATGATATTTTGGCCAATCATAGATTTTATACATAGTGGCCATCCCATAAGATTATAATGGTTCTAATTTCTGTCTCCCATTGGTATTGCACCTAGTGATGTAGCCATGGTCACAGCCATGTGTTTATGGTGATGCTGCTATACACCTGTGCTCTACTAGTTACATAGAAACATAGCATTTGCCATCATGTACAGTGTGTAGTAACCAATGATAACAAACAATGCTGTTACTCATTTCCTGTTGCTTTAATTTTTATGTTAGAGTATATTCTTCCTACTGGTAAATATGGTGTACTGCCAAAGAGTATACAGGCAGGCTGTAAGCAGCCTCACATACTTCTGCTAACTACATCTCAATTGCACCATTTTTTCCTGAATTTGATTTAATTTTGTGTTGGGGACCGGTCTCAACAAAAGCACTCTTGCTAGGGTAGAGGTGTGGGAAAATAAAGACAGGAACCACAAGACAGTAATGGGAGGGAGTATCAGGGATTATTCAGATCTTGAAAAATCACCCACACTTACTGTTCCATAGCTTTTTATACCAAACGTAAACTGGGGGAGAAGGCTTCATTAACATGATAGCATGAGACTTCCATCATCAGCATTCTGTTGCCTAGGTAGCAGGATGTCTCAAGTCAGGTTTACTCACATACACTTGGTCACATAGGCAGAAAACACCCCTTCCCCAGATGATCTCTCAGCTACAAAGGAAGGAGCAGAAGGACATTGGTATATCCTGACCACTTATCAGGATGGTGCTGAGTTTTCTTCAAAAAGGGGCCAAACAGCCACCTCCTGAGCTAGAAGGTGTG
Organism: Chionomys nivalis; assembly: GCF_950005125.1. NCBI lineage: Eukaryota > Metazoa > Chordata > Mammalia > Rodentia > Cricetidae > Chionomys > Chionomys nivalis. The sequence goes on along the minus strand of NC_080104.1, from coordinate 16,798,752 downwards.
ATTAAGCCTTGGTATTCCCCAAACTCTCTGACCATCAGATAAGGTAGCAACTGGGCCTGCATATCTTGGCCCCCACAGTTTTGTGCTTCTTTTTCAACACTTGTAGGAACAGAAAGTTCTCTCTCTCTCTCTCTCTCTCTCTCACACACACACACACACACACACTTCATAGAGCCTGGGTATGTAGTATACTGTACCACTAAGCTTATATAATTGTATCAGGTTTTCACATTGACAAAGCCACCTCATGATGTGTTTCTCTGAAGATGTTTTGGTCATTTAATAATTTATAACTATAATGAATTACATGTATAGTACATACTGACTGATGAGAATGCAATTAAATATTAAAACCAATAATCACTTGGCAAGGATTTTTTCATTTCAAACATTTGTTTATTTAATTGATGCTGGTACTGCTTCAGATCCTCCAGGTGGAGAGCTTACAGTCATGTTGCTATAGACTTCCTAACTTTTGTCACAAGCTTTAGTTACTTGAGTAGTTAAAACTTAATTTTCTCATTTGAAAACTAAACACATGACTGCTACCTGGGCAAAATGTAAAACCAGTCTTCACTGAGGTGACAGTGAGGACTGTTGCCACTGCCTGACGTGAAGCTGGAATGTGATTTGTTTCTTGAGTGTAAAACTGGCTTCTGGGTTATGGTGTTTTCAACTTGTGTAACACACTTCCCTCAAAAAACTGCATTAACAGTTAAATAGTCTATAAATGATAAATATAAGCCAATGTAAAAGTCATCAGAAGAAACCTTTTTTACAAACAAAAATTGATGTATTTTGTCATGTTTATACAATTTGTCATTTTATACACACAAGCATTCTGATTATGTATTATCTGGATGGGCCGCATTCTATGGCAATACTGGCTTCACAGAAAGGGTGTGGTAGTGCTCCTTCCCATTCTGTTGTATGGAGCAGTGTGAGGAGCATTGGTGTTAGCTTTTCTCTGAAGGATTGGTAGAATTTGGCAGTGAACTCTCCAGTCCAAAGCTTTTCTTTCATGGGCACTGTTTCTGCCTTGATTCCATTGTCTGTTGTAGGTCAGTCAGGTGTTTGTCCATTGATGTAACTTTAGCAGACCAAAGTTGTCTGGGGATTTATCCATTCTTGGGGTGGTGGGCACACAGGCTGCACTGTCTTTCAAACCAGACGATAACCATATTCAAGGCTTGCATGGCATTCTCACTATTAAATATAGATATTAATGAGATGCACATTAAGTGGGCATTCTTAAAAAATTTCTATGGGTAAACTGCAGTTTTACACCTTACATCGGACAGTTAATATTTAACTATTATTACATTTTTAAATGTTCCTAGAGTTAATCAATTCATGGAACGTGAAGGTCGCAGACCCCGTCTTCTTGTGGCAAAAATGGGACAAGATGGCCACGACAGAGGAGCCAAGGTCATTGCTACAGGATTTGCTGATCTTGGTTTTGATGTGGATATAGGCCCTCTTTTTCAGGTATGTATTGAAATTATTTTCAAAAGTATAACACATTCTGCATTTTCCAATGTATATAATTCACTTAATTTATGACTAAAAATAAAAACTCATGTTAACTCTGATGTTTGTGAATGTAAATGTCAGTTGAGAATGAAATGTGTGAGGCTTTGGATGGTGAAGCTACCTTAAAGGCTTTATTTTTGTAGTCTTTGAGTGTCAGTTGGTATTTATGGTCAGTAAAGATTACCATGAAAATTCCTTGGGGAAATTTTTTTGTTCTTAGACTTAATTGGTGAATTCCAGTCCCAGAAGCACATACAAGATTGGTGTTCATTGTATCAGTAGCTTCAATATCACTCAAAATGTGACAATAAGGGTCTGGGAAGTGACAGGTATAATTGTGGAACGCTGAGGAAAGAACCCCAGTGCTTTGTTTCACCCTTACCTGTCTCTGCCTTCTGTGTGCTCAGACCCCCCGTGAAGTCGCCCAGCAGGCTGTGGACGCAGATGTGCATGCTGTGGGCGTCAGCACACTTGCTGCTGGTCACAAAACCCTCGTTCCTGAGCTTATCAAAGAGCTTACTGCCCTGGGACGGCCAGATATCCTTGTCATGTGTGGCGGTGTGATTCCACCACAGGTATTTTTCTTCTGCATACTTTTCTGCATATATGTACATGTTCACATCTACACACATAGACACTCACACACAGCCTTTACTGGAGTTACTAACAGGAGTGCAGGTAAGGATTTACTTACAGGAGTCGGGGTGACTCGAAAGCAGATGCGTCACTAAAAAGCCCTCCCTGACACTGGCGAAGACTTAAGAAAGCTGCCTCCCTGGAGCTCTCTGCAGGACTTAGACAGCTTTGCTGCTCAGTCTCCTCCAGCAGTAGTACACTGCTTCTGTCGCCTTGGGGTGGGGTCCTTGTCAATCTTGCAGCTTTCAGCTATCCCAGGCGTGTGAATTTTGTTTTCTCCTGAATCTTAGGAATCGCCTTGCTTTTCCCTCGAAGAAAGGTTTCAATGATTCGGAGGAAATTGCTATGTAAGACAACACATATATATATACTGCCTACCCCCATGCATATGTATCAGGCTATGAAACTGGAGACAGTGCAGGACTGAAACATGCACAGACAGACAGACAGACAGACAAAAAGATAGTAGATAGATAGATAGATAGATAGATAGATAGATAGATAGATAGATAGATAGATAGATAGACAGACAGGTGGGCAGGCAGGCCGACAAGCAGACAGACAGACAGACATAGAAAAAAAATATATATATATAGAGAGAGATACATAGATAGATAGGCAGGCAGGCAGGCAGGCATGTTTCTAAGGATGAACTGGTTTTAGATACAGAGGCAAGTTATGCCTCAGTGATTTCACTGGTAAATTCTGCACACAGTGAGCATTGTTATTTTTTTTTATTAAGGTTATATTTTAATTCATTATATAAAATTTAATTTAGCTTTTTTCAAAAAATTGTATGAGAAAACCACCAGGAACTTATGATAGCTCTCTACCATCTCCATATTTAGTTAACAGTGGCAGAGAGATGCAGATAGAAGCAGTGAACTTCCCAATATAGAGAGAAAGATGGTGCAAATGAGGTGTGTTTGTACCTGGGCAGCAGTATAGAGGCTTTGGATGGGTCTTTTAGGTAGCTTGCATCTGTTGGAGAGTTCCTCATCCATTTTATTGATAGCCCCATCCTTGAATGCTTCTCTACCTCATAGTTATGTCCTTTGCATAGCTTTGTAAACTCCTTTACTAGTAAAACTATTTTGATTGAAATAACTTTTCTGGAGTAAAAAATAACCATACTGCTAGCACATGAAATCAGCTTGTCCTGAATATTATAGGCAATAAGGAGAGGAAGTAGATACTCAAAAAGGAAAAGAGAAATAAATGATATCAATTAATTATCAATGAGGTGAAAGAACACCACCCCGTGTTATTGCTGTTGTGTAGAAGAATCACTTAAGATGCAAAAGGACCTATTCCCCACCTGCTTTCCAATGATAACCACTTTTCCTTTTTAATTGAGATTAGGAAAAAATTGGTTTGGAGTGTATAGGAAAGTAGATGCTTGTAGGTGCTGCATAGACCCCACTAGAATATCCATCAGTAAAATACAATTTCGCATCTAGGTGTACAATCTTTATTCCTCTATTATACCTCACAAAATAGAATAGTGAGTTTATATTTTATTAAGAAATGAGAAAGTAGATTTGTATGAGGCTGAGATGATAAGGCAAGTGGCATCTTTTTTTTGTTTTCTTCCTACATCAATAAGTTTTTTTTTTAAATTTTTATTCTGTTACTGTAACAGATTTTCAAAGTGAAAAAAAGCTATTTTAACTCACATTTTTGGAGATTTCAGTCCATTATCTATTGTTCCTATTGTTTTGGGGAGTCTATGTTGTAGTAAGGAGACCATGAAGAAGGACAGTTAATCACCTCAGGGTCCAACATGAAAGATGAAGAAAGAATTCTCAGGCTAGTGACCCAAAACTCCTGTTAGATTCCACCTGTACCGCTTTAACACCTTGCAGTCATGCAAAGGCCTGGATCCAAACCTTTAATAGGTGGGCCTTTGAAGGCCACTAATTGAACTATAGTACTGGGTGTGTGTTAAATGCTCTTGTTACTCAACTTAAAACCACTTAGCTATTGAATTAGAAAGTGTAACACAGAGTGTTGAATCAAGCAGATGTACCATTTCCAGATGTAGCATTTACAGTTTCTGCAGTTTGATTAAACAGTCCCCATCTTCAGTACTGTGAACTCAGCCAAGATATTGGCCTCTTTGCATCCTTTTCCTCAAGTGCTTTAGGCTAGCCGAGAGAACACATGGATCCTAGGTACATTTTAAAGCGTGATCTGGCCTGCTGTGTGGAAGACATTGTGAAGTACCTTTTAATTTGGAGAAAATTCCAAATTAATACCTAAGGTGCAAGAATAAAAACAGAATAAACAACGTCCGTGTGCCCTTTGCCCACATTCTGGTATTGCTAACGTCTAACCCACCCACTAAAACCTGTGTGAGAATTAGGCAACTACGACCTTCCTTTGAGTTAGAGAATTTCAGAGTTCCCCAAAACTCACCAGCTGAATACACCATTCCATGTCTGTAGCTCAGCTGTCAGGGTAAATGCCATGAAACACTGCATTATTAGGAAAGGAAAAGGAGCTGGCAGCCTCTCATTGAGCCTCTTCTCAACCTGGAGCTGGTCGTTACCCGATGCTACAGTCATTATTATGAGCTCCTAAACAAGTAGCACCTGCTCTTTCAAGCAGTGCTGTGTTTTCAGTGCTGTAGGGCCAGTACTGCGGATATGAAGATGATTGGACATGCACTCTGTTCTCAGAAATTCAGGCAAGAAGGACACAGGTTCAGGAGTATGTGTTAAATGCTATTGCAAAGCATCTACTATTGTAAGAAGAGTACAAAGGTAGGAAAGGGTACTTGGCAGGTAATTGGAATGGTTTGTAATTTATTCTCTAGTTTTGACCATTTAAAAATGGGAGAAAAAGACCACTGTTGCAACAGTTGAACAAGACTAGACCATCTGTCCTGTATGGTAAGGGTCAAGCTTCACAGCATACCCTAAATTTGCTATTGTAGCTAAATGTGTTCTGCTGTTAACAGAGCCTCAAGCGCGTGGCGGTGCTTGTGTTCTGGGAATCCTTACACTAAAACAGTAACTGTCATTAATTAAGCTAATGACTGTAGCAGGACACAAAAACAACCAGTCCTCCTAAACAGAAAGCTGATTTATGAGGCCAGATTCATGATGTCACTGTTCACTGGTGACAGAGACATGTCCAAGAGAAAATAGACTGATACTAAGTTTAATACAGAGAACGATAAGCAGTGAGGATTTAAAGAATGGAAAATTAGGTTTTAAAGTACAGTTCCTTCTCGTTAGGGCCACATAGCTTCACATTGCAGGCAACAACAGGCAGTTTCTGGTTTAGACATGGGGGTCTGAGTGTAATGTTGCTGGTTATTGTTAACTGCCCCATCAAGAAAGGCTCCGCATGCAAACAATGTACCAGCTGAGAAAGCTTTGGTCATTGGTGAAGAAGAAGAAAGGGAAAGGTGTACACACTCATGCAGCACATATGTATGAAGTATGTTTCTTCGAAGTTGGAATGATATCTCTATTAACCAAGTAAATATGTCTAACAGGATTATGAATTTCTAAAAGAAGTTGGTGTTTCCAATGTATTTGGTCCTGGAACACGGATTCCCAAAGCCGCCATTCAAGTACTTGATGATATTGAGAAGTGTTTGACAGAGAAGCAACAATCTTTATAACATCTGGATCTGTAGTTATGACCAAAGAAGATAATAAAGCTATGTCTTCAGGTAATTCCAACATCTGTTGTTGTGCCTGTCTTGGCAGCCTCGCAGTAAAAGACCCTGATTATAAACATGCAGTTTTGCTAATACACATATTTAAAGAATATGAGTTTAAAAGTAAAAATCCCTAAAAATTATCTATACCAAATATTTCTTAAATACATTATTTTGAAAATTAAAATGGGATACTGCTAAGGAATAACTAGTAAAACAATTTCTTAAAAATAATTAAACTTTTATTTTGTTTTGCTTTTTGAGGCAGGCTCTCACTATGTGTCCTTAGATATTCTGTAACTCACTAAGTAGACCAGGTTGGTCTTAAACTCGTAGAGACCTACCTGCCTATGCCTCCCAAGTGCTGGGATTAAAGGCTGTGCCAACATGCCTGGCAAAATTGAACTCTATATATAAACAATTTGACTGATTCCTTCTGTCAATTTAGTGTTGATTTGGGTACTAGAATCTCAGGTTTCTGTGTTAATGAGTTAGCAAAATAATAACACTTAAAATCTTGGAAAAGATAGTGTGGGGTATTTATGAATGGAAATAGATTGGGATTATGAGCCTCAGCCAGATCTACTATTGCTTCAATAAAAATATTGTGTCACACCCTGCACAATGAAATAGGGAACAGACAGACACGCCTTTTAGAATTGTTCAATTCCTCCTTAGCATGAGAATGCGGTATTGTTAATATCAGGCCTGCCTCCAAACTCAGGAAAAGATGTTTGTGAACGCTTTCTTAAATAAAGTGCTGATGGTCATGTGGATTCTTCTAGAGTGCTGATTTAAGTCTGTTACATGAAATCAGTAAGCCTTCAGATCTAGAAACAGGCTCATTTGTATAGATTGTCTTATTAAAGATGAGTTACAAATATAAAAATAGTCCAAAGAGTTCTTAGTGTGGCCTTAAATAACTCATTCTTTAAAGGAAGAGAGTTGTTCTTTGTTAGGATGTGTTCAATGAAGGTGAAGTAAGAAATGAGGGTACTTCTGTAAATTTCCGTATTATAAGTCAGATAGTAGGATTTTGAAGAGCATAATCATATATTACTGTGGAATTAGACTACACTATAATGCAGTTTAATTATCAGAACAGGACTCATGGAGGGCATCATGACTACTATTGTTCCCATTTCAGAGATGAGCAGTGTGACTTCATGGTCAGCAATATATTCATTGTGTTATCTTATGTACCTTTTATAAAGAAATATATATTCAATAAATATGTTGTTCCTTTGATGTGTTCCATTGTGTGACTGGTAACTTGATATATATACCATGCTTTATATATTTGTAATTTCTGACATTTCTCTTTGAAGACCACTTTGAGAAGAACAGTCATCAAAAGCTACCAGATTTTATGTCTTTCATGTGTTTTTTGCTTAAATCACAAAGCAATAAAGTCAATAATCTCACTATTTGAAAATATTTCCTGAAGTATGCAGAAACACAATGCATAGGGTGGTAAATTTGGCTTTGCACTTGAGTAAGTGTTTATCTCTATTATATGTAGAAAATGTCAGCATTTAAACATTTTACTATTCCTTTATTTCAGAACATTCCTAAGGAAATATTCTGTCCAACTTTTTTGTCTTTGCATAAAAACCTCTGTGTTTACCAATTGGCACTTTTGAATTAGACGATGACCAAGTATACAGAGAAAGTGAATGTTCCATGGTCATCACGTTACAAAACAGAAAGGGATTAGGAAGGCATCCGCTAACTTACGCCTTCTTGATGGGACTGAAATCAAAACAGAAGGTTTTAGTGATATTATAAAACACATTCAAAATACACTGCAATGAGCATTTACTGAGATACCTGGGTCAAAGGTTAGTGCCTCCACAGCTGCTAACACATTCAGAGACACATTTTAGCCCGAGCATTCATCTTTTATCAAATGTTGGTTTTGTGAACCATAGTATGGGCCAAGGTGACAAAGTCATATACCATGTGGCATAGAACACAAATCTTTTAAGTATGTGCAGATAAAGAATAAACAGATCAGTGAGAAGCAGTAGACCCTTGTACACACAGTGTGGAACTGCAGAGAGAAGAAAACCTCCATTTCAGTTATGGTATAATAACAACAGTTACCAGGGAGAGGGATGTGTCTTTATGATTTAATATGAGGAATTTGCTCCCACAACTGAACAGAAACTACAGAAGATCCCAAGGAGGCAGCAGTTGTCAGGCATAAACTGAGACACGCTTTCTGAAGTAGGTGGGGTCAGGAGAAGATAATGTGGTTCTGAGACAGCAACTGCAGGTCCAGCCACTGTTCTAGTCTATTCAGGAAAGGTTTTTGGCTCCTTCAAAGAGCTCCTGAGTGGATCAGATGGGCCATTTAGGATCCCCTCTCATTTGATTAAAGTCAACTGAATAAGAACTTGAATTATAACATAAAATTCCTTCTCAGTATCATTAAGGATTCAGGAATGATTGATTTAGAGTGAGTGTGTGTGTGTGTGTGTGTGTGTGTATAGAAGGAGCCGTGGGCAGGCCTGCTTTTCGTCCCGCCTGGCTCTCGCACAGCTAGCTTAGCCCCGGAAATAACACACAAACTGGATTCATTTAAACACTGCCTGGCCTGTTAGTTTTAGCCTCTTATTGGCTAAGATTAAGTCATTTCTAATAATCTGTGTAGCAACACGAAGTGGTGACTTACCGTGAAAGATTCTAGCCTACATCCGTCTTGGGTCGAAAAACCATGGCGTTTGACTGACTCTGCTTCTTTTTCCCAGCATTCTGTTCTGTCTACTCTGCCTATCTAAGCTGCTGTCCTATCAAAGGCCAAGGCAGTCTCTTTATTTGACCAATGAAAGTAACACATAGACAGAAGACGCACCTACATCATATGTGTCTGTCTGTCACTTATTCTGTGTACATGCATTCCACAGAACTGACTGTTTTTATCTTTCTACTGTAATCTCAGGTGACAAACTCTGGAAGCCACCTAACTAGAGATACTGTATTAGCAGTTAGAGGCTGGTTTTGAATTCCTGCATGGAGAAGGCACACGAACCAGAGAGTCACAATCTGTTTTTGTTACCCAACATGGCAGTCCCACATAAAGAAACTGTGGTGGAATTTCATTTATATTTTAATAATAAAGCTTCCTGAAGATCAGAGAGTAAAACAGCCCCACTGGTCAGTCTTACCAACCAGGCAGTAGTAGAAACACATTTAATCTCAGTAGCCATACTAGTTTGCTGTAGAAACCAGGCAGTAATGGTTCACGCCTTTAATCCCAGCCCTAGAGAGGATTATAAAACAGGAGGAGACAGCTCTCAGACAATCTCATTCTGAGATTCCTGGAGGCAGGATGGCCATTTTGGGCTCAGGAAGAAGTAAGAGCCAGTGACTGGCTGCTTTGATTTTTGATCTTCAGGTTGAACCCCAATTTCTCTTTCTGAGTTTTTATTCTTGCTTCAAGAAACAATTAAGTATGTATTTGGTGATAGAAAAACTGAGGAAGAGTGACAATGATGCTGATTCAAACAGCTTATCTCCAAGCTAATTTGGAAATGTTCCTTTGCAAAACCAGTCATTTCGAAATGCTCTTGTTCTCAGAGTTCCTTTACTGTTACTAGTGAACCTCTCATTGTAGACAGATATTTCTGTCCTGCCTGGTCCCACAGCCATTCAGTCACAAAGAAACACACAGAGGCTTATATTAGTTATAAACTGTTTGGCCTGTTTTTAACTAACTTATTATTTTTTTTTTTTTAGATTTTCGAGACAGGGTTTCTCTGTAGCTTTTGGTTCCTGTCCTGGAACTAGCTCTTGTAGACCAGGCTGGCCTCGAACTCACAGAGATCCGCCTGCCTCTGCCTCCCAAGTGCTGGGATTAAAGGCATGCACCACCACCGCCCGGCTAACTAACTTATTTTTAACTAACTCTTGTAACTTAAGTTAACCCATAATTCTTATCTATGTTTAGCCACATGACTTGCTACCTTTTCTCAGTGCAGCATTCTCATCTTGCTTCCTCTATGTCTGGCTGGTGACTGCATCTCTGCCTTTCCTCTTCCCAGCATTCTCCTAGTCTGATTGCCCAGTCTGTATGTCCTGTCTGGCTACTGGCCAATCAGTGTTTTATTAAACTAACATGAGTGACAGATCTTTACAGTGTACAAGAGAGCATTGTCCCACAGCGTTTCACAGCTGGGATTTGTAGGAATGTGGTGTTAGAATTCAACTTCAGCCCTCCTCCCACAGATACTCTATATATTGAGTAATAGACTACTCATGCCAGGAGTTGTTATCGGGGAAGCTTGTTCACATAAAATGGGTGGCCACATTTCCTGTTGCTATGCTCTTTCTGCCTCGGAACCAGCGAGCCTGGGTGCAAGCTCTTGCTGTAAAACCTCCAATGAAGAAGTTGTAAGAACAGACCTCCACTTCTACAGCCATGCTGTTTGTCTCTGGTGATGGGGCCTGAACTCTCTTCAAAGCCCTCACCCTGTTGTTGCTTCTCTGTCCATCCATAGTGTTAGTAATTTTTCTGAATTATTAGTAATTTATTCCTCAATAGTACACCTAGATATTCTTTGGAAAAATCTGCCCCATCTAAAACTTAACAAGTTTATATGCTGATAATAGCCTTTATCAGCTAGACTATGCGCAACCTTGACTTTTCTCGCCAGGACAGAACATGCAACTGAGTTCAATTTTTCTTTTTTTAACTTTTAAATTTTGTTAGAAAGAAGCAAGAATAGCTGTTGTACCCAGTCAGGACCCCCCAAACACCCAAAGACTACCCAAAGGCCAAAACCGATGCAAAAACAGAGTCTCTCTCTTTTTCTCTCCCTCCCTCCCTCCCTCCCTCCCTCCCTCCCTCCCTCCCTCCCTCCCTCCCTCCCTCCCTCTCTCTCTCTCTCTCTCTCTCTCTCTCTCTCATACTGGTATGCTGGGGCTGACCATCCTGCACAACAAGATAGCAAGCGAGAGCGGGAGATTGGCCTTCTTTTAAGCCTATTGAGGGGAGTGTCTAAGGAAGTTAGGTCATTTTAGATATGATTGGCTTAAGGAAGTGGAAATCATATTAGTACGTCTTAATTGGCTAGGGTTAGTTAGGGATTGATTAGTCAGGGCTGTAGCTTTTCATTTTGGGGCAGGTCCTGTCCTTGATCTGCTGCAGAGGCTGGTTAAGGCCTGGCCTAGCCTAGTACTGCATGTACCAGGCCTCCCCCTTGCTGTTGGGGTGTTAGAGATGGATTGTCCTTTACTTGTGGCTTTTCTCAGAAACTGCTTGTTCAGTCTCAGGAAACTGAAATCAAGGCCTGATCTCTGAGAGAAGATTGAGCAGCCTGTTGCTGCATTTGCTTGGTTTTTTTCAAGCTTTGTATATGTTAGTGGGGTACAGCATGATGTTTTGTTAAATCCATCATTGCGTCATGATTCTATCAATGTAGTTTCTGTATTCATCACCTTGAATTTCCATCATTCCTTTATGACAATGAATGTAGTTTTAAAAAGTAAACTATAGAAGTTGAGCGAAGAGAGACTGTGCCAAGACTGAAGAGAGCTGAGGTAGAGGATGGGAAGTTGGTTAACCAGTGTAACATGGAATTGGGGTAGGGTGGATAAGTTGTGGGTTCTTACAGCATCATTTTTGAGTGGAATTCCGAAGGTTTGAGTGTAATGTCTTAATTGACTCCGGCTGGGGGAGATTGAATTTTCCTCGTCCTGTTCAAACATTCTGCTTGTTGGTTTTCCTTTGCTTGTGCTTCCTTGCCTGAATTTCAACCTTCATAGACCGTGAAATCTTCCTTGACATTTTCTCTGAGAGGTAACTCCTTTTCTGATACTATACCCTGCAGGTATAGTCCTTGTTGCCTTGTCCATCTGAGCTCTGATCTCATTTCCTTGTCTCAATGAGACTGGCATACTCTACTTATGTTTAGTTTCCTATATGGCATGAGTAGATAACTCTCCAAGCAGTAGAGTAGGCCCAAACAAAAAGATAACAGTGATGGCAAAACTAAACAATATACAAAAATGATGTTGGATGCTTACCTTGTACCATTCAAATAAAATGTAACACAAATTGGACCAAATATAAAAAGAAGAGCTAACAAGAGACTGAACTTGACTGTCTCTTGACAGTCTTTTGAATGCGATATCAAAAGTACAGGCAATATCAGGGGGAAAATAGAATATTTTGACATCATAACAATAAAAAATATGTTTATTTCTGTCCTGACCCAGTAGTTGTTCAGTAGGGAGTTGTTCAGTTTCCATGAGTTTGTGGACTTTCTGATGTTTCTGTTGTTGTTGAAATCTACCTTTAATCTGTGGTGGTCGGATAGGAAACAGGATATTTAAATTTTCTTGTATCTATTGGGACTTCCTGGGAGACTTTTGTCTCAGGGGAGGTGGGCGTTGGATGTGGAGGACAGGGGAGGTGGAAGGAAGGGAGGGAGGGGAAACTGCAGTTGGAATGCAATATATAAGAGAAGAATAAAAATAAAAATAAATTAAAAATGTATGCCTCAAAGTACATTATCTACACAAGAAACATGGAGCTTGCTCAATGAAAGAATTAAGGTAGGAATGTGTTTTTATAAGTGCCTGATCTGCAGAATATATGAATAGTTTCCAGTCAAAGGTCACAGCAAAAGAGTAAATATTCCAGTTGTAGGCAAAGGGGGTGGAGTGGCTAGATGGTACTGAGGTTACAAAGGCACTTGTCGCTCTCGCAAAAAATCTGGATTCTGTTCTCAGCACCACATGGCTTCTGCAGCAGCAGCATGCATATGGCACACATTCGTTTATGCAGGCAATACATACACATATGAAAGGAAAATGAATCTAGAAAATAAAAAATGGACAGAATTTGACAGGGATTAGAGATGGCGTGTGCATCTGGGTTGGGTTGGGAAGACTAGGGGTGAATGTCCCCAAAATACAGTGTCTGCATGTATTCCATTCTCAACGAATTAATGAAAATATTTTTTTTAAAACTGGGCAAAGGACTTAAACAGACATTACTCCAAATCAATCCTGTAGCTGTCCAAAGCACAGGAGAAGATATTCACCATCACTACTTCCTAGTCTTTAAATGAAAATCAATACCAAGCGGCATTTCCTTTCCCCCCTGTAAGAATGTCTGTTCCATAGTCTAAAAGTCATGGGGGAAATGAATACCTTGTTCATTTCTTGTAGAAACTTACTGTGGCTCATCTATTGTGGAGAACAGTTTAAGCCCTGCAGCTAACTAAACATGATTACACTTGTAGGTGTGTAGGCATGTTTTTGTTTTTTAATCTTTTAACAAGGTGAGCACGGGGAATCAAACATATTTGTGCAACAGCTGTCCTGTACTGACTGTCACCCCAGTCTGTATTTTGAATTCTGAAATATGATGGTGTTTGTGGGTTCGGTAAGGGAATCACTGCCCAGTTTTCGTGATAGAATTCATGACTTGATAAGAGTCCTGGCCCCACTACAGTAAGATGGGAACTATCTTCCACATGCCACGTGACAGAGCCTGATGTGTTGATCTTTTAATTCACCACTTTATTTTTCCTTTCATTTTACATACCAACTGCAGTTCTCCCTCCCTCCCCTTCTCCTGTCCTCCTACCTCCCTTCATCCCACTCCCCATCCACTCCTCAGAGACAGGAAGGCCTCCCTTGGGGAATCAATGAAGTCTGGCATACCAAGTTGAGGCCTGACCACCCCCCCCCCACCCCGCATCAAGGTGAGCCAGGTATTCCACCATAGGGAATGGGCTTTAAAAAGCCAATTCATGCACCCAGGATAAGTCCTGATCCCATTGCCAGGGGCCCCAGAAACAGATCAAGGTACACAACTATCACCCATGTTCAGAGGGCCTGGTTAGGTCCTATGCAGGTTCCCCAGCTGTCAGTCCAGAGTCAGCGAGCTCCCACTTGCTCAGGTCAGCTGTCTCTGGTTTTCCCCATCTCTTCAGCTGAACTCCAGGAGCTCAGCCCAGTGTTTGGCTGTGGATCACTGTATCTGCTTCCATCAGTTACTGGATGAGGGTTCTATGATGACAATTAAGGTAGTCACTAATCTGATTACAGGGGAAGGCCAGTTCAGGCACGCTCTCCACTCTTGCTTAGAGTCTTAGCTGGGGTCATTCTTGTGGATTTCTTAGCGCCAGCTTTCTTCCTAACCCCATAATGGCTTCCTCTATCAAGATATCTCTTTTATTGCGCTTCTACTCCATCCCTCCCCCAACTCAACCATCTGTATCCCTTATGTTTCTATTTTACACCCCATCTACTCAATTTACCCAGGAGATCTTAACTATTTCCCCTTCCTGAGGCCCTCTATACATGTCCCTCTTAGGGTTCTTCTTGTTACCTAGCTTTTCTGGGGCTGTGGATTGTAGCATGATTGTCTTTTGCTTTGCATCTCATACCCACTTATGAGTGCATACATACCATGTTTGTCTTTCTGGGTCTGGGTTACCTTACACAGAATGGTTTTTTCTAGTTCCACCCATTTCAAGATGTCATTGTTTTTTACTGCTGAGTAGTGCTCCATCATGTAAATGTATCACAATTTCTTTAGCCATTCTTCAGTTGAGGAGCAGCTGAGTCTCCAGTCCATTTATTTATTTATTTATTTATTTATTTATTTATTTATTTATTTGTTTGTTTGTTATTTCTCTATGTAACAGCTGCCTCTGCCTCCTGAGTGCTAGGATTAAAGTCTTACACCACCACTACCCAGTGACTTATCTATTTCCAAACTTTAAAACTAAACATCTTTTCTAGGCTATCAAGTCTACAAGACATTATTTTATCAATCTGACAGATAGACATCGATGTTCATAGTGGCATTATTTGTAAAAGTGAAAAAAGGCAGAGGCAATCCAAGTGTCTGTCTACTGACAAAATGTGGGATGCATTTGCAATGGAATATTCCACTGGAATAGAAAACAATATTAATACATACTACAATATGGACAGAACTAGAAGGCATTGTGCTAAGGAAAACAAGCAAGTCACAACAGACAAAGTCTGTATGCTTCTACTTGTATGAGATTCTTAGAGTACTTACATGCATATAGGAGATTATTATAGAGCTATATACAGAATCTCAACTGAAGAGGATAAAAAAGTTCCTGGAGGTGGGTAATGGTGTTGATTATAAAACAATATGAATGCGTAAAAATCTATAGAATTGATATAATCAATTTTGCATTTTTCATATCTTATTATGATTATGTATTTGGGATGATAATGCCCGGCTCTATCTAGTCTCTAGTCCAAGTATAGATGTTAGTATTTTCATTAATCTTTTAGAAATTCCATTAAAACTTTTTCATGTATATGTTTTAATTGCATACTTGTGTACCTAGTGCCTGCAGAGGTCAGAAGAGGACTGGATCCCATGGAGCCGGAGTTACAGATGAGTGTAACCTGCCATGTAGGTGCTAAGAACCAAACTCAGGCCCTCTGGAAGAGCAGCTGGTCTTAACTGCTGACCCACTTCTCATTGTGTATCTCCTACTGCTGCTATATTTAAGAAAAATGAAAAAATGGGAAGGTGTGAATCATAGAAAAAAGGCAGATCATTTAGAAAGCTGTACAGTTAAAGGATTTGAGTTTTTACTCTTAAGGCTGCAAAGAGCCACACAAGAATTTTAACTCTATGGAGAAGACGTGTGTGGTATAGCACAGCTACGGTGTGTGCGCTGCTTTCCATGGAGAAGAGTGGAGATAAGAGTTAAGAGCTTCCTATAGGGATGTGTCAGAGAGAGTCTAAGCATGTAAGTTTATCTCCTTAGGTACTTTCTTCTCAGATATGCCTGTGATATAGAGGATATGATCATACTTTAAAAGACTGACTTGTAGAAACTGACTTTTATCCTTAGAAAGACCTCTATTATTTGCTGTGGAAATCTGCTGTCTCCCACCACCTAATTTGTTGTTCTGAAGATTTAAAAAAAATAGAGTATCTTTTGTCTTCCTTCAACAGTTTCATATATACATCATGACTTCCAACTTCCCCCGTCAATCCCTAGGCACCCCAACACTCCTATTCCTGTATCACTCTTTTAATTACTGATGATTTCATGATTGAAGACACGGGTATAATGTCAAAATAAAGGAAATTTAAGTTCTTGAATTTTCATGGCTCAAGACTAGAACTTTAAATTGGTTATCAAAAGAACAAATAATCCAATGAAAAAATGGAGTACAGACCTAAACAGAGAACTCTCAACAGAGTAATCTAAAATGGCTGAAAGAAATGTTCAGCATCCTTAGTCATCAGAGAAATACAAATCAAAACAACTCTGAGATTCCATTTTACACCTGTAAGAATGGCCAAGATCAAAAACACTGATCACAACTTATGCTGGAGAGGTTGTGGGGTAAAGGGAGTACTCCCACATTGCTGGTGGGAATGCAAGCTGGTACAACCCGTTTGCATGTCAGTGTGGCGATTTCTCAGAAAATTAGGAAACAACCTTCTACAAGTCCCACTTTTGGGTATATATCCAAAGGATGCTCAATCATGCCACCAGGACATGTGCTCAACTACGTTCATAGCAGCATTGTTTGTCATAGCCAGAAACGGGAAACAACCTAAATGCCCCTCGATTGAAGAGTGGATAATAAAAATGTGGTACATTTACACAATGGAGTACTAAACAGCAGAAAAAAAATAATGACATCTTGAATTTTGCAGGCAAATGGATGGAGCTAGAAAACATTTTGAGTGAGGTAACCCAGATGCAGAAAGACAATTATCACATGTACTCACTCATAAGTGTTTTCTAAACATAAAGCAAAGAAAACCAGCCCGCAAATCACAATTCCAGAGAACCCAGACAACAATGAGGACCCTAACAGGGACATGCATAGATCTAATCTACAAGGGAAGTAGAAAAAGACAAGGTCTGCTGAGTAAATTGGGAGCATGGGAACCTTGGGAGAGGGTTGAAGGGGAGGGGAGAGATAGAGAAGCGAGCAGAGAAAAATGTAGAGCTCATTAAAAATAAAAAAAGACTAGAACTTTGGCTTTTCCAGCACATGGAAAAAATGTCCTTTACAACAAAGCTCTTGGTTCACCTTGGTTATCAACTAGGCATGGCTGGGATGAGGAACCTCAACTAGAGAGGCTGGGTGCCTTGATCAGAAGGGCCTCTGGCCACTTCTGAGAGGCCTCTTCTTAATTGCTAACGACTATAGATTAGTCATGGGCAATGTCATCCTCCAGGAGACGAGTGGTAGGTCACTGAGCATGCCAGAGGAAACAAGCCAGCAGACAACCTTACTCCATACTTTGTGTAAGTTTGTGCTTCAGGCTCCTGCCTTTACTCAGCCTGATGATAATAAATCTGATGAATTCTTCCCTTCGAAGCATGGTGCTTACAGCAACAAGAAACAGATGCACATGAAGCGCGCACACATACATAGGTTGGCATGCAGGTGATATAGCTCACAAGTAGAGGTCAGAGAACAACTTTTGGGATCAGTCTTAAACATTATGGGTCCTGGAAGCCAACTCAGGTTCAGGCTTACAAGCACCTTTATCCTCAATGCCATCTCATTGTCCCTTGGTTATATTTATCACTATGGAAGTTGCTCTTAGATTTTAGAAATATTTTAAAAGAAACATACCCCTCTCCACACCAACAACCCGTTTTTAAATTAAGAATAGTTCTTTGTTGTTTCTCTTGGTTCTCCGATCCACCATTTCTTTTTTCCTTTATGACCTCTAGGTGGCGCTCTAAGCTCAGGATTATTCTATTTCCCTGTTTGACCGATTCTCACTTTTAGAAAACTCTCCGCCTATAGTCACTTTCGGAAAAAGCATGTCTGTTTAATAGTCCATTTAGGCATCATTTGGAGCGTGTTCTGTTGGTAATTGCTTATGAACATGGTGTTCTGCACATGGTTGCTGAGGTGGGCAGTTTATTAGCAGTGCAGCTTCGACAAGATTAATGTTGAGTTCTGTTGGGCAAATCCATCCTTGATTCACATTGACTCATTTTAAGCTACTAATTTTTCTTGTCCTGTGTCATCGCATTTCAAATTTCCTATTGTGCTGACATCTTACTATTCACCATGAAACCAAGCTATGAAATAGAATCAGTTTTACATGTTAAACATAATAAATACTTACTCAGAAATACTTTAAAAGGGTAGTGCAGAAATCAACAATTTATTTCCAAATAGTTCTCTGCTTTATGCTGAAATCAGAGGCAAACTGTTTTCATTGTAACATGCTTTTACTTTGACAAGTATTTGTTAAATTTTAATGTATTACTATATTACTACTTTGGAAAATAAAGCAGTTTAAGGATTGCCTTCTTTTTTTTGCTGTTGTGATTTTGACTTATTGAGACAAGTTCTCACTGTCGCCTTGAACTCACAGCCCTCTTGCCTCAGTCACACAAGTGTGGGACATCAAGTTTGCATGCTAAACACGACGTCTTCAATTTGGCACAGCTGCAAATCCAATAACTTCTCTGTGCCGGTGCAACAAGCAGACAGCTTTGCTGTTGGGTCAACCTGTGAACGTTCAGTCTCACTCATAGTCACTTGGAGAGGCACAAGACCAGAGCAACGTGATGTCAAAGTTCCATGACTTCACATGTTTCTGTCCTATTGTCCCTTCTAGTGCTGTCAGTCCTGCCAGACCACAGGGTCATCAGAAAAATGTTAGTGACATTTTTTTTTTTTGCCAGAGAGAATAAATCAATACCTAGACATTAAGTGTGAAAGATCACGAAGCATATGGCTCTGTCTCCGACAGGAAAATATTCTCCATGATTGCAGATATACCTGGTAAAAGATGAATAGGAAGGTGATGGTTTTAATTCATTTCTAAATTCACTAAGAGAGTGACTGCTAATTTTGAGATTAACTTCAGAGAGACATTTCCATCGTCCTCACACACTGCAAGAGCTGGGTGCCATTTACTGTTCAATGAAAGCATGACAGAGACCCACTAAACTGTTGAGTAGAAGGAGTGGGATAATGTTTAGGATGTCTTTGAACTGTGCAGTAAAAGCAAAATAAAACCTTTACTGAATAGAAAATATTAGACTTTCTGAGAGCCTGAGTCCTGTTGCTATAGAAATCATTATTATGTAACCCCGTATTAAGTATGTATTGCACACCTCATGTCTAACTGATGGAAATGAAAAGAAGTGTACAAGCAGGCCCCATGGCAACTGTGACTGCCTGCTAGGAAGGAGGTCTCTCCTTAGTGCTTCAGAAGGAGAGAAGGAATGGCTGACTGTCTTCTGCGAAATCAAGGAGAGCTCTAAGGAAGACACAACATCTGGAACTTAAACCGAGGGAAGGGTACAGTGGGCGGACGTGTGAGTATGTATAGCATGGATCGATAGAACCACAGCATGTCCACGGAAGAGGGAGCAGTTAGAGCGAAGAGCTTGCGGTCCACAAAAGGCAACGATGGTGAAAATACTCTCTAAGAGTCTGTCTCCTTCATTAACACCTTACCCTGAAACAGCAGTAAAAATGGATTTCTTCCTGGGAGTTTGATGATGTCAAAGTGACATACATATTACTGATGTATCAAAAATATTCCCTATTTCTAAAACATTTCTAACCTTTCACACTTTCTGTATCATGTCTTTGTAAATAAGGAATTTGAGGATATCAACAGACAATAGTATTCTTTATTTTTTTATTTTTTTTTTAATTTTTTCGAGACAGGGTTTCTCTGTGGTTTTGGAGCCTGTCCTGGAACTAGCTCTTGTAGACCAGGCTGGTCTCGAACTCACAGAGATCCGCCTGCCTCTGCCTCCCAAGTGCTGGGATTAAAGTCGTGCGCCACCACAGCCCGGCCAGACAATAGTATTCTAAAATGCCAGTGAAACAGCAATGGAAAAGTATTTTCCTGTGCTTTGCCAACCCTTGGGGCTTAGGGAGCTATTTTTCAGGTTATGGGATACGACCAACCTTCTTTGTGATCCATTGTGATTACTAAAAATATCGGTCATGTCAGAGCAAATCTCCATTTTCAAGGTTCATACTAGAACCCATGATTATTACACTAGATATATTATTGGTCACAAAGAAAATTTACATGTAAGCTATTGACAAACAATTCTTTTGTTTGGTAGACAAAAATACACACAGCTTATGCATATTTGAATAGGCAAAATGATTTATATGGACATTTCTCATTTAAAAAATTGATGTTATATTTAATTGATTGACAAACAAGGAGTTAAGAATCAAAAGAAGTCTTTTGTTTGGTTTTGTTTATTTGTTTTGTCTCAAGACTTTGTTACTCCTAAAATGTCAGCTCATACTATGGAAAACACAATTCTATGTCTATGAGATAACTGCAAACTTGCATTTGCTATGCATCAAAAGATTCAGTCTCTTAACATCCAATTTTTAAGCAATCAGTAGCTAAAAGATTTGTCTTTGGAAGGGAAAATCAAGTATTCTGATATCAGAGTTGCTGCCCAAAGTCCAGTCTCATGAATGCTAGGTTTTACTGGGGACTCACCTCAGGCTGACCACATCTTTATTTTCCCTAAAACTGTGAATGTACTGTCTCATGAACAGAGGTACGTAAGCGGGGGTGTATAATCCGTGTTTTATTATTTTGCACATGTGGGCTTTCATTTTGGAGATGCTCTAAAGAGGTTGGGGAAGCAAAAGTTAATTTATGTAGAATATGGAAAGGAACAGTATCGGGGACCTCTGAGGGCCAGCCTCAGTGTTCCCTCAGGGTCCAGAAGAAGACTTCAGCAAGCTCAGGAGTTAGATCTGAGGGTGAAATGAACTCCCCACCACGTACCTTTCTGTATCAGTTTCATTATTCTCCTTCTGTTCTCCTCCTATTCTGTAAAGTTTCCAATTTATATACACAGGCAGTTCTCTGAGCGTGGACATCCCTTTAGCATTAGAGGTCCCAATGTGATCTCCATGAAAGACTCTTTTCTGACTGCATGTCCTGCCAACTGGAAGGTAGTTGCGGGGAGGTGGCTTCTAATGTATCTCAGGGAACCAAGTAGAGCTTAGATTGTGGGAACCAAGGTTATTGACTGTGTGACTAAGTTTCCCACTGGAGGTCCCACAGAGTGTGTGTGTATGTGAAGGGGATGGCCCAATATACTAGTACATGGGGAAAAGTTGGGCTCACTTTTCCACACTCTGCTGAATCTTGCACCAAAGGAGAGTGCTTCTTGCTTCACAAGAGATCCACTGTGAGAATCAGTTGATATGCAAAAGGTTCATCATGTGAACTGGGTTTGCCTCTATCAGAATGCATTTCTTCTGGTGGGTCAGCCTTCTGCCTTATCAGCCCACATCTCACTGCCTGATTCCTGCAGACTGCAGCAGAGCAGAGGGGACTGGAGCTTATTCTTGCAATAGGTTGGCATCATTCTCTCTCTTTCTCTCTTTCTCTCTCTCTCTCTCTCTCTCTCTCTCTCTCTCTCTCACACACACACACACACATACAGACACACATACACACACACACACATGCACTGTGTTCAACTCAAGCTTTTGTTCTTTCTTCTTTTCTAATATTTAGCCTCAAAGAAAATAAGGATTTAACGAGGTCCTTTTGCTTCACATACCCAGAATTCCTAGTGTATAAAGAAAGACACTTCCTGAAGAGATGATTGAGAACAGGGCTTTTGCACTCTACAAGGACTTCAGTTGAAAGAAATCAATACTGTAAGAAATGCTTCCTACACTATCCTATGGACAGTTCTCTTTTTGTCAAGCTCTTTTTTATCATTAAATAATTTGAAAAGTTTTAGCACTCATGCTTGGATATGTGTGCCTGTTATGCATGTTGGCATGTGTCAAGGTCACTTTGCGTGTGTGCAGATGAACACACTTTGTGTGGGTGTGGGTGTATGTGTGTGTGTGTGTATCTGAAAGAGAAGTACCATAGTTCTGGGTTCTGATGGGTATATTATCTGTCATGTATATGGTTCTGATCCAACATGAAAATGAATTTTCTTTTCTGCTCCTTCAAAGTTCCACTTTCTCATTAAGCCCCTTTAAAATATAGTATCTCATCATGTTGTTGAAGCTTGCTTTAATCTAGCTATCCTCCTGCCTCACCTTCCCAAGTCCTCAACGTAGAGCTCAAAGGCAAGAAGCAGCATAAGGTCTACCTGGAACATGGCCTCCTATGAATTTTGTAAACTGAATCAATTTATTTGTGACTTGAACACTGCATGGGTGGCGGAGGTAACTGTCATTCAGCTTCTCACCAGCAATTGGATTTGGGTGAATCACCTACTTGTTCTTCAGAGTCTCTTTTTTTCTGACTAGTTTTGGTATTTTCCTTAAATCTCTATACGAATGTGCACCCCAGACAGAACCAACCGAGTGCATGTTAGGATTTGCTTCTTAGTAGAAGAAACAGATCTGTGCATTATGCACTCGCAAGTAGACAATGCTCTCCACTTAGCCAATGTGGGAGGGGAACCACGATGAGAATTTTCACTTTGCATTGACTATCAGAGTACTCAGAGGGCACTGGCACCCGAGACATGCTATTTATTTAGTCACTTTCCAAGGTGCGGACTCGTAATTCACAGAATCCATAGCAGCATGGCCCAAGTTCTGCCAATGGATGTGAGTTGAATCACCTTGTCAGTTTTGGAACAATGTCATGAATATAAATGACAAGCTCTCCAGGAAAGGCAACAGATATGCCACTTTGCTACCTTCCACAAAACCTAATTTTCTGTGCAACCCCCAGTGCACTAAAAAAAATAAAATTTAGCGCAGGAGTTGAAGGGTGTTTCCAGATGGCCTTTTATTAGGCCCAAGGAGAACGCTGCTTCTGCTCTCCTTCAGCGGTGCCTGTCACAGCAACGATCTCCACCTTCCTATGCAACGAGCTCTCTTGCTGCATGGCCAGCTAAATGACACCTGGAGGGCAGGTCCTTGAAGTATTTGTTCGGGTGACCACAAATCTGGATTTGCCCTGCTTCCTGGAAGGTCAGACAATGCTAAAGCATCCCGCTTTTTCATTATTTCTGCCTTCTGCCTCTCTGAGGAAATTTTTGCTGAGCGTAGACTAACACAGAACAATTTTGAGTGAACAAAATAGAGTTATGGTCTCGGGGTTTATTCTGCTGAGCACACCCCATTTGTTCGAGACAGAAATTTGTGTTGCAAAGTCAAATCAACAGGATTTTGTCAAAAGAATTCATGGAAGATGGGATTAACTCTTGCTTTTACCTTCCACCTAGCAGAGAAAAGTCCTTGTCTGCTTTCCTTGACTGTCCTTTCCCAGAAGCTTTCCACTCTTCCTGGTTATATCTCTTTTACAAGAACATTCCAGAAGCAAATTTACTTAGAAATATAGATTAAGGGGGGAGGGAATGTAGAAAGCTAGAGAAGAATCAGATCAAAGTGCAATAGCTGTATTTTTGGCTAAATTCTGGGTATCCTCTAGATCTTGACATGTATGGATTTATATAGTTACTGAGAATGTGATGACCAGGACATAACAGTCTTGATATGAGTAGGATTAACTCAGGCCTAATTTAAGGAAGTCAAAAATTCCACTGATCTACAAATCATGGTCCTCCTAAGGGCTCTGCATGAACCAAGGAAAGGGCTATTCCAGTTCATACTTTTAAAGGCAGGACTTGGAGAATAATATGGTACACTGGCCAATATTCATCCTGACTAATCAATGTTCTTGTCAAATATGTAACTATAAATATAGTTTCATTAGAACAGAATTCATTTCCATTATTAAAGACTGCCTTAAGTAGAGAGAGAGGAAAACTGGATGAAATACTTTGGTACAATATAGTGATGTTCTCAGTTGAAATGGAAAGGTGTGGGGGACAGAGAAGGAGCTGAAACAGACGAAGGGCAAGTGACATTTGCCTAGACAGCACTGGCCATTTAACCTTTAACTATCACAGCCATTCGAAGGAGAATGAGTTACGATTCCCACATACAATGAGAAACGAGGCTCAGCATGCTTAAATGGCTTTTCTGTCAAGTTGTGCAGTCATGAGATGAAACCCCGGGGCATCGCCAGGGCTTGCTTCATTTCCACAGATGGCTGCTTCATTCTTTATGCTACCCCTGTCTTCTCTCTGAAGAGCTACTAAGGGCCTGAGCCAGGCTGTTATAGCAGGAGCCTGTCAGCCATTTGTGCTGTTGCTGTTCAATTTAGGTTTGCTGTTCACTTGCTTACAGTAAGTAAGGACTGTTTTTTCCCTGTTGTCCATTCTCATCTGTTCCAAATGACCCACAGACCAAAACTGCCTCTTATCTTTACTAGGAAGCAAAAGAATCAAGTGTTTATTTCCCGATTCATCTGCCTGAGGGGACTTGAGAGTGAGCCATCAGGATAAAAGGGAAGAAGAGGTGTTCAGAGGATGCCAGGTGCTGACTGAGGCCCACTGATGACGATCTCTTAAATATTCTCAGAAGACATACATTTTTTTGTGTTTGCTCAAGGAAGTGTGGTTCAAACCCCAAACGTCAAAACTCTCAACTGGAGCCAGCACAGCAGACTCTGTAGATCACAGTTCACCAGGGTTTGTGATCCTCTCCCATTGTTGATACCACCCTATCTCCCATTTTTCTATCTGGGAAAATGGACAGATAATGAGAAGGTGAAGTAACTCGCCCCAGAGCTTCACAGCCAAGTTGATTTGATGCAATGACCGTGTCCTCGGGTGTTAAGCAGCAATCCCCAAGGATATATTACCAGTAGCTCCTGCGTGCCCAGGGCACTCACCCCATGGATCTTATCCACCTGCAAATTTTAGACTTGGGGCTAGTTCATGCCCTCAAGAAGCTCCCATCAGGGTCTTGAGTGTGAGAATTTTCCCCTCTTACTCCTGTTTGTGTCTTTGTATGTGTTTTTTTGTTTGTTTGTTTTGAGACAGGGTTTCTCTGTAGCTTTTTGGTGCCTATCCTGGAACTAGCTCTGGTAGACCAGGCTGGCCTTGAACTCCCGGAGATCCGCCTGCCTCTGCCTCCCAGTGCTGGGATTAAAGGCGTGCGCCACCACCGCCCGGCTTGTGTGTGTCCTTTTATGGGAGTCTTACCAACCTCGGTGAGAGCCTGTGTCACTGAATTTCAGGACCACAATCACCATTTTATGATGACACACACAGAGAAGAAGATAAAACATACAGAGATAGTTCAGAAAATGTTCCCTTGCAGACACCTTGGAAACATAGCAGCTTGAAGGTTGGAAGGAGGGCAGAGCACAGTGATTATCCTCAGAGGAGAAAACAGGCATCAAAACGATTTGAAGATGAGATAAAAAAGAAAAGAGACCACGATTCTGAGACACGATTGAAGGTGGGGGACATGGAAGTGATTGAAGGAAGAGATACCGGAAGAGTAGAGGGAGAAAAGGAAGGTGGGAAGTGATGTAATTAGATTTTAATTAAAAAAATATAAGAAGTCTCTTACTCATTTTTTTTAAATCAGACTTCCAGAAAATGTGATGATCACTTTGCATACTGTCCTCTCAATTGTAGGCAAAGAGTACTCCTTCATTCCCTGTCACCCAGACCTGAATAATCACACAGAAACTATTTTAATTACAACATTGTTTGGGCTATTAGCTCAGGCTTCTTATTAATTAACTCTTACATCTTATATTAACCCATTTCTATCAATGTGTGTATGACCACGAGGCTGTGACCTACTGCTAAGGTTTCTGCATCTCTCTCCTTCAGCAGCTACATGGTGTCTCCCTGACCCAGTGAACTAAAACATTACATAATCTCTCCGTCCCTTTTTCCAGCTTTCCTTTTCTCCTGTCCTTCTCCTTCCTTCCTCTCTCCTCACAGTAGGAGTTTGTTTTCATTCCGCGTCCCTTATAGCACAAGTTGGCTTCTAACGCCCAATGTAGCTCCAGGTGTTCCTGCCTACCCCTCAAGAGCGCCTGGAACACAGGTGTGGAGCACCAACTGGTTTAAATAATACTGAAGAATATCCTCAGAACTTCATGCACATTAGGCAAGCCCTCTACCAGCTGAGCTACATTCTTAGCCTTATATCAATTCTTTATTTTTTTCATTTAAGTAATTGTAGTTTTAAACTCTATTGATAAGTTCATATTTATCTCAGTGAAGAGTTCTTTAAAGCACCCACCCGACCTCCACACTAACATCCCATCTTCTGCTGTAAGCATTTATGTCAGAGTTGCTATTGTTTCAACATAGGGGTTTTCAGTTTTTATATCTTTAGTCCTGTCACCTCAATATGCATCTTACCTATCTTTTAAAATTTTTATCGTTCCCACAGAGTCAGTATATCTCAGACTCAAGCATGGTTGAGCCTTTGAAACAAACTGTCTAACCACCTTCATTTCTCCGAATGATAATCGGTTTGTTGTAACATTTCAGGCTAGAATATTCTGAAATCCTCCCTAAATTTCTGTGATCCTCTTCTTACACTCTGCCACCTATTTCTGGAGGTTTTCAACTTATGTGATAAAATTAATTGACATAAATATTTCTCCATATTTATGGAGTAGGGTATAATGCAATACATGATCACATGTGTAATGGATGAAATCAGGGTTATAAATATTAACTTCTCAAGCATTTATCATTTTTAATCTGTTAGAAACCTTTGGGTTCTTCTAGTTTCCGATGGAAAAATCATACATGGTTGTATCTGGAGTTACTTTACCGTGGCATAAAACACCAGAACAGATTGCTCTTTTCTAGATCTATTGTGATATTTATTTCCTAATCTTTCTTCATCCTTGCACTTTGAATTATTCCTTGTCTTTACAAACCATTATTCTACTTTCTTTTTTTATTGTGATCAACTTTTATAAATGATCAAAGACGTGTGGTCTTATCTTTGTTCCTAGCTGATTTCACATAATATAATCTCTGAGTTCCATCCAGGTTGTTGGGAAAGTAGGAGAACTTCATTCTTTTCTTAGCTGATAATGGTTCATTTAAGAGCTTCTAAAATAACCTGCAGTGGGCACAGAGGAAAAGGATCTCATACACAGTTGGTGGGGATGTGAGGTGATGCAGGAAAACACCATAGAGCCTTAGAAAACAGAAAATAGAGCTGTGGTGTGATCTGACATTTGCTTAGTATTTATCAGAGATGCATTTCTTTCCAAGTTCAGTGCTTCCACCAGTTTATTCAGAACTACAGTCTTATTATCTTATAAGCGCTCAGTCTTATTGTCTTATAAGCGCTCATCTATCTAAAGGAGAATTTTCCTCTTTCTTATAAGTTACCCTCTTCCCACACTTCCTTCCTTGTTCCCATGGCTACACCATACACTGCCTGGTACTCAGTGGCACACACCTGTGATGCCATCTGGGCTTCCTGCACATCCCACCTCCATTCTGTCTCCTTGATTTGCCTGAATGTGCCCTTAGGAACCACCCTCTAGCCTATTATCCATCAGTTCCTACCTATACATTCCTCTGAGACTGCAGTATTGTTCTCATAGCCAAGAGTTTTACGGCCACCTCTAGTGAATGTACTCACGGATCTCAGCTTTCCTTCACTGTAAAATGTGATGCTGACCACTGTCTATAATTTGTTCATGTCTTTCATCTTTCCCCATGAGCTCATAGCATAGTGTTTTTCTTACCTCACTTAGAGTACGTACTGAATACTGCTTGATTCTGATTTCAAAGGACTAGACTAAGTCCAATTCACATGGTGTTCTCCACAGGCTGTTTTGCATACAGTAGGTGCCCAATTAGTCCTGTGACATCAAGCTTCTCAGCTGTTCTTGTCCCATGTTTCTGTGTTAAAAATGACCATTTCTTTCTTTTTTCTTTTCTTTTTTTAAAAAATATTTATTTATTTATTATGTATACAATATTCTGTCTGTGTGCATGTCTGCAGGCCAGAAGAGGGCACCAGACCTCCTTACAGATGGTTGTGAGCCACCATGTGGTTGCCAGGAATTGAACTCAGGACCTTTGGAAGAGCAGGCAATGCTCTTAACCACTGAGCCATCTCTCCAGCCCCTCTTTTTTCTTTTCTTGAAAGCAGGTTCTCTTCTCATACACTACATCCTGATCATAGTCTCCCCTCCCTCCACTCATTCCAGTTTTTATTCTGTCCCCTCCCCCTCTGCACCCATTTCCC
The DNA here is from genome assembly GCF_950005125.1 of Chionomys nivalis. Lineage (NCBI taxonomy): Eukaryota > Metazoa > Chordata > Mammalia > Rodentia > Cricetidae > Chionomys > Chionomys nivalis. The sequence goes on along the minus strand of NC_080104.1, from coordinate 16,770,830 downwards.
CTCCCTCTCTCATTAGAAGAGAATAGCCCTCAAAGAGATACCCAAAAATGACAAAAGAAAATATAAGAAGATGAAGTCAAAACTATCACATTGAAGTTGGACTCAGCAACTTAACTAGAGGAAAAAAGTTCCAAGAGCCCACTAAAGAGTCAAGACCCACTCGTTCTCACAGTCACAAGTCCCACGAAAGTATTAAGTTAATAGGTCCAATATATATGCAGAGGACCTGGTGCAGACTCATGTAGGCTCTGCGCTTTCTGCTTCAGTCTCTGGGAGCTCAGATGTGAGAAATTGCCATTTCTGCAGTGCTGTTTGTTTCTAGTTTATTTCCTTCCTCTTCACCTTGATCATTAGGGAAGTTTTGGTTGTTTTCATGGTATGTAGCAACTGGTTCCCCCCACTGAGTTTCTGCATAAATGTCACAATCCCAGTTCTAATCAATATCGACGAGCTCCAAATTTGTGTTTCACTGTATCTGTAAAACTGGAAAAAATATTTCATTTGCTCTCTATTATTAGGTTTTATTTTTTTCAGTGGAGTTAACTTTTCTGGTTAGAAATTTGAACAGAAAAAATCTATTTTTCAAAGTAATGTGAAGATGAAATAGGGTAATTTATTTGAAGGTGCTTTAGGAACTGTCAAAACCCACACAAAATGATATGAGTGCTAAATTGAAAACCCTTTGGAACTATAATACACCTTATATCGTGCGACAGATTATAGTCATTGCCCACCCACCCACACCTTATATGCTTTGCTCTCAGAATTCTGGGCTACCTGTTGAGGCTGAAGATGCTTCCAATTCTAATCCTTGCAACACTCATGTTTAGGATCTGGGTATGAGTCCCAAATAGTCAGTAGTTCTACAGTGTCCTGGAAAACACTTTACTCCCAGGAATAAAAGCTCATGAAAATAAAATCCCCACCCTGCTGTGGTTTAATAAAGTTCTGATGACATTCTTAGAACCCCAGGAGAAAAACCAAAATGAAATCCAATAACCTAAGTGTGACAGAGGGAACCCTGTCAATAAAGACACATCCTGCTTTCACTGCTGAGGTTTCATATAGACACTGAAACTGACCTCACTCCAGAATCTTTTCATAGGAGAAAATAACTTTTTTTTCCTTTTTATTAATTAGACCACTTCTTTCCTGCATGTTCTCTTCTTCATAATCAAAATCATTCTACTACATATTTATATTTTCCCTTTCAACATCAAGGTTGAGTTTAGGTTCTTAAATACTCCCTCCCTATTTAATTACTGCAATGTCCATTTCTTGGGCGTGTTTTTGGAAGCGAGAACTCAGGTTTTAGAGTGGAAACAAGGGCAAAGAAATTCCAAGGCAGGGAAATGGGAACAGATTGTTCAGCTCATATAACTGTGTCATTAGTCAGATACCACAGGCCCCAGGCTTGATGAAAACAAGACTTAAATTGAAAAAGACATGCTGTAGGCAAGATAAAGCGATTCCAAGGACGTTAGCTGTTCCAACAGTGGCTCCAAACTGGCAGAGTAAAACATTTCCTTTTCATGTAAATTGTCCAGTTTTTCTTTTAATTACTGATTTCCCTTTTCTCTCATTTCAGATGGCATTGCGTTAAGTTTGTATCATTAGTGACCTATGTTACAACATAGATTCAGGAAGGCTGCCCAAAAAAATATTTTTCGGAAATCTTCAAAATCAAATGTACATTTCTGAAGGAAACACCTATGAATATTAGAAAACTGTTAGTGGAAACTCATGTCATTAAGATAGCTCACCTGAAATTGTTTATCAGACGTGTGTGTGTGTGTGGTGTATGTAGTGTGTGTATGGTTTGTGTGTGGTGTGTGTGTGTGGTGCGTGTGTATGTGGTTTATGTGTGCTGTGTGTGTAGTATGTGTGTGGTGTGTGGTTTGTGTGTGATGTGTGTGTGTGTAGTTTTTGTGGTGTGTGTGTGTTATAGAGCAGGCAGAAGTGAGAGAACATTCCTGCTTTCTTTCTACCATGTGGATTTCAGAGATCAAATCAGGTCATCACATTTGGAGACAAGTGTCTCTACCTGCTGAGCCATGTCCCTATCCATAAAGCTATGCTTTCTAATTCTATCCCAGGCAATTAACTCTTAACACAAAGATAAAATGTATTTTTTTGAATGACTGACAAATACTTTAAGTAAATGATTCTACTGGGATTCAAAAAGTTTATGACCCCTGAAATGGCTTTGTAATGTAATGATTGGTAATAGAAATTGACCAAAATGAAGGCTGTTTGCAACAATACCAGAAACTTCTGGAGCTTTCTTTTAGATGTTTGTATACGGTTCTTTATTGTGAATTATCCCAAGTGACAGACGGAATTTCAGACAGGGAAGTGAACAGCCCTGCTCATATAATTTACATTGAAACCAAATTTACTATGTGTTTCTCCTAATGCTGAGATTTTTAAGTTAAGGCACATTGTTCAATTAAGCAGATTAAGACAAACATGGAGAAAGGCTGTGAAACTGGGAATCACAGATGAAATGGGAAAACTTAAGTTAGCAATGGGAACCCAATTGCAGAAAGCACCCTTAATCTAAAGGTGTCTACAACAGACATTTTCAACGCTGTTGTCTAGAACTGTGTGAGGAACCAGCTCTTGCCAAGACCCAGCCATCATGGACTTGACTTTGCATAATGGCTCCCACAGTATTAACCCCTCAATGACTCCTCATTTCTGCTCATCTTTTCCAATGAAAAGAACAGGATGACATCTTCCTCAATATTAAGTGCACAATAGATATACCAGAGAAGGGAATCACTCCGGAAGCAGTTGCAGGACTTAGCTTTTTGGGAAACTTGGTGGTGCTACCCACAGCAATTTGGAGGGGAAAGGGTTAATTACCAAAACACATAGAGAAACCCAAACCTTCATTGTCAAAATTTTAAATAATCTGAAAATGTTGGTCAATGTATTTTAACTGATATTTCTCCAAGAGAAACATGAAATGGTTAGCAATTTACTTGACATAGAGCTCCAGTTATGCCAGCTGAAAAAGTGCTATAAACAGTGATTTGCATGATAATGTTAACGTTAACAATGCATATGTTGAAATCTCATCACCTTCCCCACCCCTCAACCCCTTGAAATGCACTCCTGTGTTCTCTGCATGAGGGTAGATGCAATATTAAGAATTATTTATGTTTGTTTTTAATTAAAAGGGATGGAGTATAAATCATTAGTGGTCATAATCAATTTCTTTTTTTAAAAAAAACAATAAGGGGAATACAACATAGAGATGATTACTTTGCATTGGTATGGATCATAGTCTATTGATACAAATTTAAGGTCAATTTTGTTATATATTTTTCTGTTCTTGTTTAAGGTATTATGTTTAGATAACTCATTTAAAAGTGTAATGTATAATTAAAATTGCAGATTAATAGGTAGCCATTTATAATAGTCAAACTTGTAGTCATGTTAGGTTATATATATATATACATATATATTTTAGTTAGATAACTTCAACACTTCAAAAACCTATGAAATATGGCATTTAAAATGTTTTAAGAACTTAGACTTTTCTCAACAGTGAGACATGTTTGCTTCTGGCAGAACAATTACTTCAGAGAGGTTAATAGGCATAGAAGAAACTTGTTATGGAATTTTTCTTCAGTGTGACAAGGTTAGCCATTTGGGCAAGAAATTGCTCTTGCCTGGACTGGTTGGTGGTATGCTGTATGAACTAGACATGCAGGATCCACAGAAAAATGACAGTTGAACTTGCCTAAAGAAGGTGAGATTGTTCTTCAAGGTTCCTGCTTCACAAAAGAATCTGACAGACATTCTTCAAGACACAGAAGACAGCAACTGATGAACTTTGCCATTGCAGGGCAGAACAGATCTTCAAATTTCCTGCTTCATTGAAAACTCTGCCAGATACTATGGGCTTGTAGGCTGAAGATGGATGCCCCAATGTTACAGAAAAAGTTTGGGTGACTGCTTTCTCAGTGCTGGGATTAAAGGCATGTACCACCACACCCAGCTCTAAGCTTTTCTTAAATTCCTTTTCACAGTTTGGAAACTTACTTGGATGAGATCTGCCAACCTCTGCCTCCTAAGTACTGAGATTAAAGGCATATATCATCATACTTGGCTCAAAGTTTTTCTCTAGATCTTTTTCGTTATAAATCTTTATTAGAGTTACCATCAAAAACCACACAACAGAGTCTGTATTCAACTTACTCAACTGTTTAGGGATTTTTTTTCTGCCAATGGAATTAATACAAAATTCTTCACTTTAGCCTTGGCAAACTTTTCAGACAAAGGTAAAAAGCAGTCTCATTCTTCACCAAAATATTATAAGAATGATCTCTAGGCAACATACTAAATTTCTTCTCTGAGACCTCTTGAGGTGGCTCCCAAAAGTTAATCGGATCACTTCCAACACCACTGTCTTCTTTGCTTTTGCCCATTAAGCACTACTTAAAGCATTCCACTGCCTTCCAAACCCAAAGTACCCAAGTCTCAATTCCTCCAAACAAACACATGGTCAGGCCTATCACAGCAATGCCCTGCTCCTGGTAGTAATGTCTGTCTTAGTTTGGGTTTTTATTTTTGTGGACCCTGGCAACTCATATAAAACATTTAATTGGGGTGACTCACAGTTTTAGAGATTCACTTTATTATCATCATGACAGGGACGAAACAGTGCTGGAGAAATAGCTGAGAGTCCTACATCTTGCAGGCAACAGAAAGGCAACTGATTGTCACACACTGAAGAAATCTTGAACAAAAGAGACCTCAAAGTGCACCCCCCCCAAGTGAAACACTGCTTCCAATAAAGCCACACTTCCTAAGAGTGCCACTCCCTTTGGAGGCCATTTTCTTTCAAGCTACCACAGTTGGGCAAGAGGGTATGTCAAAGTAGTCTGTGGCAGAGGCAGGCAGATCTCTGAGTTTGAGCTCAGCCTTGTCTACATAGCAAGCTCCAGGACATCTGTGGTCATACCAAGAAACCCTTTCTCAAAAAATAAAACAACAAAAAGTATTTCTTAGCCATTTATATTTAATAGTTTGAGAACTCTTGTTTAATTTTATTCTCTACTAGTCATAGCTTAAAAGAGAGGTAAGTTTATGGTTAGAATAATAGGGGAACTTATTCCTAGAATGTGATTTTGTAATAGTGATAAATGATCTCTGATCTCTAGAGTTCAATTGGCAATCATTAATGATGCTAATGCCTTCACTAAAAACCATCTTGGTGAGTTTCAGCCACACTCTTCAGGAATACTCTTTCAGGTTTATCTTTTGAACCTTTTTAATTTAAAGTTAATTTTATTAATTACATTTGAGGTTCATAATATCATTTAATACAAACAGGAAATTATTACTGCAGTAAAGCCAACTAAGATTTGTACTATTTCATAAAATTACATCATTCAGAGATAAGTATAGCTAAAATATATATTTTAAAACTTATTCTTTTTAAAGCATTGTTTATTTTAATTCTTTGTGTGTCAGTGCTTATCTGCATGAATGTATGTGTACTATATGCATGCTTATTTGCAAAAAGGTTTGAAAAGGCATTAGATCTCCTAGAACTGGAATTACTGGGATTGGAGACAGTTGTGAACAGCTATGTTGATTCTGGGAATTGAACCCAGGTCCTCTGTAAGAATAGCAAATGTTCTTAACCACTGAGCCATATCTCTAGTCCAAGAATGCAAATTTTATTTTTACGTAATTCCCTAATACAATACAACATGATGCCAATTTACAATCTAATTAAATATAAAACAGAGCGGAAGTAATATCTATTGGTTTTCATTTAATGGGGGCACTATATTTCTTGATATATTCATGCTGTGCCTCTGTTACAATGGTGTGTCTTTGATGTAAAAATAGTCCCAGGAAGGGAAGATGTGAAACTATAGCCAAGATTATATTCTTTCTTTGAGTATAAGCACCTTTTCTTTAACTTAGGGTGTTGCTATTGGCATCTGTGACCTAAGGTACTATTAATGTATGAATAAAAGATAGAGAGTCATAGAATAAAAATTATACAACCGTCCTTTCATAAATCTTAGAGTGTAGTTAAGGAAATGATGAACAAAAATTATTTGAAAGCTCGGGGATATGGCTTAGTGGATAAAGTGCTTGCTGTTCAAACATGAAGACCTGAGTTTAGATCCCTAGTACCTCATGAAGTCTGTGTGATGCAGCAAACATCTGTAACCCTAGTAGTGATAGGGTAGAGGCAAACTTGCTGTCTAGCCTGTCCAGCTGAAATGGCAAATTCTATATTCCGTGAGAGACGTTGTTTTAAAAACTAAGGTGGGGAACAATAGAAGACACCCATTATTGATTTCTGACCTATCCATGTATCCAGATATGTGAGAATCCTCTGACAAGCACCATGTATACGCTATCCACACAAACTCACTGAAAATCATAGTTAAATGTAAGAGGCATATGGACTTGCTTCACAGACCAAGTATTGGCAGATTTCAGGAAGAAAAATTATTGATAAATTCATTTATTAGTTAATAAACTTACTTAAATATTTATTGAAGTACTGCACTATGCTAGGCAGACAAGGACAAAATATGTATTATCTTTTAAATTTACGGCATTTATAGTTAGATGGGATCTAAGGCATAAGTGAATAAGCCATCGTTAGACAGATAATTGTAGTGTGTATGAACATAGTGGATGAAATCACACCAACACAAGGAGTGTGAAGCAGAGGAAAGAGGGGTAGGTGGTATACTATATCACAGAATACGGTGGAGAGTGACAAGAAAAGAAGAACATTTCCCTTTATGACAGCAGACATGAAGACACAGCCGATGCAATTAAAAAATGAAAATTAGGAAGGTAAGATGCATCTATTAAGTGCTCTGGGATATAGTAACTATTTATCTAATTGTAATTCTTTCTCCCAAGTTTGCTGTTTCTTTCATGTCTTTTTACCTTCATTTACCCATAAATTTTTTTAATAGTGGGATGGTTTTGTAAGTACCACCTATTAAACAGGTATTCACAAATAGGAGTGTCAGGAAGCAGATGGCAAATGATAATTCTGCCGTCTTCTTGGGAGACAGTTTGCACAGAGGAGAAGAAGATGAGATTTTAAATGTGGAGTTGCTCCAGTGCCTGCTAGCTCTGGGGATCATGATAAACTAAGACTCATTGGCAAATAATGATGTGGGTAATATCAAAGGTGATAGAGATAACAGAGTAGGTAAAATATTTGTAATACAAGTAGGAGAACCTAGGAAGGAAACATCTTTAAAAAAATCATATTTAGTGGTGTGCACTTGTGATATGTTTTACTGGCTGTGGAGGCAGAGACAGTCAGTGGCCAGTTAGTCTAGTGGAATTGGCAAACTCAAGGTCCCAGGAGAGATCTTACTTCCAAAACCAAGATGGATAGTACGTAAATAATGAATTCATTAAACACATGTGCATACAAAAGGACATGTGTTGGGGTAATCTTTTTGTGCACTGTGTATAGATGTGTCTGTGTTTTACCTCACCTGCCTAAGGCACCTTCTGATTGGCTTAATAAAGAGCTTAATGGCCAATAGATACATATGAGAGGATAGTCAAGACTTGGGGGCAAATAGGAACTCTGGGAAAAAATCTGAGGTGGGAGATTCACCACACATGGAGGAAGTTGGACATATGGTCCGAAGGAGAGGTAATGAGCCATGTGGCAAAATGTAGATTAATATGAATGGGTTAATTTAAGTTTTAAGAGCTAGTTGGGAACAAGCCTAAGCTAAGGCCAAGATTTTGTAACTAACAAAACGTCTCCATGTTGTTATTAGAGAGCTAGTGATACAAAGAAAGATTGTTTACAGATGGTTATTTGCACATATACATGCACCTTCATGAAGTACGATTAATAAAAACTCAGAGACAGAAACTGGGGCTCAACCTAAAAGTCAGAAAAGCAAAACAGGCAGCCATTGGTTCCTAACTTTACATCAGTCTGAAAATGGTGATCCTGCCTCCCAGAAACTCGGAATGAGAGAGAGACTGTGACCTGTCTCCTACTGTTTTATATTCCTCTCTAGGGCTGGGTTGTATGCACCACTGGGACTAAAGGCATGCACTGCCCGGTTTCTATGACAAACTAGTGTGGTTACTGGGATTAAAGGTGTGTATTACCACTACCTGGTCTGTAAAGCTGACCAGTGGGGCTGTTTTACTCTCTGATCTTCAGGCAATCTTTATTATAATTATTATTATTGTATATTATAATACAAATGAAATATCACTACCTACAGCTATATGCACACACACATACAGAGACACATAACTCCCATCAAAATGTTTATGAATTTAGCAGGTTTATATAGGTCAATATCACAGTATACAGCTCATGGAGTGGAACTCTTTTTATTTTTGTACAAACTTTATCCTTTCTCATAAATGTGCTGCTTCCACTTATGTATGAACTTAGCATTCTCTTTATTCCATGGATCGTTGGCAATTTCCTTGCCTAAGACCTTGTCTTCTAAAGCTCAATAGTACAAGTAATTGATTTTGGAGAAAGAAAGAAACACAAAAGTAGGGAAGGAAATTGACTCCAGAGAAGTTGTTTTATATTCTTTAAAATATTTGGGCATTTTACTTAAATATTCTTTAGGAAAAACATTGTTTTAACTGAAAATTGACTATTCTCTCATACAATACATCGCAAGCATAGTTTCCTCTTCTTTCACCCCTACCAGCTCCCCTACATTTCTCCTCTCCCGCTGAACTACTCAACCCCTTCCCTTTCAGATAAGAGCAGGCCTCCAATAGACAACACCAAAACACAACAAAGCAGTATACAATAAGACAAGGCAAATTCTCCATATCAAGACCGAGCAAGGCAACCAAAAAGGAAGAAAAGTCTCAAGCGCAGGTAAGACTCTTAGAAGTCCAATGGAAACACCACGCTAACAGTCATACCATATATGTAAAGGACTGGGTGTAGACCCATGAAGGCCCAGAGCTTTCTGTTTCAATCTCTGTGATCCCAATGTGAGCTCTGCTTAGCTGATTCAGTGATCCATGTTGTCCTGGTGTCCTCCATGTCCTGTGACTCCTACAATCTTTCCTCTTTCCTCAGCGTTCCCTGAGTGCTGGGGGGGGGGGAGGTACTTAATAGAGGCCTCTAATTTAGACTCTGCATAAAATCTAGCTGTGTCCTTAAACTCTGCTTGATTTCAGCAGCTGTCATTTAATTGTTTTTTATATGCTTCAGTGCTTGGAAGCTTGGTCAGAACTTTTTCAGAATGTCCTGAGATTGTTAACCTAGTTTATGCTTGAAGAGAGGGACAGCACAGTGGTCAATGCCATCTACTTTATTAAACCTTATCGAGGGTGTCTGCCATCAGCATGATGTCTCCTTGTTGACACTGAGGATACCAAATCCCATCTGAAAGGACTGTGGAGTCCAGAATAGGGTGCTGGATCCCCTGGAACTAGAGCTAGAGGCGGTCATGAGCCATGTGACGTGTTTGCTGGAAACTAAACTTGGGCCCTTTACAAAAGCAACAAACACTCTTAACTGTTAAGTCATCTGTCCAGACCCCAGATGAATACATTTAATCATTAGCATTTCTGGGAGAAAAAAACACGTAAAAGGAGAAAATATGGCCGATTTCCATGGTAGATGATGTACAAACTGTGTGTTCTGAGGCCGCCAGTATTTTTTTCACAATGCTGTTTTCCTTTGCATGTATTCCAGCACCGGCTGAAATCTACATAAATGGACTGAAAGCAAAGTTTGATAAATTGGAAACATCCACATGCCCCTTGCTGTTCACTTCCCATGGGCAGTGTCTGGAGATAACTGCTAGTAAATTAAAGGCAGATACATACTTGCTTATTAGTATCCACTCTCCTTGACCAAGTAAGGCTTGTGAATATAGATGAATGACGAGCAAACTCAAGTGGGCAAATCCGTTCAGCTATCAATGTAAAAGTACCGCGCAGGGATGCATTCTTAGATTCAGCCTAGAATTTTGATAGGTAATTGACAGAATTTCCAGAGGAAAATAGCACTATAATTTACTTAGGCTAATTGTTTCTTAGAACCATTTTATGGTACAAGGATCAGGAGTGGAAGAATGACCGCCATTACTTTATGCTTTGGTATGCTACCCTGTCTTTTTGGCAGTGGTAATTTGATCTTTGCAACACTGACAGTCATAGAACACATGTGCAAATGGATTTCTGAACTCTACTTATTCCCAGACCTGAAGTAAACAATAGTTATCCAGAAGAGTGTGGTCTCAGGGATATGAGAGCCTACCTGTTCATGGACTAAACCACATAGCTATGGATGTGGAGATGGTTATATAAAAGCTAAATTTCATGCCTAAAATTAGGAATGGGATTTTATTTTTCATGCCCCTAGTGGTGGGTGTAGCCTTATACTAACTACAATCTTTTTTATTTTTTTTTAATTCTTACCTTTAAAAAAAAATATTCTTGGTTTCTTTGGTATAGCATCTCATACTACTTTTGAATACTTTGCTTCTCTGTCAAGGTCTTCAAATTTTTGGTTTCAGGGGTTGATTCTAATTAGTTTAAATAAAATAGAGTAGTTCATTCCATTGTGAATACTGATTACTTATGAAAAATGATTTAAAAATATGGTTAGTGTAAGTATGATGGATTTTCTTTGTAGATGGAAATTTTTGTCCTGCCTGGTCCCACAGCTATTCAGTCCCAAATAAACACAGAGGCTTATATTAGTTATAAACTATTTGACCTATTGCTCAGACAGTATAATACTGCCTGGCTCCTACAACAGCTGTCAACAGAGGTCAACAAGCAAGAGTGGGTGGCCTGGTACAGCACAGAAAGACAGTATTTGGGCCAGAAGGACTGCAGTTCCTATGATGTAAACATGATAAGCAGATAGTGAATGTTCCTGGACAGGAGTACCCTAAGTTGCAGCCACAGGGGTCCAACTAAGTGCCCAGTCTGTATGTATATACATCCCTGAAATGATCCAAAATACTTTAGCTTTAAGCCACAAAAAAGAAAAAGAATTGTTCTTTGTCACCAGAGTGGGTGCAAGATTTACCAGTTGGAGAACTTGAGACTGTACAGTTTTGTGCAAAATATTCAAGTTCTGCAGACATATTCTCTTATTGGTGCGAGAGTCCAGAGCAGTTTTGACTCAGAGTTGAGCACCAGGACATCCTCACCATTGCAGAGTCTTTGGAAATATAAATTTATAATGTGTTAAGGAATTGAGGCACCCTGCCACCTGCTGTTGTGCACTGTAGTGTTATGAGATGGGCTGTCAACAACTTGAGTTTTCTATGTTTGACTGTTACTCTGGTTACCTTCATTTAAGAGCCCCAGAAAGATTAAAACATAAGACATGGACCTACTGGTTTGCCAATATTCAGATTTGAGTGATGATGTATGCTTGTCTTTGTTAGGGATTTGATAGTACTCATCAATATTTTTAGACAATGAGAAAAACTATGCTGCGATCCAAGCACAAAATAAATGAAATATAAACAAGTAGCAAAGTCTCCAATTAAACAAAGGCATTAGAAGGAGTGTTCCTTTTATAAGACCAAATGAAATATTTTCCCCAATTCAAGGAATTACAAAAAAAAAAAAAGGAAGTTAAAAAGAAGTTAAGACCCAAGGGTAATGGCCAGTTTGAAGAAAATCAATGTTAATTAAACAAGAATAGAATGTTCTTTCTAACAGCACCCTTGAGGGGGGAAAACCTGGTGTTCTTCAGTACGAGACTTACTGACAGCATGTCAAGCTTTAATACAGGCAATGGCTGTGGGTGACCCAGGCCTTAAGGAAGAGCTAGTTATGAAGCTCACATTCATCACATGATTTGATGAATGCTTTTCCTAAGCAAAAGAAGCTGCATATTCAGACCCTCAGGGTGAAGCGTATCTGTGTGAGTAGACAGGCTAATTTTCCAGATGTTTCTTGAAACTGTTAACACAAATTTATTGTGTCAGCCTATTACCTTGTTCTATAAGGAATAAATAACTCAAACAAGCCAAAATCATCTTATGCCATCAGCTTAATCCTTTTGCTTCTGCCATCTCTTCATTAACAAATTAAAGCTTTGAGGTCCATTCTACTTAACTCGAAGATGTGAGCCTTTATGAGGTAACTTCATGGCTCCTAATACCATGCTTGAATGTGTGGTTGCCCTTCAGTTCTTCTGTTTTGTAGACTTCATTGTCTCATACCTTCCCTTGGACAATGCCCTTGTAAACACTTCCCAGGATTCTTTCCTCTATGTTTAGCTTTTTTTCTCTTTCTCCCTGGTTGTTTCATTTGGCCTCTGTTCAGGCCACCCAATAGCTCTCCTCTCTGGCACCAGCATCTCTGAATGTTTCCCCTCACTGGCTCCCTCTTACCCCTTGTTTGCTCCATAATCCACAGCATTTCAGTCTTCAGTTACTGTTCAAATGAAACCACTTTGATTTAAGGCTGTACTGGTTTCCTAATTAGAGTTCTAATTGAACACCTTTCAGTAATTGGTTTCTTGGATGACTCTACTTCATTTTCTTCTGTGGATCCCCTCTTGACTTCTCAAACAACTAAACAAAATAAAGAAAATATTTTTTTACAGTTATAGCACTGCTGTTTATTGTTTTCCCTATGTTTCTCTATCTAATCCTTCTCTGTTTTCTTTGTGAGATTTTTTTTCCTCTTTGTAATCATCACCATCATCATCATAATCATTTTTAGTTAGCGTATACTGTGACAGTTTGGATAAGAATTGCCCCCATGGGCTTATAGATTTGAATTATGAATTTAATAATGACATTTTTATTCACACATTATGTTGCATTCATATTTGACTACGTTATTGTCCCCTGTTCTCCCTACTCCGACTTGCTATTCTTATTTAAATACTTCTCCTGTTCTGATAGTTTCCTCCTCCTATTTTTCTTTGTGTATATTTTAGGCAACTTCTGTAGTAGTAGGATTTCATATGCCTTTCTTATGCAATGCCATTAGTATTAATTAGCTCTTCCTGTATTTTCTCCTTTAACCCGCCCATCCATTTCCCAACCCATATAACCCTTCCTGTTACTTTATTCTCCTATGACTATTTGTCCCTCATTTGGCACGTCTTTTCTGGGAGCCACAGCTGTTCTCTGCCTAGATTTGTAGCCCCGTAATGCTTCACTCTTTTCTTTATCATTTGTAACCTTTGATCTTTGATTTAGAGTCATCTCTTAATCCCCACCATATATTCTTAGTCCACTGGTTTTGTTCACCTTACCTCTTCTTTCTGGCATGTCTTCCATACATAACTCTACTCTCACCGTTTTTTTTTTTTCACCTAACACATATGCATATTCCAGACCTCAATGCAAGGGTAATTTCTGGATCTTCTTTTATCACACCGGGTGTCTTACACGTGTGTTTGTCACCATCAATGTACCTGCCCCACAGCACTGCAATGTTTATTTATGGATCCATGTTTCCCAAAGACAGTGGGTTTCTTGTGATCAAGAGCTCCCCATGCATCTTTATTTATACTCTGAGATCAGGAGAGTATATTGAGTATCAGTTTAGTTAACCCCAATTGCTTGCTCCCAAATGCATTTATGAGAAAATTACCTTTGTTCATCTCATTTTCCCAGAGCTTTTAGAATTTGATAATGGTCAAATTCCTTCAGACATTTTATTTTGTGTTACATAGAGGGACTGATGAGTTTCAAGTTCTAAATAAAGGTTGAAAGACTAACTAAAATCGGAAATGGGGAAAAACATATTTTATGCAAATTTGCATTCTGAGACTCAGTGATGCTTGTTTTACAGTGGAAGTCTTTACTTGCTAAATATGAGTCAAGACTGTAGTTCTGAGAAGAAAACTTAGCCCTGTGTGAAAGAGCCTGCATTTGATCCCCAAATGATAGCACATCACCACCCCCACAACTAACTTTCTAACTAACAGTCATTACACAATGGCAACCTAGTAATTAATTACTATCTGTCTATTTATAGTACTAATGTGATTCATGACTTGGGGGAGATCAGTTCTATTCTCTTAAGGGAGTAGATTCCATAAGTCATATATGGCTGAAAAACTCTCAATGGATGAGCAACTTGGATTTTCCAACTCAAACTTTATATATCACATTCATTTGCAAGACGAGAGCTGTGAACTTAAACAACAGTTAGCTTTAGATAATAACACGTGTTGGGGTGCTTTTATTCAGATCTACACCACTGAGTGACTTGATAAATTCTTTTTAGCCCCAGAGAAGAAACCAAGGACTTTGTTAACACTCAGTTAATGTGAGCTTGCCCTACTTTCTGAGAATACCCACCCCCAGGATTTACCTACGGGTATATATACTCTTTAATTAAAGATATCAAAATAATCAAGCGGTACAAAGCTCTAGAGATATAACTAATGACATAACTTTTAATTATTAAAAAATGCTGCACTGAATTTCTAAGACTGCACTCACATTCAAGGGTTTTGCTGATGTATTGCAGCGAAGGGCCTCTCCCTTGTGATTTATCCATTCTTCCACAGCTGCTAAGCCTGCTCTGATTGTTATTTTATTCATGTTCTCCTGGGATGTTGCTGCCAAATGAAAGAGCGTGTCAAAAGGAAAAGACACGGTTCTGTCTCTTGAAAAAAAAAAAAAAACCACCCGGGGATGTCATTAAAAAAGACAGAGGATTAAGTTTAATAAAATATTATAGGAGATGCAAATTGTTTATGGCCTGGTTTTAACTTAAAAGCATCTTCTAATATCTTTTAAATTTTTCTTAATTGCTATTAATTCAGCTATTATGTGGATGCAGTAGTGAGGTCATGCATTTCAAGATGTATGTATGTTCTATATGTATTTTAGGGGTAATTGATTATGTTTATTTTATTTTATACTCTACTTATTTGATTTACATTTTATATTCCAATGTTTTCTGTTTGCATGGCTTTTCCTGTCTCTTTTCTTTTTTCAGACATCATTTAACACCAGTTTCAATTTAAAGTCAACACAATATGGTCCATCACTTATTAAATGAGGGACATTAGCTAGGCTATTTAATAACCTTTAAGAAGATTTAGCTGTTTCATTATTATGTGTGTGTGCATGCCTCACATGTGTTTATAAGTGTGAAGGTCAGGCAATGATGTTGTGGAGCTGATTCTTTCCTTCCAGTTTCATGTAGATTTTAGAAATCAAACTTTGGTTGTCAGACTTACATAGCAAGCACTTTACCCACTGACATATGTTGCCTACTCCTGTTAGCTTAGTATATGTGTATTTTTTCATCTGTACATTGCTTGAAGTGATTACAGAGAGTTACTGTGCTGATTGTTTGATAAAAATGCATCTGTATTTAAGAGCTGAGAATCTAGTTGTATGTCGTCCTATCTCTACTCTCAATGAGTTCAGAGTTTATTGAAGGAGACACAGAGCAAATGCTAAAGAGTATATTTAGTGTGCTGCCAAAGCTAATTCAGTGTAATCTATCACACTTCCACAAACTATGCAAAATTGTCTAACCATAATCATAACAACTTCAAAAGTTATAACCACTTGTATACTATCACAAATTTCAGAAACCTTAACATAATCAAAACTAAAAGGAAATCATTCTATTGTAAGCATTGTTCACGTCTTGTGATGTTTGATTTCAGATTATCTATATTGTATATTTGTTATAAAGATCAGGTTAGAGCTTTCATTTTGTGACCTTGATTTTGCCCCTCAATAATGGACTGAATCCTGCTCCTCAGCAATGTTTTTAGACGTTTTTTTGGTGTGGGAGGTCCTTATGTCTATGTGTTGCTTTTATTGGATAATGAATAAAGAAACTGGCTTAGCCTATAGCATGGGAGGAGGAAGGAGGAGTTAAACAGAAGCTATGTAGCCACTAGAGACAGATGCCAGAACTTTCCCTGGTAAGCCACAGACATGTAGCGATACACAGATTAATAGAAATGGGTTAAATTAATATGTAAGAGTTAGCCAATAAGAAACTAGAGCTAATGGGCCAAGCAGTGATTTAATTAATACAGTTTCTGTGTGATTATTTCAGGGCTGAGCAGTCAGGAATGAACAAGAGGACTCCTCTAATATTTTTTTGTATCTCCAAATGCAGCGTTTTGACAATTGCTATCCTTTATATCAATGTTCTTGGTTTCTTTTTCAAAAAACCCAATGGGAATTCAGAATGCACACTCTATTTTCTCTTCTTATCCCTGGAGATAATTCACCCCACAATTGGACTGTGACTCACTGCTGTATTAATGGACAAGTGAATTTTATTTCCAGAACTCTGTTACTTTTACCATCTCCCATGTTGCTGGACTTCTGCAGTCTAGCTAAAAATTAACTATAATACAATGTCATACTTCATTTCTCAACCCCCTCTACTTTCTTGAGTCCTACAGTGCTCAAGCCAGGACACAGTGTCAAGGACACATCACCTCTTTATACTACTGTTTGAGAAGAATCTCATAGGATGATTCCATTGGCATGTATTATATGCCAGTTTAGGAAGAGACAGGGGTAAGATTTTCTTTCTTGTAGTCTATCAGAAAAAAATTATACAGAAAATTAGTAACATATACATACATAGAAAAAGATACTTTGCATTCTTGGAAATATCTTTGGAGCACATTGTTTATCTATAAATATTATTTATACACATTTTTTTTATTTATACACATCTTGGACACATATTTTGAGTATTTTTATACTCTTCAATAGACATATCAATTTTAAAAACTTGTATCTGATAAAATATTTATCAATATTTTATTATTAATATTTATTTATTAATAAGAATATTGATATAAAATAATTACTAATATATTAATTAAAATAGCTTAGAAATATCCACTAAATGAGTACTGTGGCTAAGTAGTTGTGCTTTTGAGTCATCATCTATGAACAGAAAATGCACTATTCCTTCCAAAGAAGACTCATTGAAAGAATCTATGAACATCAAAGCAACATAGAAATGAAAATTTTTCTTATTTCTACTATTTAGTCCAACTACTGATAAATTTGAAGATTTGACAGTACAGTTTCTCTTCCAAGTGTTTGTCCCAATAAGTCAAATTTTTATTCTATTCCTTATCGTGCATTTGATTTCAATGATAAACTAGTAATAGGACTGGTTTAGAGAAAAAGCTGAGCACGCAGTACAATGGTGATTCAGAACTCTGATGGTCTGTTTCCTGTGTCCACTTTCAGGGAATCACTCTGATCCTGTTCAGAGTGGACTGGATGAAGGCTTATGCTGTGCTCCATACAAAGGCCACTGGTAGAACTGTCTGCTTTCAACAAGGCTTTTATGGATGGCTGCAGAACAGTACAAAGCAAAATGCATCTTTGGGGACAGAAGAGAATGTTCTGCTTTTCATTCTTTCAAGTTCTTTTAAACACGAATAGGTATGGAACAGCCTGGCAAGACCTAAGCTTCCCATAAGGCCCAGGTTGTTCTGTCCTTCAGGTAGCCTAGAACATTTGCTTCTAAAAAACTTCATTCTATTTTCATAAATGTACTTCTGGTTAAGAATAAGCATGCAGACTTGAAGAATGGTACACAGAGTAACAAGAGACCATATGATACTCACATTTGGCTTTTATTACCAGGGATAGCTTCAAATATTAGATTTAGAGAGTTCACTTTCTAGACTTTATTTGACAATGCTCTCCAAGTAGATGGTAAGTTAATGCCTCTAAAGTTTTTTCTTAAGCAAATGTATAACACTAGTTTACTATAAAATTCAGACACCACCCCTGCCTTTCTCTCTGACTCTAGAAGGTGAAAGACCTCTGTTTTCAACCCACAGCTTCGGGGAGTTCATTTTGACTTTTTATTATCTTGCTGTTGAAGGATCCTTCCAGGTCTTTCCCTGTATGGAGATTTCTTTTGAAAACCAGGCTTCAGTGCTTTGCTTTCTATCACATTTTTCTTTTAATATTTTCTTTTCTTTGATTATACTATGAGTTTATATGTTTCTTGCAAATACTGACTGACAGAACAAAGTTTTAAATGTTAAAGGGAATATTCTAGTGTATAATACACAGCTCAAAGGGCCTTTGAAGATCAAAACCAACAAATGGAAAGCCACCTAATCTTTTATTTTCCTAAAAATCTAAGCGGTACACTGGACATCAGTAACTGTCAAAAAGATGTTTGCTGAGGTAAGCAGTAATTTCCTTCTCTTCCACATAACACAGTTTGTCTATATTTTAGACCCATGTTCAAATATTCAACGTCTTCCTAGTCTAAGGTCTTGTACTTTATTTAAAATAAAATAGAAGCAAAGAATACTAAGGGTGAGGACCCAATAGAAAACCTTAATGATATTTCCTCAGGTTGAAACACATCTTTAGCAACTCCATTGAATGATGTGTTCAAATACAATTTTGAGTCAAAATAGAAACCATGGAACTTGTGTGGGGTCCTTGTTTCTCCCTTTATCTTTGTCTTAGGTTATTCTTGAACACTACAACTGTAGAACACAGGCTTCCAAAGCCTCTAATTATATTTATTAGGTAAAGATAAACTCTTGCCATATGTAATAGTTTGCCCAGAGTTGCTATTTCATTGGCAAGTGGCTCAAATAGAGTAAATTAATTATGTTTCAATTTTTTTCTGGTATCTGGAAGTCAGCAGTCAAGGTATGGGTTATGTTTGTGTCTTCCAAAACCTTTTTTTTCTTCCTCTATAAATACCTATCATTCCCCTTTTTATTACTTGGACTTTCCCTGGCACATTTCTTAATCTTCTATTATGATGGCAACTATTTTTATACAGGATTGGGACCCCTTCTTATGAACTTGTTTTTTAAAAGCATAAGTTTCGTAAGGGTCCTCATCTGTTGCAAAGATAGGTTTCCTTGATGAAGACTGAAGGCTACACTTACTTGTGAGAATAAGGGCAAATGTTTAAATTTTTGAACTACAACAAATCAAAATGCAGATTCATAAAGCCCAGAGCAAAGGTACACATCTACAAAACACTGGTACCCTTAAGGCTTAGGAAACATTACAGAAGAGGGGGTCAGAATATCAGGGAGTTTGCTCTGAGACTGTGTCTCCTCCTAATATCAGAAGCTATACTCTCAAAGTCTCACCAGTATGACTGCCTACATGCGAGCTGAACAAGGATGATATCGACAAACATGCCAAAGTGGATAAGGAAAAGCACAGGAGACCTCAACCCTACACCAAGCAATACAGGCAACTAGGGAATACTGGGAGTGGGAGAAAGGCTTTCCAAGGAAGAGCACACTAATTGATCATCTACTACCAAATGGTCAGTCCTGAAAGGAAGATACATGTAAAATTATACAAACCAAACAGGTCATACTTAGGAATATGGATGCATGCCATAACAATTAACTGAAAAAGATGACTACTGCCAGAGCTTCAACGTTTTGCTTTTTTTGTAATCACTGTGTCAGTTTTTTCCTTTGAATCCTTAAATGGTTTCATAGTAATTGTTTGAAATCTTGAGAGTTAAATTTGATATTTGTGGGATATCTGATTCTGCTTCTAGTATTCTTTTCCCTACTACTAAATTTTCAAGCTGTTTTTATGCCTTATATTTAATAAAATGTAGGGACTATGAAGGCAATGTGCTCATTTTTATGTTCCTCCCTCTTTTTCTTTATTGCTGGGAATTGAAACTAGCCCTTGGACACATTAAATAGCTTACCAACCACTGAGGTATAATACAGCCTTTTTTATTTTTTTTAAATCTTTTTATTTTTGAGGCAGGGTTTCTATAACTTGCCTAAGCTAACCTTGAACAAGCTCTGTACCCAGACAAACTGCAGCTTGTAAACCCCAGCCTCATTCTTCTGAATAAGTGGGAGTACACATTTGCCACCAAGCCTAGCTTGAAAGCATGTTTTTCCAAGTTTTTAGAGACTTTTTCAATTTTTGGGTTTTTTGTTTGTTGGTTTATTTCAACATAAATTTGGCTTATTACAGGATCTATTTTATCTTATTAGAGTTTATTTATTGTTGTTTATATTGATCTAGAGTTAACTTTGCTGTTGCTCTCCCCTTTCTCCTCTTCTCCATTACTGATTCAGGCCAGGACCTTGTGCATTCCAGAATGTGCTCCAGAGTAAGATAGGTTCCACCTTTTGCAACATGTTTTCTTTTTAATGCTGAAAACACCCTTTTCTTGTATTTTGTCATTGCAAGGATTGAGCAAACTGCTCCTCTTGACTCATTTTGAAAAACTGTTGGGTACTCCCAGTTTATAGTACAAACACCAGTTACTTAAACTGTTTAGTTACAAACAGAATCTTACTCCATTTCACTCCTATATCAGGAATTAAAACGCTAATAAAAGCCTTCAAAAGACTCAGTTTCTAATGCAGTTTTGTATTTCAAATGCATAGATATTTATAATTGTATGTAAAATAAATATGACAGGTCCTTCCTGTTCAACTTACTGCCCTCCCAAACTAGTGGTTATTTCGATAGAAACTTATGAAAAAAAATGCAAAATGTTAAATGTAAAATAATTTATACACAGCTTATAATCACACTTGTTATTTCAAAATCAATAGAAATGTATTCTGATGCACCTTTACCGCACATCATTTGGGATATCTGAATTTATTATCTCCTGTATCCTCCTCTATCTTATCTGGCTTGAAGTCATGACGCACATCTCTGTAACTTTCAGAAATACCATTCATATCACAATCCATATGTATATGTGTGTATGTTCTCTCTGTGTTTGGACATACACACGTTTCTCACTAGATGTAGCTATTCTTCTTGTTCAATATAAATAGATGTTAAGCTAATTGCTCTCTACTTCTCTTCTATTCATTCCTACAGCCTTTTGTCTTCAGGGCTCTCGCCTCACTGGTATTCTTCTCACACTCTAAATCTTTAGTGTCTTCTTTTAAAACCCAGAGAAACCGCTGAGCTCCACTTCTCTACACCATGTTTTGAGACGCACTGCATGACAAAGCTGGGCGATGCTGGACTTTCCGTTGTCACATTTCTATTTTTTCAAGAACATTGCTGCAATGTTTATTCATTCCCCAAAAGTAGTTGTTCTGCACATTTCCCACCCTTGTGTTACATATTACATAATTATGCAAGGCTGAAGAGTAAATCCAGCATATATTTTCCATTACACAATCGACGTTTTATTATGTGCCATTTTATATCACAAACTATGATTTTTTTCAATGTTTTCAGCTCAATTTCAGTTAAGTTAAAGATACCCAGGAAGATTCACCATGCCTGTGCAGTTTCTTTTGGGTCTAGGGAATCCCCAGTGTATCCTGGACATTAGGAAGCCCAGTCCTACATCCAGTGCAGATGGTGGATTTCTATTTCTGAGGATGAGTGGGAGAGTAACAAAATATCTTGTCTCATGCTGGTAGGCGCTTACTTACTACATTTGCAATATGCTCACTTTTACTCCAACGTGATTTTTCCCAGCATGTAGAACTGAATATTCTTCTTGCACCAATAACTGTTTTTAGGATAGTTAAAGGGTAGAAATCCAGTCAGTTGTTTCCTGGCATTTGTAAAAATGAACAATTCCTCAGACACTCATTTGGAGCACTGGTTTAAAAGCTTCTCTGTGATCAAATGTGTTTTGAAGATATTGATGACAATTTCTGTTTTTGGAGGGGGATCAGACATATTCCAGAAACTTCACAATGTCTTACAGAATTGAATTTAACTTCCTATAAACTGAAGTTTTCTAAATGTATTTCCCCTAGAAGCATTTTATTTACTCATTATATTTAAAAAATTTCCAGAAAGTAGTGTGGTAGGCATGAGACTAATCTTTATTAAGTCAAACCTTTGCTAACAACTCAAATGCAGTCAGCACCAGCTGGTCACTGGTCCATCAACACCTCTACTGTTTAACCACTTTCCTTGGAGAACACGCAGCTAATTTTTTTCAGATTCATAATTTTAAAGCTTTGGTTAAACAAGTTTCAGGCATTTTACTATAAAATTAAGGTGAAATCCATTTTTAATGAATGTGATATCTTCCTTACTCCTTCCCCTCAAATAAGGAAGACTGGAAATGACTGCTTCTTATCTGACTGTCTTAACTCATGCACTGAAATGGACCTTGTATGATTTTGCTCAGGAAAGATAGTGTCTCTACATACTTCTACTTCTGTATGTATGAAAGCCAACATGTGAGCCCTTTCAGAGCTATCTAGAAAAGAAATAAAATTTAGTTTAAATTTATTTCAGGGCTATTGTAAAAGTGTTGCAGTCTGGATAAGATTTTTAATCCCCTCCCAATATCCTTCTTAATTTATAACATTTCAAATGTAAAATTGTAGAGATTTGTTACATTACTAATCCTTTAAAATTATCTTAAAATTGTACCTATTTATTTTAATAAAAGCAAATAGATTGTTACAAATAATTTTTAAATCTAGGTCACTGTACTTTCATTTATAAAAAGAAAACAGTTTTCTCAGTCTTCTTAAATGCTTGTGGGTGACAACGACTAATTCTTCTTTTATTGTGTTTCTAGAATTTGACAGCCATGTATGTGTTGTTTCTGTCAGAGACATTTTTGCCTGTGCTATAATTGCAGAATTAGTTTGATAAAGAAGGTTTGAATGCTTTATCCAGCTTTTCTTTCACTTGCCATACATGTAGTAAACTAAATAATCTGATGTGCTGGCAGGTTGTTTTGCATATCAAATGCAAGTGATAGTGTTTGATTTCTTCACGTAATAAAAACTATTCGATAATTTGACAAGCTCCAATATACTTTAAAACTCAAAATTTTATCTTATAAAATTACTTTCTAATTAATTGCATATAGATTTCAAACTCTTCTTATTGAATGCTTCACAAAAGTATAAACATTTTAATCCTAGATTTACAGCATAATGCAGGACACATTAAGTGACTCAATATATGTGCCAATAAACGATAAGACTACCGTTGTGTATCCGTTAGATGCCTACTGAGTAAGGTTTCTACTGTCAAGCCTGATGACCCAAGTTCAATTCCTAGAGCTTATGCCATGAATGAAGAGAACTAATTCTTACAAATTTTTCTCTGATCTTCACATGTATACCATGGTGCTTGCTCCCATTTTTCCTCATTAAATAACAATGTAATTAAAAAATTCAAGGGCTATTTTTTTGGGGGGGTGGAATGCTAACAGCACTACAAGTGTGTCATATTGTTGAGCACTGAGAAAGAACCTGTTGTGGGAGATCATTTGGCCAATAGCTTTTAAGATAACAGTCCACTTGGGCATGGTCTCTTATACTATAAGTGCAACTGTAAAGTGTTCGCTCAGTCTGGCTCTTGCTTCCAGCTGCTAGACTCTGCTGAGAACTGTGATGTAGGACAGTGATGTGTGAGTGCCACTAAATAAATAACGTTTTATTATATGTAATTCTGAACTAGTGTGGGATTATTTTGTATCTTCTGCCATCATATGGCGCCTGAACATGGGGGCCAGGCCACACTTTTTGGGATTGGTCTGTCAGTCATTGGTACATTGAGAACAGACTCTTCTGCCCTTGGCTTTAGCTGGTCCTCGGATGCAGCAGGCTATTGCTCAGTGCCTGGCTTGCAACCCACATCCTTCCTCTCTGTGTGTTACATTCCAGCCCACACACTACTGCCTGCAATGCCCGCAGTGCACACAGTCCACAGCACACACTTATGGAAAACTTTGGGTTTTCTCTTTATCCTTGGTCCCAATTCTCAGAATTGTTTGATCACCTTAATAACTGTTCTTAATTTGTTAAACAAAGCATATTTTTCAGTACCTAAGTAAGCAACTGTTCAATGCTGCTAGCATCTCTTAGCCATGTGGCTGCAACTGTGACACCTACTGGTCAATAAAGATTATTACACCTACTACAATTATTATAATTGCCTTACAACAAGTAAGATCTGAAAAACTACCAAAAATGACTGATAACATCCAGGAGTTCAATAATTTTGTTTATATTATGGAAGGTATTTTGCAAGGCTTATGTGATTCTCCTTTTATATCCCTTTATTTGATTCTAGGAATTATCTTTGTTTTCAAAATTATCTCATTAAAAATGGTTCAATATTATGGAGAGATATAGCATCAACTTGACAAAAATATCTGAAAGAATTTGTGCTGTTGAATTTAACTATTGAAATATGTTGAAAAGTTATGACATGTCCAAGGATGAGACATTACCTTTACTGGACAAGTTTCATACCTGGGAATCCTCAGTGAGAATATTAGAGCAGAACACTGGACAGGAGATTCAGACTTTTAAAAAAGGCAGCAGTAAAAAGAATGGAAAAGATTGAGGAATTTATTGAAATTGATGAGTAGGGACAGAAGAACAGGATAGGATTTACCCTCATCAGTACATGCCAGACACACAGAGTTTTAAATGTTTATCTTGTAATTTTCCCAGAAAGGCCAACTGGCACAAAGTACCCTAAGGTAGTCAAAGAATATGCATGGGAACCAATACATATAAGTGATCTAAAAGAAATAAAAACAAGCAATAGTTTCTTATGGCCTACATTCACCATTTTTCAGGGAAATGGTGAAAAATGTGGGCTTCAAGTACTCGACTACTCCACATGACTGGCTTCAATTAATCTCAGCAGTCCTAGAAAATGGACTTCAGTTACCTTTGAAGTGTTATTGAAGAAAAAAAAAAGGCAAAAATTTTAGAGCAATGGGGAAAGCAAAAGGATTTACAACTTCCCAAGATCAAATTCTTGGCAAGGGTCCTTACTCTGATTCTCAGGAACAGCTCGCTCTGATGAACACACCTTGTCCCTATGCAGCACAACTGCTTTAATGCTTGGGAAAGGATTCAGTAACCAGGAAAGAGGATTGAGACATATATTAGGGTTAAACAGGGTCAGAGAGAACCCTTTATTGACTTCTTACAAAGATTAACTAAGGCTGTTAGGAGTGACAGACCCTGAAACTAGATGTGAACTAATAAATCCTTGGCTTTTGAAAATGCCAACTTAGAATGTAGGAAGATCCTTGGGCCTTAAAAGTTACATCAGCACCCATATATGAATGGATCTTGCATACAATGAATGTTGAAACATTTGACTATAGTACTGAAGCTTGGGTAAAAAAAGTGATTTCCAATGATATGAGGAGACACCAAAATGACAAAAGTTTTAATTGTGGAAGAATAGGACATATAAGAAGTGTTTGTAGGCAAGGAATTCCTAGGAATAATGTCTCCTCTAGGAATGGCAAGAATAGGAGGACTCAGCTTTCTGGTATTTGTAGGAGGAGTGCTGACCTCACAATAGAAAATAGGAGGTGTGCTATGTTGGGGAAGGGGATTTGCTCTTGTTTCCACAGGAGAAGAAAACCTGTGGATACCATCAAAATTAATAAGATTTGGTTTGAAAAAAGAAAACCTCTCAAGAAAGAGAAATTATGGCTTATCCACAGAGGTGACAATCATACAAGTGATAAAAAAAAAAAAACTCATAAGCTTTGGGGCAGGGTTCTGTCCTTGTCTTTGCAGGAAAATACTCATCTTCAAAGACTTGAGAGTCTTTGAACATCTAGATGCCTAAAGATTAAAATATAGCTTTCCAGAAAGAATCAACAAGCAAAGAAAAAACTGACTTACGATGCTGTATTATCTCCATAGTAAAAATTTGATTCTCTGCACATGTATACATCTTTAATTAAAAATCAGAGCTGGCTTTGGAGTTGGATGTTGGCTCTATTATCTAAATCCAAGCATGTTGTTAAAAATATTCAGGATTTTTGTCTCATGTCAGAAGCCATCTGGTATGGGACAGAAGGAAGATAGATTTTTTAAGGAAATGTTTTACTTTTCACCATTCCCATTTTGTCTATATTGTATCTTTTGTTGAATATATGTCTATATGAATGATGTTTTCTTTTTCAACAATGAACAGCAGCTTTTCATGAAATAAGTGTCAAGGAAGAATATGGGGCCCCACAACAATGAATCCACCTGGTTGATATGATGTTATGATACTGATAAAACTACTATGAATCTGGCTTTTAGGTACCAGCTGCAGAAATGGTGCACCTTCTTACAACGTTCTGGCCAGAACTCCAAATAAGAACCAAGAAAACAAAAACAAAAACAAAACAAACTCAAACAAACAAACCAAAAAAAAAAAAAAAAAAAGAAAAAGAAAAAAAGAAAAGAAAAAGAAACCCATCAACTACTCAGAGGCCATTTATAATTATATAAAACAGCAATCTTGAAACTTAATCATCATTTTACTTTTAGAGGATCCCGTAGAAAGTACCTCACGCCCATGACAGCTGGAAGCAGTTCTAGAAGACAACATCTCCTCTCCCAACAGAGTTTATCCTCATGGTTAGGGACACCATATAGGGGTTGATTATTACTTGTATATGGTTGGGGGCTGGGGTGGAAATTATGTAGCCTTAGAGATGTCAGAAAAAATGAAGGAAAACTGAATAGGATATAGGTAGATTAGTGTAAACTTACTTACCCTAATAATAGTAATAGTGAGTAATAGAGCAAATATTGTGAGTTATTATTTGTGGACAATTTACATTGGTATAGATTTTTGTATATTGATACAAGTTCAAATGATATTTGTTATATTGAATATGCACCTATTTATGTTTACAATATTTGTACACCCATGCAAAGTTATTTTGTCAGGTTGTATGCATGCATGTTTCTACCTCTGTTTAAAGCATTTTACATAGTGATACAATTTTAGGATATATTTATCAATTGCACTATATATTTCTACATCTGATTAAGATACTTGTACATTGTTTGCATTTTGAAGTCATTGTCTTCCTTAACTGCACAGTTGTTTAAAGATTGTTTAATATTCTCATATGAAGTCTTAATTGTTAAGTTACATAGGTATTTAGTATTATAGGTCAATAGTCATTCGTGTTTGTTATGCTTTTAGTAAGACTAAGGTTCTTTTGGTACATAGAGATTGTATTGTGCATAGATAGGTAACCTTCAGCCACTTCAAAGATCTGAAGAACATGGCATTTAAATAACTTAGATTTCTGTTGACATGAGACAAGATTGCTCCTGGCAGCACTGATCTATTCCTGAGAGGGTGTTGAACACCAAAGAAACTCCAGTTGGAGCTTGTTTTCTTCATGGCAAACTGGTCTTTGGGCAAGAAACTGCCCATGCCTTGACCACTGACAAAGTGCACAATGTCCTTACTGAACAAGAAGGATACAAGGAAAAAGAATGCCAAATCTTGTCAAGACAGGGTAAGATGGTTATGAAAAATTTCCTGCCTCTGAAAATGGTCTTTCATTTACTCTAGGCCTTAGCCAAAATTGGTTGCTTCAACATTGTAAATGAGACTTTTGGTGATTTGTCAGGCAGCCAGTTGTCTCTGTCATCTACTGTACATTTTAGAAGCTGCTTGGTTGCAGTTCCTGTCTACTCAAGTAATATTATCTTCTTTCTCAGGCTTTGATTGGGTTAAAGATTAGACAGTTGTAGTTTTTGTCCTCTTATGATCTAGTGAGACTATTTCCAATACAAGACTTAGACTTCTTAGGATAGAATGTTAAAACATTAGGATATGTTCCTTGCTTAATATGGTTTATGCTGGTTGTAATTCTATCTTTATACTTGATATCTGTTCCTAGTGTACATAATTTTGTATTGGGTTTAGAACTCTCTTATTTAAACAAAAGGGGGAGGTGCTATGGGAGCTCTTTGGCCAATAGCCTTTAAGATACCAGCCCTCTTGGGCATTGTCTCTTATATTATAAATGCAGCTGTAAAGCATGTGCTTGCTCTCTTCCTTCTTGTTCTTGCTTCTAGCCTCTAGACTCTGTTCCTGTTCCCAGTTCGTGCAGAGGACTGTGATCTTGGACAGCGATCTGTGAGTCTCCCCTAAATAAATAACCCTTTATTGTATTTAATTCTGAACTAGTGTGGGATTATTTTGTATTTTCTGCTATCAAAGACAAGAGGAGAAATTTTGTATTTAGACCTTAGATTTTTTTCAGATTATAGATACTTATTATTAGTAATAGTAGTAGTAATCATTATTTTTTTTACATCCCAACCACAGTTTTCCCTCCCTCCCCTCTTCCCAGTCCCTGCCATCCTTCTGTCCCACCATGTCCACTCTTTCTTTTCTATTTTTAAAAAGTGCAGACTTCCCACCATGAATATCAATCAAACTGGCATATCAAGTTGCAGTGAGATTAGGCACTTCCCCTACTCTTAGGGCTGAGTAGACAACCCAATATGAGGAATAGGATCCAGAAAGCCAGCAAAAGAGTCAGACACAGGTCCTTTTCCCATTGTCAGGAGTCCCATAAGAAGATCAAACTATACAACCATCGTATATATGCAGAAAGGCCTAGGTCAGACCTATGCAGGCTCCCTGGTGTGGGTTCAGTTTCTGTGTGCTCCTATGAGCCCAAGTTAGCTGACTCTATGGGTTTTCTTGTGGTGCCTTGGTGCCCTCTGGCATCTACAATTCTTCTTCTCCCTCTTCTGCAGGATTCCCCAAGCTTTGACTATTGTTTGACTCTGGGTAATAACTGCGAGGGAGCCGGGCAGTGGTGGCGCACGCCTTTAATCCCAGCACTCGGGAGGCAGAGGCAGGCGGATCTCTGGGAGTTCGAGGTCAGCCTGGTCTACAAGAGCTAGTTCCGGGACGGGCACCAAAGCTACAGAGAAACCCTGTTTCAAAAAACAAACAAACAAACAAACAAACAAAAAAACAGAAACAAAAAATATAACTGCGAGGGAAAAGGTCAAGTAACATATAAAGGCACATCTACTAGAATTATATCTGACTTCTCAATGGAGATTATAAACTTACATTAGCTGTCATCACAGTTCATACCACAGACTATGTTCATGTGAAAGTAGAATATTAAGCCTAAAGAAAGAACAGAAATCACAACATACTTAAAGATAGTACGACCAAAGACATATTTCTCTAGCTTTTTTCAACTCCAGCCAGACATAAATGCACCTTTCTTTTAAAAAGAATCATGTACATCACCAGTTGAAGGTTCTATGGTGATATGTAAGATATTCATTAGTATGGCTATAGGATCGGGCCATTTCAGGCTCTCTCTCCTCAGCTGCCCAAGGACCTATTTGGGTACATCTCTTTGGACCCCTGGGAACCCCTCTAGAGTCAAAGCTCTTGCCAACCCTAAAATGGCTCCCTTAATTAAGATATATACTTCCCTGGTCCCATATTCATCTTTCCATTATCCCAACCATCCCAGTCCCCCAAGCTCTCCCCATCCTGACCTTCTCACTTGTCTCTCCCTATCTCCCCTTTCCCCCATCCCACCCCACCCCTCCAGTTCCCAATTTTTGCCCAGCAATCTTGTCTACTTCCAATATCCAGGAGGATAACTGTACAGAGACTCACACTGGAGCAATGGACTGAGCTCCCAAGGTCCAAATGAGGAACAGAAGGAGGGAGAACATGAGCAAGGAAGTCAAGACCGTGAGGGGGGCACCCACCCACCGAGACAGTGGGGCTGATCTATTGGAAGCTCACCAAGGCCAGCCGGACTGGGACTGAAAAAACATGGGATAAAACCGGACTCTCTGAATATGGTGGACAATGAGGGCTGCTGAGAAGTCAAGGACAATGGCTCTGAGTTTTGATCCTACTGCATGCACTGGCTTTGTGGGAGCCTAGCCTGTTTGGATGCTCACCTTCCTAGACCTGGATGGAGGGGGGAGGACCTTGGACTGCTCATAGGGCAGGGAACCCTGACTGCTCTTCGGACTGGAGAGGGAGGGGGAGGGGAGTGGGGTATGGGGAGTGGGGGGAGAGGGAGGGAAAAGGGAGGCGGGGAGGAGGAGGAAATTTTTAATAAAAAATTTTAATAATTAAAAAAAATAAAAACAAAATAAAAAAACTGAAAAAATAAAATAAAAAGAATCATGTTTGTTTTATGTGTATCTATGTCTTTCTGAGTGTGTGTTTGTGCCCAATGTGTTGCGAAGGCCAGCAGAGACTAGGTCATTGTAAGAGATTCCTGGGGGCTGGAGTTGCAGATGATGAAGAGCTGCCATGTTGGTATTGGCAACAGAACTGACGTCTGTTAGTGTTTCTAACTGCTAAGCCATCTTTACAGACCTAAATCCATTCTTCTTAACCAACTTCAGTATTATTAGTATCACAGCTTTATTTATTACACAAAGATACAGTATCCTTTAATTTTAAAAAAGATTTGTTTATATATCTAATGTATATGAATGCTTTATCTGCATCTATGACTTTATGTCAGAAAAGGGCATCAGATCCCATTATAGATGGTGGTGATGAAAAAGGAACCCAGGTCATCTGGAATGATAGCCAGTGCTCTTAACCACTGGGCCATCTCTCCAACTCTGTATCTCTTAATTTGATAGCAGTCTCTTTATGTTATGACTACATTAATCTCAAGCTTCCTAGTGCTTGCAGCTTAATTGCTGAATATTTTTATTAATTTGCTTCTTAAGAGTTTAGTAATTTTTAAGTACGTGAGTTTCTGTTTTGATAACTGAATTATCCAGTTAGAATTGTATATGAAAAATTATGACATGGGTCATTTGTAGAAGTATTTGTAAAACACAAAAAGCATGACATATTTAAAATATCATTATTAATAGTGCAGCAACTGATCCTGATAAAAGTTAGTGCTATCAAGTAATTTACCTATAGAGTAAGTAATGTAACAGAACAAGATAGCTTAACATGCTACTAAGAAGCTAGAAGGAACAGCATACTCAGATCATTGGATACAAACAGGTTTTATGAAAATAAGACCATTGGGTCTCATGCTTTTCAGTAAGCAGGGTATCTAACAACCCACATATATTTTTGAATTTTCATGGACTATGAATAAATGGAGGGATTCTATCTTTAAAAATCAACTAACCTTCTTTGACATTCAAACACAGATCTACCCTGAGTGTCACAAGATATTGTAGTTTTCATAAATCAGCACTGGATCTGGTGAAATCCAGCAGAAAAATTCGCAAGAATTTGACTATCATCTAGTGATACAACACTCTTAAAAATGTCAAACAGAGACCAAAGGCCAGGAAAATAGCAATAAAGAGTCCACTTGAAAGATATAAATAAAATGCTGAAACAAATAGTCATGAAAAGGTTAGAACTAGGAAAATCAAATTTGAGGAGATGTTCTGAGTAAAACCCCATTTAGACTTAGTGAAGATTTTAGTGGAAAAACAAGACAAGAATATGCATGATACACAATAGCACCAGAATTCACGGCTTTAAAAGCTTAGAAAATAAAAAAGGCTCTAAGAAATCTTTAGGTAGCTGACATTAACCAAAGGAGAGAAACTGCACTGACTTTACAATTGCTTGATCAAGTTACTCAGTCTGAAACTGCTGAAAGGTTTACAACATACTATTTACAAATAAGTTGAATGGATAGAGGAGTAAATGCCTACTTTCTATGTGCAAAGGTAAGATTACACGACTGTGTTCCTTTGTTAAAGTCTGTGAGATTATACAGTAATTCAAAGGGTTAGGATGTCTCACTATTCTTTCTTCACAGTGCAATTTCACCTTCACCCATTTATGTGACTGAAAAGGTCAGAATACTAATCTTAAGTATAACAACAGTCAAATAATAAATTTGTTCACTCAACAAATATATTCTGAGAATGTTTCATGCGCCTATACTTACTGCTCTTAGTTGTACAGTTATGAGCAAAAAATTCCCTGCTTTAGAACGCACAGCCTAATGAGCCATCTATTAAATAATAATTTCCCCAAGAAGATATAATTTCAGCTATAATAAGTATTATGTAAGAGCATTATTCCTCTGAGATAATAACCGTGTTGACTAGGGAAAGTTTCATGAAAAGATATTTGAACCATATCTGAAATGTTCACGGATGATACACAGTTGAGGAAGCAAGTGTTGGGTACCAATTCAAAGACAGTGCCTTTAAGAGAGTCATAAAAGTAAATGACCTGAAAAATCACATTAAAAAGCTGTTCATTTTTCTTTTTTTAAAATTTATTTATTTATTAAAAACTCCAACTCCTCCCATCCTCCCATTTTTCTTCCACTTCCCCCCTCCCCCTCCTTC
Source organism: Chionomys nivalis (assembly GCF_950005125.1). Lineage (NCBI taxonomy): Eukaryota > Metazoa > Chordata > Mammalia > Rodentia > Cricetidae > Chionomys > Chionomys nivalis. Next base: position 16,738,765 of record NC_080104.1, on the reverse strand, counting down.
TCCAGTTCTAAGAGAAGTCAGGGTGCCCTGCCCTGCGGGAAGTCCAAGGTCTTCCCCTTCCATCCAGGTCTAGGAAGGTGAGCATCCAAACAGACTAGGCTCACAAAAAGCCAGTCCATGCAGTAGAATCAAAACCCAGTGCCATTATCATTGGCTTCTCAGTCAGCCCTCATTGTCAGCCACATTCAGAGAGTTCGGTCTGATCACATGCTGGTTCATTCCCAGTCCAGCTGGCCTTGGTGAGCTCCCATTAGATCAGTCACACCTGTCTCAGTGGGTGGATGCGCCCCTCGCGGTCCTGACTTCCTTGCTCATGTTCTCCCTCCTTCTGCTCTTCATCTGGACATTGGGAGCTCAGTCCAGTGCTCTAATGTGGATCTCTGTCTCAATCTCCATTGCTGGATGAAGGTTCTATGATGATATGCAAGATATTCATCAGTGTGGCATGGGATAAGGCCAGTTCAGGCACCCTCTCCTCTGCTGCCCAAGGACCTAGCTGGGGACATCTCCTTGGACACCTGGGAACCCCTCTAGAGCCAAGTCTCTTGCCAACCCTAAAATGGCTCCCTTAATTAAGATACCTTATTCCCTGCTCCCATATACACCGTTCCTCCATCTCAACCATCCCATTCCCCCAAGCTCTCCCCAATCCTTGAGAAACACTAGTCCTTCAAAATGTTTTGATTTAACAGAGGACTGTCTGTCCTCCTACAAATTATCTTTACTACGACTTGAGAGAAGACTGAATTGGTGAATTGTTTGCTCTTCAATCATAGGAATTGAGTTTGATGCTCAGAACTCAAATAAAAAAGGCCAGGCAAAGTGGTGCACACTTGTATGTTTGAGAGGTAAATACAGGTAGAACCGTGGGGCTTACTGGCCAGCCAGTGGAGCCTGCTTGGTAAACTATAGGTTGATGAGAAATCCTATCTCAAAGAAAGAAAGACAGATAGTTGAACAGACAGACAGATGGATGGGCAGACGGGTAAGCAGACATAAAGTCTGAAAGACAAAACAAAAAAGAAAGAATGAAAGAGAGAAAGAAGGAAAGAAAGAAAGAAAGAAAGAAAGAAAGAAGGAAGGAAAAAAAGAAAAGAAAGGAAGGAAGATGTGAATGGTTCCTGAGTATGACATTGAAGCTTACCTCTAGTCTCTACAGGCATGTATAGACATACATACATCCACTTGCATACGTGTGTGCACCCACACGAACACTGTGCACACAAATGACATTTTATGTTTATGACAATTTATCTTTATAAGTATACTAACAGTAAATCATTTAAGGGCTTAGAGTTTTATAGATTAAAGTTTGGGAGCTGGGTGTTGTGGTATATATCTATAATTTCAATATATGGGAGAGATAGAGGATTATTATAAATTTGAGATCAATATGGTCTACAGAGTAGGTTCAAAACCAACCAAACATACCTTGTCTCAAAGAAATTAAATAAATAGATAAATGAAACAAATAAGTAATATTAAGAAAATCACTTTCATCTTTCAAGCTGACCATTAGTAAAATTTTATAATTTCACATATATTTTAAAGTATATGTGTATACTTTAAAAAATAAAATGTATTCATACTAAGCACAGTCATATGCCTATATGATATTCTCTACATATGGCAAAATAATTTGAGAGCATTTATTATTAGGATATTTGGTCATTACTCATATACTTGCCCAAAATATGATATTCATCTCCATGATAAGTATGTGTGAATTCACATCTACTCTATAGTACTTTACACATTTAGACATATTCATACAGTGACCACATTAACACGATCAGTACCTCTGTGCTCTTATTGCTTGCAAATAGCACTTCAGATTTTGTTACCTCAAGAATGTAGTCAAGCACATTCCTACACACAAAAATATTCTATCTATGAGACTATTTTTAAAATCTTTTATTGATTCTTTGTGGATTTTACATCATGCATTCTGATTCCACTCATCTACCTGTCCCCTCACCTGTTGTAGGTAGTGAGGGATGAGGGGTGAGAGGGTGCCACTCCCTCACCACACTACCCTATGACAGACAGTGGGGCTAACTCTCTTCCTCTCATGCTTTCAGGCCCTTTTCACTTGCAACCCTGACAACAGGGACAACTCTACTGTGCTGCTTAGGTGAGGAGCAGGGCCTGCTCTCCTGAGTGCTGCAATTGTAATTTGTTCATGTTCATTTCCCTGTTCCCCCTCCTTGTCTGCCAGATTTCCCCTCCTATTGGCCTCCTCCCATCTTTGCAATGGTCATCCCTTTGTGAAATGAAGACATAATTACATAATTGCTTGTAAAGTTTTGTCAGTTGGTTTCTTCAAACCTGAAGCATTAAAAAGTTTTTTTCCCTTGGATCTGGTAGATAGCATTGATATTTGATTTATTGATACTGTAGTGTCAGGCTTTATGTCAATCTGAGTCTGTCCCATATACAGGCATACAAATATTAATCAAATACCATGATAACTGAATATAAAATAGATTTTGTTTGGAGTTAGCCAGCTTGAACTTCTTAATGTAAAAGTTTTCCATTATGGAGACATTAAATTTCATCCTCCCTAGCTTTTAAAATCATTTCAGAGTGTTCACCCAAAAGTGTATGCATATATACATATATATGTATATATATGTGTACATATATGTATGTATATTCATGCACACATATGTACAAGCACATCCTGCCTTCAGAGGAGATGGCTTAAGCCACAAATATGAAAATTCCTTGTTGAGGATCGAGGTGTGTGATTTTACTTGCTGATACTTTAAAATGTGGTTATATTTTTCAGGCTCTTCATGTTCACATATTGTCTCAGGATTTCTACTGTTGTAATAAAACACCATGAATAAAAGCAACTTTGAGTGGAAAGAGTTTATTTCATCTTCTACTTCCAGGTAATAGTTCACCACTGAGGAAACTCAGGTCAGGAACTCAAGTAGGACAGGAACTTTAGGGAAGGAACCAAATGAGAGACCACAGAGGAAGGAGGGGTGCTTACTGACTTGAGTAGATAGAATTTTCCTTGGGCAGTCAACTCACAAGTAAAAAACCAGAGAATTAATATTGATTATGAAAGTCTTGTCTTTACTTAGACTTGTTTTAACTAGCTTTTATAACTTAAATTAATTCATTTTTATTAAAACATGTTCTGTCATATGCTACTCATCCTACTTCCTCCATCCTCACTTATGCCTAGATTATCTCTTCCTATTTCCTCGCTCAGACAAGACCAGAAGTCCCACCTATACCTCCTGCCTAGCTATTTGCTTTTTAACTCTTTATTAAACCAATCACAGCAATATATCTTGATGCAGTGTACAAACATTCCATGACAGACTTTCTCTTTGTGGCCTGCTCATCCTGCTTTCTTATACCACTGAGGACAGTAGCGTGGAGTTGGAACCACTCCAGAGAGTTGGACCTTCCCACATCAATCATCAGAAAATGCACTATTAACTAGCCTACAGGCAAATCTTATGAACATGTTCTCAACTGAGAGTCTTTCTTTCTAGAAGACTCAAGCTTGTGTTAAGTTTATATAAACCTAATCAACCATTCATCATTACTTGGTCAATATTACAGAAGAAAAACGTCATATTTTGAAGATTTAAAATGTTTTAATTAAATTTAATGCCTAATCATGAAAAAAGTCCTTTAATAACAGTTACTATGTGATTCATATATATAAATTTCCAATTCAGCTAAGTAAATGGATAACTTCAGGGAACAGTGAAACTAAAGAGATTGAAAAATAATCACAGTCTACTTTTTTGCAGAAATATAATTTAGCAAGTTTCACACAACAGTATTTTACCTTATAAACTGATTAAAATCAGATCCCCAAAAGACTTCTACTTTTGTAGATTAATCAGCAAGAAAATATTTTCATTACGCAGTGTTTTCACAGCCTGGAACATTTCCCCTCTGTGTTCTTCAGACTAATTTGAACTTTATCATTGACATATGATGACCTGCTTAAAGGCCATGGGTGCAAGGAACAGCTGGAGAAGTTGTTAACATTAATGAACCCCTTTTCTGCTTTACACCCCAAAGCTTTCCATGTCAACTTTCCATCTTGCATTTTTTTTTTACCTGAAGAAGGTGAGGGATAAGATTCAGTGTTTACCTACCTTATCTTAGAGCTTGCTTACCTACCATATCCGGATCTATAGATTTCTCTTAGAATTAAGACTTTGTAGGGTTTCCCAGATAACACGAGTACAAGGATTCTTAAAGAAAGTCTTTTATAACTGAATCATATCCAAACCCCCACTAATGTCTTGGAGTTGGCACAAAAAGATGAGAAAATCATTTTTTTTCAGGGCAGTGTGGACTTCGGAGTGAGTTGGTGGGTCTATATTTCAAATCCATCTGTCATGCATTTGTGATTGTTGGGTAACCGGTTAAAACTGGTTTATTGTGCTTAGAAAATGGAATAGAATAGGAACAGAATAGAATACAACACCAGAAAACATTGTTCACTAAATTCCTCTTATTAAATGATACCAGATGGTAAAAGGCTTTTATTTTTTTCATTCCTTGTTTTTTTTTCTGCTCTGTGTTTTATGCCCTAGTACAGTTGCCCTTATTTCCCACTTTGCTTCATGTGCAGTTTTTCCAAAGAAAAGATTTTTCCAAGGACAACTGCCTTCCTGAAGCATTAGTTGGCCAAGTCTTCCTTTATCCTCCATACTGTTCTATAGCCATCATTGTTCTCAACATCTCTTGTAAGTATGAAGAAACCTCAACCTTACTTAAAATAATTTCTAAATAATTTTAACTCAGCTCCTGGTTTGTTCCTAGTCAAGTGATTATGTCCATGATGAACTTGTATTTGACTAGTTAGGGTGCCCATAGAATTCAATCTGTTGAGTAATTCTGCGCATACAGATGAGAATGCTAATGAGGGGCTAGAAATGAGCAGATCCAGTAAGTAGACAAATAAAAGCAGGGAACTCAGAGTCTAGTCCTGTGTTACACTTCCCTCTCCCATTCTTCTCTGGAGAAGTAGTTACTAGCTTTTATATGTAGCCTCATAGTCTTGAACAGAGCTGGTCTTTTAGTGAAAAAAATCCATTAAATGGGCAGTACTTTGAGCTTTGCTTTGGAAATCTACTTATAGTGGGAAGAGAGGAAAAAAGAAGAACCCATCATTATTCTAAATCAGGTACTAAGATAAAAATGTTGGTCAAATTTTCTAAGATATTGTGGTATTTAGACTTTCACTTCATGTTATGAACAACTAAATATAGGAAAGTATTTATTTTGGAAGCATGGTTTCAGAGATTTTGGTCCATAGCCGCTAGATCCTATCTATAACTGGGGGCCCTGGTGAAAAAGAACATCTGGTTGAAAAGTACAGTCGAGCTACTCATTCCATGGAAGCCAGGATGAAGGACATTCTCAGAGAATTACTTCTTCCAGTCAGACCTCATTTTCTACAGAGGTCTACAGTGTTCTGGTTGTCAACTAGGTTCTGAATCCATCAATGGGTTAAAACATTCTTTAGGTTAATCCCCATGATCTCATAACTTTCAAATGTCTGGCCTCTGAGTATTGCTATCTTGGAAACTAGTTCTTAAATGATTGAGCATTTATGTCTGAATCAGAACAGCTATGCAAAGAATATGTTTATAAAATTGCTGACCAGGATGTCTAGCTGAGCGGTAGGCAAATGGGGTGCTGGGATGTGTGATGACATGTGTGAGATGGACAAGCTGTCTGGATGTGAGGTATACAATAAGGGTCCAGGGTGTATGGTGAGAACTGTATTCTAACCCAATGCTCTATAAAAAGCCTGCCCCCCCCACTCCCCGCTCTCCCTTCCCCCTTCCATGGGAGATGTGTCTCAGACCCTCTTTCAAATCTGTGCTCATTTCTTAGTCTCTTGGTGCAGGACTGTAGTTAGGTCACAGCCTTTTCTTTCTTTTGGAATTTCTGCCATAGGGGGATGCTCTCTATCACCAGAGGAGTGTGCTTTCATCAGTACAGTGATGTATCCAGGTGCTAAAGATGTAGACATGATTTCTTCCTCTCATTTTAAAAAAGCTTGGAATGATCCCAAACACAGAAGTCTTTGTGGAATCAGCTGAGACTTCTTCTTAATTTATAGTTTTCTTTTCCTTTACAGTTATCAAAACAAAGATTTCTTGGATGAAAATAACTTAAACATTTAAGGACTTTGCTGTTTTATTTGTTCTCATTATTTCACAAAAGCTAATAGAATAAATGCATTTAATAATGTGATTTTTTATGGATATATGGGATTCAACCTTCAGTGACTCAACCCTGAGTAAGACTGACATAGTAGTTCAACAGAGACAGGCTTACATGTAGATGAATGGGCTTTTAAAATTGAGGTTTTACATCATTCTAATCAGAATAGGTCAATACTGGGAATGCTAGAAATGTTATTTAATATTATGGAAAATGTAACAAGAAATATTTGCTTCAGTTGACTGATAAAAATGCGTCTATCTCTGGAAAGTTGAGCCACTTGCTCTTTATCCGTTATTTCCAACAGCGAAGGTCTCAGGATGTCTCAGAAGCACTGAGATCAGTAAGCTTAGCACAGAATGTTTCAGAGCTTCTGAGATTGTTGTAGGAGGCTGCTAGTGTGTTCCTAGCTGCCCTGACTCCCAAAATAACCACACAGAAACTGTATTAATTAAATCACTGCTTAGCCAATTACTTAAACATATTGCTAGGTAGCTCTCATATAAAATTAACCCATCTCCATTATTATGCACACTCTAATTCCATCTTGTATACAAACTCTTGCTTTAAAAAAAACATAGAACTCAAATTTGAATGTCTAAGCAGTCATTGATATAAGTTCTCAAAATCCAGTAGTAGTGATCATAGTTTGATAAGAACAGCAAAATATCAGTGATTTTCTTTGAAATGGAGAGCTATTCTGTGAGATTCAGCAATGTCTACCTGGCATCCATCCTCTACAATCTTTTTAATAATATGTATGTGTGTGTGATACACACACACACACACACACACAAACACACACACACACACAGTAAATACATCAAGAAAAGTAAAATCAAGGGATGGAGATACTGCTTCATGGCCAAGAATACATCTATTCTTGCCTCAATCTAAAGTCCATTTCCCAGCAACCACGAACTATCTGCAATTCCTGCCTCAGAACCATCTGCAATTACTGCATCCCACATCCTATTCTGAACTCCACAGGTGTCTGTACTCATATGTGCTCATTCCCACACAGATACCCAACCATATACACATAATTTAAAAATTTTTTTTTTAAAAAAAATCAAACTACCATACATCTGTAGAGAAGGTCATGTTTTAGGTCAATGTAACTTAAGATTTATTCTCCTAAAATTTAAAATACTTCATGTTGCTAAGATTTATTTATTGTTTCTTAATTCTTTCCTCTTTCTGCCTCTTTTTGGACAATAGTAAGTGCTTTGTTTAGATTGTGGTTTTGTTTAGATTGTTTAGATTGGTATGTTGAGTATCTCTTTTCAATCACATATGATAATGCTGCAACCTCATGATGGGGGATTCCCCTCTATATGCTGTGAATACCATCGGTTAATTAAGAAACTCTTTTAGAACTGTGATAGGGTATAGTAGAGCTAGGCGGGGAAAACTAAGCTGAATGCTGGGAGAAAGGAGGTGGACTCAGAGAGAAGCCATGGAGCCACCACCAGAGACAAGCATGCCTTAACCTTGCCGGTAAGTCACAAGCCTGAAATAATAAGTGGACCCTGAGGCTCAGTAAGTGTCACATACTACCAGGTTAATTCTGTTAGAGTATCTAGTAGAGAAATAGTTTTGTCTTTGCCATGCTGAAGACACCATAATCTTACTACCTTAAGAACAAATGTAAAGTATCTGTAGACACACTGTGAAGTGGAGGAATACCCCTAGGATGTAAATCTTTTGGGGAAAATGACATTCCTCTAGAAGTGACTGTTGAATCCTTATGATATCTCCTCAGTGGAAAAAAAAGAGTACTTGAGTAAATGCCTATAAAAAACAAAACAAATCAGAAAAATAACCCTTCACTTACTCTCTCTACTTGCTGTTTTATCTCATCTTAGACTCAAAATTTTATATAAACAGAATCACACCTATGAACTAAGGTCATGGGCTCTGTATTAATTTAAGAGATACAATTATTCCAACTCTACTGCCTATCACTCAGTATTCTCCCATGTAAACCAGGAAATCATAACAAGAGCTTTTCATCACAAGGGGAAATATTTTACCAAGCTCCACTCTGTGACTCTCATGCCTCTTTCTATCCAAACTTAATATTTTCATATTCTGGTTTTATTTTTTATATATGTTTTCTTCTGTCTTTTGTTTATGAAATGGTATCTACAGCATCAACAGAGTTTTTCTCCAGTCTACACTTTAAAGTTAGGTGAAAAATGATTTTGGAATTCTGGTTCTCATTTCTAAAAATGCTGTGAGATATTGTATCCAGTAGCTGCGCAGAAGTGTGGCTCTATGGTGGCAGAGGAAGGATGAGCTGATGTCAACAGATTGTTCTGGAAGTATACCACAGAGAATATTTCTAGACATTTCAACAATTTTAAAAGTACTTTTTCCTGCATCAAGCTCCTTTCTGTTTAATTAGCTGCAGTGTTTTCATTCACAGTTGACTGCCACAATCTTTGGTACCACATTGTTTTTTCTTTGTTGTGACAAAAGCAGTAATAACTCAACAATGACAACTTCTGAAAAGAAAGATTTATTCTGAATAAGACTCTCAGAGAGTTTATGTTGTTTTATTGTGGGAAAAGGCAATAAAGGCTATTCATATCAATGTTGACAAGGAACAGGGTCATAGTAAACCTTTCAAGGTTAGCCATTGAGCAAGACTTAGATAAGAATAAGACAACTGGTGGTTATTCCTATGATATTAGTGCCATCATTTCATCAACAGGCATATCTTTTCTAGCCAGAAATTACTGTAGCTCACAGGATTTACCATTTGGCAGACTGTTAATAACTTTTCTTCCCTCTCAGCCTGCATAACACCTTCTGGCAGCATGAGAGCTAGCCATCACAAGGGTGGCTTCCAGAACAGTACCAGCTTACTTTCCCCAAGTCCTGCGACAGAGTATATGGTAGCTGGTATTTAACCATAACCAACAACCTGTGGCTGGAGAGGTCACAGACTCTAGAGTAGAACCTATTGTCATTCTGCCAATATGGTACAGCATCTGAAGAAGTTCTAAATACTTATCAGCATACCATAGATGAGTAGAGTTCTCACTCATATTAAAAATTATTGTTTTTTTGCAGCAGATGGAGTTTATTACAGAGAATGATTTGTTTAAGTTCAGAGAATAGTGACTGCGGAGTACCCATCCCCAGCTAAAACCAGCTAGATGTCCAAAGCTGAGAGAAAATTGTAGTGGAGAGTGTTGAAATACTGTAAATGCTAGAGGATCAGGAGAAATTCTTCAAAATAATGTCTTCTGTGCATGACAGGACTATTGAATTCATGAACTCTCAGCAAGGGTGGTTGCCTGCGTAAGAACACAACTGTCAACATGGCAGCAGGAATGGGGTTGGGACTCAAGGTTCCATTCCTAGTTGATGAGTTTAGAAGCAATAAATATTGATGATGGAGGGAGAGACAATTTTCTTCATGTATAAGCTTCCTGATCAGATGCCCATGGTTTGTGGCCAACCCACAGCCATGTGCATTCAGGCAGCACTAAATGGACTCAGTAGGTAGCATACACAATGGAAGAAATGGACAACAGAAAAGGATGATGGGCATGGGAGGAGTTGCAGAGAGGCATAGATAATGCATTGTACTCATGAATGAACCCCCCCAAAGTTGGTCTCTCATGACCTACTTCTGCCATTATGATCCCACACCATAAAATTTTCCACAGTCTTAAAAAATTTGCGTACTTAGCTAGAGTTCATGCATTCAATTCATATGAGACAATTCATATTCGAATCATAGTATGTACCAAGGTCATTATGAGTAATAGAACTCCACTTGGAAATTTAGAGTTTATTAATTGAGCTATTTAGGTTTTAAGACAATAGACACAGGCTACTAATAGACACATGTACTAATACATGACTTATGTGTTGTTAGTCAATGACTTCATTGAGATACTGAAGACAGCATGATGGCCACGATACAATAATAATAAGTTATACAAGGTCTATAAATTGAGGTACTTGTTATAATTACTCTTGGATAGAAAATGTTAAAATTTAAGCTTCAAATTATAATCATTGTGTTATATCTGGGAATCTCTATAACAACACCCAAAATGACTTTTTAGCTATAGTATTTATAAAATATAATCTTGAGTACAAAAACCTGATGTTTTTATTTTGTGAATTAAAAATAAAGTTTACAATATTAATACATTTTTTGCAGAAGTTAGTATTCATTATTTAAATAATTATCTTAACATTGAAATACAGGATTGATTATTTTGGAAGCTTTAGATAAATCAGTTGCCACAAACTCTGAAATTTTATGGATTTTTTTAAACAGAAAATTCTATATCTCTTGTCTGCCTGATGGTCCTGTAGCCAGGAACTATTTTGGACATAGTCTAAATCTCACATTGAGTTCCTGCCATTCTTCAGCATCTTTCCCAGTATAGCGTCAGAATGCACTAAAGTGAGCAAGCTCAGACATAAATTCAAATACTAGAGGTTTATTCTCTGGAGACTTGGTGTTACAGAAAAGGTTGGGGATGCTTGCTAGCAAAAGAGAGAGGCAAGAGGTGAGATTAGTGAACTGCAGCTCCTAAAAGGACTCTCTCAGACACAGAGTAGCTAAGGAAAAACCTAGTTTGTTAGCTAAAACAAAACTACACGAGAATTCATACTGAGTTAAGTGTCACATCCCAAAGTTACTCCACATATGTAAGGAATCTGCTTTAGGAAGAGGTGACTGAGAGTTTTATCTCTGATAAAATATCAAGAGCTACACTGATAAGGAGTCTATATTCTGAGAAGGGCACCACATAGTCTTAGTTACTTTCTGCTGCTGTGACCAAGGTAACTTACAGAAGAAAAATATTTGATTACAGAGAGATAATAGTCTATGATCCTAGAGTAGAAGACACAGGGAACAGCTAACAGTTCACATCCAATCACAAATAAGAAGCACATAGAGTGCCCTGAAAATAGCCTATGGCTTTTGAAACCTCAGCCCTACTCCCAGTGACACACTGCCTTCATGAAGGTCATACTTCCTGAAGCTAACCAAATACCCACTGGGTACCATTCAGATCCCAACAGTATGGGAAGCATCTCATCTAAACAACTACATATATCATCTTTATACTCTGCATAAAAGACCTTTGATAAAATCCAATATCCACATTTCAAAACATAAAAAGGATAGGAAATATTGCCAGTAAAAAAAAAAAAGAAAAAAGGCAAAACAAAACTGATTTTGATTTAAAAAATCTCTGTAGACTAACTAAAAATAGCTATAGTTGAACATGGTCTGAGGAATCAGGATGAATTGAATTTATTCTTTTTTTTTTTTTTTTGGTTTTTCGAGACAGGGTTTCTCTGTAGCTTTGGTGCCTGTCCTGGAACTAGCTCTTGTAGACCAGGCTGGCCTCGAACTCCCAGAGATCTGCCTGCCTCTGCCTCCCGAGTGCTGGGATTAAAGGAGTGTGCCACCACCGCCCGGCTAATTGAATTTATTCTTGTGTGGTGATAGGAATGAAAATGGTTCCAATAGGGTCATATGTTTGAGTGTTTGTTTCTTAGTTGGTGAAACTGTTTAGAAAGAATTAAGGTTTGTGGACTTGAAAGAGGTGTAGCACTAAGAGTGGACTTTGAGGTTTCAATAAAACAAACCTTTCTCAGCTTTTTTTTCTCTATACTTGAGCTTGTGAACCAGAATATACATGATAAGCTACAAGGCCATGTGATGGAGGAAGGTCATTGGTTAAATAATAAAGAAACTGCCTAGGCCCATTTGATAGGCCAACCCTTAGGTGGGTGGAGTAAACAGAACAGAATGCTGGGAGAAAGAAGCCTAGTCAGTGAGTCGCCATGATTCTCCCACTCCAGACAGACGCAGGTTAAGATCTTTCCTGGTAAGCCAGTTCGTGGTGCTACACAGAATATTAGAAATGGGTTACATCAATATGTAAGAGCTAGCCAATAAGAGGCTGGAACTAATGGGCCAGGCAGTGTTCAAAAGAATACAGTTTCCATGTAATTATTCCGCGTAAAACTAACTGGGTGGCAGGACGCAGCCCCGCTGCTCCACCAACAGCCTTCTAACTGCCAAAGGAGAAAGACACTAATGGAACCTTCCCGTAGGCCACAACCTTGTGATGATACACAGATTAATAGAAATGGGTTAATAATTTAAAATGTAAGAGTTAGCTAGAAATATGCATGAGCCATTGGCTAAACAGTGTTGGTATTAATATAGTTTCTATATGATTATTCGGGTTTGGGTCACCAGGAAATGAATGAGCAGTCTCCGTCTACATCCCCAGGAAAGAGTTCTCATTCTCTGCACATTGTCTGCTTGTAAGTCTTTGTATCTGTTTCAATATACTGTATGGGAAGTAAGATTCTTTGATGGTGGCTGAGCAAGGCACTGCTCTATGAGTATAGCAGGTTGTCATTAGGAGTCATTTTGTTGCTATGTTCCTTTAGTAGAACAGTAGCATTTGATTTTCATCTAAGTTCACTGCCTATTTAATCTCAGAATTTTGACTACTCTAGATTGGGTACCTTCTCATGGAATGGGCCTTAAATTCAATCAGATAGTGGTTGCTTACTTTTCTACAATGTTTGTGCCACTATTGCACCAGCAAATTTTCAGGCAAGTCACCATTGTTGACAGGTGGGTTTGTAGCTGGATTGGTCATTAGTCCCAGGACTAAAGGCATGTACCTCCACACCTGACTTATCAACTGGTGATTTTTTTTAAGTGGATAGATTTTTCAGTGTAGAAGACATTAGATCTTTTCATACAATGTAATATAATAAACATTATATCCTGAATAAGAGGATAACTACAATTACAGCTATCCTTCCATATGTGGTATAGTTAATAAAAATATTGTATAAAATAGATCTTTTTGCTTTGAGTAAGTATGTAGTTTTCTTTTCCTTATTAATACAAGGCTATGCTTTAATCCTACTTAAGAATGATAGCTACTTTCCAACTAAGCCAATTATACTCCAGAAGAAAGGCAACCATTTCAAAATGCAGATAATGTTTATCGATTATATTGATGATATTGTGTTGATAGTTCCTTGGTGATGAGAATTTAGCAATTGAATTGATGAAGCAATGTGTACAAGGAGGTATGAGTACTCTATATATCTATGTATCTACACTGGCTATGGTCAATTTTATAATTTGTTTTAAAAATGCAAATAATCAGATAGTAAAAATATATTAGGCTTTGTAAGCAAAGCAGTAAGATTAAGAAATTAGAAAATCCACAGAAATAAAGATAATGACATAGCAAAAGAGAAAATACTGTTTTACTAATGAAAATTTGAAGTATGATTTTGTATTCCTTACATGATACCATTATAACAGTGATAATAATAAAGCTTTATGCATATTTTAATTTGGAGAGGCAATACTTGGCTTGTTTGATATTTATAGATAGTAGGATCCAACATAAAATTGATTGCTGTACTTTAATGCAGTTTTATGTATTTGATCTTTGAGAATGTCTTTCACACAAATTGCCTCTGTCAAACACTGATACAAATATGTGAGCATTAGATTTTAATTGGTCACATGTAGTGCTTATAAGGCATGTGTATATTCCTTCTGGATATATGTCTTAATATTTTCCTTTTACGTTTTATTTTGTTGTCGAATAGTAATTTCCTTTTGGAAGTTTGATAGAAGTTTCTCTACTGCCTAGTAAAGTAGATTTTAAAATGAAGATTTTTTTTTCTTTGAATTTGCACTGAGGTTTTCAAACTACTGCTGAAACTGTAGTTTGATCTCACAAAATATACTCATTGCTACTTTGCCCAGGAATGGAGACCCCCATGCTTTGAAGTTTGTCGATGTGAAGTGTATATAAAACAGTTTAACACTACACTGTTTTACAACAATATCAATTTTCATTGAATGACCTTGTCATAATGTTTGGCTTGTATTGTTTCACCTAAAAATGGTAGGCTGAATTCAGCAAGAAAAAATGTTGATTGGCAGCCATGGTTAATTTCTAAAGCCATTTTGTATTCAGTTATGGCCCGTGAATACACTTCTTTTCATCTAGAACAAAGTTCATTCATTTCCTAAATTAAAAATTATTGCAATAAACATTTCAGCCAGCACATCACAGAGAAACCAGGCAGGTAGCGTATTCAGCTTCAATTTAGAAGAAAGGTTCATGCAGTTCCTGTTGCATAACAAAAGCGATGAGGCCCACTAATGTCATCTTGTTCAGAAACAGAGGGAAAATCCGAATAATTTCTGCAATTACTTGATAAAGACCAGGACAATGAATAACCACAGGATTTAAACAGCTTAGAAATGCACATGTTTAAAATTTGTTCAAGTACTTGTTTACTACTTGAACTTACTTTTATAAAAATAAATTGTAAAATAACCTGGCACATTCTACTTCAGTTTGTATAGCAGTAATATTTTTCAACTTTTTTTTAAATAGTTGTGTTTATTCTACACAGTTATTTCACTGAGATTAATTTTTAGATACTTCAACGTCAACACAGAAACTATAAGTAATTGAGGTGTCTTAGTAACAGCTCTGAGTTCCCCAAAGACCAAGAAAAAAGATCACACAAAACTTTCTTTTTTGAAAGGTGAACTAGTTGGGACTAGTAAGAGGTATTCATGTTAGGTTTAAACCTAGAGTCTGGTTTGCAATTAGTTAATACTTCCAGAGAGATGTGCTGGGACAAAGGTTCATTTGTTCTAGAGCTTACTGATTGCATAAGTATAAGACATGAAATTCAAGTCCTCAGATCCTAGATCCTCGTGTTTTAAATAATACTTGGTAGGATGTGGCAGCTCAGTAATTCCTGCCTCAGAAAGTGAGAAGGGGATTCCTAGAAGAAGCTGGCTTCAAGACTAGCCATATTACTAAACTTAGAGTTTGATTGACACACACTGGCTCAGTGAATGAGAGTTGATGATGATTCACAGCTCCATGGATCCATGGAGATTGGATCTCCATGAACACGTGAATAAACATGCGTGAACATACACCTGTGTTTTATTCATACACATGCGTGGGTACACACACATACATATTCACGCACACAGACACACATGCACAGAGAGAGAGAAAGAGAGAGAAAGAGAGAGAGAGAGAGAGAATGGTGGAATACATAAAGACCGTTTTTTTCAAAACAATAAGTCACAGTAGTGACACCCATAGCAGAATTTCTTTCAAAGTCTTATAAGCCTATTAATTCTTCAATAAGAAGATTGTACTGGCCAGGGTATTAGCCATATCTAGAGGGCCTGAGGGGCTGAGTTCTGAATAAGATGTAATTTTAAGGTTTTAAATTAGATTTAACAGAGCCTACAGGGTAATTGAGTCCAGGATCCTGGGAACACTGCAAAATTAATGTTTGTGACTTAAAATCATCAGGACAGAGATTAGGCTGGTGTTGGTGCAGAACGTCATTACAATAAAGAGGGAGGCTGGGTAGCAGCATTCGAGCTTATCAGTGTGTTCCAGAAGCAGCAGGTAGAATAGTTACTTAGCAACTCATTCGGCTTGCCTTGTCTTTGTATTTTGCTTAGATAACATGGGTCCACACGTTTCCTAAGTAACATCTCGTTCTGATGAAAGGCAGCTCCCAGTTCACCTACTCTTTAATGTTGAAAGTCAGGAGACTTCCTGCTGTCCATGTTAGACATATTTAATGGAACAAAGAAATGGTCCCACATGGAACAAAATAAGCCTTTGCGGCATAAGGTCATGGCCAGATTTCTGTTTCAAATACCACTGGCCCTTGCTAGCTCTGTCTTTCAATTTTGCATCTGGGGATGTAGACCTGAGGGTTGACATCAAATGGGCTTTCATGATTAATGAGTATATCAGATCTTTGGCTTGTAGATTACCTTAAGCTGAAGTTATAAACAGACTCTGAGTCAGTTAATGGTACAAAATCCCCAGTTGGATTCCTCATTAGTCAAACTAGAGCTGAAAATAAGACATATGAGCGTCACACTGCTCCAGAAGCGTGCTTTGTTCTCAAACCAACATTTCCAAGCTGGTCTTCCATATTACTCATGAACATTTAAGGATAGCTTCTCTCTTGTTAGTTTTAGTATCTGCAGAGAGCTCAATGTGTCTTCTGATCTCGACTGTTTAGGAAACCTGCCTGGCACTGAGTCCACTGGCATGCTAACTTCTGATGTTTCTAATGGCATTCAGTAAGTTTGCCAGTTTTTTTGTGGTTAGCTTAATAAAATATCATATCGGCTTAGTGGCAGATGCCACTAAGAATCTGTATTAAAATCTTATATGAGTTAAAACATGAAAAATTTAAAAATCCTTTACAATGGAGATTTACAAAGATGCTTTTCAATTCTTTTTTTCTCATATCTCACCTCTAGCTAAAGGTTCACAGAGTTTATGTGCCTCAAATGGTGCATCAATGTTCTTATCTCTATATTGGTTCTGTAGAGAATCTGCTTGAGGGTGTAAGGGAAGTGTAGCACATAGAATTGGTACTGTCTTCTCAATTTCTAGCATTGTATTTGTCCACATTTTTCTATACTTTTCCTTAATTGTAGACAGTACCTGTGAATTACTGCCAGTTAATAGAGAATGTCAAACAGAATGAGATGGCACACATTAAATGAGGTAACGTGATATGGCAAAACTTTACATCTATAATTAAGACAATTTAGAAATCATTAGCTTAGAAATAAAGTGGAAAAATATTGGGTAAATCAGATGAAATCTCACTAAAGAAGTACTGAGTCGTATGTGGGAACCTGCATATATTGTTGATTTCTATCGGTCATCTGAGTTATTGAGTAAACCACTTTCTGTACAAACATAAGTTCCTGAGATCAGATCTCCAGGAACTATGTTAAAAAACTAGTGTGGCATTGTGTGCTTGTCATCCTAGTACTGGGAAGGTAAGAACAAGAGGATCCCTAAAACCTCCTGGCCAAATAAGTGATCTTCAGGTTCAGTGAGAGAGGCTGTCTCAAAAATAAGGTATAAAGCAACTGAGAAAGACATCTGGCATCCACCTCTGGCCTCCACATGTGTAAGTGCAAGGACCATGTTCCCTACCAACTCACATAGTCACACACAAGGAAGAAGACGTGAGCAGCCAGTTATGAGAGCAAGCAAACACTTCTAGGTGGTGAAGGCCTAGTGTTATGGCTGGTAAGAGCTAAATATGTCCAGAAATTCTTAGAATTGAAAGGGGATTCCAAGGACCAAATAGGAATGTAACCAAACCTATGTTTTTTTTTTTTGTTGTTGTTGTTTTTTTTTTTTAAATTTTAGTCAAAAATCAAGTCATAGGACACTGCTCAGCTCTTTCCAGACATCTGACCAATAAAACCTAAGGTAGAAAACACCTTTTAAATTGCAATTGCTACATTAGTGCTATATTAATAACGCAAATATTTAAAAGGAATGTCTGTCTTAATTCTTGAACTCTGATATGCTCATTACAAATCAACTAATTGATCATTTTAAATAATTCACCCATCTACTTTCACTTAACTCATTTTCTCATTTATAAAGATTAGAGTTGTGTCACGACAATGGGAGCAAGTAGGCGGTTACTTATCCCAAACTAAAACTCTATATTCTGTTCTGTTTTCAATACCTCCCTTGCATTCCTCCATATGCAGGCGGTGGAAGCTTGTCCTTGCAGTTTACCAATCCATGAGTTAGCCTGCAAGTTTCCTGAAGGCAAAGCCTTAGGTTCTGTATTCCCACCACTCAGCACAACCTGTCATAGCAGAGCTGTCCCTGTGTAGGCCATTCTCCGTTCAGTTCATATATGTTTGCTGTCCTTAGCACTAAGTTGACATGTATAGACTATCTTTCCTGTAACTTTAAGATTAATTTTGTTCTTATTTTAATTGTCACTGGTTCATGCTCTTTCTCAAGCATAATAAACTCCTTGCAGTAGTTTGAGAGAGAAAGCCCTCCTTAATCTTTGTCATCTGAACACATGGTCTCCAGTTGGTGACACTGTTTGGGAAGGCTTCAGAGGTGTAGCCTTTATGGAGGAAGGTATGGAACAGAAGGGCATGCTTTGACAGTTCAGACTCGAGCTACTACATTGTGCTCTCCTTACTGTTTTCTATTGATGATATGAGTTCTTAACTTGCTGTACTTGCCACTATGCCTGTTGCTCACTGTCATGGTCTCTGCCTCAAAGGACTCTTATCTTTCTGGAACCATAAATCTCACCACACTCTTTCTTCTGTAAGTTTTCTTGGTCATGATGTTATATCAAAACAATATAAAAGTAATTAGCTGGGCAGTGGTGGCACACACATTCAATCCCAGCACTTTGGAGGCAAAGGCAGGCATATCTCTGTGAGTTTGAGGCCAGCCTTGTTTACAGAGTAAACAAGTTCCAGGACAGATTCTAAGACAGAAACAGAAACGCTGTCTCAATTCACTACTAAAAAACCAAAAAACAAAAACCCCAAAACAGCAACAATAAAACAAAACTAATTAATATACTCCCTTAGAATAAAACTTACTTATAGACTATAAATTGCTTCTAATAATAACAGGATATGTAACATTTGTTGAATGAAAGCTTGGAAGAGGGGTGGAATTTTACAGTAATGTAGTAGTGTGGAGGTAAGTCACTGACTTATAAACCAAACAGAAAATCACTTCAGTATTCTCAGAACACAGCTTTATGATCTTATAAAGTGTGAAATCTAGTCTGGAAAATTTTAATGAAACATTAGTCTTTGAAGAACTTCTTGAATTTTCCTTTTAATTAATTTTTATTTTTTTGGTGTGATTGCTTCTATGCTAATCAAAGACTAGATAAATTAAAATGATATCAAAGTTAAAAAAGCTGATATAACCATAAGAAATCAATTGTTAGTACAAAATGAGAAACAGACTAAGTTAATTTGTGAGAACATTCTTTTTTTTTTTTTTTTGGTTTTTCGAGACAGGGTTTCTCTATGGCTTTGGAGCCTGTCCTGGAACTAGCTCTGTAGACCAGGCTGGTCTCGAACTCACAGAGATCCGCCTGCCTCTGCCTCCCGAGTGCTGGGATTAAAGGCGTGCGCCACCACCGCCCGGCTGTGAGAACATTCTTTTAGCTAAGAAGAATTGATAGAGGAAGCTTGGGAGAAAGACAGTGTGACTGGCTAGTGAAGAAAGGATGAAGAACCCTCGTTGCTGATATAGCTGTTGATGAGGAAAGCTTTATATCTGAGCCTTATTATCTTGAAAGCAGTTCCCATGAAGCAGGCTGCTGAAGGGGTAAATATCTAGAGAAAGTAGGATTTGCCTTCATGATTTATCATCAATTATCTGTTCAATCACTGTTTGCATTTTCCAATTAATGTAGCAATTAAAACCCTCTAAAAAACATTGACTCTTCAAAGACTGTTATAAAGCCATGACGATTTAAGAGTTTTCTCTTTGGTATTTTATTTAAGTCCTCCACCACCACGATCTTGCTTGTATAAGTATCTTTCTTCTCTTTACTTACCAGCTTTCTTCCCATGGTCTGTCTCTTTACTCTGTCACTATAATGATCTACATGAACATTCTTTTTCCCTTTCTACTTTATAAACAAAATATTCCTTATGAGTAATGATCATGTCTTTCTTTTTTGATAACCTTTCTGAAATGACTTTTCAGTATTTTGCCTATTTAACAAATATAAAACCTATCTTCCATTTTCTTTATCTATTATTTTTTGTCATCTAGATTGATACCATATCTCTTCTCTTGTGTAGAGCACAGCATCAGGACTAGTTTGCAGGTTTTCTAAGATATGATTATGTTGCTTCTTCTTGATATAAACCCAGAAGTGCAACAGTTGGATCACACAGTGGATGTATTTTTAGTTTTTCCAGAAAGCTCCACACTCTTCTTTATAGTTATCGTGCTAATTTTCATTCTCATCAACAGTGTGTCCTGTGCTCCACTTCCTTCTCAGCCCTGGTTATTTTCTTGAACATTTTGATAAAAACAGTTGTTACTGGAAAGAGATAATCTCATCTTGGCTCATATTTCTATTCTCCTGATGGCTAAAATATCTGGCTAGTTTTAATAAGCTTGTTGGCTTTTCAAAGAATGTCTATTCAGATCTGTTGTGATTTTTAATTCAATTATCTATGGGATTTTTTCTTCATTATTTTTTTTTGTCTTTTTTTTTTTTGAAGCAGGGTATCCTGGCTGTCCTGGAACTTGCTCTATACACCAGTCTGTTGTATGAGGCCGCTTGTTTGTTCCCGGCTGCTCAGCTCTGAAATAAGCACACAGAAACCATATTATTTGCAATATTGTTTTGCCAATAGCTTAAGCGTATTTCTGGTTAACTCATATCTTAAATTAATCTATCTCCATTAATCTGTGTATAGCCACAAGGCTGTGGCTTACTGGGGAAAGTTCCTGTGTCTGTCTCTTATGGGGCTACATGGCTTCTCTCTAACTCTGCCTTTTTTCTCACATCATTCAGTTTAGTTTTCCCTGCCTAGCTCTATTCTGCTAAGCCACTGGTTAAAACAGCTTCTTTATTAATCAAAGGTATTCACAGTGTACAGAGGGGAATCCCACATTATCAAGTTTACTCTGTCTCTTTAAAGACTATTTGATTTTTAAAAAATTATTTACTTCTTTTTATAACTCTCTATACTTTTTCTTCTTTTTTCCCCAAGCCTATGTTCATTTATCTAACATCATGACTCATTTATAGGTCTTTTTATCTGGATCTGTCTTTATTGTGTATCTTTAATTATTTCTGACCTGACGCACCTTTTTTGTGCTGAGTGGGCTTGGCTAGGGCTAGCAAGGCCCTGCATGTTGGTTCTGCCCAGTTCAACATGGAGGAAGCATGTTTACTGCCTCTGAGACTGCTTGGAGGGAGCCATCCTCACCACCTGAACTCTGAGGAGCACCATGTAGTATATAAACCATTTTTATCTGAGTGAAAGCTAAATCTGCCATACAGTGCACTGTGCAGCCTGGAAATAGCTCTGTGTATGGTGGCAGGAGTCTGCCATGCTCTCCTGCTTGTGCATGCCTAGTAGACCTGATTCTGCTGCCTGCCCAGGCAGAGAGCACAGAGCTCTGGGCATGGTCTCAGCTACTTTCCACCCAACCCTGAATGGGCATAAAAGCATAATAGCTTAAGTGTATTTCTGGCTAACTCATATCTTAAATTAATCTGTGTATAGTCGCAAGGCTGTGGCCTACTGGGTAAAGTTCCAGCATCTGTCTCTGGTGGGGCTACATGGCTTCTCTCTTTTTTTTCCCTCAGCATTCAGTTTAGTTTTCCCCACCGACCTCTATTCTGCTAAACCCCTGGCTGAAACAGCTTCTTTATTACCAGTGTTTAGTATTGCTAGCATCCCAGGTAATCATACTTGCTAACACTATTCTGCCTACTTTATTTTCCCACAGGGGACATACTACTCTGGGAAGTTGGGACCGAAGTCACCAAGAAACTTTATTTATTTATTTACTTTTTTGTCTGTTGGTCCATCTCAGCGCAGTCTCTCTTCCTGAATCCAACTAGAACTGTTCACCTTAAAATACACCACCTAGCTCTTATTTATTTTTCTATTTTGAGAATAAGGAGATTGCTGGGAACCTCTATTTATACACCCTAGGATTCCTTAGTTTTTCTATTTACTGCATATTTATACACTTGCATATGGGGATATCCTTTCCTTTTTTCTCCAATGAGTAAATGCATTTTTGATGTGGGATTTCCTTCTGCATGCTGTGAATATCATTGGTGAATAAAGAAACCAATTTGGTCTGTTGATAGGGCAGAACTTAGATAGGTAGGGGAAACTAAGCTGAATGCTGGGAGAAAGGAGGCAGAGTCAGATTTATATAAAAATATAACTTTTATTGATTTTTTTGAGAATTTAACATGTCACCATACACAGAGCTATTTCCAGGCTGTACCCTAATCCCACTCATTTCTCAGACCCTTCTTACCTGCTTTTCACCCTTGTAGCATCAGCCCTCACAAAATAAAATAAGAAAGAAAAAAAATACTAAAACAAAATACAAACAAAAAAGCCATTTCTCTCCTCCTTCTTTCCTGCCTCTCTATCACCTCTTCATTCATCTTAGCATCTTGGGGGCTGCAGGCTGCCACAAAGTTTATCCTTTTGTTCAAACGACATTACTTGTTCATTATAATGAGTTATTGCTCTGGCTCAAGGCCTCTGGCATCTGGCACATCATCAGTTCTGTTGAAATTCCTCTTGGATGTCCTACTGATGTCACAAATCATGGAAATTCTGAGGCTGTTATTCCATAGGACTGGTCCATTCAAGTGTTCCAGCAGGGCATAAGATGGTGCAGATGCTGGGCTGGGTCAACTCAAAACCCTGGATATGGGCCTGGGTGGTGGTTAAGTTTTTCAGCTCTGGACTCAGCTCACCTGTGCCAATGCCATCAGGTCAGACCTCTGGCACCTGTGGTGAGGAGTGGCAATTGCTATAGAGATTTGCATTGGTATATATCTTGGTTTATTGACACAAATTTAAAGTCAATTTTGTTATACTGTATAAATATATTTTTGTTCTTGATTAAGGTATTGTGTTTGTGAAGATCATTTAAAATGTAATATATACTTAAGAAATATAGATTAATAGATAATTGTTTGTAATAGTCAAGCTTGTAGTAATGTTAGTTAGATTTTCTAGATGTACAGAGATGTATTTCAGATGGATAGGGATTATTCAGATATTTCAAAGACTATTGAATATGGCATTTAAAATATTTTAAGAATTTAGGACTTATCATGACAATGAGACACATCTGCTCCTGGCAGCACCAATTACTTCAAGAGGAAGATGGTCATCAAAGAGCCTCCTAATGGAGTTGGTTAGCCATTTGGGCAAGAAACTGCTCTTGCCTGGACTTCTTGAACTGAACATACAGGGCTCACAAAGAAATGACTGCTGAACTTGCCTATTGGTGAGACCTTCTTTCAGGGTTCCTGCTTCATTAAAAAAAGTCTTCCATACTTATTTAGGACACAGAAGAAAGTGACTGATGAATTGCCAATATAGTCAGAACTGTCGTTAAAATTTTGTTTTGTGGAAAACTCTGATGGATATTATGGGCCTGTAGGATGAAGATGGATGCCCCAACATTACAGAAGAACTTTGGGTGTCTGTTCAGGCATAGAGATGTCTCTGTCATTTCTAGAGTTTTGGAAGTTGCTTACAATGCACTTCCTGTTTATTTAGGTAATATTACTGGAGTCTTTGATGGAGTTGAAGAGTAGATAGATAACAATAATATAGTTTTCCTTAATCATGATAAAAGATAAAATAGTATAAATATTATAACTGCAATTCTTGCTTGATAACTAGTTTGGTATATGTAGTTTTACTATGTTAAAGTTAAAAACATTCCTTTTTTATTTAAACAGAAAGGGGGAGGTGATATTTTTATTACCATTGGTTAATAAAGGAACTGTCTTGGACCTGTGCAAGGAATAGAGGTAGGCAGGGAAAACTAAACTGAATGATGGGAAAAAAGGGCAGAGTCAGGGAGAAGCCATGTAGCCTCACCAGAGACAGAAGCTGGAACTTTAACCAGTAAGCCATGACCATGTGGCGATACGGGGAGCAGGTGGAAATTTTAAAAAGAATAAAAATAATAATAATAAAAAAAAAGAAATGGGTTAAATTAATATGTAAGTGTTAGTCAATAAGAACCTAGAGCTAATGGGCCAAGCAGTGATTTAATTAATACAGTTTCTGTATGATTATTTTGGGGCTAAGCGACTGTGAACTAACTAGCTAATCCAAGTGTGATGTCAGCTCTCACATTGGGGACAAAGCAAGCTCTTCCATTATAGTGGCCAGTGGGAGGCAGGATCAGCTCTTTCAGGAACAGCAAAGGGCAAGGCTGCCTTAGTAGGGCCCCCAGGCTTCAACAAGAATAATTTGCTAGACCTTCAGTGGTAATAAAGGTCACAGACTTTTATGGTCTGTGAGAAGCCACCAAAGAAAGACCAACAGTCACGTATGCAGTAATAAGAGCGCTTTATTAATTCCAATGTTCCAGTGGGACACATAAACCCCCAAAGAAGATTGCAAGTTCCTTTCAAGTGCAGTTAGGGAATTTCTTGAGAGGAGGGATTAATTAGGGACTGATTGGTAAGAGTGACTAGTGGGAAGCCTGCCTAATGATTAGATACTTTCCAGTGGCAGGGTAGGGAAATCTTTAACTTGCGTAAGGTTGGGGGAGACATCTTCTGAGCCAGCAGAAGGACTTCGGGGTCCTGCTTAGTCAGCAGAAGACTGGGGGAGTATCTGCTGGTTGGTTGCCTGTAGGTTGTGGTTTTCTTCTGAAGACTTTAGTTCTGTCCCAATTTATTGAACCAAAACTGAGGCTTAGATATCTGAGAGGCTACTAGGAGAGCCTGGTCTGTCTCCACATCCCTCCAGGCTCTCTCACAGACATCAACACTGACACTAACCGCAGTAGTACCATGGACCCAGATACGGCTCTTGGCAGCAACTCAGGCCAGGATGTCACAATGGCCATGATGGCAGCACAATCCACCATATCAACCTCTTCCTCACCACCTAAACTACTTCAGTCCTGTCTCTCTCCACAGCACATTAACCATTCTGCTTCTCTTTCTCTCCTATTTCTCCACCAGATATTTGCTCACCAAAATGGTGTCAGCAAACTCAAAGACTCAAGGCACTGGGCAGGCCTGTGGGTGTCTTCAGCCAGTCCAGACTTCGAGCTGCTAGGTTGTCCTCAGGGATATCCTTTCTAATCTAATAGAATTCTTATCAGCAGTCACAATAACAAAGAAAAAAATGCTTTATATGTTAGACCTATGGATTTGAAAATAAATGAATACAAATGTTTCTAAATTATTTATATTTGGAAAACCAAGAAAGTCAAGAGGCTATCTCTTTAATTATAGACAGGTCCATGTACCTCCAAAAAGGCCACTTTTACCCCTTTCTTTCTGAACCAGGGTTTGTGTAATGCTTGTTTTCTCCAGACTCACTGACATCCACCGAGTATGAGAAGAGTCTAGACACATCACTCAGAGACATAAGATCAGAAAGCTAAACTAACTCTTGTCATGCAAGAATGCACATTTCAAAATACTTGTCATGAATCTACTGTGAGACTGTTTTCAGCTGAATTCCAGACTTTCTCTTACATATTTCCCAGATATCTGTAAATAATGTCTACTGATCAAAGTGTCCTTAAGGGGACTTATTTTTCTGGGTCCAGTGACTCTGAATATCCCTGTCAAATTTATCAAAATGCTCCATAATAGATTTTCATTCCAATTAAATCAAGTTTTCCACTGCACTTAAGGGCATAGAAGAGGAACCTTACCATCCTTTAATTTTCAATTTTCAATAGTATCTTTGTGCATAGTTTGATACATCTTTGATATAAAAATCCCCTCAGACTGATACTTTTTCCAGTGAATCAATTCTCCACTCACTTCTCTTTAAGTGAGACTCACGGGACTATTTAGCAGACAATGTAGGGGCAGCTGAGATTTTAATTATAACCATTTAGTTTTATGAAAATTTGAAATGATGAACTTTGGGGTTACTTTTATGGAAAATAATATTAAGTGGGTAGACATTATGGGATTCCCTATGCCTCATTGGTGTTCTGTTGTCAGTCACGTTTATCACTCTAAAGTCTTATTGCTGTAACATATGTATGAACCAAATTCAAACAATTAACTGGCTCACATTTTAGGAGCTGCATCTATCAAGCAACACAGTGCAAAGGCTCTGCTAGCATTTTAATGGCTGGGCTTAGGAGATAACAGCATTTCTTTAATTAAAATGAGTCCTGGAGTTGGAAATGATATATCTGTGACAAGTCATTTCTCCTTTGCTGTAGGATAAAGATTAATCTAGCTTGGTTCAAAAGTCATATATTTAAAGCATCGCTTGTTTTTTACTTATGATCGTTTTATATTAACTAAGTATTGTTAACAAAATAGCCAAGAGAGCTAAATTGTAAAATTCAGTTTAGTACCAGTCAGGGTAGTAAATATTAAAGAAAATGAAGCAAGAGTGTGAGGGAAAAGCAACCTCAGGCTATAATTCTATGTATCTTTGGGAATTCATATAGCAGTGCCAGAGGTAATGGCTTATGTGTCTACTGTCTCCAGTACATTTTGAACTTTCCAAGTATGGACTGAGCTCTCTGTGTATTTTTTAAGCCAACCGGGAGAAGTATATAGATTATTGAGAGTGCCATGTAATCAACATGAGTAAGGAGACTCTTCAGGTCATTGGGTCAATATAACAGAAATACAAATAAGTATGTAGTATTAAATTCAAAACCTAAAAGGTTTTTTCTGTCTGTTTTTATTTTATTTTATAGTATGGTAATGATGATGATGATATGCCTGTTTGTAGTCTAATGAGAAAGAGAAGTATAAGGTGTGTTGATTTGAGTGAATGAGAGAGTAGGAAAGATCTTAGTGTAGTTGGGGGAGGGGAGACCATAATCAGAATAAACTGAATTAAAAAAATCTATCTCTTTCTCCCCCTACAAAAGATAAACAGAGAAAAAAAAACATGGTGGAAAACAGTTCAGATGAGGCATTAGGAATCTGAAGTTGGCCTTAGGTGAAGGAAAGATGTGGTCACTGTGGCAGGAGTTTGAGCTGTATTTCAACCTGTAGTGACAGTTGAACTCTTTGGAGGTTCAATGCTTTGAAATATTTCCAGTCTTTATATTAGAGGGAGTTGTCTAAGCTCTTCTGCTGTGTATGAAGGATTGGTTAAAAATAAATGTTGTGTAAAGTTTCAGTAGCTTTTTCCACATTTGTCAGAACTCTTGACTGCTTCTACAACTTCAATAATTTAGCTGGAGTTTTTCATATCACAAAGCTAAGAAGTCAATTGTGCTAATCATATGCTTTTGTGTTTCAATTTAGTATATGGAACTGTGGAAGACAAAGAAGTAGGAAGAATGAAGTGTCTTGAACTTTGGGTTCATTATGTGTGCTTACACACACACACACACATATATGCATAAATATATAAATACAACCTTCCAAGTCTGTTTAGCGTTTCTTGATCAGGGCTGACCACTTTGTATTGAACAGCCAATGAGGGCAGGGGAAATTCCCGAGTGATACTAACTCTCCCTTTCTCGACAGTCACTAGGAGCCGGCAGTCTTGGTCCAGGTACGGAATCCTGGGAGACTTCCCTCCTTCCATGTTAGGGAATCTCTGATTCATCTGCTCTCTTCATGCAGCTCATCAAAAGCATTCTTCATTTGTGTCACAGAATCTTTTATTTCTAAGTTCTCCCTGCTGTTGCTTTCTGCAACTTTCCCCTCTGCTCAGATTGCTCATCTGTCTCTATATATCTATTCATACACGAGCAGGACTTTGGGTATGAGTCAGCTGCACCTCATGTCTAGGTCTTAGGCTATGTTTCATGTTTGCTGTAGCTGTGAGTTGTAGTTTCAAGAAGTTTCAGATTCCCTAAGTCCCTGTTCTTGTTCCCTCTGTTAAGCTCTGCGTTTTTTTCTTTTGTTAGAGACTCTCCTTTACTTAGAAACTAAGCCCTCTCTGTGGCGCCTTTTGTTATAATCACTGTTACCGCCGAAGAATCTTGTGGAGGTGATGAATTAGGCAGAGAATTGTATGTTTCTTCAATTAGGTCTCACTCATGACCGTTGCTTAGCTATAACTTTCAGAAATGTTCCTTAGCTTTCTTTTTATCCATTAATAACACATGAAGTCATGATGATTAAAACTGGTGGTGCCAAATTCTATGATGAATTTTCTTCATGTCTGATATGGATCTGACAGCATTCATTCCTAGATTCCTCTCACAATAGGCTTCTCTATGCAGAATACTCTGGAATTATTTTTATTGTTGTTTTATTCTTTCCCTTGATTAGGCATGAGCTTTTGACTCAGGTCTTTATCATGTAGGGTTATAGGTGGCATAGCCCTGAAAAAGGTCTCAATAAGGCTGGGACCCCAGTTATTTTCATTTTCAGACTGGTCTATACCAAGCACTTACCAAGCCACTAACTTATCACTAAAAGCATTCATGCCACTTTATGGCCCTGTGACTTTTGTTCCTTTCTGTGGATATTGGTGTGTATATTGGCCTATGAATAACTGAATTTTATACTACTGATATGGGATTCCCCTTTGTATGCTGTGAATATGATTGGTTAATTAATAAAGAAAACTAGCTTGGCCTGGTAGGGCAAAAGAACAGAAGTAGGCAGGGAAAACTAAGGCAAATGATGAGAGGAAAAAGGTGGAGTCAGAGAGAAGCCATATAGCCCTGCCAGAGACAGACATGAAAAGAACTACATCCATATTCATAAATATTGTTTATAAATGTTTCTTTACATTTAAAGGGCAATATGCTATGGAGATTTGCATTGGTATGGATCTTGGTTTATTGATACAAACTTAAGGTCAATTTTGTTTTATGTATATTTCTGCTCTTGATTAAGGTATTGCGTTTGTGCAGCTCACTTAAAAATGAAATGTATAATTAAGAAATGCAGGTTAATAGATTATCATCTATAATAGTCAAGCTTGTAATCATGTTAGTTAGATTTTCAAGATGTACAGAGATATATTTCAGATAGATAGGTATTCTTCAAATCTTTCAAAGATTACAAATATGTGACATTTAAAATGTTTGAAGAAGTTAGAACTTTTCATGACAGAGACACATCTGCTCCTGGAAGCACCAATTACTTCAAGAGGAAGATGGGCATTGAAGAACCTCATTTTGGAGTTGGTTAGCCATTTGGGCAGGAGACTGCTCTTGCTTGGACTGCTTGAACTGGATATGCAGGACCCACAAAGAAATGACTGCTGAACTTGCCTAAAGATAAGACCATCTTTTGGGGTTCCTGCTTCATTGAAGCATCTGCCAGACATTCTGCAAGACACAGAAAAAAATGACTGACAAAATGCCAATATAGGTGAACTGTCTTTGAAATTTCCTGCTTTGTGAAAATGTCTCCTGGATACTATGGGCCTGCAGGCTGAAGATGGATGTCCCAGCATTACAGAAGAACTTTGGTTGACTGTCCAGGCAATGAGATCTCTCTGTCATTTCTAGAGTTATGGAAGTTGCCTACAATGTTCTTCCTGTTTACTTTGGTAATATTATATAGATCTTTCTGTAATCTTAATGGAGTTGAAGAGTAGATATCAATATAGTTTTCCTTAGTCATGATAAAAGATAAATAGGTATAAATATTGTAACTTTAATTCTTGCTTGGTAACTGTTTTGTTATATGTAATTTTACTATGTTAAAGTTAAAACATTCCTTTTTATTTAAACAGAAAAGGGAAATGATGTGGGATTTCCCTCTTTATGCTGTGATTACCATTGGTTAATAACAGAACTGCTTTGGGCCAATAGCAGAGCTCTAGGGGAATAGAGAAAGGGAGGGAAAACGAAACTAACTGCTGGAAAAAGAAGGGCCGAGTCAGAGAGAAGCCGTGTAGCACCAATGGAGCTTTACCCGGTAAGCCACAGCCATGTGCCATACACAGATTACTAAAAATGGGTTAAATTAAGATATAAGCATTAGCCAATAAGAATCTAGAGCTAATAGGCCAAGCAGTATTTTAAATAATAGAGTTTCTGTGTGATTATTTTGGTTCTGGGCAACGGGAACAAACAAACGGCTCCCTCCTCCTGCACACTACCAACGGGGTCTATTAGCTAATCATGGGACCAAGGGCATTTGTTGATATCAAACTTTTCAGTTTTGTTTATTTTAATAGTTAAAAGAAAGTTGCATTTGTATATAACAAAAACAACTAGAAAAACATTTTTTAAACAAAGCCTCATTATATAGTACAGGCTGGCATTTATTTTTAAATATTTATTTTTCTTCTATGAAAATTTAATAAATGGATAAGATGCATTTGGTCATTATAAGTCTCTATTGCCCTTTCTTATGCCCTCTTATTCCCAACCAATAACTTCTTGTTCCAAAAATATATCTCTTTCCTATTTTCATATCTTTTTGTTTTGTTGTCTTCTGTTTTGCCTCTGCAAATAGTTTTCTGAATTAATTAAAGTTGTTTACTTGCCTATGGATGACTTTTTTTTTTATTGGAATACAGGCAGCTTGCCTGTACCTGTACCACTGAAGAAAATGACTCTCAGATTCCTAGCAACCACTAACTGTAAATAGTTCTTTCAAGAGTTTGGTGGTGCTTTGTAGCCCTTTCTTCATCAATGATGGGACTTTGATGGATCCAGTCCTGTGCAAGCATTTTGCAGGCAACCTCAGTTCTTGTGAATTTGTCAGTACAATGGTAATATAATGTCCAAAAGACAGTTTATTTTTGCTAAATGAAAATTCCATCCCATCCTCTTGGTCATATTCTTTCCTCTTACTCTTCTGTGAAGTTCCCTGAATTTTGAGGGGATGGTGTAGAGCTGAACATTCTGAGTAACTGTCTCTCACTGCAAAAATGAGTTCTCTAAGACTGAGAGAAGCACTAATCTGTGGATATAAACATCCAGAAGGCAGTTTGAAACCATGTCCATTTGGCAAAACAACAAGAGTAGGTTTCCCACCAGGATACATATCCTTCCAGCCATAGACTTTTGGCCAAGGGTACCATACAAAATATAAATTTCTTCTGATAGATCAGGCCTCAATCCAGAGAGTGGCTGATTACCCCTATGGCAGGCACGCCACTATTGGGCAATCTTCCTAGCATGTTAGTATTGTAGCTTGTAGGATTCACAGGAAAGACCATTTAATAAAAGTTTTTCTCCTTGAGCAGCTTGCATGGTAACTTTCAGAACCATGAAAGGTAGCCAGTAGGGAAGAAGCTTCCATCTAAGTTGCAGCAAGCTTTTTTTTTTTTTTTTTTTTTTGTTCTGTGACAGAAGTGTATGGTGTCTTCTGCAATACGGTCTTGCCTTCTGGTTCTGGTGAGTAACCAAGAAACCATTTTTTATTCTTATGTGGTGATGGAATAATACCTTCTAAGTTCTTTGTAGGTTGGAACCCAAAATTACTTGGTGGTTATCAAATCACTTAAAAGTCAAGCACATTAGAGAGGCATAGCTGAGCCTAGTACTGAAAGTCTTGTCAACTTAGGACAGTTGATTTCAATGAATGAAAGATGAAATGAAACACACCGTTCAGATCCTAGTGCAGGCTTCTGCATGGTATTCACAATGGGAAGGGGATAATTATTCATGGACAAGAAAAAAAATTCTTTTGTGATTATAATGCATTAACTACATATTTGATGATTCTTATTGCATCATAGTTGGTTCCTTATGCATAAGACAGTTGAAGGGCTTCAAAGTATACAAGCAAGACCATTTTAGTATTTTAATTGAAATAAAATTACATAGCTTTCTCCTTCCCTTTCTTCATTCTACCCTCCTTCCATGTCTTTCCTCAACTCCCTGGTTAATAACCTCTTTTTCCTTGATTATTATTGTTATGCAAATATATCTGTGTTTACATATCATGTATGTATGTGAATACACACATACACACAATATATATACATATATGTATACACACACACACACATATATATGTATGAGGCCATTTTTTCTCCATATTATTTCATAAAACCAATAAAAGGTGTTATCCTTGGGAAAGGCAAATTCCTTTTTCCCAGCAGTCACTAGTTGTCTATATTTCTTTGTCCACCTTTCATGTTAACACATCAATTGATTTTGTCATTATTCTGGTCTTGTTTATGCAGGCCTTTCTAGAAGAGAGTGCTTTATAGCAGACTTTCTGGTATTCTTGCTCTTACAATTTCTCTATTCCCTCTTCTGCATGTTCTCTGAGGCACATGCACAGGAACTTTTATGTAGATGTAGATGTGTCTATTGGGACTGAGCTCCATATGATCTTTTGTTCTCACCCATTGTGTTAAGTTGTGGTTTTCTGTGATCTTTTCCATTGGCTATAGAGAAAGCTGTCTTGATGAGGGTGGTAGGTACAGCATGTAGGAACACTCATGTAGGAATGGTGGCTCTCACACAAAGAGCATGAACAAGGCTATCACGAAGAGACAATGATGTCATAGAAACAAATACGTATTTTTGTGTGTGCTTGGGAAGATGTACCTAAAAATATATGAGGTTTAAAATTTCACTCCTGCATTGCCTTAAAACATTAAGCACATCACACAATCTTGGATGGCGTCTATTATTCTCCGTAAAGGAGAACTCAAATAAAAGATTCTTAATCGACAAGTTAGCCTTTTATAAATTCTGCCATTTATCAAAATATGAGCTGATAATCTGCACACACATTACTGTTCTTACAAAAAGGAACCTTTTAGGGGTGGGACTGATGCTCTGTAACTTATTTCTGTGGTACAGACTAATACAGGGCCTGTCACAAATGCTCTGTAACTGATTTAAAGTGTGAAGGGGGAAGTGCTGGAGCTACAGCACTCTGGACACACAATAAAATGGGCTTCATTATCGATAAGGCGCCATCTGTATCCTCTGAACCTTTCTCCTTTTAAGGCTAAGACATACTTACTATTCAAGGCATAGTTAATACAGCCAGCAGCAAGCAAGGAGAATTATGAACGTATGCTTTATGACATTGGAATGAGCGCAATTTCCCCCTGTTTTTAACCATAATTTTAGATTTTGTGCTGGCCATTTGGCATCTGTTCCTAATCTCCCCCATAAGTCGGCTGAATCACACAGCTTGACTAATGACCGGAGTTGTTTACATCTATTCTGCAGGCTAACGTTTTAGCAATATTCAAATGTCATGCTATTATTTCTCCAAACACCTGTCACCACCTTTAACCTCCCTGTTTCCCCTTATATCCAACAATAATCTACTTACCTAGTCATAATGATGTCATTTCTGTTTCTTTGTCTATCTGCATCCTAAGACCTTTGTGTCCTTCTGTGACATTTTTGTGCCTTTCATTTCCAGGAGAAAATGAGAGTTGAGAATTTTGAAAATTTTTCTTCAATAAAACTGGTTTCTTTATTGCTCGATTATTTCTGTAAATTAAGACTTGGACACAGAATAATTCCTTTCTTAGAGCTATGCTAGTAGGCCAGCTCCCTTTCTATGGTATTGTAATATTCCTTTGTCATCTACTGTTGTCCCCACAGGAGGTGTTCACAATTATAGGTGTAATCTTTTTTTTTTAATTATACATAATTTTTATTTTTTCTTTTTTAAAATTGATTTTATTGAGCAATGCATTTTTCTTTGCTCCCCTCCCTGCCTCTTCCCTCCTCCTCAGCCCTCTTCCATGGTCCCAATGCTCTCTGTTTAAGTCTGTACTCCATTTTTTAAAAAAATTGGATTATTTGTTCTTTTGATGACCAGTTTCTTGAGTTCTTTGTATATTTTGGAAATCAGACCTCTGTCTGATGTGGGATTGGCGAATGCAATGCCCATCAAAATTTCAGCAAAATTCTTCACAAATCTCAAAAGAATGGTACTCAACTTCATATGCAAAAGCAAAAAAAAAACCCAGGATAGCCAAAGCAATCCTGTACAATGCAAGAACTTCTGGAGGCATCACAATCCCTGACTTCAAACTCTACTATAGAGCTACAGTACTGAAAACAACCTGGTATTGGCATAAAAACAGACAGGAGGATCAATGGAACTGAACCAAAGACCCAGATATTAATCCACACACCTACGAACCCCTGATTTTTGACAAAGGAGCAAAAAATATAAAATGGAAAAAAGAAAGCATATTTAACAAATGGTTCTGGTATAACTGAATATCAACACATAGAAGAATGAAAATAGATCCATATCTATCACTATACACAAAACTTTTATATTCTTATAATATAATACAATATATATTCTTATATTAAAATTTGAGTTTCTTTTATTTTCTGTTTTCTCATTCTGAGAGTCAAATGACAAATCTGATATACGCTTTTTATTCTCTATTGTGCATGAATCTTATGCTGTTTTATCAAACGTTTCTTTTAGCTTTCTCTGTTAGCTTTGTGTTTTAAAATCATTATTGTTCCTATATACTAATGTTTCTTCTGTCAAGGTTGCCATCATTAGTTTGCTGTGAGCATAATTTACTGACTGGGATATTGAAAATGAAGTCCTAACATTTCTGTTTCTTACATGCATTTCAGCTGTCTCCTGAACCCTCCTGTTCTTGCATATTTTCTGAATTTTTTATTGTTTACTTTATACTTTTGAAATCTTTCATTAGCCATATTAATTACATTAATAAGGCTTCATGATAACATATATGTGAATATATATATACATATGTATTCACATATATGATATATTCACATATATGATGTACTTTTGATTTATCATATAGTCTTTGTCTAATCATGCAGGGCCTAGATGTCCTGAACAGAAGGGATAGTTAAGTTTTTTATTTTTATTTTTTTCTGAATCATGGATGGTAACTTTTGGTTAAATGCTAGAGAGTTAATAAAAAACACTTTACCAAAGTCTGGCATGGTAGCAACTCCTTTAGTCCCAGCCCTTAGAAGGGAAGGAGGGGCAGGAAGTTCAGGATCTTAAGGTATACTGATGAGAGAGAATGTTGGAGGCAGTCTAAATTACTTGAGATTCTATCTGAAAACCATATTTTATAATAATTACATTTCATATTCCATAAAACCTTAATGATATCTCCCAGAAAGGGGATTTCACGATGTCTCTGATAGACAAGAAGCTGTACCTGTGGTTTTAGTGAAAGTCTATCCACATTTCTTCCATTCCTGGCTCTACCCCTAGGTTTGCTTCTTTAAGGGGCCCAACAGATGATCATGTGGTTCACTGGCAATCATTTCCCTAAAATATCCTGATCTGGTGCAGCTTGGCTGTTGGGGAATCCTTCTCTGCTTCCCATAAGTCTCTTGGCTCTTCCTTGAATTCTATGTTCTTTGTAGCTTAATTATGCAACCAAGCTCTCCAGAAACATGCTGTCATAGAACTTGTAGACTAGAATTGAGTCATTCTGACCCTGGATGGGTGACCAAGCTTTGTTACCTTTTATGCCCCTGAAGACTCATTTTCAGCAATGTCTGAACTCTCAGAGCAACCAAAGGTTCATGTGGAAAGGTTTCTCTATTTGAGAGAAAGTTTTATGGCTGTAATTTTAGACCCTGTGATGTTTAGTTTATTGCTTTTGCAGCTCCATGGTGCATAAACTGGTGGCTTTTAAAAACCCCATCTCAAATATTTGGCAGATCTTGATGGGTATATAAGTCTACAGTAAGCTACACCATCTACTTTGCAACCCAAAGTCTGCAGTTCTTCTTGCCTATCCCAACACCTTTATAAAGTCGTTCTTTGTAATGTACAGTACCACTGTGGATGGGCAATAAAGTCAGTATAGTGATATTAGTTTATGCAGATTGATGAAAGTATGGATTCTGGTCTATTTGAAGCATCTATCCTTTTAAACAAGGTTTAATTATTATATCATTATAGAGCTTAAGGTTCAACTGAACCATGAGCTATAACTTTAAATATTACAGTTAGCATTTAGAAGTATAGAATAATACCCTTCAGTTTCTCATTTATCTTTCTACTAATGTTCAGAGACTAACTTTGTTCTAAAAGTGACTCTAGTTTCAGAGGTTACAAAAATAGCAACATAAAATCCCCACCTTTAGTGAAAGCCTCACACATGGCAGGTAAGTATATAAACTACAAATCAAAACAGCAATACAAGTATTCAATATATATCTGTATATATTTGAGCACATAGAGGAATGAAAACATCCAGAATGTTACAGATTGTTTAAATTGTATCTTTGTGGATAAGGACATCTTTGGAAAAAAGGATATAAGGATGTCTTAAGAGAAAGATGCTACATGGAGGTATTGCAGTTATGAAACAGCTCAGGATTGACAGCTCAGAAGGCATGATACATAGGTTGGTGATCCCAGGCTTGAGAGGATAGAAAGTTGTGGCCTTATTATTAAGGTCTTGGAATTTTAACGTTATTGTGGGGTTTTATTGAAATGTTTTTATAGATGAAACATGATCAATACCAGATAGTAATATAGAGGTTAAATAGTTGGAATGTTACTTCACAGCTAGTAAGATCTTGATTTAAATCAAATGTTCTTATCATCCCAATAAACTATTTATTGTAAGAATGTGATTATATGAATGAAATTACCATGGAAACTTACACATTTAATTCATGTTACATGCCGAGCACTTAATTTTTTTCTAGGTTATCATTACCACAGGTTATGACATAAGCAGCGTTTTGATTCTGTTCAGAATGGCTGTTAATGAGTAGATGATTGCTTTCTTGACAGAGACACTGTGCTTTTATCTTTGACTTTGTTCTGGTAGATTTGCCCAAAGTTCCTTTAAAAATGTTTTATATAGGGCTGGAGAGATGGCTCAGTGTTTAAGAGCATTGCCTACTCTTCCAAAGGTCCTGAGTTCAATTTCCGGCAACCACATGGTGGCTCACAACCATCTGTAATGAAGTCTGGTGCCCTCTTCTGGCCTGCAGACATACACACAGACAGAATATTGTACACATAACAAATAAATATTTTAAAAAATGTTTTATATATATTTACTGGGGTGTGTGTGTGCAGATGCATACAGCTTGTGGATATTGATTCTCACATTCTAACATGTGCCTGGGATTTGAACTCATGACATTAAGCTTCACAACAAGCACCTTCACCCACTGAGTCATTTTGTTGTTTCTGAACTTTCTTTATCTTTCTATCTTCCTTCCTCCCTCCCTCCCTTCCTTATTCCCTCCCTCTCTCCCTGTTTTTTTCCCTTCCTTCCTTTCTTTTTCATTTTGGTTTTTCGAGAAGTTTCCGCGAGGTAGCCCTGGCTGTTCTGTCCTGAAATGAGTCACTTTAGCTATCAGTCTGGCCTTGAACTCAGAGAGATCCACCTGTCTCTGTCTCCTGAGTGCTGGGATTAAAGGCACATGCAACCACGGCCTGGCTGAAGATTGGAAAATAAAAGAGCAAATAAAGAGTTGTACTGATACCACTAAAGAAACTGAGAGGACATCTGTGAATTTACAATAGAAATCATTATACTTTCAAAGCATCTTAACCAGACGTGGTGAAAAAGGCAGAAAAATGGTACGTGGAACAAATTAAATCCCAAAGAACTCATGAAAGTCTTGGATGAATCATCACATGTACCAACACCCTGCAGCAGGGCTGAGTGGAAAAAGATGTCAACCTTAACAACAGTGGGAAGTCTTAATATCCACTTAGGAGATGGGTTAAGCCCCAGAGATATGACAGCCTTTGTAAGGAAAGATTGAGCAGATCTGAGTCATAGTATCTAACACACGACTGTTAGTAAAATCACCATGGTTACAGTTTCCAAGGTTGCAGTGACTACAAGAAAGACACATATAGTTGAATTTGTTTAGGTTAAAAAAATACAAATTATATGAAGAATACAGAAAGTAATACGAGAGTAATAGTCAAAGAACACATATAACATGACTTATTTTAATTGATAACTTCTATTTCACCTATTGTCTTTCAAAATGTAAGAATAAAAAAGCACTCAGAAGTAGAGAGTTAATGATTAAAGCTATTGTAGTAACAAACCTCTCTCTCTCTCTCTCTCTCTCTCTCTCTCTCTCTCTCTCTCTGCAATCTGGAATACATTCCATTCTGGATTGCTCTTCTACCAACATGCTGTGCAGCACTAACTACTCAGTACAGGTTGGAACTCGAAAGCTCTGAAATATGTTTCGATAGAACATTATGTTCCTGTAAACCTCTAGGCAATGAAAATAACCCACAATTTTTGGCAGAAGAATTATGAGCTTTGGTGAAACCTGGTGGCCCTTCTGTGCACTCAGATTTTGAATACCTCCAGGTTCTATATTCAGACCCTGTCTCCTTGCAAGGAACAGATGATGCTTCTAGGCAGTCTTCCTTTTTCCCATTCTCTAGTTTGCATCCTTTTTCTTCTGGAAATAGAGTTCAGTACATTAAGGCAATCTAGTTGTGTCCTTTCCCATAGTTTCCATTTGACTGGTAGGTTGATATCAGAGCAATCTGCCTGGATGTCCTCTGATTATTGTCATCTTCAAAAGGAACAGACATGAGTCACTGTAGAGTTCTGAGGATTCTACATAATTGTACTAAACTGTTTCTTGTTAAACAGTGAGTGAGAAGAACCTCTTAGGAGTGACTTTGTTAGAATTTTGGAGATATTGTTCCACATGGTTAAGATAACACAATTTTGCAGATAGACTAAATATTGATTTCATGAATAGTCAAAAGGAGATAAGACAGTAGAGGAGAGAAGATTAGAGAAAGACCAGTGGGTAAGCTGATATGTAGGAGGCATGGATTTTACAAAGCAAATGTTAAGAGGCTGAGAGCAGACTTCTAATAAATGTTTTATCATGGAGAAATAGCACTGGAGATTTCTCACAAAGAAAGAGAAATGAACAATAAAATAAAGAATATTCAAGTTGAAGCAGTTTCCTAAAATGCGTAAAATCTTTAGTTAAATAGTATTATTATTCATAATGTCTATTCAAATATGGAATTTCTTCTGGAGAAGAAATAAGAATACTGTAGACATTGAGGGACTATTTTACTATCTTACTTTTTAACT
The DNA here is from genome assembly GCF_950005125.1 of Chionomys nivalis. NCBI lineage: Eukaryota > Metazoa > Chordata > Mammalia > Rodentia > Cricetidae > Chionomys > Chionomys nivalis. The sequence goes on along the minus strand of NC_080104.1, from coordinate 16,699,968 downwards.
AAGCACACTTTACATAAAACAACAGCCATGGAACACTAATTTACTAAATATTCTATAAAAAATCAGGGATCTATAAATGACAATATGTAGTGAATACTTACTTCTGAAGAATGGATGATAATTTCTGAATTGTTTACACTACCGTGGGAAGGAAATAGACCTTATTTTTCAGTAGCATTTTATGGCGGTCCACTTCTTGTTAGAGTTTTATGATTATTTTTGCATTTATTAATGAATTAAATTTGGAAGTGAAGATTCCTTTTATGAAACTAATGGGATATGAAATAGAACATATCTAGAAATAGTTTTAAAAAATATTTTGTTCTATGTTTAATTGTTTGTAAATATCTGTATCTCTGTGTGGGTTTGCACTTGAGTGTAGCTGTCCATGGTGGCCAGAAAATGGTGTTGCATCCCCTAGATCCCATAGAGTAGGTTGTGAGTCACCAGATGTGGGTGTTGGGAGTCAAACTCAGGTGCTCTGCAGGAGCGGTATGGTCTCATCTGCTGACACATGTCTTCATGAAATAATGTCATAAAAGTTGGTGCAAAGGTGAATCCAGAGGGAAAGGAACCAGGACAAGATTAAATGAGTCAGTCAGACAATACAATGGCAGAGGTGCCACAGTCCCTGAGGGGAAGAATTGAAACTGTACTTCCTGCCAGAATTTAGTTGAGAATGAGATAGGATTTGGGTTAGTAAATCAAATGCACCCATTTCTATCCTTATATTTTTTTTAGAAACTCTTTTTTTTCTTCTTTTTTAAATATTTATTTGTTATGTATACAATATTCTGTCTGCATGTATGCTTGAAGGCCAGAGGAGGGTGCCAGACCTCATTACAGATGGTTGTGAGCCACCATGTGGTTGCTGGGAATTGAACTCAGGACCTTTGGAAGAGCAGGCAATGCTCTTTAACTGCTGAGCCATCTCTCCAGCCCTAGAAACTCTTATTGATCCCAATAAGAGTAGGAAGGCAAGAATCCTCAGTCTACAGAAGTTTCAGCATTCGTAAACAGTATATGTGAGGAGCCATTTGTCTCAGATGATATTAAAATAAAATCATTAAATAAAATAGGTGTTTCTATAGACAGCCAGATGGATAATGTAAGCTGCAGCAGAGAAAAATAGTTAAGTCTAGTAATACAAATCTAGAAATAACTAAGCAATTAGGGCATTGGCAAAGAACCTCATGCACTGTATATGTGTGAATGTAACATGGGAAAAGATTTCGGTGGGACCAAGGGTCTAAGATCACAAGAGCTTAAACCTCTACTGACTGATTCACATGAGGATTCTTGCTTTCCCATGCTTGTCGGGATCAGTCAATGCAAAATTAATCACAAAGCTCTAACTAGTAGAAGAAGACAGCCATCACATGCTATTGAAAACAGTACACAGCAAGAATGTCTTAAACAGTATTGAAAACTTAAATAAAGCTCTTTGTGCATTCTTCTTAAAGAAACAAACATCTGAGATGAAAGCATGCACACTTTGATCTTTGAATTATGCAAGAAAGATGGACTGAAATGTCATATGATTCTTTATTGTTATGTACAATTTTTATGGTCTTATATGACTATTCAAATAAATTTAGTAAAAAACAAAATCTATTTTCACCCCAAATGAAGCAGAATAGTGACTTCATACATTATTAACTTCATTTATTATTAGAGCAGACATTATAGTCTGAGTATTTTCAGAGATAGTTGTGTTGTAGAGATATAAGTCTTATGTACACAGGAAAAAAAAGTCAAAGACATAAGGTAAAGAAAGCTTTTTAGAAATAACAACTACAATTGTAAAGATTTCTTCAACTACTCAGTTTTCATAGTAATTTATTAATTTCATTTTTTTGTTTTTGTTTTTCGAGATAGGGTTTTAAGCAGTTTTTTAGAACCTGTCCTAGAACTAGCTCTTGCAGACCAGGTTGGCTTTGAACTCACAGAGATCCACCTGTCTCCACCTCCTGAGTGCTGGGATTAAAGGCATGCACCACCAATGCCTGACTTATCTTAGTTTCATTTTTAAGTTTAATTTCTTACTTGTTTTAATTTTATAGACATTATTATTAAAATGATAACCAAATTACTCACTGATTCTGTCAATGAGAATTTGATCACAGTGATTTTCTAGAGATTGAATGATATATAAAATAGATATAAGGTATACTGTAGTTAAGTCTATATTTTTCAGTTTTTTTCTTCTCATTTTTTTCTTCTATTTTTATTTTATTGAAAATATAATTTTTTTCCCCATACAATATATTCTGGTTATGGTTTTCCTCCCTCAACTCCTCCCAGATACTCTCCACTTCCCCTCCCATGCAAACCCATACCTTTTCTTTCTCTTCCTTGTTAGAAAGCTAACAGGCATTTAAAATATCAACATAATAATAATAATGATAATACTAAAACAAAGAAGTCAGAATAAGACAAAACAAAAAAAAAGGAACAGAAAAAAAGAACCAATTAATTTTTCCCAATGGCTTATTTTCTTCTGTTTTTATAGCTAAGTGTAATTTATGTTTTCTCAAATTCACTAATAACTGGGAATCCTGTGTTTTATTGGCAGTCCTGGATCTGATATGTATATCTACATTTTCTCTCTTTCTCTCTCCCCATACCTGCCCCTCCACTCTAACTTTAATGATGTTGGCCTCTATTCCCTAGATAAACATCAATTCAAGATCTGGGGCCTGCTTTCATATGTCAACAAATGGAGGAAAAGGGCTAGGGACTAAAATATCAATTTCATCACTCACTCAAACCATCATGAATGAACACACCATCACAATATTGCCTCATTCCAAATATATTTATTGAATGCCTTCTGTGATCCAGAGAACAGAGCATAAAGCACAGTTCACCTCATGGACAAACAGTAAATTATTCTGTGAGTGTTACTCAAAGCCATAAAGAAATTACTGCACAGTTGAAAGGTCTATAATGATCATGGAAGCCCTATGGGAAAGATTGTATTGAGTAGAGACATACAGGACTGGTCATAACTAGACATGAGATATACCAGGAAAGTGCCCTTCAGAAAAATGAAAGAGACCCTCAGAGACCTTGAGGGGACCATGTTTGAAACATCTGAGGAGCAGTGAATATTGATGCCAAGATGGGTAGAGGTGTGTGCAGCTACTTGCATTGGTGTATTGTGTTTTGTCCATTGCAATCAAGATCTTGGGATTCACAAAATAGACAGATAGCTTGGTAATATTTCTGAGGAAAAAGTTAAGGTCTGGTTTGCATTTTTAAAAGGAACATTCAGCTGGCATTGTGGAAACATACAGAGGGAGAACACAGCCTTCCAGCAGGACGTGCTGTTCTCATAAGGTTGGAGATCTTAGGGTGAACCAGGAATGTTATGGATAGGATGCATTTGTATACAAAAGTCAACGAGATTTCCTGATTGCTAGGTGTAAAAGAGAGGTTTTAGGGAAAGTGGAGAGACATGAAATGATAAAAGAGGAGCTTGCTGTACAAGCATCAAGGCAATCCCACAGCCTTCCTCTTCAGTTGATTCCAAATGCTTTACTTAAAAAGAAAATACATTCACATTTCCTACTAGTCATAGTGTTCCTCCTGACCTCTGCCCAGAGATGTGTGGTGTTTATCATTTAAAACAAATTAAAGCCAGTGATTGATTAACTTTACATTTGTTTCAGAAAATAATGTATTATTCTTCATGTACAAACTCATCAGTGTAAAAGGATTTGCTTTACTTCAACTCCTTTGTCCTGAATTTATGGACAAGTACATAATTAAGGAAAAAAAATTCTGCCTCATTTTAAATTGAGTCCATAGAAATGATAGCATATATTCCCTGTGCTTTATATCCTGCTTGACTTGGCTCTTGGCATTTTAAGTTGGTGTTTATCTCATTATTGATTTAAGCTATATTTCTTAAAACAGTTTCTAGTTCTCTTTATAGTTAAATTCCCTCTTCATGGTAAAAAGTCATTTCTCTTTACTTTTACTCATGACAGAATAACATTCCCAAACTCACTGTTTCTAAAAGTCACTTTTCTACAGTTATGTACTTTGTGTGTGTGTGTGTGCGTACCTGCATGCCAGAACACGCATGGGGAGGTCAGAGGACAAGTAGTGGTGCAGTCATTTTCCTTCGACAACAAATGTCCCAGGTGCTGGCATCAGGTGCCTCTCTCACCACACCACCATGCTATTTTCAAAAATAAATGGGAGGCTGAAGAGATGGCTCATCGGGGGGAAGAACCTGCTTCTCTTATGCAGGGATGGGTTTCAGTAATCAAAACACACAAAAAAATGTATCCCAATTACAGCTACCTGAGGCTTCAGCTTCAGGGGTCTGGACCCACTCTTCTGAACTCTATGGCATATACACACACCTGGCACACATTCAGAGCAGTAGCCACACACATCAATAAAAAATAAATATAAATAAAACTTTCAGAAGCTTGAACACAAATGTTTCTGTATTTGTTTAAATGTTTCACTGGGTACCTGTCATAAGGGAGTTAATGACACCTGACTTGAGGGTGAGAGATGACAGACAGCATAAGGGATAAATAAAAGAAAAGGTTAAAATTGTGACAAGAATCTTGCTGTTGAAGAGTGGGTGATGGTAATGTTTAGCTTTTATAAAAAGCATTTGCTTAATATTGTTGAATCATCTGTTTTAATCCTCAGTAAATACATTAATATTTCCATTTCACATACGCATGGATGGAGACTGACATACCTAGTTGTAGATGGTGATTTTTCTCTGCCCTGTGGTCCCTCTGGACCAGCAGTCTCTTATGAAATAACCACTCTGAGGCTTATCAGTTACAATTGTTTGGCCAATGCCTTAGGCTTCCCACTGGCTAGCTCTCTCTCTTATAAATTAACCCATTTATACTGATCTGTGTATTGCCACTTGGTTGTGGCGTTACCTCTGTTCTGGCATCTTTCTCCTTAGACTGCTCTTGTCATCTCTGTTTGGGCAGCTACCTGGTGTGTCCCTGACTTTGCCTTCCTTCTCTCTGTATCTTTGTTTGGATTTTCTATCTAGGCATTTTCTGCCTGGTAATTGGCTGAAACAGCTTTATTCATCAACTTATAAGAGAAGAAGCACATAGTCATAGCATATTGAAGGACATCCTATATGTTATGAATGTGAGGAACAGAATGAGAACCTAGGGAACATGGTATATGGACCTATGTCCTTAACTTACATTTCTGCCTGTGGATGCTGTGGGAAGTAGGTCCTACATCTGATCAAAGAGAAAAAGGTCACAGCAGACCCCACAATGTCTAATCATATCTGTACATAATGGATCTGGATTTGAGATATCACTACATGAGGAATGGTTTCTAAAAGGTCCCTTTTCTGTAATGTAAAGTCTTAGACACTTTATGACAAGAAGTTACTCTAGTGACATTCTAAATTTTAAATTCTATGATTTTTCCCTTTGGAAGAGGAAACAATTTACCTTTCGTCATTCACATGCCAGAGACTCAATATATTTTTTTTTCATACTGGAATAATTCCTACCCCTGTGCAACCATGTGATGCTCTGAAAATATTAAACATTCTTTTATGCAGTGTGCACAAGACAGTGAATTTTATTCATCCCATTTTTAGCCAGACACAAATAAAGTACTGCAAGACACAGAGTTACACATGGCTCACTGCTGATCTTCCCAGGTCTATTTGTAGAGTGCAAAATGTATTAATTGTATGTTATAGATATTCTCTCTTAATCACCCCTCGAGGGCTTTTAATCAAAACCAAAGCATATCTTAAAATGATTAGTTTGAAATTAGTAAATGAATAACACATAAGATGTTAACTTTTTATCAAACACAGGAGAATTTGGTCTTTAATTTGGTTATTCCTGATTTCTTTTTGCATGGCAATAATAAATGACTTAGTTTATGTTTATGCTTTGGGCTCGTAAAATATTTGATCTCAACTAGTATTAAGGTAAGTCTGTTTACCTTTTCATCAAAACTTATCTTAATATCTCTATTTTCTTCAGTTTTGCTGTTGAAATCTTGTCCTTTGTAACTGATAACATTTAAATATCCCATTTTATATGTAGTAGGCAGAGAAAAAATCATTTTGTTAGAAATAAAAAAAATCCCTAAAGTATCATCAAGTTTTAAATTATCTTTGTCAGTTTCAATCTTTTATTTTTTCTTATTAGGTAGTAATGTGTATCCTTTGTACCCTAATCAATTCATCTTCTATTCTAGGCCGCAGGAACAGTGAACAGATGTCTTTGTGGCCCATGCACTGTTTCTTGTCCCTCTTAGAAAGTTACTCTAATAGTAGACAGTGGTGACATACAGTTATAACTTTGGATAATGCTCCAATTACCTAAAGCCTGTCAATTAATGTTAACAATTTTTTCACTTTTAGAAAGCTGGAGGATTACATAAGCTTATTCATGAAAGGACTTGCTTGAAACCAATGTCATAAGCTTCTCTTTGAGGTTCTTGAAAGGGCCATTGTCTTACAAATCTGTCTGTGCACAAAGGCACTTAGGAGAATCTGTGAGGGGTGGAGATTTGAGGAAAAGGAGTCAAAGAAGATGTTCTTAGCATTCACCTGGAGGATGAAAATAATCCTGTCAAATATTTAAAGAGAAAGGACACCAATGTGGTGGTTTGAATAAGAATGGCCCCCATAGGCCCATATATTTGAATGATTCATGCGCACCTCTCCTTTTCATGTTGGGATTTTGACTGGATTTAGCTTGTGCAGGTCTTGAGTGTGCTGCCTCAAGACTTCATTCGTATACTTTAACTTTCATTGTGTGATTGGGTTATCCATTCTGTATTTTAAAAAAGTCCTATAGTGTTTTTAATTTTAAAATTATTTATAAAATTTTTATATATTAAATTTATTACATTATTCTTTACCTTCCTCCAACCCTTCCCAGTTCTCCCTTCATGTCTATCCAACTTCGTGTTCTTTCTCTCTCTTAAAAAAAAAAAAGCCAAACCAACACAAAAACAAACACAAGCAAACAAAAAAGAAAGTACACACACACACAACCAAACAACCCCCCAGGAAACAAAACAACCCCTCCAAAACAAACCCCACAAAATAATCAAACAAAACCATCATGGTGTTTGTTTTGTGTTGGTCAACACCCCTGAACATGTGGACTGGCCTGGAGTGTGGTTAGCACATCCAGTGTCATTTCATTGATGATAACTGACCTTCCCTCTTCCAGTAGCTACCAATTATAATTAGTTTCTTGGTTATGAAAGACTGCCAATGAGGGGAGACTCTCACTCAAGTCTCGGGATAACACGACCCCCCCAGTAACTCACAAGAGACCATCCTTGCTGCAATCACAAGAGGTTTATTGACAGGTACCAGTGCACTGGGGCTGAGACTCATAACCCATGCTGGGGAGGAGTAACTGGGAGAATGGGTTCTTAAGGGAAGAAACCACAGCTCAGTAATCCAAAGGGGGTAGGGAGGGCATCATAGAAAATTCCGAAAATACCAGTGATGATCACAAGGGGGAAACTCCCTGTTTCTCAAGATTACAATCTAACTTTATTTTCAGGTAGTTCCTGAAACAGTCACGGAACCAGCTAATCCTAGATTTCTGATTCTTCCCTCCCTGCTTAGATTTTTGGCTCTATTTTTTCTGCTGGGGGGTCTGGATTTATCCAGGTCTTTAAGTTAGTGGTGTTTACTTCCCCTTCTCTGTGCTGGAATTTTGTCTGGTGTGAACCCAGATAGGTCTTGCATGTGATGCCAGTCCCTGTGAGCTGGTATGTGTATTATATTTTCCGAGGTTGGTTTTGTGTTTGATGAGAGTTCCTGTGAGCTGGTATGTGTATTATATTTTCCAAGGTTGGTCTTGTGTTTGATGAGAGTCTCTGTGACCTGGTATGTGTATTATGCTTTTATATATGAAAGAAGGAATTTTCTTGAATTCACCCAACACCTTTGGCTCTTGCAATCTTTATGCCTCCTTTTCTATACAGATTCCAGAGGCTTGCGGGGGGAGAGGGATGATGTGACACAGACATTAGATTTAGAGCTGAGTGCTCCAAAGTCCCTTGCTTTCTGCATTGAACATTAGTTTTCAAAAATGCAGAAAAACATAAAGGAGTGAAAGCAGCTATCTGTGTGATTACTGGGTCATTACACAGCTTATATCTCTGCCACTGTGACACCAAAATTGACATGAAGTGAGCATTTCAAATGCCTATGGCATACTCCTCACCTATATGGTGTTTAACATTTTGCCTTTAAGCCCCATGTAAATATGAGCTTAAAACTGAACTAAACAAATGAGAAAGCAAGAGCCGAGACTTCTACTTTCCCCTCCTGGCGTACAGAGTTATTTTGAGATCAGTCATCATTATTCTTAGAGCCCATTAAAAATACATTCACTCTTGAGTATTCAAACTTTTGTTTACACAGATGACATTGGGTCTCAACGCATTAGTGATTTCTGTAAATAGGCAAAGGACACTTTCACTTTTGTTCTGACAGAATTTGTCAGAAAGCATTAATCTCCTGAGGAAGAAAAGCCTGAAAAAAATGGCAATGGATTCAGAAATAAATTAGATAGGGTGAAGAAATCATTGAAAATTGAATGGTTTTCATGGCATGATAAAAGATTAATGTTTCCTATTTCATTTCTGGGAACATTTGAGGTCTAAGCGTCTTTGGTTTTTCTCATATATTATAGCATCAAAATCTCACATTGAGCCTTCATGATAGGAACCGCTATTAGCCATACATGACAAAGAAGTTACAACACAAAGAAGGAAAATAGCATACACCATACTGTACAATCAGGAAGCATTTAGCATGGATTAGGCTTAGATGTGTCTTCTAAAGAGTATTATTAGTCGACTGTATCAAAGTGGGCTAACAGATAAGATTCCAAGTAACCAAGACACCGAAGATGTCTTCAGTTATGATAGCGTGTCAGTAAACGAGTGTATGTCCGTTTTTCCTTTTCACCTTCTGGGTAGGCCTTAAGACTGTTTTGAATTTCTAGTAAAATCCAAAGGGAAGGTTCCAGAGCATTTTCAGTGAAATGCTGGAACAAGAAGTGCATTAGTAGAGTGGTGCTAGAAGGCTCTCGAGTTTCATCATCTTCCTCAGTCTTCTCTGGAAATATGCTTGAAAGTTTCTCCCAGTGATGAAGAGTTAGGCAAGGTGTAGTCTTCTTGGATTCAGGGTGGAGGCTGGTTGCTCCCCATGTCAGTCTTAGCACAAATTTCCCGATTGCCTATTTCACTACTGCATTCGATCCATCCTTCTTTATTCATCAGACACCTGAGACGTGATACACACCTTCATCCTTAAGATAGTTGATTCTATGGAAGGACAGGAATATGACTTTCTGATTTCCAAGGTCCTTTTCACTCCTTACTTTGCAATAAAGAATTTATATATACACATTATGTTTTGTGAATCAAGTCGGTATTTCTGTACTTTTCAATGTGAAAAGGAAGAGAAAAACAAACAGTTCAGAGCAGAATGTAAAACAGTGCATTAGCGTTATAATTTTTAGTTATGGAAACACTGTGCTGCTGTGATTGCAGTATTTCTGAGGCCCATGCTGAACACACCCCAAAACAATGAAAAGCAAACACTCCCCCCCACCCACATACACAGAGTGGCAGAGGAAAAGAAAGAGGGAGAGGGAGTTGGAGGGGGATGCAGAGGGGTGGTAGAGAGGGAGAAATCAATAGACAGAGAGATTGATGGATAGATAGATGATGGATAGACAGACAGACAGACAGACAGACAGACAGATAGATAGATGATATATGAGAGATAAGATTAGCTGACAAATCAGTGATATAAAAGCTCTAGTGAAGAAACCTATAATGAGACAAATGGACACCTTAGTCTCTCACAGCAATTATTTCTTGCAGCCTTCAGTTTTGATTCATGCCATGATGGCAATATCAAAATGATCTATACACATGTAATGGCCTAGAGAGGAGGTAAAGGCTGTTAATCAGTCTGATTTTTAATCTAAGCTCATGACTGTCTCTAGCTTGGTCATAAACCGTTTAAATGAAGCTTTTATTTTTCCCATGCAGTTCAGCTAACCAAATGTCTACTGTAAAAATGAGGTTTGTAAGGAAAAATAATGAAAAGCAACTCATACACCTCTGAATTACAACCCTTTATATATGGTGTAAGTATTTAGGTATTTACTAAATGCAGGAAGGCAAATGATGCTGAGCTCTTGCTTGGCCATGTTTGGCTATCAGACACACAAGAAAAGAGTAAAGTAAAAAGCCTTATAATTATGATGATGTGTAGATGAAGATATGTTGCAGAAGGAATAAATGGCATACAAATAGCATTTAAAATAAGAGAAGTAGAGGCTGGAGGGACGGTTCAGGAGTTCATTTTTTTCATGCATCCCTAGGACCTGAGTTCTGCTCCCAGCACCTGTGTTGGGCAGCCCACAATGTCCTGTGATTGCAGCTCACAGGGGTCCTTGATGTTGGCCCACCTTCTGTGAATGTTCATGCTCTTTACAGCCAACCTGAGTATAGCACACTCTAGGAGATGGTGATGTATGGGTCCAGAACTCTCTTGGAGTCTAGATGTTTTCTGTAATAGACACTAGTAGGGAGCTGTTAGGATGAACTCTACCGACTTCCCAGTGCAACTTGTCATTAAGACATGTTAGGGGGATCAGGAGGATTGGAGGAGAAAAATGGATTTTTCATAAGACCCTGTTTTGTTGTATACATGTATAAAAGTTTTCAAGAATAACGAAAAATAATTTTAAGAAAGAATGGAAAAAGGCAAAGTCACGATTTATTTTTTACCTTCTACCAAGCGCATCTGAGATATGACTGTTCAGTCCATTGAGAAGATACCTAATTTTGCTGTGGGTACTTCCTTTTACTCCTTCTGATATTTTTCTTAGTATTTCCCTATGGTGATCAAGAAGGCCTTGCATAGGCTCAAGGAGTCCTCCTGTCCCAGCTTCCTTAGCAACAGGAATGACAGATGAACACTAATGCCCAGTTACATTTCTGAGTTATTGAGGTTAATGATTTGACCTTCTAACTTCTAATGAAAATGCAGGGTTTCTTTTTAAATTTTCTTTGTTTTTCCTTTTGTTTTGTTTATTTGTTTTTACATCCCAATCCATGTTTTCCTCCTTCCCTTTTCTCCAGTTCACCCTACCCCATCCACTCCACCTCCACTATCTCTTTAGATATAGGAGGCCCTTCCATGGGTATTAGCCAGTCATGGTGCATCAAGTTGCAGTAAGACTAGACTCCTCTTCTTCTATTAAGGTTGGATGAGGCAATCCAGTAGAAGAAATGGGTCTCAAAGCCTCTGCTCTCACTGTTAGGCATTTCTAAGAAGACCAAGCTACACAGCTGTAAAACATATGCAGAGGACCTAGGTCATTTCCATTTCCATGCAGACTCCATGGTTGTCAGTTCAGTTTCTGTGGGCCCGTATGAGCCCAGGTTAGTTGGCTTTGTGTTTTTTTGTTTTTGTTTTTGTTTTGTTTTGGTTTGGTTTTTGTTCCTGTAATCCTCCTTCCCCTCTTCTGTAGGTTTCTCCAAGCTCTGCCAAATGTTTGGCTATGGGGTCTCTGCATTTGTTTTCGTCTGCTGCTTGGTGAAATCTCTGCTCACAGTTGGCCTAAGCACCTATCTATGAGTCTAGAAGAATATCATTAGGAGTTATTTCATTGATGTTTTTCTTTTTCTTTCTGCCATTCAGGTTTGGTTCTGTCCTACGTCTCTGGGGTATCCTGACTCTGGGTCATGGCCCTCTGAGAACTTCATCTCAAGGTGTGGATTTCCTGCTGGTCTAGTCATTAGCTGGTCACTCCTACCATTTTTGCACCATCTTTACCCCAGCACATCTTGTAGGTTGAACAAATTGTGTGTCAAAAGTTTGTGACTGGTTTGGTGTCCTAGTCCCTCATTGGAAGTCTTGCCTGGTTACAGGAGATGGCCAGTTCATGCTCTGTATCCCTTATTGCTAAGAGTCTTAGCTAAGGTTTTTTTTATTGGAGTAAAGAAAGAACAAATATAAATGGAAGTACATCTGAAATGTCTCTCTTATCTTCCAGGTTGAGCCTCTGCTTGTAGGGAATATGGAGGACTCTAAAGCTTCTTTTCTATGTAAAACACATTTTATTGCATTGGATATGCAGTGGATTCCTTCTGGGTCACAACTCTATTCTCGATCTCTCTGTTTTAATCAGATCCATCCCCACACATTCTTCTATATTATGCTTTACTTAAACAAGTAGCATCACATCCTTTTAAAAAGGAATAACAGAAGAAGTGAATTGCAATAAATAAACAAGGAAAATAGTCATGCTATCCATATCTTACCCGAGTGATTCCACATAAATCCATGGCTGCTTTCAGCTCCCTATACCCTTGAAAACATACTCCCTGTCTGAGGGAATTTCCCAGGTCACTTATTGATGCTTTCCCCCAGTCGGTGTCAGAAACACTTCTTTCTTAGTAGCTCTCTGTGCAGGCTTGAATTGATCGAGCCACACCCACAGACATGTTTATGAGGCTTTGATTCAGAGCTGAGTGTGAATCAACAGATGCCTCCGAGTACAATCCTGTTGAATTGGCCTCAGAAACATTTAGCTCTCTGAGGCTGTTACAGTGATGTGTGAGCTTCCAGTTCTTAGCACAAGTGGTACCAGGTAGAGCAACTGTGCTGCAACTGTAGCTGCTGCTTTTCCATTGAGATCAGCTGTGAAATTCAGGGCACCTTCCCAACTATGCAGCCTCTTTGCCTCATTTTGTGGTTCCACAGACCACTCATCTTACCTGAAAGGTTTGATGTCTCATTCCTTGAGGCTGTCTATTATATATAATTCTATGATAAATTCTCACTGCCAACTCTGAACTAACTACTTATTTCAAGACACTGAGCAGGGATGTACCTATTAAGTCCTTCCTGCGATTATTTACATAAGGATCATGCTTCTGTGGGGAGAAGGTTTTCATAAGTTTATAAACTACAACTAAAAGATTTGATTTTGACACTAACACTAAATTAAGAACAGGAAAATATGTATTTCAAAGCCCTTAGCAATGACCTTGTAATACAGGGGCTCATAAGGTAAATGGCTCCAAGCTTAATCATTTTTTACATGAATTAATTTCCACCAAAGTGGACAGCTACACTTATATGATAATTTCAATGCCTGATCTAAAGTATTTCTTTTCCAAAAAAAAAAAAAACCTAAAATATCTCTCAAGTATAATGTTAAGAACACTGCAAGTGCTATAATATATGAGAACAAGATCACTGTGTCTCAAAAATCTGAAATCATTTTAGCAGTACTGGGGGAAACAATGCTCTCAGAGAACAGGCAGTGTATGCATTTGCAAAATTAAGGAATGATGTCACACAGAAAATTGAAAAGTCATTCCAAGGACAGGTTATATAATTGAGCACAAATCAGAGAAGACATTTCTAAAACCTGTAGGAGGGAACATAGCATAAGACCCTAGTTCCTTCAAAAGAAAAACTTTAATTATGCACAGAAGTTTATGATCATCCTTTCTCAATGGGAGTGCCCATAAATTGCCAGGTTAGGTATCAGTTCTAAGAGCAATTGTCCCCATTCTCATTTTCAATAATAGCCAATCTTGCAGGAAAATGGACTGTCATATGTTTCCAGTCAAATGCCAACTTTGGTGCAAACATATGTTAAAAGAAATAAAATGTGAAACACTGCAGAGCCCATCACAAGGCTAGAAACCCAGCTGAAGTGATTTCCCTCTGTATTAACAAGCATGACTTGATGGATTGGACATTCCATCTGCTGAAAAAGCTTAAACCCACTCAGCTATGAAATAGCAGAGAATCCAGAACAACCTGGGAGTATTAAGATGGGAAAATGCTACTAAAACAATTTTCCAACGAAGGAAAAAAAATAGCTATGTCTCTACTTGAGTGAAGAACAGGAAGTTTCTATCGATTTAAAAGTTCTGTCATTTCAGCTTTGCATGGGAGAGCATCTGAGTTAGAGGTACCAATAGCCTTAAGTATAATGCTAATAGCACACAACTATGTGAGTCCACTGAGCAGAAACAGAGAGTAGACAGAGACTATGAGAAACTTTACTCTTCCAGAGGGATTTTGTTTAATAAAGTTTGTATGTTTGAAACATTTTTCTGAGATCCATAATTTATCCATAGACAATTAAATATCCAGGCAAATTTCAGCTTATTAGTTTTAGGCTTCAAAATAAAAAGTAGGTTTAAGGGCTAGAAAAGAGGTTCTTCTTTTGTTTCTACAGAGGATGAGATCCCTTGGAATCCTTTTAGACTAATGTGGCTTGATGGACCAAGACCCCTTGACGGTCACTGTGAATACCCCCCAATAATAAAAAGGCAGGAGGTTAGGCAAAACAGGTTAAAAAAATTGGGACAGAAGATTCTCAAGACTGCTTCCTGCTTATTTGGCATTTAAATATTTAATTATTAAAAAACTTTTCATAACAAAAAGAGACAGGTTGGCTCCTAGCAACAGCACTCTACTTCCTCCAAAGAAGACAGAAGACAAATGGGCACAAAACAACATCCAGCTGTGATTTTCTTCAACTCCCAAGTGTGGAACACTTAGCAAAACTGCCTTTCATCTAAACTGAAGATCTCCAGACACTGGACAGAATTGCTGAAATCAATCTCTGTCTTTCTCTGCTCTTCCCTCTTCTCCCCTTCTTCCCTTTCCCCTTCCCTTCCATAAACCACTAAATAAATACCCACCTTCTCTGCACGACCTGTCTCTGTCTCTTACTTGACACACAGCTCCCTGACTGGGACACGCTGGTGCTCGTGGTCCGTGGGCCACTCAGGGAACCACAGCATTTTGCCGCACAGCCTCACGTGGTCTACTGCCCATTGTAGCCACTTGGGGAATGGTGCCATTTTACTTTTGCCAAAACAGTTACCCTTAGGCAGGATTTGTTTAGGTGCCCATATTGTTGAGATATCATGGATGCAGCTTTCCCTGTCAAGCCTAGATAAACAATAATTTTCTCTTTTTGGGTTTTTTTAGAGACAGGGTTTCTCTGTAGCTTTCAAGCCTGTCCTGTAACTAGCTCTTGTAGACCAGGCTTTCCTTTGCCTCCCAAGTGCTAGGATTAAAGGCACTTATCCTGCCTGGTTGATAAGTAATAAAATTTATATTCTCATTATCCTTCATCTACAATGTCTATAAAAAGTTTAAGAATCAAGAAAAACTGAAAAATAATCAACAGAAAGGGAGGTAAAGGAGAGACTGAGGAGCTGGTTCAATGTTTAAGTATGTTTGCCTTCTTGCAGAGGACCTGAGTCCAGTTCCCAGGACCTAGGTGTTGGGTGACTAATGACTGCTGAGATTTCTTTAGGAGAACCAACATGTTCTTTTCTTGCCCTTCTAGGTACTAGCACACAAAGCACATATACATATGAATAAAAGTAAAATGGTAAGAGTTAATTAAAAGCATCAGACTAACTTCTCAGGTCAAGGTAGGCTTGTCTTCTTATAGATTTCTTGGCCCACAGGATCTTCTGGAGCCTGGCAGGCCCTGCACTAAAGAGGAAAAGTCAAATGCAACCTTTAGTAATCATGGAGGATTCTGAGGATTTTGGAGTTAACAGATTATCTTGAGAAGGAAACAGAGAGAATGAGCAAAAGGACAAAAGAGTTAATAGCAGCATTTTATATCAATAAAGAATAGACATTCTGTTGGTGAAATATACAATACGTGAAACAAAGAACTCATTAGAGTGCCATATACATACATATGATTTAGTATTAATCAATTAGAATAATAATGAAATCCTGTCATTTGTGTGAAAATAGAGATTGTTATTATGCAAAATATGCTGAACTCAATAGAAAAGCATCACATTTTCTCTCATGTGGAAACTGTTTTTTATAAAATAGACATAAAAGCAGAAGAGAGGCTGTGATAGTTAACTGTCATAGTAAACTTGATTAGATTGAAGAATGCCTGAGAAATTTGGAACACATACCTCACCTCAGGGTTATATGTGAGTCAGATTCCAGATAGGGGCACAGAAAAACTTTGCTGAATGTGCACAGCAGTGTGGAGCATTTGCCTTAGCCAAGGCAAGGAACAGCAACAGTAGACCTCCATAGCTGCTAGTTTTAATACTGTCTTTCTCTTTTTCTTTCTTTTTTATTCTATCATGCATGTGCAAGATTTGTTCTCCTGGGTACCAAGCAATTGATTGGAGATTAGATGAAGAGTATAAATGAATGAATAAGCAAATTAGTTCAATGAGGTTTTGTCATTTGTGTGTGTGTGTATGAAGAATTTTTGATAATAACCCAGATGTGACTGCCAATTTCTTTAATGCATATATGACTATTGAAATTTGAAGAAATAGAATGGCTCTTTCCGGGAACCTTATAGGCTAGGAGATTGTGAGATATTTAACACAGAGATTTACATAAGTATAATAGTGTTTAAAACTGGAGAACATGTTGTCTTCATCTTTTTGATTATAATCATGAATGACATGTCAAATACCATTTACAACTTAGAATAGCACAAGTGAGTTAGTCCAAATTAAAAAACAGGCTGAGAAGACTAAGACTGACTTCCATAGGAAATACATAAGTGTGAAGACTAAAGAAAACTAAAACACAGAAGTCCAAATGCCATGATGTGTAATTGGAATTGGAATAAAAATTTCAAATTTTCACAGTTAGCTAAAAAGACAGCCAACTTGAAAAGGTAAGTGAAATAAATAGATTACTGAGGGGGAAAATACTAGCCCAGTAGATCTATGTTCAGTCAAGTCGTCATTCATGTGGTGTGCAGAAGGGAAATTATAAGAATCTGTAAGAAATCTGAGAGCATATTCTCAGTATTTCTCATGTGTCAAATACACTTTTGAGAAGACTGTACTTGAATAAACAAACGTGGAAATCATCTAGTGAGAACCTTCAAAGCAAAGCATTAATGGTCTTGTGAATGAGCATCTTGTAATCAGTCATTCAATACAACCATATACTTACTTGGAATCTGTAAAGTGAGTGACAAATGAGTATTTGAGGAGAAAGAAAATTTCTATTGTGAATTAAGTATTCCATCAGAAAAACAAATGAGAATTTGAAGAATATCTGTGATGAAGAGAATGGCAAGAATTTGTAATAGCTGGAGTGAGTCAAAAGGAGACAAAACATTAAATTGTGTTTTCTTTTTTGTTCCAACCATTTTATTTACTTATAGCTTGTGTTCAACGCAAATCAATTCTCTAACATTAGAACTTAGATAAATACAAAAACACAATGTACAATCATATGTGTGTGCAGCATTAGGTAAGAAGCAATAGGGAGCATTTGCTCTTTCACACACACAGAAACTTCAGGTTGAGGTCATTTGGCTGCTCCAACATAGGTTTATAAAGATGAAGAGAACATACTTTTGTTTGTCATGACTTCTGTGACATGCTGGGTATAGGAGCATTTAAGAATCAGTGTGTCAACATGCAAACAAAGATTTGTAAGCAGTGCCCATAGTTTTAAAGGTTTCTATGTGTCAAGATAATTGGAATAGGTTTACCACAGAATCAAACCTAAGAGAAACTTCTAACTTTTGCATAACTGGTAACAGAAGGTTCTCTGAATGTTGCTATTTTGACCAACTGCAATATTATTTATGTAATCCTGGAAACAGAATAAAAGTTTTTCTGTGAATCTAATGCAAGCTAGCCTTCAGTCTTCACTTCTCAAATGTTTGATTTACAGATTATGCTCCCAAGCATATTTGACTTTCTATTTTTAAAATGTATAATTTAACCTTCAAAACAGCCTAAAATTTATCATTTTATATCATGAGAAGCAGTAAAAATATGTACAAATAAACATGTAATCCTTTGAAATTTATTGAGCTAATGAATGCAGCATTCTTGTTGAAAGAAAGTGGGTGATGGGAACTGCCTTCCATTTGACTTTGCTAAGTAAGATTTATTTATGATGGTTGGATTTTTGGGATGAAATGTAATCCATCACTTTCCTTGATTATATCAATTACTACATGAAGGCCCAGTATAATGTCACATATAAAGTCACAGAAAGCTAAAGAACAAAGATTTCTGTTACCCTAGTGATGGCTTAAAATATGAAACTTAGGATACCTCATATTAAATGAATAATCATGAAAAAAGACTTTAAGGACTTATAGGAATACCTGAGAAGTCCTAATATGCATGTAAATAGAATCAAGAAAGTTTCAAAAACATTATTCAAATATTTTATGGCCCTATGAACTGAATGAACCAACCAAAAAACAAATCTCTATTCCATATCTCATCCTTAACTCTAGATAAGACCCATTCTTCACTTCAAGACAGGGTTTTACATGTCCATATTCTAGAAGCTCAACTGGGAAAATTTTATTTTGATTTTGGATGTTATGGCTCTTCAACTTGTACATAACTTAACATTGGCATGCATCACCTCTCATGGTCTTTAAATATCATTAAAGTCAATCAAATTAGAAGTTTTCAACATTTTTTTGTGTTGATAAAATGAGGAGTGGGATTTATAGACTTGATCTGACCTACTTTTTTGACACCAGGGTTGTATTCAGCAGATGCAGAAGATGAATGTTTCTTGGACCGAGTTTTAGAATGTAGAAATAGAAGTGAGATCATGAAGAGATCAGTTGTTGACTGCAGCACATTCCCACCTGCTTTGGTATGGTGTTAGCTGGACATAAAAAGCAGAGGTATTCTGGAAAAAGTTATTTCAGTGTCAAAACAGCTCTTCAATTTGAATAAGCCTGTTTGAATAGAAACAGCGCTAGAGACAGTACCCATAACCCTAGTCCTCACCACATAGTCCATATGTCTTGGCCCATAAGCAGCAGAACTTTTTGAATCACAGAACTTAGATCAGTTTCAGTCTGGTACATGAAAGCAAGGTCAAAACTTAAAAAGATTAGATCTTATTCAATAAAATAAGCCATGGGAAATTTTGCATTTTGAGGCTGACAAGAGTAAATATCAATTCAAGAAAGAGCTGATATTTTATAAATCAACAAATACCTCATATTCTGATATAAAAAGACATTTAACTGAACTGGAAAAAGAGAGTAAAGGGAGGAAAAATAAAATTATGCCTATATATATTATTAGAACTAATGTATATAAGCAGAGACTGCTCTTTTGTTCCTGGATGCCCAGACCTGAATAATCATACAGAAACTATATTAATTACAACATTGTTTGGCCAATGGCTCACTAGCTCTTACATCTTAAATAGACCAATTTTTATTAATCTCTGTATAGTCATGAAGGTTTGGCTTGCCAGTAAAATTCAGGCATCCTTCTCCTTCAACAGCTACATGATATCTCTCTGACTCCACCTTTTCTTCTTTCATTCAGTATAGTTTTTCAACCCAGCTCTATTCTGTCCTGCCATAGGCTAAAGCAGCTTCTTTATTAACTAAAGATAATAAAACATATTCATAGCATACAGAGGGAAATCCCATGTCATCTCCCCTTTTCTGTCTAAATAAAAGAACGATTTAACATTAACATAGTAAAATTACATATAACAAAATAGGTATTAAGCAAGAAATACAGTTATAATATTTAGCCAATTTGTATTAGGTAAAACTTAAAGAAATTATTATGTCTTTTTGAGTCTAAAGTTTCATATCTAATTTATCTTTTATTATAACTAAAGAAAACTGTAACTACCCGTGTTCAACTTCATCAAATACCTCAGAAGGATATATTATCTAAATAAACAAGAAGTGCATTGAAAGCAACTTCTAAAACTCTAGAATTGACAGAGACATCTTGATTCCCAGATAGTTATGCAAAGTTTTTCTGTAATGTTGGGGCATCCATCTTTAGCCTCTAGACTCTTAGTATCTGGCAGACTTTTCCATGAAGCAGGAAATTTAAAAGACTATTTTCCCATATTGACAGTTTGTCCATCACTTTCTTCTGTGTTCTACAGAATGTCTGGAAGTTTCCTTTGTGAAGGAGGAACCCTGCAGAACCATCCCAACTGTTAGAAAGTAGCTTGGTGCTGCGAGACACATATATGTCTCACTGTTGAAAGAAAATTATAAATTCTTAAAGCATTTTAAATAAATGTCATATTCAATAGGTCTTTGAAAGATTTGAAGAATACCTATCAACTTGAAAAATCTCTGTACATCAGAGAACCTAACTTATATGATTATAAGTTTAACTCTTAGAAATATTTATCTATTTATCTATAATTTTTAATAATACATTACATTTTAAAATGAGCCATGTAGACATAATACCTTAAATAAGAGTAGAAATGTACATATAACAAAATTGATTTTAAATTGGTATAAATAATCCAAAGTCTATACCAATGTAAAGTAATCTTTTCTCTACCATACCCCATGTAAATGAAAACAAACATTTATAAACTATCGTTTTGAGAATATGGCCCTTGTTTTCTTCAAATTGCTTCTTGCTGTTTGTTGTGTGAAGTACTTGTAGGGTTCACGGAGACCTTTAGGTGGTTCTTGTTTCACATCAAATCACATTAGCCTGGACAGAATCCACAGGTTCTCATCTTCTGTGGAAACAAAAGCAAAACCTCTTTTCCAATATAAATATCGTTAGACTCAAATTTTGAAGTCAAGATACCTTTAAAATATATATCTGTTGGTTTAGCTTAGCACCCCCCAGAATCAAATTTCTCTCTGTAGTAAAAAAAAAATCAAATAAAATATGCATATGCATAATTCAGTCTCTCTGTGTATTTTCCATTTTCAGGTAGCTTTTTTTTACTCTATCACTTTTTCATATTTATTATCTTTACTCCTTTAATCTCTGTGTCTGTACTCTTTTATATTACTTTTACTGTCTCTTTAAAGACTTTGTTTTATTTTTTGAACTATTTCTATACTCTTTGCCTCTCTCTCCCAAGCCTAGATACATTTTTTAAACACACTGTCTTGATTAGAGGTCTTTTATGTCTGATTTTGTCCTATTGTGTATCTGAAATACTGTTCTGACAAGGAGCCTTTTTAAATGGTAAGCAGTAGGTCGCAGGAGTCCTAGATGCTGACTCTGATTCTCTTGGCCTTTCAATATGGTGGAGGTTCATTTCTCACCAGCTCTGGGACTGCTGGATGGGAGCCATTTTCCCACCTCAACTCTGGGAAGAAATGTGCAGCACATAAACCTTTTTGTGTGTTTGAGTAAAAGCTAAATCTTCCCCCACAGCAAGTTGTATGGCCTGGAAATATCTCTGTGTATGTCAACGGGAATCTCCCATGCTCTCCTGCCTGTACATGCCTAGCAGACCTGATCCCACTGCTTTCTCAGGTGGGGAGTGCTGAGCCATGCTACAGTGCTCTCAGCTACTTTCCTCCTGACCCCAAGTGGGCCAGGCGTACAAGCACATGGACCAAGTGAGTGACAGGTCACGTTGTTCCATTTTCTAAGTGGAGGGTGCTCTTTTGTTCTCAGGCACGCAAACCCAATCTGAAATGCCTTAGAAGCTCCAGATTTGGGGAGGCTGGTTCTTAGTTGGTGTATTTAGGGAGGTTCTGTTAATACAGTGGCACATTCGATGTCTAGATTTCTATGATTTCTTGCAAAATATAAACTATCAGTAAGAATCTGCAATGTGGAAAAAAGAGTAATAAACTAGATTTGAGAAATGGTGAAATGTTGGGTTAATTTTCAAAGAAAAATCACTTCCTAAGTTTTCTCTTCTTTAAATATAACATTTATGTTCAGCGAGACCGGTTTTGTCCCATGCTTTTTCAGACCCCGGCCAGCTGGCCTTGGTGAGTTCCCGATAGAACATCCCCATTGCCTCAATGTGTGGGTGCACCCCTTGCGGTCCTGAGTTCCTTGCTCGTGCTCTCTCTCCTTCTGCTCCTCCTTTGGATCGTGAGACTTCAGTCCAGTGCTCCAATGTTGGTCTCTGTCTCTGTCTTCTTTCATCGCCTGATGAAGGTTAATATTCAGGAGGATGCTTATATGTTTTTCTTTGGGTTCAACTTCTTATTTAGCTTCTCTAGAATCACGAATTATAGTCTCAATGTCCTTTATTTATGGCTAGAAACCAAATATGAGTGAGTACATCCCATGTTCCTCTTTTTGGGTCTGGCTTAACTCACTCAGGATAGTGTTTTCTATTTCCGTCCATTTGTATGAAAAATTCAAGAAGGTCTACTGAGAACTGAAGAACAATGGCAATGGGTTCTTGATCCTATTGCACTTAATGGCTTTGTGGGAGCCCAGGTAGTTTGGATGCTCACCTTAATAGACCTGGATGGAGGTGGGTGGTCCTTGGACCTCCCACAGGGCAGAGAAACCTGCTTGCTCTTTGGGCTGAGGAGGGAGGAAGACTTGATTGGGGGAGGGGGGAATGGGAGGTGGTGGCGGGGAAGAGGCAGAAATCTTTAATAATTAAATAAATAAATTAATAATAATAAAAAAATAAATATAACATTTATTGAGTCCTTGTGGGTTTTTACATCATGCATTACTTGCAAGCTCTTCATACTAGCTAAGTTCTATTTATTACTTAAATCTGTCTCCCCCGGGGAGTTTCCTTTTTTTAAGCCAATTTTCTCGTTCTTTTCTCATAAGAGAATATACTTTTTCTAGTAATAAAACATTCCATTCCATTTGATTTCTTTGTGAACAGTTTTATTTATTTGAAGACTGTCAATGCCCCGAAAGGTGGGTGATTCTCTAGATTATTTATTGCAGTATTCTGAGATTTCAGCAACGGACCCAGAAGACTACCCCAGAATATTTTTCAAATGATCTTCATCCTACATACTCCGCTGAAATGTGATTGCTGTTGTGTGGGTTCTTCTTTTATTTTTTTTGTTCTTCTATTTATGAAAAGTCATTTTTATCTGTACTTAAAACTTCTTGCTCAAATCCAGGAAAATATTTACAAAAATCCCACACGAATGCATTGAAAGATCAAATAAGGAACTATTTTAAAATTATGAATATGCTGGTACAAATTAATGTGTAGTTAAGTCCATTTAGAATATTTCAATGAAATAAAATAAAATGCAATCAAATCATTAAAGTGGACTGTACAAAAACAAACACTATCAGTGTTGTTGAAAATTGTGTCCATAGGTATTTGAATATTATGAATACATGTGATACCAAGATAGGGAAAAGATCAAGGACCAATTGTTGTTTACATTGAAATAGTGCTTGGGCAAATAAACAATGAACATTGACTTAATGACTTGGGTAAAATAGGAAGATACGCCTAGGATGTGAAAGAAAAATTTCCACAGTTAGGCAGTGTTTACTAGAACAGCACATAAATTTCTTGCTGGAAAGGACAAAAACATCCAGGATATTAACCCTCATGGGTGTTTGGCTTGGCAGATGATTTTCTCTCCATGATTAGTTTGGTCTCAAGTAAGGGATACATCTATTTTTGAGTCAAAGTGGTTTTTAAAGAAATTGCTTGTTAACTTAATTATTTTTGGAATTTAAGTGTGTTGTAGTCTCTTACCCCTAGGCTGCTTTGGATCATATTGCTTTCATTAAAATCACATTCAGAAGGGATTGACTGATGCTGAAGAGATCATTCACAATTACTGAGGATGTATCTATTGTGAATGGAAAGTCGTTTCCACATTCACGTTCCTTATTGCTTAAACGGTCAGTAATTGGCTATTTTGTTCAAGACCCACAGAAGAAAAGATTCATTTAAAACAATTATTTTGTTTTTGTGTATATGTGTGTGCCTGCTTGTCTGTATGTGCACCACATGTGAGCAGTGCCTATGCAGGCGAGAAGAGAGGTCTCCTTGAACTAGAGATCTAGGCAGTTGTGAACCACCTGTTGTGGGATGTGGTAGCTGAACTTAGGTCCTCTGAAAAAGCAGCTAGTGCGCTCAACTCCTGTGTCATCTATCCAGCCCTCAAAAGATAGGTCTTTAATCCTTAAAAAAATATAAAGACATTATTTAAAACCAAAAAGAATGGAAGAGGTAAAAATAAATTAGGTTATGTATGATACATATGCCAAAATTATATTAGATGTTTTTTGCTAGCCCCTCTCTGAAGTGTTTTGAATCCATTCACTTCACATGATGTAATATGTGTGTCACATTGTAACAATTGGAGAGGCACTGTGCATACAGAGTGATAATTACTGGTAGGCTTCTAACATGAAATTGCTATATATAGTAAGGAGTACCCCCTCACTACAGTTCCAAGTTACACTCAGACCTGAGGCACTAACACCTGTAAGACATTCTGAAAATTTCAGTGGTGGGGGGTATTAGGACAAATAATCTCAATGAGATACAATTTCTATAAATAAAGAAAAGTGCTTTCATTGTTTATTGTTGTAATTAAATACAAGACATATACCAAAAATGACCTGGGCATTTGAATGTTTTATAAAATTAAACATTATGCATTTAAGATTTTAACATATGTCTTGAAATTATGATATTTGCTGATACTCAGCTTTTATCACCTGTGTCCCTTGGGAGTTTCTTGAGGATGTTAAGTCGTCTTGACGCATCCTCCATAGTCTTTGATTGCTTTGGCATATATTTATAAATATTAAAAAATGTTATGGACTCACCTCATAGTTCTTTGGCCAGACCTAAAACCTTTTAGAACTTTTAAAGCAAACCTCATATTTGAGTAGTATTTTCTATAATGTCCTAGGGAAGAGAAAGTTGCAAGTTGTGAAAGGAAAGAACAATAAATAAAATACATGTTTTGGGTAGGATATTAACTATGGAATCACAGAGCCTGAGGTGAATTTAACTGTAGGTAACAGGAGGGAAGGTGAGGGTTGAAGCAGCTGGGCTTAAGTTTATAGAAGCAGCAGTGGGCAGTGGAGCAATTTTGGTTCATTGATGTCTATTTTCTCTCTGGAGTGGGTGGTGAAATCATATGTTGACTATGAGGGGAGGTGGAAGTTATTGAAAGGGAAGAGCCTAGCTCCAAACTGACACTCTATCTGGTGTCAATTTCATGGTTTGAGATTTTTTTCATGACCCATCCTCAGTTTAAAAATCTGTCTCACATTTGACCAGAGCTACACAAAATATTCTGGGTTGATTAGCAAAAGGGCTATTTTAATTTCAATGAGTTGCAAAGTATGGGTACCAGCATCTCTAACTTTGCTATGTGAACGCATTTTCATGTTATCTCTTACTTGTTGAATTATACCCTATGTATTCAGGTCACTCTGAAGGCTCTTGTACAATATTATGTCTTTTTCATGTTAAAATAATTACATATAAATACATGTATGTAAACAGAAATGTCTACATGCCTATTCATCCATCATCTACCTCTCTACCCGTAAATACATATAGCTGTTAGCTATTGCTCTTTAGAATCTGATGATAAAACATATTCCCCTGGACATTTATTTTTCTCAATATGGAAAGTCATGGGACCCCTCAAGCCAACTTGGATATTTGAGCATTTTCTTCAGACTGAGTTATAAATTACTCTGAGTGAGAATGTGACCTCTTTCAACCAGCTCTACTCTTTATCGATGACAATCTTTTCTCACCAAGTTTTGCCCCTACAGCCAACATTGCTGAAATCATTCTTGTAATTATATCTTTATGTCTAATCCTTTATTTTATGAAGAGGCCTCAGGAAAGTTCTAAGATCAAGGGTATATTCAACATAGATTTCAAAGATGTTTCTAGATTGCTTTTAGAAAACTTCTAAAACTTCATATATCTGGCAGCGAGGAGAAGACCTCACTTTACCCACAGGCTTTGTATAGTATGTACGAAAATGTTTACGGGCCTAGTAATACAAGGAATCTTTTATTGTTTATGTAATTTTACATTTTGTGATGTCTGGAGAAATAGAATGAGAAATAGAATGACTTATTTGCTATTTTTTTCTTTCAACTGTTTTATGAATTATTCAATCAGTACTTATGCAGACTTTTTTGTTCTCTCAGAAATTTGTGAGGATTCTATGTTTGTCCTAGTATATATGTATGTACATGTGTGAATGCTTCTTTCTGTGTGTGCATACATGATCATATTTACATGCATAAGCATGTGTGTTTATATATTTACCTGTGTTTACAGTCTTCACAAGAAATATGTTTAGAATTTAAGTTTGGATGTTTTGTAACAGGTACACTATTAAGTGTAACTTTTAGCATTTATAATTTTCTAGCATTTTAAAAGAAATATTCACTTAAGGACATGAAATCTCCAATAATTTCATAAGCTTTTAATTTTGTCTTACATTAATTTTAATTCCCAAATATAGCCGGTTCACTTCCATTACGTTTACATACATCCTAAATACAACCGCTGTTTGTCTTCCTTCCTTCTTTCCTTCCTTCCTTCCTTCCTTCCTTCCTTCCTTCCTTCCTTCCTTCCTTCCTTCCTTCCTTCCTTCCTTCCCCTCTGTATACTGGGAATACAACTGGTTAATAAAGGAATTGCTTTGGGCCTATAACAGAGCTATAGGGGAACAGAGCTAGGTGGGGAAAACTAAGTTGAATGCTAGGAGAAGGAAGGCAAAGAGGGAGAAGCCACAAAGCCTCCGTGGGAGACAGACATGCTAAAATTTTGCTGATAGACCATGACCTCGTGGTGCTACACAGATTAGTGGGGATGTAAGAGTTGGCAAATAAGAAGCTAGTGCTAATGGGCCAAGCAGTGTTTTAATTAATACAGTTTCTTTGTGATTATTTTGAGGCTAAGCAGCTGAGAACCAACAAGCAGCCTGTTGCTACACTTTGTTGTTTGTTTGATTTTTGAGAGATGATTTCTTTATGTAGCTTTGGCTGTCCTGGTATTCATTCTGATGATCAGCCTGGCCTTGAACTCACAAAGATCTACCTGCCTCTGCCTCCTGAGTGGTAGCATTAAAGGCAGGCACCACTATTGCCTATGTCTTTCTTTCTTTCTTTCTTTCTTTCTTTCTTTCTTTCTTTCTTTCTTTCTTTCTCTCTCTCTCTCTCTCTCTCTCTCTCTCTCTCTCTCTCTCTCTCTCTTCTTTCTTTCTTTCCTTCGTTCTTTCTTTCTTTCCTTCGTTCTTTCTTTTCCTCTTCTTCTCTCTCATTTTTTTGGGGGGCTGTGGTGTTTTGCAAGACAGGATTTCTTTGTGTGCCTTTATAACCTGTCCTGGCCCTTGCTCTGTAGTCCAGGCTGGCCTCAAATTTAGAGATCTACTTGCCTCTCCCTCCCAACTGCTGGGATTAAAGACATACCCTCATGATCACCCAGTTTTTGTTTCTTTTTTACATGTGGTAAAATTTATGTTGATAAATTGTCTAACTTCCCTAAAATTGTATTTTCTGACATTTGTCTACTATCAAAAGTAGAAACTAGGTTCTTAGTAGTTTATGATAGTCTAATCTAAGATGTTCCAGGGATGATGTTCCTAAACAAGACACTTAATGAAAATATGTAAAGCTTATTGCTTTGTAGTCAAGAAATTGTCTCTTTCCTTACATCTATTAATTTTATATTTATTGTTATTTTTT
The DNA here is from genome assembly GCF_950005125.1 of Chionomys nivalis. Taxonomy (NCBI): domain Eukaryota; kingdom Metazoa; phylum Chordata; class Mammalia; order Rodentia; family Cricetidae; genus Chionomys; species Chionomys nivalis. The sequence continues at coordinate 16,672,473 of NC_080104.1, read as the reverse complement.
GCCTCTACATGTCATTTCACCTTTCTAGCTTCCCATTGAATGTCTAATTGAAATTAGAGGAAGCTAGTAGATAATCCTTACCATCATTTTTAACTTCAATATCCCATGATTCCATTAACCTCTAGACTACAACACTTCCTGTAACCATTATGTCATTTCTTCTTGTAGTAATGAAAATGTCTATAGTTAGAAAGCAGCATCTAATTAAATATCTCCTGCATTATTCTGTTCATACCTAGCAAGCAAAATGCATGCATTAACTTGATCTCCCATTGCTTGAGAAGACACTGACCAACCTTCCTGGAACGGGGTAATATTTATCAGCTCTGGCTCATTTATAGGCTTCTTATGAGATTTAGTTTTGGGAATAGAAACGGGCAGGTGCCAGGCAATGACTTGATGATGAGAACTCCTGTATTGCAGTAATCCTGGGTTCATACACAGGAAATAGAAAACATTCTCAAAACTAGAATCTGTGCTGCTTTATAAAAAGCCTATATTCCCCAGTCTCTGTCATTTCTTTTTAAAAATCTTTCATATTGTCCTAGTAACAACTTTTTGCTCACATATACAATCAGATTATATTTTGAGCATTTAAGTATATAAAATGTCAGATAATATGTTTTCCTAACAAGTTTTTATACCCCACAGAGACAAAGAACTAAATTCACAGAGCAATCATTTTATTTATTTTATAGTTAATATTTTATAATATCTTAAAACTTCCACTTGGAATGAATATTAAAAAAATCATGAAAAATTAAGGCAAGTGCTCATTCTGTCATGTGACTAAGAACTCAGGTCCATATTGGCTTTCTAGATCAAGGTTGCGTTTCATGACAAATCACTTAACAAAAAAATGAAGTCCTCAAACATTTCTATTCCTTTGTTTAAAAGTGGATTAGATGGGATATTTTGGCCACCCTAATTCACCTTCACATTTGATTTCATATGATAACCAATAATCTCAACTCAAATAATTTATAGAACCTTACAGCTTTGTGAGCAAGGATTATCCGAAGAATAATAAGTTATAGATAAGGAATATTTTTTATCTTTTTCCAGAAAGTTTTTATGACTGAAGAAGTATCAAAGCTCATAATTGCAAGATCTATTTCTGTCTTTCTGACCATCAATTTAGCTGGGAACTTACATTCTTAATTTTACACTATTCTAAGAAGTAATAGATCAGAATAAGAATGAAAAGTGAGAACATTAGAATACTTGACTATACACACACACAAAACACACACATGCATGAATGCAGTTATCCATACATACACATACAGAGTACTCAATAGTAGTATATACCTCCCAAATAGTGGCAGCTCATAATAAACATAAATGAACAAGTAAAACTGACCTAAAATTTCTTTTATGTTAAGAAGATACACTGGATAAAGAAGAAAGACATGATGTGCTACTTGAGGAGAAAAATTTGGCAAACATTCCAATTAGAGGATTCAACATGAGTCAGTCCATGTCATGTATGGGTAAAGAGACATGGGTTTATTTGGTAAACACAAATGGACTGGTTTTAGTCTATCAGTATAAACTAATTTTTAAATTTGTCCTTTCAAGGCAGTATTTGTTTCTGTATTTTTCTTGGGTTCACTGGTCTATCTATGTTAGTCATTTATATTGCTACAAATCTTGGATGGGAAAAATATATTTATCTTCATAATAATGAACATTGTGAAACATTGCTGAATATTGCTTTAAAATCTAGTATAATCAAATAACTAACAAAATAGGAAGTATTTAATTTTTCCTCTAGTACAATAAAGAAAATTGAGCAGTAACTCAACACAAGAACACTTGAAAATCCCTCTTGTAATTAAAAGACCAAGAATTATGATTGCTTTCATTAATATTCTTTCTCAGTATTTATGACCTTCAATTATGCTTTTACTGGCTGGAACACGAAGGGTCCATTTTCCACATGGGAATAGTAAAGAATATAGAATCAGACAGTCAAGAGAGGATGTCAAAAATATGAGAGGTGCTCACTCAGAATGGCAAATAATTTCTGGTTTCTGTTCCGTACAACAAAGTTTTCATAAAAACAATGCTTCCAGAACCTTTTGCTCAACCCAAGACCCTGTTGCAGACCTCAGCAGAAAACCGTGGAAGGGATTCTGCCCTTTTTCTTAAGGAGCATCTTTGCCTAAGAGGGAGACTGGTCATAGGCCAGTGACACAATATGTCAGGGTTCTAATTGCAAGAAGAAAATGGAAATTCACTCATGCTTTTGTTTATGTAAGTCCGTGGAAAGTCAGGCAATTTGCTTCAGTATTGTGCAGAACGGTGGAGATTCATACCAGAGAAAGCCAATGTTGGAAAGGCTCAGGGTGCTGTGGGACAATGGTCTTGTACCCTGTGAAGATTTGTCACTTGCATTGGCTTAATAAAATGATGATTAGCCAGTAGTCAGGAAGGAAGTATAGCTGGGGCAATCAGAATAGGTGAATTGTGAGAAGAGAAAAGGCTCAGTCTACAGTCATCACCCAGATGCAGAGGACACAGATGTAAGAGTTAATTAATGAGAAGCCTGAGCTAATAGGCCAACCAGTTTATAATTAATGTAAGCTTCTTTGTGTTTCTTTGGGACTGAACAGCTGCGGGACCAGGCAGGACAGAAACCTCTGTCACATCAATGGAATTCTGTGATGACAAAAATTTATTTTAGTTTTCTTTATGATAAAGTGTATCATTAGGATTTGTGTGACATGTCCACATGTGTACAGCATCCACTCATCAAATTGAACCAACTTTTATTTTTCTATTCTCAGGCCTCATACCTCTCCTAGTCACCATTCTAATTTCAGGGCAAGTTTTTATTTGTTTTTAATTCCATATATTCTGTACTGACTTGTTATAATTATTTTACCCATTTCTAATGAGTATATTACCACCTGGGTTCCAACCTCATTATAGTCAACTATTAATTAGCACTCTTCCTTCCTCAGACAGATGTATTCAGTGTAATTGCACCGACTCGCTAACGCTTTCTGTCCCCCATCACCGTAATGGAAGGCAAAGTCTCTGATGTGCTGTTACATCTATCCCACACTGTACCAGAAAGTACAGGTGACAAGTTTTTATTTTTATTTACATATATGTTTAGATTTAATATGTGAAAATCATATTATAATTTTGTCTACCATCTGGCCTATTACATTTAATGTACTGCCCACTAATTCAATCTACTTGTCTGAAAAAGTACAGGATTTTAATTTTTTATGGATAAGAGGTACTACAGTGTGTACATATATACAACATATTTCATCCAGTCATCTGTTAGTGTCTGCCTGTGTAATCTCATACCTCAGCTGCTAGGAATAGTGCAGCAGAAAGCACGAGATCAAAGGCTTCTCTTTGGGGTGCTGCTTTCATTTCTTTTGATTCTATACTTTGATACAACTTATGTCCTGAAATAAAACATATCTATTTATTCCTTTGACAAAGAGTTAGTACTCAGAATATATAAAAAACATAAAAACATTTAAAAACTAAAAACTATGCAAGTCAATTTAAAAATTGGAAAAGAATTTGAGTAGACACTTGCCAAAAGAAAAATACACACACACACACACACCTAAATACACACACACACACACACACACACACACACACACATATATATATATATATATGTACACACACATATATGCTTTGTAACATCAGCCATCAGGGTAATGTAAATCAAAGTTAGAGTGAACTATTATTCCACTTAAGTTATGATAAAAAGAGATGCTGACAATGTGGAGAAAGAGGAACTTATTTACATCCATTATTAACAAACATGGACATTAGTGTCTCTCTGGAGAAAAACAAAGAGTGCTCTCAAGGAACAGAACTAGTTTGTAAGACATGCCATATGTTAAGCAGAGTAATTGCTTCAGCGTCAGTGCTGGGAACAGCAAAGGGAGATCAGATGTGACTAGCAGTGAGGAAGTCACAGAGGTCTTCTGAGGAAATTCACAAGAGGATATGGAAGTATGATCAAAATATACTCAGTGAATTGGTATGGATGTATTGGAATTGGGCAGATAGGAGGCAGGGACAAGGGTGAAGAGCTGCTAATCTAAAGAATTGTTTACTCAAAAGAGCAGTGAAATAAAAAGAGAAGACAAAAAGGAGAAGATGATTTCAGTCAGTGCACATTAAATGGTGGTCATTGTGGTGGTCTGAAAAACAAAATAGCCCCATAAGCTCATAGATAAATGCTTGGTCACCAGGGAGTGGCAACTATTAGACCTTGGAGGAAGTGTGTCACTGGAACAGGGGTGGGCTTTTAAGTTTCAAAAACCCAAGCTAGGCCTGGTAGCTTTTTCTCTTCCTGCTGCACATGGATCCAGATGTAGAACTGTTAGCACCTTCTCCAGTACCGTATCTGCCTGTATGCTGCCATGCTTCCTGCCATGCTGATAATCGACTAAACCTCTGAACTGTAAGACAGCCCCAATTAACTGTTTCCCTTTATTAGACTTGCCATTGTCATAGTATTATTTCACAGCAATAGAGCATTGACTAAGACAGTCATTTATACCCTTATTCCTACACTACAGGGAGAACAACAAATGGGATCTGGGGTTAAAAAGTTCAATCTGGGCCTGGAGATACAGTTTAGCAGTTCAGAGGATCACTGCTCCTAGAAATTGATGGATTAAGTTCTCTGCACCTATATGGAAGATCACACTCTAGTTTCAGTGGATCCAGTGGCCTCTTCCAGCCTTTGCACACTCCTGCACGCTGCAGTGCACATCAACTTACTCTAGCAGACACACTTATACAGTAAATAAGCAAGCAAACAAATATCTTTAAAAATGTTCAGTTTCACATAAATTTACTTTGGCATAGCATAACAAAATTTGGCGTAATATAATAAAGCTAGATCACCCCAGTCTCCATGACCTGGAGTTTGGCGGCATGGATGGGACTGAATTGACTTTCAGATTCCTGAATAACTAGGAGTAGCGACTCTAAGACTTGAGAGGTAACATCTAAGGAAGAGAAAAGCAGAACCCATTTACTGCATGTTCATTAACATCTGAATGCTCATATCTAAAATGCTCCCTACAAATCCTGTTACTATCTTCACACCAAAGAGACACCATGAGGGGAGAGGTCTGTGGGAGACCATTAGGCCAAGAGGCTCTATATTCCCTAATATGTTTACAGAAGACGCTTGCTATAGCTCCCTTGCCCTTTTATATCACATGAAGGCAGAAGGTGGTCTTCATGGGCATAGCTGCATGCCATTGTCAGAAAGAAACCTACAAATACCTTGATTTTTAGACTCCTGCGTACCCAGAAGTGTTAGTAATAAATCTCTGTTGGTTATGAGCCACCCCATTTATGGTGTTTATGTTGGTGCAGACTGAATAGACTAAGATACAGTTGAGGGCCCTGTGTTAGAAATGTTATTTGTGCTATTTATTCAAGGTCGAGATTGGAATCCAGGAAAGATTGGCACTTCCCAAATGAAAAGCCTGTGCCCCAGGGAGCTCATTGAAGAGAGGGGAGCCTTCCAAAGGGAGGAGTGTCAAATGCTGCCCCTGGATGAAGACCTAGTGTTTGGAATTTATGATGTCAAATGCTACCCCATGAGGAAGACCAAATGTTTGGCATTTATGTTGTCAAATGACACCCATGAGGAAGACCAAGTGTTTGGCATTCATGATGGCTGCAAACACTCTTTTGTTCTTACAGGAAAGCATAAGTTACCTGATGTGGGAGGGATTTCTTTCTAATGTGTTGCTTTCATTGGTTAATTAATAAAGAAACTGCCTAGGCCCATTTGATAGGCCAACCCTTAGGTGGGTGGACTAAACAGAACAGAATGCTGGGAAAAAGAAGCCAAGTCAGGCAGTTGCCATGATTCTCCCACTCCAGACAGACGCAGGTTAAGATCTTTCTTGGTAAGTCTGCACGTGGTGCTACACAGAATATCAGAAATGGGTTAGATCAATATGTAAGAGCTAGCCAATAAGAGGCTGGAACTAATGGGCCAGCAGCGTTCAAAAGAATACAGTTTCCGTGTAATTATTTCCGGGAAAGCTAGCCGGGTGGCGGGACACAGCCCGCTGCTCCTTACTACAGTTACCAAATCTCTTTTATATTATAGGCCAGAGCCATGAAATATTCCTTTAGTGCTGAGCAGTCCATGCAGAATTGGAAAAGAATATTTAGTTGATTGTTGCTTCCTGTGAAAACTGATTACCCCGTCTTCTCTGCAGATCAGCTGCTGGGGACTTCAATCACTTTCAGAAGCAGCTGTTGCCATGATTCTGTCAGAGGCAGGAGTGAACAGAAGTGGACTCACACTGGGGAGAAGGGAAAAGAGATGCAACTCTTCATTCAGCAGAAGCGCTGTCTGTGAGATGAGCAGCGGGCAACTGTGGGACCCAAGATGCATGAGTTTGCCTCTCTCTTCTCTGAGTCTCAGGATAATTGGTTACTAACAAGAGAATTCATAGGCAATGCATAATCAAATTGTCCTTTAAACATAGATCTACGGTATTTTAAAAAGCCATTATTGGGCTCTGCTTCATCTCTGTTAAGGAGTGAAGAACAGTGTTTCTATGCTAGGCTTGTTTTACCAAAGTTGATAATATCCAGTTCCACACAATTTTCAGTTTACAAAGTAGTTTTTAAATTAATAAAATTCCTTTGCATCTATATCTATATACATATATAACACAATTATTATCATAGGCTAGTATGACTCTGTGGAAAGCATTTTAGTTAACCGTATCTGTCAACATTAGAAGTAAACACACACATTGAACACACTACACTCTTTTACAGCTATATCCGTGTGTCTTAGTGAGTTTATCTGGTGCTGGGACAAAGTAGCTGACCAAGGGAATGTAAAGGAGAGAGAGAGATTATTTTGGTTCATACTTTGAGGCTACAGTCTATCAGGACAGACAGGGTCCAGGCAGCAGGGTCCTGAGACGTAGCTAGCTGCTCACTTGTATCCACAGTAAAGAAGAGGAGTGACAAGTGGATATTCAAGCTCAGATTACTTCTCATTTCTTGTACAAGTGAGGAGTCAGGCCCAGGGATGCTGCTGCCTTCTCTTTGGAAGAGTTCTAGCATCTCAGTGAATCTGATCAAGATAATCCTTCAGAGGAAGCTAATTTAACTAAATAGCTCTCTCCACAGTACTTTGGAGGCTTATCTCCTAGGGGGTGCAGGGTCCTGCCAAGGTGGCAATCAGCATCAGTCATCTCACCAGGCAACATGAAATAGGAGCAAAGTCGTTCATTGTATCCCCTATTGCATACCAATTTTAAGAGACTTTTAGCAATGCTTACACCTGCCAAAGAGAGGTGATACCTCTGGTCTGTCTCAGTGTCTCTAAGAAAAATTGGCATTTCCTTGTGCAGTTAGACTCTGTAATCCGGTTAAATACCAGTCAGCACTTTATGCAAAAGAAACACACACAGTTTTCACAGGCTGGCATTCAAATTCCAGGCTCTCCAAGTAGCTTTGTGAAGCATTTTATGATTCAAGTGATGTGCTGACCACACACTGGGTGAAAAATGATAGTGGCATGAAGAGATCCAGCAGACTTTATGAAACTTGGTGCCAACGTTCAAAGGAGATAATGTATATGATTAACATTTTTTTTTGTTTTAGTTTTTCTTTTTTGTACACGAGGTTTAGTCCATAGTAAATGGATGTGAAATTGCTACCCCAAGTTATGGTCTTTGTTATGGAAATATCCTCACAAGTGCAAAATGATGTCATAGTTTGAAGACTCTTTCTTTCCGATATTTATATTTTAGCTGACAGGCTCAGTGTGGAAGAGCGAGCTTGAAAGGGGGCTGATGATTCTGCCGGCTTGATTGTGAAGTGTATTGTAGCTAAGTTACCAGAGTCATGACAAATGCTACTTTGCAAAGTATGTAAGACTGTGCAACTGTATTTTTTTCTTGGCTTCACACCATTAGGATCTTCTGGAGCAGAGAAGAGTTGGAGAAAGTCCCTGTTAATGTGTCAGAAAAGGAAGACTGTTTTTCTTGTTGTGCCAGCTCATCTTCCCACAAAGAAATTGTAAAATAGTACCAAGAACATTGCAAATCAACAAATCTTCTATACTTTGGATGCAAATTAATGGTAAATTTACTTGAAATTGACTTATCTAACACTTAATATTTGGGTCATTTCTGACTAATAAACTAATGAGCGATGTTTTCAGTTTGACTGGATGCTTTCCTTAGTCCTAATACTTCAAGTTATATGTGCATTTGTGTGTGTGAGTGTGTGTGTGCGCATGTGTGTAAGTATACCATATAAATAATGTATATATAAATGACATCTTGTTTTCCTTATTTGTGTAGTAGTCACTATGGGACCAATTTTCTAAATAGGCCTCATCTCTCTTTTTGAGCAAAGGTAAACCAGGCTGCATGAGGCACTATACAATTATCTTTTTCTCAGATCTCATAAGTTAACATCAAATACATTAAGGCATCTACCTCTTCAGAGACAAATGTGTTGAGGCTTAGTAAAACATAAAAGACTGCTGATGGTTTAGCAAGTCCCTTAATACAACCCCTCTCTCCTCTAAATAGGGAAATATTACCGCAGTTGCTGGGAAAGGTAGTGAGCCAAGATATAAGTGATCGAGAGGACCTGTGCTAGGTCTGCAGCAGTCTCATGATGCCAAGTGAAGGAGCCCACCAGCCTTCTGAGATTCACAGGGGCTGGAGTTTTTCTTCAAGGTTCCACAAGATTTATTTCGAATAGGTGTCATGGGCTCTTGCAAGGAGTAGAGATTTAGAACGAGAGAAGGGCAATCGAGGGCTTCAAAAAAATTTTTTTTTCTACTTTGCAGTTGATTTTAATATTCTGTCCCAGTAATGCTGGAAAGCTAGCACTTCAACTAAATTATAATTTTATTAATAATTATGTTAGCTGAGAATCTTGATGATGCCACTCAAGTTTTTAACATTTCCATGAGGATGCTACCACATAAAACACAGAAGAAGAGTTTTGTACATATATAGCACAGAATAAAGGTATTATTTTATGTCTACAAGAACATTTATCTAATAAAGAAAAACATTTAAATCACTTTTATAACAGAAAAATATAAAAAGTGAATCTTAAGAGGGATTATACCAACTTAACATAGAAACAGAGAAACTAATTATCACTGAATAATTGGACTCATGGCTCTTCCAAGAAACCCATGCATGTGAATATGATTTTCAACAATGAATATTACCATCAAAGCTTGAATAATATGAATATTGTATATTAATCATTCTGCAAAAGTGGTGCTTGGCTCCTTTTTCTTGATGACTTTTAGTATAATTAGCTCTCTTATCAACAGTGAATGGGTTTGTGATGTTTAAAGGCACTATTTGACTTATGTGTCATTTCAAATTTTCCTATGAAACTTATCAATTTAGGATAGTGTTGACAGAGGTTCCTTAGGCAGAAGGGCTTCAAAATTTTTGCCTTTGGGGTTCTGCTCCAAGAAGAACTGAAAACATGAACAGGTAAGGTGTCTAATTTCAAATTTAAGTGATACGTATCCTTATGAACGTATCAGCTTTGTCTCTCTTTGTTTGACATCTTATCCCCAGTGTCTATACAATATTCAATCCACAGGGATGGGTGTCTAACATCAGACTCAGCATTTGAAGACAAAGGGTGTAGTCTTGCATTATTCTCTCCAATTTTTCATCTCATTTCTTTCCTGGAGTTTCTAATTTCTGTTCTCTCTTCCAATCTCCTGTTGGAGTGCTGGGTACTGATAGAGTGGCGTAAAACTATGCATATTGAACTTTTTCCTAGTTAGCATCATGGGAGACCCAAGTCTAAAATAAATCTTCATGGTAAATAAGCAGTTCACACTACTGTTGCACCATTAAGCTACACCAGAACGAAAATGATCTATTGTTGACACTTTCATATTTTGATACAGGGAATATTTTTTTATCACACTATGATTTGGAATGACAATGCATATGCATACTAGCATTTCCGTTTACAATAAGCAATAAGCATACCTTCAAGTTCAAATTCAAGGGCTCAGTACCATCATGGGTAAGTAAGACAAACTACTTCTCCATCATACTGAAGAGTCACTTTGTCCCTGGTTCTGTCTCTGACACTACTAACACATGGATACTATTAATTTTATATGAGACCTTTAATCCCAAATAGAGTCATCGAGGCATTAGCACTGATCTCCTATCAGGCAGCATTGCTAGTTTGGGCCGAACATATTGTTGAAATCTTAAACAGCCAAAAGGGTTTCTGACTTTTTTGTGTTTGCTTTGATAGTGAATATATTTAGCTCATAGTACATTAAAATATTCTCCTAAATATTTAATGCTGCTTGCATAATTAATAAGTACTCATTTTTTATAAGTTTAAATCCTTTAAGAATTTAGAAATGCATTCTTAGATAATCAAACCCTTTCCAACAGATCTGTAGAACTGTGAATCTTATGTGACAATATTCCCTAAGTGTTTTTGGCAATGAGAATATCAGACAAACAGAAGCCATCAGAGTAAACATGAAATTGTTCTCATAGTGTGCTTAACTCTCTAACACATCAACAATAATTTTGCTTCCTTATAGTATGAGATGTATATTGTTCACTTCCTTGGAGAAGAGAAATGTTTTATTTTTGTTACTTTGAAACAAAAACAGTATTTGTATGTGTATATGCCATCAAAGTTTCAGTGTCTAAAATATGTGTTTGAATTCTGTACTGAATTTCATTTATAAAATTTATGCAATTTTTGTCATTTCAGGAATTCTATGGAAAAGAGCCATATTATATTATAACTTTGGAGGTTAGCATTTTTCCCCCACAAAACAAAATTCCATGGAGGTTCATCCAGGTTGCATTTTTACTGTTAATTCTTATTCGTAGGTAAGTAGAATTCTATGTTATGGATATGGATGTTCCACAGTTTGTTTATCCATTGTTTCACTGAGAGGCAGATGAGGTGGTTTTAGTTGTGGTGATCACACACACATAAATACACACTGACATAAGCATTTGTGTATAGTACTCTGGGTCAACAGACTTCCCTTCTCAGGAAAAATACCCAGGAGGGCAAACGTTGGGTCATATTTTATTAATAAGGGCAATGCTTCCTGAGCGTTTGTTTATTCAAGTTTGTGTTCAGATCAGCATGCAACCAAACCCGGGTTCATCTTTGGTGGAAGGCATTCTGTTGTGGTTGTTGTTTTTAAAGAACTATCTACTCTGACAAGGAAGTCATTTTAATCTCATGATTTTCAGTTTGCAATCCCCTAATGGCAACTGTCTTTGAACATCCTTTCATGTTCTTAACTACATTGATGAGATCAGTTCTTAACTACCCTTGATGACTTGCTGAGGCCAACAGAGAAAATCCTGTTCTGAGAAAGAGCCTGTCTCCTCACAGTTCCTGCTCTTTCTCTAGAAAAGGCCTCAGAGAGACCTAGAAGCTCGGTCATGTTCTTCTCTACAGTCACTGTGTTACGGGACCAGTTCCACCAAAGTGCTTCTCCTATTACTATTATTTCTGCTAGGTATCATATGGGTCTCAGTCCAGTTCTCATTCCTGGTTTCCATTTTCTATAGGCTTCTGTACATGTTCTGTTCTGACTCAGCCTCTATCTAATGTATAAGATACATGCATTGAAATTCCTCATCCACCATTGTAAAATAGTCTCTAATAACCTTAAACTAAAAAGATTTCTGCCTCTCCCAGAGGCTTGCATTTTCCTGAGAACACTTCTTCCATACTCTCGCCAAGTGTATTGCTCTACTTTTATTCCTTAGTTTCTACGTCCTTGGTCATGGAGGTGAGTGATATTTTTGTCCTTTTGCTGCTTTCATTTGTCATCTCTTTCTCATTCCAATTGTAGCAACTGTCACTCACTTTTTGACCTTGGTCACCTTTTTAAATTTTTTTTATTATTTTATTTTATTACTTAAAAAAATACCAACTTAAATTCCCACTCCTCCCTCTCCTCCCACTCCCTCCACACCTCCTCCCACCTACCCCTCTAATCCTAAAAGAGGGCAAGGTACCCTGCCCTGTGGAAAGTCCAAGGCCCTCCTTACTACATCTAGGTTGAAAAACGTATATATCCAAAAGAGAATAGGATTCCAAAAATCCAGTATATGCAATAGAGACAAATCCCAGTGACACTGTCAGTGACCCTACAGTCTGCTCCAACTGTTACCACATTCAGTGGGACTAGTTTGATCCCATGTTCATCCACTCACAGTCCAGTTGGAGTTGGTGAGCTCCCATTAGCTCAGGCAAACTGTCTCAGTGGGTGAACACTTTATGGTCTTGACTTCCTTGCTCATACTCTTGCTCCTTCCAGTCTTCTACTTGACCTTGGGAGGTCAGTCCAGATCCAATGTGGGTCTCTGACTCTGTTTCCATTTGTTGTTGGATGAAGTTTTTATGGTGATATTTAGGATAATCATCAGTCTGACTACAGGGCAAGGACATTTTAGGCACCCTCTCATCTATTGCTTAGATTAGACATTAAAATTCTAAATAACCTATTAAAATATGGTGTACTGAACTAAACAGTGAATCAACAGAAGAATTTCAAGTGGCCAAAAGATACGTAAGGACATGTTCAACTTCCTTAGCTGTAAATCAAAACAACTCTGAGAAACCATATTACACCTTTCAGAATGGCTAAAATCAAAAACACTAATGATAGCTTACCCTGGAGAGGATGTGGAGTAAGGGGAACACTCATCCATTGTTGGTGGGAATGCAAACTTGTGCAACCACTTTGGAAATCAGTATGGTGGTTTCTCAGAAAATTCGGGATCAACCTACCTCAGGATCCAGCAATACCACTCTTGGGAATATGCCCAAAAGATGCTCAATCACACTACAAAAGCATTTGTTCAACTATGTTCATAGCAGCATTATTTGTAATAGCCAGAAACTGGAAGCAACCTAGATGCCCCTCAACTAAAGAATAGATAAAGAAAGTGTGGCACATTTACATATTAGAGTACTACTCAATGGTAAAAAACAATGGCATCTTGAATTTTGCATGCAAATGTACGAAATTAGAAAACACTATCCTGTGTGAGGTAACCCAGACCTAAAAATGAATATGGTATGTACTTACTCATAAGTGGATACTAGCCATAAACAAAGGATATTCAGCCTACAGTTCATGATCCTAGAGAAGCTAAGTAATAAGGTGAACCCAAAGAAAAGCATATATAGACTCTCCTGGAATTAGAAACAGACAAGATCACCTGACAAAATTTGGAGCATGGGAGCAGGAGGTAGAAGAAAGGGGAGGGTTGAGGGGAACTTGAGGGAGTGGGATAGTCAATATGGAAGAAGAACAGATATGAAAACAAGGGAAGATTTTTTTTTAAAGGAAAGAGATATCTTTCAAGATATAATATCTTGATTGAGGGAGCCATTATGGGGTTAGCAAGAAACCTGGCTCTAAAAAAATTCCCAGGAATCTGCAAGGATGATCCCAGCTAAGGTCACTTTCTTTATTTCTCCCTTGTTTCAGCTTCTAAATCACCGTTCTCTTCTTGACTATTACTCATGCTAATTACTAATTTCATGGAAAACAAGGATGACCCCACCTTATCAGATGCAGGCTTGGTTCTGCATCATTGCAATATGGTATTCCATTCTTCCTCAGGTCTCGATTATTGTTCTCAAACATTTTCAAAGCCCACAGCTATAATTTACTCATCTTTGAACTTTTTGAGTCTTACTACCTTATTAACCTCCCTTACCATCCCAGTTCACTTACTTGAACATTCCCATCATCAATTCTTTTGTTCTATGAAATATCCCATCCCTTGAATTGGTTACCTTCTTAGTGCTTCTTACTTTAATGTTCTAACTTCCATATTACCTATTATAAAATTCAGGTTAAGTTACAATGTTTATTTCATTCCCTACACTCTCGACCACTTAATCTTTCTCTGCATTGTTATATAATCCAGCAGAGAACATAGGCTTGGTCAGGTGGGAGTCTTTGTTGTGCTTGTGCTGCTGTGAATGAAGATTGATGGAGAATATAAGATCACCCCTCCAATATTTATTTAAACTCATGAACATAACATTTCAGGTATACTTGCATTTGGTACAACACACTTCCTTAGTATATTGTTCCCAAGTGTTTCTTCATCATGAAACTTTTGAGACTTGTGCATTTTCCCTATCTCTTAGGAGATGACCTTCATTCCTATTTTCTAAAAACATTAAGACAATCAAAAGAAAACTTCTAACAATGCCTACTACCGACTTCCAGAACCAGCTTCACATATTCTGCACTCTATTTTAGACATGTTAAAACATGTGTTCACATCTAAATCCATGACACTTCTATTGCAGTTGAGTCATTTCAGAAAATACCCTTTCATTCCATCGTATTCCCCCATGTTGAATTGTTTCTATTGAGAGAGCACCATGCTGCTAGTTTCATCATTTTAATCAAAATAAAAACAGCCAGCATTTTTTGACAGACTTTTGCCAACTTCTGTTCCCCTTATTTGTTCATAGTTTTATTTCCTGATACTAAGATATCTTGACAAAAGCAATTTAGGGAGAAGGCAGTTTTTAGCTTAGAATGTCCATCATAGCCAGGAAGTCAAGGTGGTAGGAAGTTGAAGCAATCACATTACATGCACAATGAATGAAGTAACCCATGCATGGTAGTTCTTGGCTCTCTTTCTCTATTCATACATAGTCTAAGATCCTCTCCTTAAAGGATGGTGTCACCCACAATTGCTGTGTCTTCCCACATTTAACAGCACAGACATTCCCCAAAGTCCTACTCTTAGGGGATTCTATGTCTCTCAAGTTGACAGTTATCACTAACAATCATGATATTGTAGAAAAGTATGTAAAGACTTGCTAATAGTTATTGTGTCTAATTCTGCTCCTTGAAAAATCTCTTTCTACATCTATTGGCAGGTTTATGACCTATAGCCATAGAACTAATTATAGATTAGCAAGAAAAAGTGTAAATGTTTTTCTTTAAAAAATATGAGTGGTTTGTAGCATGGGAGGTTGGAGAAATTAGGAAGCCCAAACTCTAGTTAAGCCCCTTCTTGCATGGTTTTAGAAAGTATGATTGCCAAGAAAGGGGCATGCTATTAAAGGCAATAAATTGAAGGAGTGACTTAAAATAATTACTTGCTTGGATTTTTATCTAATTTCTTTTCTTCCCAATACAGCAGAGACATCTATCATGTGAGGGCCTTCAGTGCCTTTCCACGTCCAGTGTTATGAATTATTTCAGGGATAAAGGCAAAAGCATAACAGAGGTCTGACTCTTACTTTTTTTTCCTGAGCCAAAGTGCCATGTGGGGTAGTAGTCACTGCTCTCATTGAAGATCATCAGTGGCTTTAAACTGTTAAAAATATGGCTAACTGTATGTTTGCAGCTTGTGATTTCCTTCCTACATTTTCAGTTTCTCCCTGCTTTTGCTAATTGTTCTACATCTCTCACGTCAATGAACATGGTTGATAATAGTTAGGTTAATTTTCTAGGTCATACATGGACCTATGCACACTTGAAAACTTCAACAAGATGTCTGGAGGAAACCACAAAAGAAAGGAAAAGATGTGAGCCAGACAAACAAACAAACAAACAAAAACTATGAAATCCTTGTCTTTCTGCTTTTTTATTCTCTGTAATAAGAGGTTGACCACTGCTGATGAAGATTTATTATCCTATCTATCTATCTATCTATCTATCTATCTATCTATCTATCTATCTATCTATCTATCTATCTAAAAGGCTAGCCTAGATCTTGCCTTGTTATTAATAATCCAATGAATCTGCTTAAATGCATTGCCTCTCTTTCATTGGCTGTTATTGTTACATATGCATGTAAACACATAAATATATAGATATAACTTGCTCAGTCTTTTTAGTATTCCTTGTATGCATATGATCTAAAGACTGACTACCTGGCATTGGATCGTTGACTTATCTTTGTGCAGGATTCCTTAATAGCCTGTAGCTATTTATCTATGGGTGGGATCTCTTAAGATTTACTTCTTTTATGGTAGCATCCTTTGGATCTTACAACCTTTCAGCCCCTCCTCTGAGATGATCCCCAAGCTTTTTTTGGTGGGAGTTGTGTTGGAGATACATCAGCTGGGGCTGGGTACCCTACAGTCAGTTGTTTTCTGCATTTTGACCAGTATGGTTTTTTGTAATGGTCTCTTAATGTTGCAAAAAGAATCTACTTTCCAGGTGGTGGTGGCACATGCCTTAAATCTCAGCACTTGGGAGGCAGAGTCAGGCAGATCTCTGAATTAGAGACAAGCCTGGCTTTCAGAGTGACTTCTAGGACTACACAGAGAAAACGTGTTTCAAAAAAGAAAGAAAGAAAATAAAAAGAATATAAATGAAGCTTCTTTGAAGAGGGATGAGGGCTATCCTCATCTGTGGGTATAAGACTAAGTATTTGGAGTGCTGTTAGAGATCACCTTCTTTAGTAAAATGGTGATAGTAAAATTGCATTGTAGTCCAAGAAATGAATCTTAAAAAATATAACAAGGATAAAATCATACCAAGTATATTTTTAACCATGAATATAAGTATAAAAGTAAAGAGTAAAATTAGCAAGACAGGGTTTGGTAAAATGGTTCTCTGTGAAAACATGAAGATGTAAATTTAGACACTGGAACACACATACAAGTACACATATTAGCACTCATCTATAGCCACAGTGCTCCTCTGACGGGGCTGGCCCTGCATGTATCTGGTTTTATGTGTACAAAATCTCCTGTGGACAATTATAAAGGCAGTATAAACTCTCAGTTCCATTAGCCAGAAGACTAGGATCTAGCAGTATCCTGGAACAAATATGACACGTGTCCTTTGACAGATTGATTTTCTGTAATTTCTTCCTTATAAAGTGGCATAAGATGTAATCCATTTTTCATGTACATGAATTAACTGGAAACCTTATATAACGTGGTATGCTGAGTTCTCCAAATCAATACAGTCACCACTGATAGTGAATTATAATCACAATATTCTTTAAAAGCTCTCCAACCTTTCGATGAAGGAACCAAGGTTAAACATTATTGGCTGACATAAAAATATATAGAAGGAGGTCCTTTCTTGAATTAAGATTTGTGAATCTATGAATAGCCTACATATACCTGGTATTTCTTTCACCAAGATATATTTACGATATATAAATCTTGTAGTGTGCCAGACAGAGACCATGCAACAATAAACTTCTCTGTTCTCCAGGATGATTTGCAGTCCAGAAAACCCGCGGTTTCTATTAATGTACTGGGTAGATCCTATGAGTGGATGTTTTATTCTCTAATAGATCAGGAAAGATGCGTACTGTAGGTCATTGTGCCTGAATTCTTTGTATAATCCCTGTGTTGTCAAAACACAGACAAATTCCTTTCCCATAACTTAGCATATGATTTTATTTATTTATTTTTTATTGTTTCTTTTTTTAAAATTTATTTATTTATTTATTAAAGATTTCTGCCTCCTCCACGCCACAACCTCCCATTTCCCTCCCCCTCCCCCAATCAGGTCCCCCTTCCTCAGCAGCCTGAAGAGCAGTCAGGGTTCCAAGGACCTCCCACCTTCTTCCAGGTCTAGTAAGGTGAGCATCCAAACTGCCTAGGCTCCCACAAAGCCAGTACATGCAGTAGGATCAAAACCCAGTGCCATTGTTCTTGACTTTTAGCAGCCCTCATTGTCTGCTATGTTTAGCGAGTCAGGTTTTATCCCATGCTTTTTCAGACCTGGGCCAGCTGGCCTTGGTGAGTTCCTGATAGAACATCCCCATTGTCTCAGTGTGTGGGTGTACCCCTGGCGGTCCTGAGTTCCTTGCTCGTGTTCTCTCTCCTTCTGCTACTGATTTGGACCTTGGGATTTCAGTCTGGTGCACCAATGTTGGTCTCTGTCTCTGTCTCCTTTCATTACCTGATGAAGGTTAATATCCAGGAGGATAACTATGTGTTTTTCTTTGGGTTCACCTTCTTATTTAGCTTCTCTAGGATCACGAATTATAGGCTCAATGTCCTTTATTTATGGCTAGAAACCAATTATGAGTGAGTACATCCCATGTTCCTCTTTTCACTTCCTACGTATAACCCCAGCAGCACAGACATTAAGGGCAACATTGAATAAATGGGACCTCCTGAGACTGAGAAGCTTCTGGAAAGCAAAGGACACTGTCACTAAGACAAAAAGGCAACCCACTGACTGGGAGAAGATCTTCACCAACCCCGCAACTGACAAAGGTCTGATCTCCAAAATATATAAAGAACTCAAGAAACTAGACTGTAAAATGCTTATCAACCCAATTATAAAATGGGGCACTGAGCTGAACAGAGAATTCTCAACAGAAGAAGTTCAAATGGCCAAAAGACACTTTAGGTCATGCTCAACTTCCTTAGCGATCAGGGAAATGCAAATCAAGACAACTTTAAGATACCATCTTATACCTGTCAGAATGGCTAAAATCAAAAACACGAATGATAGCCTTTGCTGGAGAGGTTGTAGAGTAAGGGGTACATTCATCCATTGCTGGTGGGAATGCAAACTTGTGCAACCACTTTGGAAAGCAGTGTGGTGGTTTCTCAGGAAATTCGGCATCAACCTACCCCTGGACCCAGCAATACCACTCTTGGGAATATACCCAAGAGATGCCCTGTCATACAACAAAAGTGTATGCTCAACTATGTTCATAGCAGCATTGTTTGTAATAGCCAGAACCTGGAAACAACCTAGATGCCCTTCAATGGAAAAATGGATGAAGAAAGTGTGGAATATATACATATTAGAGTACTACTCAGCAGTAAAAAACAGTGACTTCTTGAATTTTGCATGCAAATAGACGGAAATAGAAAACACTATCCTGAGTGAGGTAAGCATACGATTTTTTTTAAAAGAACTGAATTAATCCATTGACTTTTTGCTGAATTTCC
The DNA here is from genome assembly GCF_950005125.1 of Chionomys nivalis. Classification (NCBI taxonomy): domain Eukaryota; kingdom Metazoa; phylum Chordata; class Mammalia; order Rodentia; family Cricetidae; genus Chionomys; species Chionomys nivalis. The sequence goes on along the minus strand of NC_080104.1, from coordinate 16,653,507 downwards.
ATTGTTAATTGATGAACATCCATTTATCAAGAATTGTGCGAAGACTCTCATACTGCTCTGGCCTGGTGTGTACTTAGAAATTATGGAACCCAATTTTCTCATCCCAACTACATCAGCAATGTAGTTACCTGTGGTCATTAATATTGTGGAGCTCAGATGCTCTGTTCCCAGGGCAATGATCTGCCTTTTAGAGTCTCCATTTCACCTGTCAGAGATATTACCTAAGCAATACATCATTCACTGAAGCATAAAGAGATGGGACATGGTGAGCTATGTTTGCATAATAGCTACTATGGGATATTTGTTGTAAACAATATAAATACATTTAAACACTGTTTAGAAAACATTTCTTTTCAGTAATTTATTTTAACTTGAATTTTAAACAGATTGGTAATATAAATCAAAGAATTATCACTAAGAATTATAAACCAGTCTTTCTTAGTTATGTTTTAAAGTTTTAATTAACTAAATTGGTCATAAATATTTTACCTCTTTTATGCTGAAAAGTTTATAAAGTGACTAATTTATGAATAGTCCCAAATTATTCTTATAAATATGCATAACATCACTTTTATTACACATTGAATATTGTAGATAGCTTAGTTTGGTTCTCTGTTGCTGTGATAAAGCTATGACCAAAACCATTTAGGGCAGGAAAAGATTAGAGACAGAGCAGGAAACTGGAGGATTCGGAAACCCAAGTAAAGACCATGCCGGTAGCTGGCTTTCTTCCCATGACATGCTCAACTTGATTTCTTATATTATGCAAATCCATCTGTCTGAAGATGGCAATACCCACAGTGTATGGGGCCATCCCATATCCATCAGAAATAACCCTACCCAACTGTGATATTTATGAATCACAACAATGACCAACATGGTAAGCAACAGTTTCCTAATTAGACTCAAGTAAGGCCCACTAACCAGACAGGAAGTCATGCCTTGTACTGGAAACCTGTCCAACCCTCTGGAGACAGAGATATCATAGATCTTAGAGGTTTTATACATGTCTTCTAGGCCCATTTTATGCTGCTTCCTCATTGATTTTCTGTCTTTATCATTTATCTCTTATTGAATGTAGCATACTGAGGAATCCTGTAGTTAATATATTGCAGTCTATTGTCTCTTTAGGTCTACTATGCTTTACGTAATTATGTATTCTTATCATGATATTATATTAAAAAAATTTATGCTATTTTGGTGAATGACCATTTTAATATTATGCAATGATTTTATTTATCTTTGGTGATAGTTTTTACAAAGTTTTTTTGTTGTTTCATTATACAGGTTTCTTTGTGTAACAGCCCTAGCTATCCTGGAAGTTGCTTTGTAGACTAGACTGGCCTCTGACTCACAGAGATCCACCTGCTTCTGCCTCCTGAGTGCTGGGATTAAAGGCGTGTGCCACCATCACCTGACTACATAGTATTTTTATATTTAATTTTTATTTATTTGTTTTTCTATCTGATTGTATGCCATCTGTATGCAGGTGCCTAGAAAGGCTGGAAGAGTGTGTCATATCCTCTGAAACTCGTGTCTCATGTCATTGTGAACCACCTGTCATGGATGCTGGGACCTGAACTTAGATCCTCTGCAGGAGCACTAAGTGCTCTTTAAAACTGAGCTCTCTACCCCAATAAAACTTACTTAGGTCTGATAGAATTATAACTTTTCTAGCTTTTTTCTTGGTGTATATTTTCGTGGACTATCTTCTTAGGTCCTTTGACTTTCAGGCTACCCATGCTTTAAAATAAAAGGAGCATCTTGATGGAAGTACAGAGTTGTATCTTTTAAAACTATTTTAGATCCACTCAATCATGCTATGTTGTTTTAGTAGAGAATATAATTTCTTTAAATTTAAAATGACTGTTGATGATAAATACCAGTTTTTCTTTGGTACTGTCTTGCTTTCTGATCATTTTGAAATGTTTCGTTTTTCCTTCTAATCATGTATTGTGATATAAATTTTAAATAATATTTTAAAAAGATGTATTCTTATTTTAAATTATGTGTGGGAATGTATGTGTGAGAGCATGTATGCGTGTGTGATGTGATATTTGTGAGATGTGTGTAAGTGGGATATGTATGTATGATGTGTGTTTTTGATATGGATGCAAATATGTGTGAGTGTGTTTGTGTGTGTGTGTGTGTATGTGTGTGTGCACGTGCCTGTAGGAACACACGCATCACACCCTTATGAACTGGACTTCCAGGTGATTATGAGCAGCTAACCAGAGTGCTAGGAACTGAATCTAGTCTTTACCTAGAGTCCTACCTTCTCTTATCTGCTGAGCCTCTCTCTAACCTATCATTTTTTTATAGTTTTGTGCTGTGATTCTTTCAGTCTTCTGTGCACTTTTTAATTACAGGTTTCATTTTGGCTTTGACACAAGGTTTACTGAAAACATTTCATATTGCAATAATTTGATTTGAGCTGTTGTTACTTTTACTTGAGTATACAAAATCCTCTATATTTTACATCAAAATCCTGTTTTACTATTGTATACCCATAAACAAAGAAGCTATGGTTATAACCTTCATAGGAGCATGAAAAGTGACATAAGTAACTACACTGAACATTGAAAATCTGAGTACATTATTAGCTTTATGATGAGTCTTATAATTTTATATATATTTTATATATTTTCATGTTACCAATTTGTGGTCTCTAATTTTAAATGGAGATACTTTATTATTTCTCAGAAGGCAGACTGGGGTATAGTAAAAATGAATACTATTGGCTTGTTTGGGACATTTGTTCCCTTTCTCTACAAAGGACAGCTTTATCAGCAACATTGTTAGTGTTTAGAAGTACATTATTACAAAAATTAGTGCATTTTGAGTTCATGATGATTGAGAACTAACATTTCCTCTTATGCCTATGTTTCTTCTCTGGCTGTTTGCATTTCAGGTTATAGGCACCATGTTTTTCAAAATTTTTATCACTATGACAAGTTACCTGGTTCTGTTCTTAGCAATATTCTGAGCCAATTGTGAAGCAGAACATCATGTGACCTCAAGATCAAGTTGTAGAAACTACTCAGTTCAGTTCATGATAGACAGGAAGACACATACAAACACACACAGAGTGTGTGTGTGAGAGAGCGAGGGAGGTAAGTAGGTAGGTTGGTAGGGAAGGAGAAAGGGATAAAGGAAGAAGAGAGGGAGAGAGTATGAATATAAACATGATAGAGGCCCCAGGGGTAATATACGCTAAAAATCTACTCCTGGAGACTTGAATTTCTGTAAATAGGTCCCACCACTTAATATTTCTAGAAATTTCAAAAATAGGAACAATCCTTCAACACACTTAAGAGGACTTTTTATATCCATAATAGACCCCTAGTCTCCTTTGGGGAGCAGGACATGACTGAAAGAAAGGGGTGAAAGAGCATTCCTCTATTGGTCAGCACAGCGCACACAGGGATCTTCGCTCCACTGTGTTAGCCATGGTGTGAGCAAGGAGCCTTCTGAAACTGTGTGGCAATTTCTCATGTTAGAAAACTCTTTCTCTTCTGCCCAGTAATCTTTTAGGAAATTTTTGTTTGTTTAATGTAGCATGTGTAATAAAAACACAGGGACAGATATTGGGGTTCAACCTGAAGGTCAGAAAAGCAAAATAGCCAGCCACTGGCTCTTACCTCTACCACAGTCTGAAATGGTGATCCTGCTACCAGGAATCTCAGAATGAGACTGAGAGTTGTCTCCTCCTGTCTTATATACATTCCTCTTAATTAAGGGAGCCATCTTAGGGTTGGCAAGAGACTTGACTCTAGAGGGACTCGCAGGTGTCCAGGGAAATGTCCCCAGCTAGTACTTTGGGCAACTGAGGAGAGGGAACCTGAAATGACCCTATCCTATACTGATGAATATCTTGCATATCACCTTAGAACCTTCATCTGGCTATGAATGGAGATAGAGACAGAGACCCACATTGGAGCACCGGACTGAGCTCCCAAGGTCCAAATGAGGAGCAGAAGGAGGGAGAACATGAGCAATGAAGTCAGGACCGCGAGGCGTGCACCCACCCACTGTGACAGTGGGGCTGATCTATTGGGAGCTCACCAAGGCCAGCTGGACTGGGATTGAATAAGCATGGGATAAAACCGGACTCTCTGAACATGGCGGACAATGAAGGCTGATGAGAATCCAAGGACAATGGCACTAGGTTTCGATCCTACTTCAGGAAATGACTTTGTGGGAGCCTAGCCTGTTTGGATGCTCACCTTCCTGGACCTGGATGGAGGGGGGGGCTTGGACTTCCCACAGGGCAGGGAATCAGGACTGCTCTTCAGAGGGAGAAGGAATGGAGTGGGGAGAGGGGGAGAGGAGTGGGTTAGGGGGAGAGGAGTGGGAAGAGGAGGAGGGAAATGGGAGGCGGGGAGGAGGCAGAAATTGTTTCAACAAAAAAGTAAATTTAAAAAAAAGGAAAAAAAAATAAATAAAGTATACGAGACCACGCCCCAGTGGGCTGCTATCTTGAAGGCTATTGGCTGAAGGAGTGCAAGAAGCTCCCTCAGCACTATTCAGAGCTAGTGAATTCATGGTTATTGGAGGAGATTCTATAACCACTAATTTGCAAACCGACATAACCCCTAATGACAACTTATAAACATTTGCCCTAATACCCACAGATAAATGTAGAGAGTCCCCTCACCAAGTGACTCTGTGACAAATGTCCACTTGCCTTTAAGCTCTCAGTTTAGTCGTTACCTACAAAGGAGACTCTTCCTGAGAAGACTCATTTCCCTCCTAAAAATTTACCTAAAAATTACGAGGTAAATGCTATTTGATTAAAATTTGTTTCCTGCATTAGGTTATAATTAACATTGTGTCTGTGTGTTGTATGTGCGTATTGTTTTAATATCTGCACATGTATATACAAATAAACGTGTATGCATGTACAGGAGCTTGTGAAGGTAAAAAGTCAACCGTAGGGCTCATTCTGAAACAAGGTATCTCAGGGAGGTCCGAGGCTCACTGATTAAGCCAAGCGAACCTGCTACTGATCGCAGGGATCCCCCTAACTCAGCCTGTCTCTTGATGGAAGTATAAGCACACATTATGCCTTGCTTCTAACAGGGTGCTAAGGATCAAAATCAGATCTTCATGTTTATATGGCAAGTCTTTGTCAACTAAGCCACATTTCTCAGCATTCCCACAGAAAGTATGCTTTGTGCATACACACACACATATGTATACATAGGATTATTTATATACAGCGATATCTATCATTTTTGTGGTAGTTTGGATGTAATTGGCTCCCATAGGAAGGTGGGAGAGAATTGTGAAGTAGTCATTCTAACAAATGGGAAAGGAGACACACAGAATAGAATTAGGAAGAAGCCCAATGAACTCCACCAAGTGGCAGGGATTACCAACCCCAAGGCCAAATGTGACCTCTTGTTGAAATTCACATTCCCTTCTTATCTTGGTTTGTTTTAGATGGTGGATAAATTCTTTTAATTTTTCTATATCTGAGAATATTAGCTAAAATGATCAGATTTTTTTCTTTTTAAAGAATATTATCTTCCTTCTTAGTTAAATGACTACATTTTCCGTCTCACAATTAAACTTTCCTAGGTTGATTGACAGCAGAGTACCAGTTCTTTTGCAGAGAAATCTAAACTGCATCCATCATTAAGGGACAGCTCCTGATGACCCAGACAGAATCATCTCTGCAGTCCACCGCACAAATCTATTAACTCAACTGTTAGTGACATCATTACAATTACACTCTGTGACATAAAGTCTGGTCAATTCTTTTTACCCTTCTTTCCCAGAATCTCCATTCCTGGTCTTTTGTGGGTAATTATTATCTTGGTTAAAAATTGGAGGTATCCAGAGCAAGTAATAATTTTAAGGTTTCTTGAAGTCATCTAGATTTGAAGACACTGAAAATAAAACAAACTCCTACCCTTCCTGTGTCAGGTTTCTGCATAAGCTTTGCATCACTCTCCTGGACTCATCTGTAGGCATCTCTGCTTGGGCTTGCCCCACATGGGAAGGTTTCTCAAATAATAACTAGGAACCTTTTTGAAAAAAAAAGGGGGTCCTTTAGGCCAGGAGCTTTTCTGAGCAGCATATTTTAATTTATTCCCTGGTAGGCAAAAACATTTCGACATTCTCCCAAATAATAGATTTTTTTTCTTCCAGTCTAATAACAACTTTCCTAGCCTATCTGTATCAGGTGCCCTGCCTTAATGAGGTTATGGTAATTGACTGGCATCTGCCCCTCTTCCACATCCCTTCAGACAATTCAGTTTGGTGATTGCCTACAGCTGGAGAGTCAAAATTTGGAAACCATCCTGTATCTAGGCGCATTCTAGTAATTCCCACTACTATTTAAAATTAAAGTCTGCTAGCTACAAAGGAAATAGGACAGATCCAAATAACGAAGGCTTTGTGTTCTTTTCTGATACATTGAAAGAATTATACTCTTTGAATGGAGTTATATATCTTGTATCAAGGTTAATTATTGCTATGACATTGTCATCAAAAGGAGACTATGTCAGGCAGCTGCTCTGTCTTCATACTTCAATGATCAGTTTTCCAGGAAATGCATCTAAGAAAAGAATCTATTCTTTTTGGTCTTCAAAGCAGTAATTTTAATGGGATATTTTTTTTAAAATTCATGTTGGTTTTCAAAGGAGGGGTGTCATACACATCTTCATTTTGACTTTAGGAGAATAAAATCAAATACATTCTATGACTTGGCATTGATCTTTGTGAAAGGGATTACTTAAATTTTGAAATAAAGTTTAAAGAAAATTGGAGGCTGATAACAATAATCCCTCTAATCCAGTATCCAAGAAAGAGACAATTTCTGCCACAAAAGCCATTGATCTCTTTCTTATATGATGGATATTCCTCCACTCTCAGTAGGACTGGTACCTGTGTTTAAAGAATAGGAAGGGAAATTGCTGCATCCAAAATCATCATCAGAGCTCAGAACAGAAGCAAGCAGCAAAATCATCTAATAAGGCTGCATGGAACACAGAGTACACTTGAAAATATTTCCCAAAGGAACCCGGAGAGTAAAAGTCACGGAGGGAATAAAGACTAAGTGTGTGATCTTTCAATCGAGAGTCCACTGCGAGCAACCATGACAGTGAAGGGTGGTGTGTGTCCATTATGCAACAGTTAAGGGAACAGAGGCCGTGAATTTGAGAGAAGAGCAGCAAAAGGCAGTGCATGCGAAGAGAAAGGGGAAATGATGTGATTATCATCATTTAAAATATCAGAGGTGCAGACACCAAGGACAGTAAGTAAAATTGGCTAGTCAGTTTAAGGTAAAATCGTCTAAGGAATAGTGACCAGTTCCTTTCTTGGTTCCAGACTGTATTTCCCTTGGTTCTCTCAGCAGCCTTATCCTAGGTAGCAGCTGGGGATACCACACACGTGTAAGCTGAAATTGTCTGTAGTTGTTCTATGGTAGAGGCAGGAGGTGTTGGAGGGGAACTTCTTTTCCTTTGCTTCCCTTTCTCCCAAAAAGAATCCTTCTGCAGGAAGCCATACTGTTAATGTGATTGGATCTGGGAGGTACCAGGACCCTTGCAATCAAAGCTGATTGAGCTGTTCTCCTCACCTGCTTCCTTCATTCAGGAAAGCCCCTTTGACTGTAAAACACTCATTTTCAGCCCCCACTCCCAACTTGCACCCCATCCCTCCTGCTGCCTGGGAACTCAGATTTCCTTCACTCCCAACCTTTCTATTACAAGCACTTCTTTCCAAAGCCCATCCTTGGTGCTTTGTGAATTTCAGTTATGAAATTCGTGAAATGGGGTTGAGATCCACTGGTATTTGTGGGATTTCTCAGATCCTAGACTCACGGGAAGCACAATGGGAGCTGAGGAAAGGTCACAGGCTCTCACTGTGAAACTCAGGTTTGCAGGGCTGCATATGGAAATAATTGTGGCACTACATATTCTGCAGTAAGACCCCACCAAGAAAGCAGATATTGAGAAGCTACCTGGGCACAGGGCATACTGTAGAGCCTAACTTCTGTAGTTTGTGGTCTCATATCGTGTTGTATAACTAAATGTGAGAGTAGAGAAAAACTTGGCAACTCGAGGTTTCTGAATGTGTGATGTCCAAAAATCAGTTGAAAATCAAATTCATACATTGGAAATGTATGGGACAGCATTCACCCATGATGCAATGTGTGATTTCACTGCAGCTTTGATTTTGAGCACATGACATACATTCTTTGCACTTTGCATGATGTCATGGGCCCAATACCAAGGAATGTGCTGAAGTGGCTTTACTCAGATTCAACACTTTGTATGCTAATAATGAGCATGTAGCATTTTCTGCTTCATGGAAGCACAATGGTTTAATTACAAAGTGCAATAAATTTTAACATTTTCTTATATGATATCTCAGAATATAAGAAACTGATATATCTTTGGACAATATTAGATTTTTATTAGCTATCTATTCTTATTTACTTTTCTTGCTATTGGATTACAAAAGAACATTTTGTATAGTGCATATTTGACTTTAAGCTCATCAGGCCTCTACTCTCCTTCTTGCCCTTCACACTCACTCTGGTTGTCACTGTTCCTGGAAACAGTTTTACTTCTGCATTCGTATCATTTGAACAAATATTATTTTATGTATCTCTAAAATCTAGGAGCTACAAATGAGAGAAAATGTGCAATATTTGTTTTTTTGAGACTGACTTAATTCCCTTAGTATAATTATATCCATTTGCATTTATTTTCCTGCAAATGGCAACTTTATCTTTCACTATGTCCAGAAAAATGTCCATTTTGCATGTCTGTCACATTTTTCTTGTTTATTCCCCTATTATTGACTCTTAGGTACATTACAACTCTTAGCTACTCTAAATGATGATGAGATAAACATTTTTTATTGATTTTTATTGAGCTCTACATTTTTCTCTGCTCCCCTCCCTGCCTCTCTCCTCCCCTTCAACCCTGTCCCAAGGTCCCCATGTTCCAAATTTACTCAGGAGATCTTGTCTTTTTCTACTTCCCATACAGATTAGATCCATGTATGTCTCTCTTACGGTTCTCTTTGTTGTTTAGTTTCTCCGGGATTGTGATTTGTGGGCTAGTTTTCTTTGCTTTATATTTAAAAACCACTAATGAGTGAGTACATGTGATAATTGTCTTTCTAGGTTTGGGTTACCTCACTCAAAATATTTTCTATCTCTTTCCATTTGCCTGAAATATTCAAGATGTCATTATTTTTTTCTGTTGTATAGTACTCCATTGTGTACCACATTTCCCTTATCTATTCTTCAGTCGAGGGGCATTAGGTTGTTTCCAGGTTCTGGCTATGACAAACAAAGCTGCTATGAACATAGTTGAGCACATGTCCTTGTGGCATGATTGAGTATCCTTTGGGTATATATCCAAAAGTGGTATTACTGAGTCCTCTTGAGGTAGGTAGTTTCCTAATTTTCTGAGAAATCGTCACACTGACATCCAAAGGGGCTGTACCAGCTTACATTCCCACCAGCAATGCAGAAGTGTTCCCTTTTCTCTACAACATCTCCAGCATAAGTTGTCATCAGTGTTTTTGATCTTGGCCAATCTTACAGGTGTAAGATGGAATTTCAGAGTTGTTTTAATTTGCATTTCTCTAATAACTAAGGATGTTGAGCATTTCCTTAAGTGTCTTTCAGCCATTTTAGATTCCTCTGTTGAGAGTTCTCTGTTTAGGTCTGTACTCCATTTTTTAAATTGTATTATTGTTCTTTTGATGAGCAATTTCTTGAGTTCTTTGTATATTTTGGAGATCAAACCTCTGTCTGATGTGGGGTTAGAGATCTTTTTCCATTTTTTAGGCTGTCATTGTGTCTTGTTGACTGTTTCCTTTGCTTTACAGAAGCTTTTCAGTTTCAGGAGGTCCTATTTATTAATTATTTCAGTGTCTGTGCTTCTGGAGTTATATTTAGAAAAATATTGGTCTGTAAATACTTTTTGCTTCAGATTTCATTGAGTAAATACTAAGAAGTGGTATTGCAATCTTGAATTGGAAGTGTTACCCCAGCCCCTGGCCTGGGAATTGCCCTGGTCCAGATTCCAATTCCCACCCTGCCAAGCACTGACCACTCCCCCATGGAAGATCAGGTCTACTCTCAAGGGCTATTTAGGCTCAGGCTGGAAAAAGGAACGTGCGATCTCTGGGGTTTGTGTGAGCTCCTTTCCCCCTCATGTTATCTCCATCTACCTGAGAGTGCTGCATTTATTAAATGTGAGCATTTTCATTTGGTCTAATCTGGTCTAATTAAAGTTATTGTGTTGGTGGAGCGGCTTTTCTTAAGATTAAACCAAACAGATGGAGGTCCCCCATTGAAAGGGTCCATTTTTTTCTCACAGGTCCAGGGCCACGTGCTGAAAAACACCCTTCTCATGTGTGCCCTCCACTAGGCAAGATCGGCTACACTTGGTGACTTCCTCTTTTAAGGTGCATGGCCAGTAGGGTTTTTGGGGTGACACTTTTTGGGCTTTTGCTGAAGCTGCAGGCCCGTGCCAGAAGCCTCATCCATGCGGCAAAAGCAGGGCTTTCACTGAGATGGGACTTGAATCTCATGTACCCCCATTTTTGACTCAAGGGCTCTGTTTGCTGGACACATCGCAACAGGCTTGAGTCACACAGGCATGTGCTTCTAATGTTTTTATTTATTTATTTATTTATTTATTTATTTATTTATTTATTTATTTATTTGCGATTCCAAGCTGATTACTCAAATGTCCTTTGGTGACCTTTTAGAAAAACTCTTTTAAATTGGCTATCTAACTTAAATTAACAACACTCCAAAAACCCATGGTTTCTTTTTTTTTCTTTTTCTTTTTCTTTTATTTTCTTTTCTTTTTTTTATTTTAATTTTTATTCTTTTTTAATTAAAATTTCCACCTGCTCCCCGTTTCCCATTTCCCTCCCCTCCTCCCAAATATTGCCCCCTCCCCCACTCCCCTCCCCCTATCCCCACTCCTCTTCTCCTCCCCCCACCCCATTCCCCCTCCTTCTCGACACTGAAGAGCAGTCCAAATTCTCTGCCCTGCGGGAAGACGAAGGTCTTCTATCTATGTCCAGGAAGGTGAGCGTCTAAACAGGCTAAGCTCCCACAAAGCCAGTTCATGTATTAGGATCGAAACCTAGTGCCATTGTCCTTGGCTTCTCATCAGCCTTCATTGTCCGCCATGCTCAGAGAGTCCAGTTTCAACCCCTGCTTATTCAGTCCCAGACCAGCTGGCCTTGGTGGGCTCCCAATAAATCAGTTCCACTGTCACAGTGGGTGGGTGCACCCCTCGTGGTCCTGATTTCCTTGTTCATGTTCTCCCTCCTTCTGTTCCTCATTTGGACCTTAAGAGCTCAGACGGTTGATCCAAATTGAGACTCTGTCTCTACCTCGATCCATCGCCAGATGAAGGTTCTAAGGTGATATGCAAGATATTCATCAGTATAGGATAGGGTCATTTCAGGTTCCCTCTCCTTAGTTGCCCAAGGTACCAGCTGGGGACATCTCCCTGGACACCTGCGAACCCCTCTAGAGTCAAGTTTCTTGCCAACCCTAAGATGGCTCCCTTAGATAGGATATATACTTCGCTGCTCCCATATCCTCCCTTCCTATATCCCAACAAACCCATGGTTTCTAAATGCGCACTCATCCCACCCCCTTCCACTTCTCTTCCTCTCTTTATTCACAGCAGGTGCTCTTGTCCTGCCCCTACTTCTGTTAGGCTGCATGGCTACAATGCCACACTTAGAGGTGTGGCTGACTTCTGCCCAACCCTGCATTGGTAAACTATAACTAATTAGATAAAATATACCCCTAAATTTAGCTTATATGCCCAGTTTAAATAATAGGTAATGGTACCTAGTTCTCAAGTGCCTTTACAGATATTATATAGTGGCATTTTAACAAAAAAGCTTCTAACACAGACATGCAGCTCCCGCAGCACCCTATTGCTCCTCAAAGAAGATGCATGGTTACAGAAGGACCTTCTGCCTCTAGGATTGCCCTTGACCTTGGCAAAGCCACTCACACAGCAAAAGGCAGCCTTCCACCTCTTTAGTTTCCTGGATGCTTCTTTACCTGGTGAATCAATTTCATACTGCCAAGTCAGGTAGATTAAATCTTCTCCCTCATAGGAAAATCTTTGGGCCTCTTGTACTCAGTAGCTAATTGCAAGCACTGCTTTTAAGACTGGTGTTCTCCAAGGACTAAGGAGAGGATTTGGGATTGCCTGTGTAGCTAAAAAGCTGTCTCATTTTTGCTCATTTATCCCTCCCAGATCTGTCTAATGACATTTAACAACGTAAGGTAATGTTAACTTTTTACTTCATCCATGACAATTAATAAATTTTCCTGCTAAAATACGGATGGGTATGCCTTTTTCACAGGCTTCATAGTCCAGGACTAAAAGGTTTCAGGTGTGTCTTCAGAGGTTCAGAGTTTCCAATTTCCTTACCTTTTAACCTAAAACAGTAGCCCTTTGATCTGTTCCAGTTGTCTTACAGTCCCAGGAAAAAGTTCGGCTAGATTAACCCCAGCCAGTTTCAAGGACATTTTATAGGTCACTCCTGATGACTGGACCAAGACCAATGCATAAAGTGCTCTGCAGAAAATGACAGACACCTGCAACAGCTCCTGGGACTTCACCATTGGCATTAACTTTCATAGATCAAGTTCACCCACCAACTAAAATCTGGCTGTATTTGATACACCTGAGCCTCACCTGTCTAACCAGGGCACTTCCCTGTTCCATTCTTTCTGGCAGTTAATGCATAGGACCAGTAATAACAATATTTTTTTCTCTTAGCCACCTTGCCTTCTCATCTCCCTCAAAAAGCAGCTACATAAGGACTCCAGAATGACAACAAACCAGCTGCTGCTCTAACCACACCTCTCCCTTCTCCCATGTCACCCCATGCCCTCAGGAAGTAGGAAGTAGACTTGAGCTGACGCCCCTCTATCCAATGACTCTGAGATGTTTGGTCAAAAGTGAGACCCCAGCCTTCTAACACCCCTATAATCAAAAGAGTCTGGAATGTAATGTGAAGTTCGAAGTGTCACCCCAGCCCCTGGTCTGGGAATTGCCCTTGTCTAGATTCCAATTCCCAGTCTGCCTAGCGCTTGGACTCCAACTCCCAGCCTGCCAAGCACTGACCACTCCCCCGTGGAGGGTCAGGACCACTCTCACAGGCCATTTAGGCTCATGCTGGAAAAAGAAACACATAGTCTCTGGGGTTTGCATGGGTTCCTCTTCCTGCCATGCTATCTCAGTTCACCCGAGAGCACTGCATTTATTAAACATGGGCATTTTAATTTGGTCTAATTGGAGTTATTTGTGTCAGCAGAGTGGCTTTTCTTAAGATTAAACCAAACAGGTATGTCTGGTAGCACAGTGGACATTTTTATTCATAATTCTTTAATAACTATGCTGATTTCCACAGTGGCCTGACTAATTAGCATTTTTATCAGCAGTATATAAGGACTCTCTTTTGCCAACATCCTCACCAACATTTTTTAATGTCTCCCATTTTCACTGGAGTGAAATGAAATCTAAATGAAGTTTGGATTTGCATTTCTCTAGCATCTAGCAGATTCACGGAAGACAAGACAGGTTTTACTACTTCATATACCAATGTGCTTCAGGACACATGACAATTTCTTAGGTGAAAGGGGCTTCTGAGTGTAGAAAGATTCAGAAGCCCTGCTCTCAAGTTACCTGACAGGGACAGTTCCAGACACTTAGGTTTTGTCAGCTTTGGGAAGAAAATGTGACATGTGTTCTTAGTAAATTAACTGAAATAAAGAGTAAAACAGTCATTACCAAAACAAAAAGACTGACCTTTAATCAGTACAGAATTTAATCAGCAAGAAAGAATTCTGAATGGGGCATGCAGTTGGACATTTTTGTTGGGACCATCAGCTCCCCAATAATGACTCAGAGACTTATTATTAATTATGAAAACTTGGCCAATAGCCTTGTCTCTACTAACTCTTATAACTTAAATTATCCCATTTCTATTACTTTCTTTCTTCTTTTTGGCTACATTCCCTCACCCCCATAGTGTCCATCCTGTTTGCTCTACATCTCATGACTCTCCTCTTTCTTCCCAGTACTTTTTCTGCCAGGAAATCTTGCCTAGCTTTTGGCCATTCAGCTTTGTATTAAACCAATCAGAATGACATATTTTCATAATGTACCAAGAGAATATTCCACGACAGGGGTGGGATAGGGAGTGAGATGGGCTGTTGATGGTAGTAGAGTGGAGGGATTATAGTAAGGAGCTGTTTTAAATATCATTGAAGATATAACTCTCTGAACATTTCTTATTAGTGGAAGTGTGAGAATAAAGACATTTACAAATATCCTTTCCATCAAAGCCACAAAACAACTTGACAAAATGAGCTGAGTCAGTTTTATCAGGACTCTAAAAGTTAACTAAAAGCTTGCAGCAATTTAAGGGGAAGTTTACTCAAGAATAATGGTACCATCCGTGTAAAGTCTGCAAGCTCTGCAGTGTTTTAAATAGTGCTCATGCTTTTAGGCTTCTCAGTCCCCTCAAAACAAGATTTGTTGAGAAAAGTGAGCATCTTGAAAGCCTTCGGAAGAGCAGAAGCAAAGTCAGACTTATGCAATCTCTCATTTGCAGAATTATCATCATATGACCTGTCAGGTGTGTCCCTGGATGACCCCTTTAGCGATGCTGTCTGTATTTGACGTGAATTAAAATACAGGAGTTGAGGGAAGGTGCAATTGGATGGAGGAAGGGGTGGGGGAAAAGAAGGAGATGAAGATCTTCATCCATCAATGTTTAGACTCTTGTGGAATGTTGTTTTTGTTGCCATTGCTGCCATCACCAAAATAATACTTGGAGTTTTGGACATTAGGGAATGCAGAAATAAAAATGACCTTGGTGTGAAGGAGGAAGAGAATTAAAAACAGAGGAATATCCCCCACTGCCTATGCCTATTGACAAACTTGTTAACACAATCAACTCCTCTACTGAAATCAGTACTTGTTTACAGGTTTTACCAAAAGTTACAATTAAAATCAGGATACTAGGAAGTAAAGAGGAAATGCAAACTAAAAGCTAAATGGTTCCGTAGCTCTGGAGTGACAGGTTGAGCTGTATTTCTCTCCTCCAACCTCCATGGGTAATGCATGTTTATTGCTCTAAACTTACATCAGTGTTTCACTAACAAGGATGGAGAGAAGAAAGGGTGAGAGAGAGAGAGCAAAGAAGGGAGAATATTGGACATTATAGGGTTTCTTAACTGCTTTTTTTTTTTTTTTTTTGATTTTTCTAGATAGGGTTTCTCCGTAGCTTTTTTGGTTCCTGTCCTGGAACTAGCTCTTGTAGATCAGGCTGGCCTCGAACTCACAGAGATCCGCCTGCGAGAACCCTCCTCCCCTCTGCCCGCCTTCCCTCTTTGGGCACATAACGCCACCCAGCTCAGCCTGCCTGGGCGCTGGGGTCGAATCCTCAGGGCAAGCGGGCGGGCGGGAGTTCCTGTGTGTCAATAACCTGCCTGCACCAAGCAAGGTAGGTGCTTTGTTTACGAACTACCCAATCAGCACGGAGATCTGTTCTCGGCGCCAGGAGAGCCATCTTTGGGGAGAGCCATCACTGGAGCACCAGGAGAGCCATCACTGGGGAGTGCCATCACTGGGAAGGTACATCAGTAGGCAAGGAGACCTGATCCTGTAAAAGAAGATCCATAGGGGAGCACTCAGAGGAAGAGATGGGCAGGCGCCAATGCAAGAATTCACCCAACAATCTGAAAAACAATATGAAACCACCAGAACCCAGTGACCTCACAATAGGAGGTCATGAACACCTTAATCAAGAAGAAGTAGAAAAAATTGACTTTATGAAAGTGATTGACGCCCTTAAACAGCATGTAAAAAATGCCCTTATAGAAATGGATGAGAAGTATAACAGAAAGTTTGAAGAATTGAGTAAATCAGTGAATGATACCCTAGGAAACCAAGGAAAAACAATCAAACAGATAATGGAAACAGTTCAAGACTTGAAAACTGAAATGGAGACAAAGAAGAAAACACAAACAGAGAGCCGGCTGGACATGGAAAATCTAGGTAAACGAATAGAGACTACAGAAACAGAGATCTGCCTGCCTCTGCCTCCCGAGTACTGCGATTAAAGGCATGCGCCACCACGACCTGGCTTCTTTTTTTTTTTTATTATTATTATTAGATGATAAATTTTCTTTTTTTTATTCTTTTTTAATTAAAATTTCCAACTGCTCCCCGTTTCCCATTTCCCTCCCCCTCCTCCCACACATTGCCCCATCCCCCCACTCCCCTCCCCCATCCCCACTCCTCTTCTCCTCCCCCCAGTCCATTCCCCCTCCCTCTCGATACTGAAGAGCAGTCCAAATTCCCTGCCCTACAGGAAGACCAAGGTCCTCCCACTTCCATCCAGGCCCAGGAAGGTGAGCATCCAAACAGGCTAAGCTCCCACAAAGCCAGTTCATGTATTAGGATCGAAACCTAGTGCCATTGTCCTTGGCTTCTCATCAGCCTTCATTGTCCGCCATGTTCAGAGAGTCCAGTTTCAACCCATGCTTATTCAGTCCCAGTCCAGCTGGCCTTGGAGAGCTCCCATTAGATCAGTTCCACTGTCACAGTGGGTGGGTGCACGCCTCGTGGTCCTGAGGCTTCTTAACTGCTTTTGTTTCCAGATGCATTAAATGGATCAGATGAAACTAAATCTTTGTCACAACAATGAACAATTAAAGGCTCAAAAGTATTAGATCATAAGACTAAAATTATGTTTTATTTTCCCTTTCCATCAAAATGATACTCATGGAACTTTGTGGCATGTTTATATTTGGGTAGACAACAGCAGAACTGACATTTCAACTGTCAACTCTACCAGAGAAACAACACACGTGAACATTGTCCTTCACACACAGTTGAGTGATGCCAGTACATTTTGAAGCTTGTCTGGCAATAAATGATACTCTTGGCCATTCCAAAACAGTAGATATAACTGCACTTACTATATTCACCTAAACCAAGGACGAGTTGTCAGTTTTATAGGTTAGTTATTTAAGGGTCTGTAGACATCTGAATTATATTCACATCCATTTTTGTCTTAAAGAGGAGGGCTTTTCTTATCAGTTGACATATGACTTTCTAAAAATAGCTTTGTGATTTTATTCCATGTGCAGAGCTAGTATTTAGAATGGGAGAAGAACTCCATTTCCTTTCTCTTCCCAGGGCCAGGGGCTTGATACAACTGAGACCCAATTATAAATAGGAATTATAAATGCTAAGTCCTAGAGGGATATTATGAGATAGGTTTATTTAAGTGCGTTTTATGTTACCTAAATATACAAAGGGGCTAATATATGAAAACAAATAAAGCAGGTGATAGGAAGGGTTCATTTCTATATAATATAGCTTTGACCATGCTTGGAAATATCCAGGGGGCAGTAAAATAGATCTCCCAGCCATTTCCTTTTGAGTAAATGAAGAGTTGGACGGTAATTTCTTCTGAATCACAGGGATGGTACTATTGATGACTGAGCAGACTGTGCTACTTGGTCTGTTGGTAGAATCACTCTCTGATTCAGTCTCTGTCTACCACACAGGGTTCCCCACAACTCAAACAGCTTTATCATGAGGATAGTTACCAGATCTGACTGACTCTTAAACCATTTCTCTTTCAGCCATTTTCTTAAAATGTGTGGTATTTGTTTTCTTTCCTAAAAATGAATAAACGGAGGTATGAAGAATGGAAAAATAATCCTGAATCAGAGGAAGGAAATGTTAAAATGATCTAGCGATATTTTAATCAGGTTCCCACAAAGTTAGGACTAGGAGAACAAAAGACCAATTTCAGGTGTCATGAAGCATCCAATGGCCAGGGGTTGCCTTGGATACATCCTCCAGGGGTCTCATGGATAATTCCAAAGAATATCATATCTGTTGAAAATCCAAGAGTTTTCAATTGATCATTTTTTATGTTGTTACTTCTCAACCCAAAAAAAGGTTTAATGTAAAACTCCCATAAGTTTTTCCCCCTTTTACCTTAAGTAACAGATGGGGATCTTGAACTTGTAACATAAAACAATGTAACTTTAGTCTACTATAACAACTAAAAAAATGTAAGTATAAAACAAAGTTATGTTCTTTTAACAGTTGACCCCTGACAATTTAAAGGGGATCAGAAGGCTTGAATGAACATACAGAGCTGAAGCAACAATTCAAATACCAATGGGTCATTGTAGTTGAGAGGGAACAGCCTATTTAACTGTTGTACATTTGGACCTGGTACATGGAGAGATAGTTTTGATTAGTACTGGTCTAAGTTGATCCCCACAATTCCTTCAAAAATATTTACACTGTCCTGGGGGTTCTAAAGCTTTAAAGTTATGTGAAAAACAGGCTTAATTTTATTTTCTTGAAAAATTTCTCAAATGGCGTTGTAGGTGTTTTGGATGTCATAGCACACAAGTTTTCTGTTTTTAAAGCTCAAATAAACAACCAAATTTTGACAGTCTTATACCCCTGTTATTTTGAAAGATGTTTGAAGATGAATATTTGCATTTTTAAACAATAGAAAGAGTTTATTTTACACACAATTCTGAATTAAAATCTCTCGTAGTGATAGGTTAAGGCAACAAACTTTACATAGCTCTCCACATCATATCCACAATCAAGAGGAGACAGCAATGAATGTGTGTTTGCTTGCTATTCAGCTCATTGTATTTACTCTAATATACTTCAAGAGACAAACCCAAGGGTAATGTCATCTACAACCCACCAGATCTTTCTACATCTGTTAATACAATGAAGAGAATTCTGCAAACAAATGTGCCCAGGCTAGCCTGACTTTGACTATCTTTCACCGAGATTCTTTTTCTAAGTTAATATATGCCTTCTTTAAAAGTAATTTTTATTTACTTGTGTATTCACTTATTTACTGTGTATTTTTGTATCTGTGGAAGTCAGAGGACAACATTAAGGAGTTGGTCATTTCCTTCTACTGTCTGTGGACCCAGGAATCCACCTCGGGTCACTGCTCTCAGTGGCAAGCACCTTTCTTTACCAGCCCCATATTTACCTTCTTGAACTCACAGAACTAGCTTCAGGCACTATGCAAACCAATAGTTTTCAATGTGAAAAGGTGAGAGCCACAGTCAATTTGTCAATTACATATTTTTAAGGTATAATAGACTTGGGGTGTTGGTGAAGTAGGTGTCATTTTCAGTATGTATGTGTGTTGACCATGCAAAGCAGAAGCAGTTTTCAAAACATCAGTTGCCTTAGCTCAGTGCAGAAGTTAGATTCTCTGAGATCTTTTCCCTGAGCACAGGACAGGTTCATGAGTACAGTCCCAGACACTCACATGGAGAGCTGCATGCAACTGTATAAGATAGCACTAATAATGTTATCCTCAACACAGAACACTGTAACAGTGAATCCTTCTTATCAATGAATTTACTTTTTTTTTACTCTATGCATGAATACGTATATTGTGTGTCATTCGAAAAGACAAAAATTAAAAAAAAAAAGAAACTGAAAAAATAGAACTGAACTGTTCCAAGCTGTGATTTTAAGAAATTAGTATTGATGTCAATGATGGGGAAACACGTGATAAATCGCAGTTTGTTGACTTAAGCTGCTCTGAGGAATTCAAGAGCACAGCTTTTGTGCATAAGCTTTTTGCTCTATTTTCATCAGCTGTCATTTGCTGAATAACTGAGAACCCACAGGACCCACTTAGGCCCGGCACTATGCTGGCCATGAAGCTAGCTGTGAGCCACTTAGATGGGATATTCTTGAGTAGTACAGCACTGAAGATAAGTTTTATCACATTTTATTGAATTGAACTCTCTCTTCTTCTCTGTCACTTCCTCAAATCCCCATGAATTTATTAACAATGTTTAATTATCAGGAGTATACTTAACTTGGACTTTTGTGCTTATGTTATATTCATGCACATGTCTTCATGTATGGGTACGTGTATGGGTGTGCACATGGCTGTGGAAGCCAGAATTCATTGTTAGGTGTCTTCCTCAATCTTATTGACAGAGTCTCTCCCTGAACCTAGAGCTCATCTACTATGCAAAGCCTTCTGACGAAGAAGCTGCAAGGATTATTCTGTCTGTGCTTCCCCAGTACTAGGATTCCAGGAACCCCCTCACATTTGACTTTTTACTTGATAGCCAGGGATTCGAAGTCAGGTCCTCATGCTGAAGGACAGACACTCTACCCACTGAGCCATCTCCCCAGCCCCTAGTCTATAAAATTGTACTTTTGACTCTTTTAATGCTTATTTCCTTATTTTTATGCATTACTAAGAACTTTCTGATAATGAGTCATGAGGGGCTTAGTAGCACTAAAAAATCAAGAGTGTTACATACTCAGTGATTGGTTTTTCATTTCAACATATTTGCTTTGTTTCTAACATATCTTTCTTCCCAAAAATCATTTCAAATCATTTTCTTTTCTTGTGATCAAAAACATTAATTTGCTGCAGGCTGCTTGTGCATGCTTTCTACTTTTCTTTTATTGTCAGAACTAGTGATGTTTTTATATTTCTATATGTTTATTTTATCTTCTAAAACATCAGGGACAGCTGTTATTTACTTAGAGAAAATAGATACTTAAATCTGGGTAATATCCCATTTTGTTCTGACCTCCAATAGTGACATTTGCTTCCATACCTCCTGCTGGGTTATTGTTGTTGTTGTATAATCTAAATGAATACTCATCAAATATCACTATATTACCAGGAAAATATAATCTCAATATAGTTAGCTTATGTTTACAATTTATCTGTTTTTCTAATTTTGCTTTGTCATTAAATTCTCTTATGCTCCTGTATCATTATAGTTCTTCTTAAAACAACTAGTGATTCATTGAATACAGTAGATAAGAGTGTAAAATGCTGTAGACTTAATGTGTGTGTGTGTGTATGCATGTTTGCGTCTATGTGCATGTGTGTTTATGTAGAGGCTAGGGATCAATTTCTTATTGCTCTTCATCTAATTGTTTGGGAGAGGATTTCTTACTGAACACTGGTTTTGCAAGAGCTGTCCCTGGAGTTTCAGGGATCCTTTTGCTCTGCTTCCTGGTACAAGAATAAAAGGCATGTTCTGCTATGACTTGGTTTTTACATAGTGCTGGGGATCCAAACAATCCTCATGCTTGTATGACAAGCATTTTACTGACTGAACCATATCCTCAACCCAATATCACTATTTATGTTTGCCCTAAACATTAATTTACATTGTTATGAAATTAAATACATGCCATTATAAAGATGGCACAAGAAAGTATTAAGCAATTTGTCATATTAGTATTTAAAAGGTTTTGACTGGTACCTAACTGAGCAGATTATAATGGACAGTGAAATATCTTAATACATGTATACAGTGTGTATTGATCAAATCAAAGTAACTAGCATTTTATTACTTCAAACGTAGGGAGAATTCAAATGTCTGAAAAGACACACCTTTTTCTGTCCTCTAAGGATATTCACAAACTAGTCTTTATCAATTACTCTAAATCAGTCAATTGTTGAAGACTCAGAGAAGATACTGTTTGATGAAGGTTACATTTAGAAATAGACTTCTGTGGTCATGACTTGACCAGGCAGCTGAGTTAAAAACTGTTACTTTACTGTTACTCCCCCCCTCCCCCGTCTCTCCTCTTCCCTCTCCCTCCCTCCCTCTCTCTCTCTCCCCTTCTGTCTCTCCTCTCCTCTCCTCTCCTCCTTCCCTCCCTCCCTCCCTCCTTCCCTCCCTCCCTCCCTCCCTCCCTCCCTCCCTCCCTCTCTCTCTTTCTCTCTCTCTCTCTCTCTCTCTCTCTCTCTCTCTCTCTGTCTCTCTCTGCTTTAGATGAGACTATATCATTTTGGAGTTTCCTTGTCTTTAATACGCATTCTTAAGTTTTCATGGACCAAAAGAAGTTAATTCATTTTTCTTTGGCAAGAAAAATATCTGTTAGAAGATTTTTTAAATCTATTTTTAGAAGAAACCTACTGAAATACCTAATTCTAAAGCAGTAGTATCTATTCTGTACATCTAGAAAATTCATAGACTATTATTCCTATTTAAAGTAGAGGTCAACATGGACTGCCTTGCCTTCTTTGAACAATATCAACAGGGGACAGTGTTCAGTAAGGAGAAATAAGAAAATGGGCAAAAGCATAAATATGAATTACTTAATTGTGTCTGTGGAGAAATAAGAGAATTAATCAAGATCTGGTTAAATGGAAAAGGGTGTAGAGGGAAGGAAACTTAAGCAGGCAGGTTGATGGTTGAAAGGAGAAACCCTACATCCTAAGCACAGAACTGCCAGTCTACAGCTGTGAAGCTTCTTCTAGGAAACCAGAATCTCTTCTTGAGTCAGAGTTCAACAGAGCATCCTACCATGATACATCTGACAGCTCTGTACTGATGGTTTAAAAACGCACACATAACTGACTGGAAACAAGAGGTGAGGGTGATTAGAAGACACATGGCTAAGTCTAAATCATTAGATATGTGAAGACACCCATAGGCAGGTAGAGATAATATGTGTAGCATAACACACAAACCTATAGAATCTATTTAAAGAGGCAAGGCTTGGAAAGAAAGGCAGAAATCTCCAGTATCCCTAAGACCTGGTGGGTAAATATTCCTAACATGGGTGAAATGAAATTTTTTAAGTGGGAAAGAAAATTTGTTTAATAATAAAGGCCCACAAGTGGAACTGAGAACCAGGGTCCACTTACTGACACATTTGCGATGTCTGTCTAGGAAGTAGGGGAGGAAAGTTGAATGCAACCACCCGGAGGGCCCAGGTATTTGCTCTGTAGAGATATTAGCCTGTTTATTTACTATATCCTTCACCCTTCTGTATGTGTATGCATGTATGATGGGTTGGCATGGTCTGTGGCATCAATGCTTAAGTCATAGTACAGCCTAAGGGAAATAGCTGTCTCATTCATCTATGGATTCCACGAATAAAACTCAAGTCATCAGATTTGGAGGTAATTGCCTTCATCTGTTGAGCCATCTCACCCTTCCCTCTTAGTCCTTATGTTTTAAGTATGCTCCTAAACTTACCAGAAGGCCCAGAGGCTGGAACAGAAAGAAGGAATGTTGTTCCCTCTCTTTCTCTCTCTCTCTCTCTCTCTCTCTCTCTCTCTCTCTCTCTCTCTCTCTCTCTTGCAGAGTTGTCTTCTAATTTTAAACAGAACTAGTGAAATCACAGAGGGCAATGCAAACATTTGTAATAAAAAAGGATCATGGGTAAGCATGGACAACACACCATCCCTCTGAGAGTGCACCTAAGGTGGAAGATACATGGTTTTCTAGGACAAAGTAGATTTGGGTGAGTTGGAAGGGACAGCATGAGGTGCTATGCTTGGTATTCAAACAGAAGGATGAAAGAAAGTACATGGCATGTCACCTGATTGCAGGCATGTCCTGGAAAGGCAGGTACACCCTTAGATTTTATATTTTAATATGAAAAGTAAGTAATCAGATTTAAACCTCGTTATTGTCTATCAAAATCTGAATAAAAAAGAATGTAAAAATCAAAGGTTCATTACTACCAAGCTCAGACTATCTTGCATTTTCTCACAGAGTCACACACTCTTTTTTCTAGCTAGCTATGTGCTCCACTTCCTATGTAGGCATTTCCCTCATTCGTTTTCCTCACTGACCTATGGAAACAGCTTTCTCTGCAAAGCTGCCATTTTGCACAAATAGAGAGGTCCTGCTTCACAGATTACATAGATTAAAACAGCTGTTCAACTCCTGTGGGTCTGGAAGGCTCAGTTCAGCTCCTCAACTACTAGAACACCCCCAGGAGATTCCCATGATGTTCCCTGATAGGTGACAGGCTGTGGTGTTTTGCCATCTCATGTGCATTCCTGAACTTGGAAACAATTTTATATCGGTCAGGGGCAATGCCTCTCCTTGCCTATTCAGGTATTGTTGTGATGGGCACTAACTTGAAGCAGGGGAATGAGACTGAGCTGAGAGCTGGAAATAAAGTTTACATCTGTTCTTGAAAACCAGTGCAACAGCACTCATGGCTTCCAGCTTCACAGGTCTCAATCATTATTCTTTCATATAACTTGCAGACAATTTGACCAAGAGGATATTACAAGTATTATACAAAGTGTTTGGTATAATATGAATGTGTTAAAATGCTTGTGGTGAAAACATATCTCCTAGGCTACATGCAGGTATGAAAGATGAGACCTAATATGATTTGTTAGGTCAAGAGGGCTCCACCCTCAAAGAATAGATGAGATTGGTGCCATTGTGAAAAGGTGTGGCAGGAAGAAGTTTTTTCCTTTGTGTTTCTGTCTTCCCTCCTTTTGTTCCATGAAGGTGTAGCAAGGAAGCTCTGAAAGTCAGCGTCACTGACCCTGCAGCTCCCTACATAGATAGTACCATCCTACAAGTGCAAAAATAGTATGTATGGTCCTTTCTGGGGTCTTCTGAGGGACAGTGGTTGGCAAAGCTTCTAGAAGTACCATATTTAGATGAGAAGTTTTCACAGAAAGTTTGGCTATCGATTGCTAATAATTTTGCTGGAAATTATGCTAAAGCTATCTCTGAATGAGAATCAAAGATGGAGGTATGGATCTGAATTTGGATAGCACCCCATAGAGATTTTCAGGTTCTGGTTTCTACAGAAAGAATTGGACCAGAGAACATGGATTTTGTAGAAATAGGGACAGTTTATTTAAAAAGAGCTATAGTATCATGATAAATAATTTTGTTCATCTCTGCTATACCAATTAAATGATTATCAAATATTATTAATTTTCTTTGAGTTTGTATTATTTGTAATTAAAAGAGTCCTGACATTCATTAGTGAAATGATGAATTAGAATTTCATTTATAAGATTATGCAATATTTCTTAGTAAATTGTCTGAGCCCTAAGAAGGAAGAGTTCTGAATGTCTGTCTTCTCAGTTAACTCCAAAGATGATACACGATTGCATCATCCTAAATGCAGAGGCGACAAGTTAATTTGTCACTTCAAGGAATGCCTTTAAAAATTGGAGGCTTAGCTTCGGCAAGAATAGCAATTTTAAATGAGAAATGATCCATTTTTAATTTTTTAAAAAATAACTGTTTAGGCCGTATTTTCACCTTGATTCCATGCTGCATGGTGTAGTAGCTCTCAGATGAAGCTCGGTGAGAAAATCAGGGCACATCACTTACTAACCAGCTGACCTTATGTGGGTCACCCTCTCTGTAACCTTATATATTTTGAAACATGAGTAATAATGTTTATACCTCAGGGCTGATGCAGGCAAGCATGGCATGTGTTTGCCATTAACAAATCCTTAGTTCATGTGAAAAAAATAGCTCCTGCCATTTATATTATTAATATACTTACTTTTCCTTGTCAAACATATTGTTTTATTTCTTAACAGTTATGTGTTTGGTTAATGAACACCATTTATTTTTATACTATACACTGTGTTTGCACAAATGAATGAGTTTTAGTTTTTGCTTACTCGCTCATTCTTTTATGTAATTTATAATGCACTTGAGTTTCACATTTGTTTAAGCTTCAATTGTGTCGTCAGAACTTAAGACTCAAGCATTCTTCACAGTGGGTAGTAATTCAGGACAGATAAATGAGCATTCAGGACTCATCTTTATTGTATAATTATGAACCGGAGTAGAAAGAGAATCAACGTTGTTCTAACTTGGCTGGAAAAAATTTGTGATATTTTTATCTCATAGATACTCTGGATGCTACATTACATATACATGCCTAAGAAATAGCCATTAACCTCTATTTTCTAGAGTCTAGAATCTAGGGAAAAATTTGCTTATTTCCAACATTCTGTTAGCCTTGGACTGTACAAGGAAATCAGAATTTATTTACAAGTATCTTGAGACTCATGCTTAACTTGAGAAAGAAAACCTAGGCTCTAATCTTGCTCTGGAATTTCCCTCCCTGCTCTGTTAAATATTTCATAGGTGTTATTTTTAGTTTATGCTTTATATTACAAAACCCAGAAGCAATGTATAAGCTAATACCAGAAATATTTAAAATAATATATCATAAGAAACTAGCAGTGAGGATAAATATTGAATAAAAATGCATACATACCACCCCAAGGCAATGTTCTTCTATGTCATGGATCAGAAATAACAGTTTTATTACTTTTCAAATCAAACTGCACCAGAAATCTCCATCTGTGGTTCATGGGAAGTACTGTCTATGGCTTACTGCTTGCAATGGTTGAGTCATGGCATGATTTCCATCTACAGCAGAGAATGTTACCTAAGGAAATTACTGTATAGAATGCTCAGGGATGCTATACCTGAGAACACAGTTTGAATGACACTTATATAGAAATCAATATTTTGGGACTTCACCAATTAAAGATCTGTATCAAAGGTAATTTTTTTGTGACATTAAAAGGAACATAGATATGGAAGGGATGCTATGGTTTGTAGTGAGGAGCTGCGGGCAGGTCTGCTTTTCGTCCTGCCCAGCTCCCACACGGCTAGCTTTACACCTGAAATAACAACACACAAACTGTATTCATTTAAACACTGCCTGGCCCATTATCTCTGTCCTCTTACTGACTAACTCTCACATCTTGATTAACCCATTTCTATTAATGTGTGTAGCACCACGAGGTGGTGGCTTACCAGGAAGATTCTAACATATGTCCATCTTAGGCCGGAGTTCATTGCATATGCCTCATTGCCTTCTTCCCAGCATTCTGTTCTGTCTACTCTGTCCACCTAATTTTCTATCAAAAGGTTGAGGCAGTCTCTTTATTTACCAATGAAAGTAACACATAGACAGAAGGCCCACCTACATCAATGGTCATTTCATCCTTGAATTAGTTCAGAGGTGCATTTAAGTCTGCTGGTGTTTTTGCTTGTTGTTTATTTTAAATTTGTTTTGTTTGAATACTTTTTGGATAATAAAATTCTGTTTGCTTTAATAATCCATAATCTTATCTGAAAGATTTTCCTTCCTATACTAACTCATGCTAACACACAATGCATTTCTGTCCTGTTATGAAATTTTTAGTACATTGTTATCACATTGATTAGGATACTGTTAAGTACCTTGCTGTATTGTCTTAATCCTGCTTGCTAAGTAGCAAAGTAACAAATACATAGGAACATTCAACAGCCATTTTGCTAGGTTCACACATTGTCATTGTTACTTCCTGTTTTCATGACAAAACAAAACAATACAAAACAAAAAACCCCACCATTGACCAAGGTAACTTTCAAAGAAAAGCACTTACCTGGAGTTTTGCATACAGTTCAGAGGGTGAGTCCATGGCCATCATTGTGGGAAGTGTGGTAGCGGGCAGACAGGCCAGACAGGCATGACAGTAGAGCAGTACTTAGAGATTACATTTTGACACAACCAATAACCATGAGACCTAGAGAGAGGGAGGGAGGAAGGGATGGAGGGAGGGATGGAGAGAGAGAGAGAGAGGGAGAGAGAGAGAGAGAGAGAGAGAGAGAGAGAGAGAGAGAGAGAGGGCTAACTGGGAACGACTTGTGCTTCAGAAGCCTCAAAGCCCATACCCAGTGACACACTTCCTCCAACAAGACCACACCTCCTTCAAGCAGGTCATGCCTCTTCATCCTTTCTAAACAGTTTCAGCAGCTGAGAACAAAACATTCAAATATATGGGACTGTGGAGGCCATTCTCATTCAAACCACCACACAGATTTTGAGGCAGCAAAAGCAAGCTAAGGATTTCTTCTTTCTATCCCACAATGTCTGCCATCTCTATTTGGGCGAAAACTGGCATAGAGGTGATAGGATTGCCTGACAATTCATTCACCAACATATCTGGCCTTTATCTGTGCATGACGTAGAAGCAAATCATATTCATCATAGGGCCAAAGGATGATGTCCCTCTATGGCTTTACTTCCTTACTCCTATCATCGAGTAGAGTTTGGGGAGTAGGACTGAATCTATGGTATGTTTGTTCAGTCTGTGAGGCCTGTCATGAAGGCCATGTCTCTGAGTAAATTTCATAATACCAAATGGTCCTACAGTGTGGCTGCCAGGTTTCTGGCATTAGCTCTCTCTGTGCTCACACAGATTCATCTTCTTAACCAATGGAGAAAGAGCAGGCTTCCACACAGATATCCCGGCATGCTGTGGCATTAAGTATGAAAGAGTTATCATACTTTTCCAAAATCAATAATTGTACCTTATCATTAAGACTCATTTCTAGAAATACCTACCTCAGCACATCTCAGGGGCTGCTCCTTTATCATCGTTCTTTCTCTTTTTTATAGTGTAGTATCTTAGGAACCGAAGTTCACTCAGTGATCAGGCTGAGAGAAAAATGACACCTGACACAAACATCTCTAGCACCCGCAACTTGTCAACCTAAGGAAGAAAGAGTATCAATAATCCAATTTGAAAATGAGTCGGAAACCATTCACAGAACCATGGGCATAATAGATAATGCAGAAGTGATTGATTAAAAAGCAGTTCTTTGTTTCAACGGAATTACGTCTGTCTATAAATGTCTATCTTGTTTATGCTGCCCATTAACAAAACCCTTTATGCATTTTTAGTATTCAGGAGGAATATTATAGTGAGTGGCATATGTAAACCATTTCACTTGCCCTCTCATAAAATAGTCAAGCTTTTTTCAAGGACACCCAGACCTTAGAGAGTATTATATAAACCTCTTTAGAAAGTTAATAAGCTCCACGCGACACTCTAATTTACAGGTCAGTGGAATTATTTTTGGTCAAATATAGCCGCATTGTTTATAGCAGCAAATTCTACATTCAAGGTTCATAGCTCAAATTCGTTATACTGAGATTTGAGGTCTCTTTATAATGATATGATTATGAAAATTGCTGAAAGTTTCTAACAAAAAAAAAACACTCTAAGGGAAAGGCTTTGGGATAACAAATTAAGGCAATTACTACATTTTGATCTAGCCTCTACTTCAAAGCATTGCGATATGATTCCCAAGTTGATACTTTTGAGTTCTCTTTCTATTCCTTGGCCATGGTGTTTTGTCATGACAACAGGAATTAAGGAAGACAATGTGTGAATCTGGCTAAATGGTTTTTGTAAGTTCCTATATATTTGTTACTTTGTTCCATAGCAAGAAGGATTGAGACAATACAATAAGGTACTTAACAATATTCTAATCAACGTTATACCAGTGTTGGTGTTAAAGAGGCAAAGAAGGAGAAGCAAAGAGATTTTTCCGTTGTGAAGTTTTTGTTTTGCTTGTTTTTGTTTTGTTGTGGCCTGATTGCTTACTTTGATTTGTTTCCTTTTGTGGGAGAATTATGGCAGGGATGAGGGAGGAATATGGGGGACTGGGAAGTAAGCAGAACTGGGGTGCATGATGTGAAACTCTCAAAGAAGTTAAATTAAATAATAAAAATTGAATAGGAAACTTCCAGGTTATATAATATTGGAAAGTTTGTGATATAGATGAACCACTGCCCATACCGGAAGAGCATTACTTAGTTAGGTAACAATTTTCCCATTTCTGACAAGGTCTCTGTAGCTTGCCTGACTGGTCTGGGATTTTCTGCTGCCAGTGGTCATTCTGAGAATACAGACTTGTGCCAGCATCCCGGCTGCTTTTATGTGTATCTTAGTCTGTTTCAGTCTGTAGAATTGTAATTGATATCAGAAGGTACGGGTTGTTCACTGAAAGGATGTCACAAAAGGAATAGTACCATGGATGAAAATGTTTGTATCATCACCATATTTCATATAGTTACTGCTTAAATTATAGAGCAGATTAAAATCCTGTTACTTTACTTGTGAAGGATGAATGACTTTGTAAAATACTCTATAGGTTGTAATTAACTTTAAAACATTCCCAGTTGACAGATTTCTTTTGTAATTTAAGTACCGTTCAAATTCACTTCATTATATGCCAGGACATTTAAAAAACATTGACAAAACTTGAATGAGCAATAACAATCTTATTAACTTTTTGAAAAGTTATAGTCATTTAATTTATAAAATGTGCTTTGTGAATTGTCTGGGGTGGGTATGTTTCTGATCTAGATTTTTTTCTTTTTTGCAATTTTTATGCCACACAATTTCAGTAAAACTTTCTTATCTGGTGTTAAAAATGAATATTCTAGTTTCAACTGGAAGTTACCTTGAATGATACAAATCTAGATATGTTCAGCACTTCATATCAATAGGAAAGAAACTTATGAAAATATTTTTCCCCCATAAGTTTCAAATGGTTTGAAATTAATGTGGAGTCAGAACAAGGCTTAGAATATCTGTCTGGGCCTTCAAACTTCCCAGGTAATACCATAATCCAACTGTCCCAAATATCTTTAAAAAATACATTTAAAAACAGGTTGTTATTGGGTTGATGGTGTGTGATCTGCTGACATTAGAGACTAGGCCTGATATCATGTAATCACTAACTGTATGCTATTGGGAAGTAGATCTCTTTTTTCTCTTTTTTAAACCGCAGTTACATTGTTCTGTGATCTCAATACATTGGGGGCAACATACTCCTATGAGATCTGGTTCATACATTGCTTGTTTCAGAAATTATTGAAATGCTCTGACCTAATACATGTCTAAGTCTTGGTTTATCTGGAGTTCAAATAAACTGAGTTCTACATGGCCCACAGACCTCCAAACAAATTTCTCTGAGTTTTAACAGATGGCTTCTTTCCCACTGTGTGTTGCCTCTTGGATGAAGAATTTCATACAATTTTTTGATTCACTGAACAATCCACCCTCAAATCCATCCATTTGAGAATGATGCAATACAAAACCTGAGAATCACTTGAAGCAAGATGTTTGAAGATGCAGCATCAATGTTCAGTCATTTAGAGTAGCAGTATATAGCTTGATCATGTTATTTTCAGGAGAATAAAAATTACTTCAATAATTTGTATAAAATAATACCTAATCAAAGTCTCATTGGGTCAATATATGTATCTTGCTTTAATATTTCTATAAGTGAGAGTTTAGAAATGCTTTGGTGACTGGGAAGAATTTGAACACACTTAAGCTTAGGAACATCATAAGAAAAGCTTGTTATTTATATTTAGCAATTTACAGGATGAAATAAATACATTATATCTAAATTGTGTAAGAATTCAAAACTTTCATTAAGTACCTCCTAAAAACACCAAGGTTACAGCCAATATTCAACATAGAACAGATTCAACAGGCAACTTCTGGAAATTAAGTTCACAAATATCTGAAAGTACTACACACGATTGTAACACAGGAACAAATAAACTCAACAATAAATATTCTGTTCAAAAAATTATTTAAACTTCTTGATGATTTCTTGAATCTTTCAGTGAACTTCTCCTTCACTAATAGCCGCAGTGTTTTCTGGAAGAGGTGTCACCAATCCTTGCCTTATTTGGTTAGAAAATAATAGAGTTCAGTAATGTTTTACAAAGATTAGTTGTATTTCTAGAGCTATAAATCAGTCCATGAACTATAACTATGGAACAGCAGGATGTGGGCTTCAACTGGATAATGTTTTCTGTCTGTCGTAAAAATTTAGTTCTCAGTCTTTGAGGCCCAGCAATAGTGCAAGCCAACCAAGGGCATGCAAACTCATAATGTATAACCAAAACTGGCCAAAACAACCTGTCAATGGACCAAAAGCAAGGTAGCTAATGGCACCCCCTCCTAGCCAATCACAACACACCAGCAGCAACTGCCAGTTTCAAAAAGACCAACCAGTATCGTTCCTGTGGCAGCTTAATTTCCTTAACCCCATAAAATCATCAACCTTTTTTACAATAAAGAGCTTCTGTATTGGAATCTCCTAGATTCTGTGTCATTGCCTCTGCATCTTCTTACCCGCTGCCCCCTTCCTGACCCCCGGAAATGGGGATCGATAACAGGCAGCAGCAACAAGCCCCCAACAAGTCTTTAATCGTCCCACAGAATAATCAGTTACTCTCCTTACATCACATTCTTCATTCTTACATCCAAGTGTTTGTTAATTAGAAGTACCTCAAGACCAGGAGATAATAGATCTTCCCTTTAAATAGATGAATTTTTAATAGAGAAATTAACAGTTTGCAGCACTTAACCCTGTTAATTATGCAAAGAAATCCAGTGATCCTTTTTAAAATGAAATAGCATGGGTAATAACGTAATTTCTTAAGTAGGAAGATATTTGTCCTTCTTGACATGATTGTATAAATACATATTAGCTTTCTGTAAAATACTAAAGAAAGAAATTCTTTGACTTTGTGTACCTTAAACACATGCTCATTCTTCATTAAAACATTCCACAAATATAAATTACCAACAATAATGTGCAAAACTTTTCAGCAAACGTATTCTCTCATAGAATTCTCTCATATCACTTTGAGTGATAATGTATAAAATTGATTTACAGAACCTTCCAATAAGGTATGTGGTAAGTTATGTTAGTAAGAACAGCTTATCAAGTGTGTAGCAGTGCATCACCATCAAGTAAATGGATATGCATGCTAAGCTCAGTATGCTTGACAGCTCCACCCAGTCATAGAATTGAAAATAGATATTCAAGCAATGCGCCTGCCTGATAATAGCATTTTATTTCTTCTTAGAGCTATGAAATTCTTGTAATTTTAATGTGCCATTATTGTGATTTTTATTTCATGCATCTATTATGAGTTATTACTTTTGCTCCTGGGGTACACAAATTCATTTGTACTTAAATTTGGCCTTGGGATTTATTTTCCATGCCTGACATAAGTGACAAATGATCAGAGAAAGAACACTGCTATGTCTGGCAAGTGAAGAGCAAGGGATGATGAGCTTGACATTTTACCTCCCAAAGTACTGTAGTTCATTAACACAAATATTCTGAGAGACATTGAGATGTAACTACTTTACACATGAGTAAATGAGCTTTGCTATAGCGTCAAACTAGTGATACATATAGAGCATTTTCCCGTTTTGTTATTAATGTGTAAATGTACTGCGTGGATAATGTGTGTGATGACCAATTTACTGAAATTCACTTCAAGATAATTGGATTTTTTAATAAATTTGGGGGCACACAAAAAAATCATGATTTTTATCAAAAAATTAGCAACCCAGGGGAAGAGGAATATATGATTTACTAAAGGATAGTGTTAAAGTAAGCCTTTGCAAATTTCAACAAGAATTTCTTGAATAGCTTTAAGTGTGCCAGGAAGACATTCCTCAGACTTTCAGGGTTCTGGATATTATAGAGTTTCTGTCCTGCTGATAGAAGGCCCAATAAGTAATCAAAAGTATAGATAAAATGATCTTTATACTTTATGTTCATTTTATAGATATTGATATTTGATAAAACACAATTATCAGAAATACTAAATAGTAAACTGATACAGAATATTCAGTGTTCCTTCATATTTAATAGTCAAATCTCATTACAAACATAGCATTAAAATTGAAACTTGAATGGCAAGTTGGGGTCGCTATATGTTAGTCTTAGGGCAGAAAATATGGTAAAAAGAAATGGTAACAGCATAGATCTGACTGCTATAGAATAAGCAAAGATGAGAGGTAAGTTCATATATCATACACATACACAAATAAACACACATATAAACATACATAAATGTATATATACACACATGTATATACATGCATACATATGTGTGTGTGTGTGTAGGAATGATGAGATTAGAAATTAGAGAAGGATAGAGTCTAAGCCATTTTGCTCATGGTAAGTTTTCGTTTAATGTTATAAATACTGGTAACATTTGGTAAGGTTAAGTGCTAAGGATTTTTTTGATGTAACTCTCATTGACTGCAGTGTGGAAAATGTTTAGAAGACCATAAAAATCAGAATCAATATATCCAGTTAGGAAACCGTGGTAGGAATCAGATGAGAGAGCTTCTGGTTTGTACTAGGACAGTGACAGTGGAAACGGGAAGGACATTTCAAAATTAATCATTTGTGGTTAGAGTAATACACAGTTAAAGTGCTTAAATTTAAGCTTTCTCCTTCCATACTGATTGTCTTTCCTCCTTTAAATCACTCTTATTCACATTTATATATCCTCATTTAGACACTTACACTGCAGTAGCAAACCTTACCTAAATAATCCTTCTTACTCCCTCTAACCTTTAACGTATAACATGATTTAATTTTTAACAAAAGACTATTTCTTTCTAATATTTATTTTTATTAATTTAGTTTATGTTACAGTTCTTCTTAGATCTATTTTAGTTTAAAAGGAAAACAGGATCCAGCCTTCTGCTGCATACAAGAAACACACCCCAACTTCAAAGGCAGACATTACCTCAGAGTAAAGGGTTGGGAAAAGGTTTTCCAATCAAATGGACCTAAGAAAAAAGAGGGTGTAGCTATCATCATATCTAACAAAATAGAATTCAAACTAAAATCAGTCAGAAGTGATGGAGAAGGATACTTTATACTCATAACAGGAACAATCTATCAAGATGAAGTCTCAGTCCTGAACATTTATACCCCTAATACAAGAAGACCAAATATGTAAAAAAAACATTACTAATGCTTAAATCACACATCAAACCCCATACACCAATAGTAGGAGACTTCAACACTCCACTCTCACCAATGGACAGGTCAATCAGACAGAAACCTAACAGAGAAATAAGAAAACTAACAGATGTCATGACTCAAATAGACAATCACTCAGGGTAAGAGGAGTAAGAGTAAAAAAATGAGATTTAGTTGCATTTTTTTGTTTTATAGATAAAATATGCCTCTGGTTAGTTTTAACAGGCCCAGAAATACACCCTATTCTCCGCGTCTTCCTTAGTCAGCCAAAAAGGACTCCGCAGCCACTGCCCTATGCTCTGACTGCTCCCGATAGCATGCCTTTGATTCAAAAATTGTTCAATACAAAGCTGCCCTTAAGGCCCAAATAAGAGGTCTCAAACAAGTTCTTGCATTGTAACATAAACTCTCAGACCTTTCCTCTCAGATTCGGGACTTACAATTCACTATGGAAAAAGACAGGATTTTAGACAAACGGGCAAACGGAGCTAGACAAGCAAAAGCTGCTGAGCTCCACCCTGATTCCACAGAAGACCCCCTAGGGCTAGAGAGCCTGTGTCGTAGCCTCCTGCCATGTGGAGCAGAGGCAGCCAGACAGGTTGGCTGTAAGGAAGTCTGGACTCAGAAAGTTACAGCTTCAGGACAATAAAAGGAGATAAATGTGCTTCTTTTCCATTCTAAAATTTTGCTTCTTGGTCAAAAATCTTTAGTTTGTAGGCATATAAATTTATATCTAAGACAGATTAATTTCAGTACTGTGGTTCTGTAAAAAAGTTTTAAAATCAAAGACTGTGATACATTCAGAGGATTTTTAAAAATTGTTTAGGATATCCTAAATTTTTATTTCTTTCTTATAAAGTTGAGGATTGTTCTTTCGAGTTCTATAAAAAATTTTGCTATAATTTTAATGTGCATTTATAGTAAATCTATATGTGAGTTCTGTGAGAAATGTTGCTATAATTTTTAATGGACATTTACACTAAATCTGTAGACTGCTTTCAGTAAAATTGTCATTTTTGCTATGTTTTCTTCTACTTTGCCAAGAAAATAAGAGATCTTTATTTTCTAATGTCTTAAATTTTTTCTTAAAAGAGTTAAAGTTCTTATCATACAAGTTTTTTCATTTGTACGCCCACTCTTGGGTGGGAGTTGTATTGTCTCAGCTTGTGGTCCTTTCCTGCTGCCAGGTGTTGCTTGAGGGTGGACTGCTGAGACTCAGGACTCAGGCCTCTCACTAAATTTATCGAGGGCCAAAGTTATACTCTAACAAGTGATAATGGTTAAAAATTAAAAAAAAAAAAAAAAAAACATTTCCGCCTTCACAATCAGAGGTAACAGGACCTAAAACTTCTGTCCTGCTTACTTGGAGTTACTCCAAGATATTTTATGATATTCATGGATATTTAAAAGGATGATGTCTCATTTATCCTAGGTGTAAAAGAGATACACTTGGGTTATTTTCAGATTCTGGCTATGATGAAGTAGTTCTGCTATAAACATAGCTGAGCACATGTTTTGATGGTCAAAAAACTTTTATATTTAGGCCCAACAGGGGTATTGATAAGTTTTAAGGTAGATAATTGCCTAATTTTAAAAAATGGCCACAATGAGGGACTCCCAATGCTGGGGAGACTCTCACTCAGGTCTCGGGAGGGCACAGCCCCCCCAATGACTTGCAGGAGACCGTCCTTGCTGCAATCCCACGAGGCTCATGACCCACGTGGGGGAAGATTTTGGCCTCTAGTGACTTGGAGAGGAAATTTTTGGAAAAGAGACCACAGCCCTGTGGTCCAGGAGGGTCATAAAAATTCCAAAAATCCAGTGATGGTCGCAGGGGGACAGCTCCCTGCCTCTCGGGACCACTCCCAGGTTCCTAGAGCAGTGTGATGATAATCACAGGAGGAAAATTCCTTGTTTTTCGGGATTGTTTATCAGGATTGCAATCAGGGTTTTGTCTTCAGCTGGTTCCTAGGGCAGGGTCGCTAAACAGGCTAGCCCTAGATTTTTGATTCTTCTCTTCCTGCTGGAGAAGTCTGGATTTATCCAGGTCTTTTAATACTGTGTATGATCCAAAAGTGACTGTCAGTTTACACTTCCAATGCCAGTATGCACTTCAAGCAATAAAGTTTTGTCTTTACCCACATTTTCTTAAGCATAAATTGTTAGCAATAATTTTTAATCTTGGTCATTTTTACAAGGATAAAATAAAATCTCAGAGTTTTAATTTACATTTCTCTGATGGCTAAAGGATATTATGTTTAAACATTTTTTTAAACTGTCTCTCAGTCATTTTTAAGTTCGTCTGTTGAGAGTTTTCAATTTAGGTTTGTAACAAATATTTTTATTGGATTAAATTTTTTAATAACTGATTTTCTGAGTTCTTCATATATTTTTAAAATGGGTTTATGATAAGTAAGGATCTTTTCCCACTCTATAGTCTTATTATACAAAAGTTTCTCAATTCAGGAGATATAATTTATGGTTTTTCCAAATGTTTGTGCCACTGAGGCTGTGTTTGAGATGTGGCAAAGTATACTTCAAAAAATTTTTTCTCTATGAGGTTCAACAAAATTTTTATATGCTGAGGCCTTTGGCTCATTTAAACTTAAGTTTTGTACATGGAAATGGATATGGATCTATTTTTATTCTTCTACATGGTGGTGTCTAATGAGGCCAACATCATTAGTTAAAATACTTCCTTTTTTCATTCTCCTATCTGTGGGACAGACTTGCAACTTAAAAAAATAGCTTATAAGTTTTTTATTAGATATTCAATGGTTAAAGCTCTAGTTATAATATTCTTATGGGAGACCTTGAGCCGCTAGGTAAAATTCTTACAAAAAAGTTTCCAATAGAGAGCTTAAAAAGCTGCCAAACAGGTACTCAAACAGGTAAAATATAAACCAACAGGTACAGTATATTAATTATAATACAGCTATGACAAGTGTGTATA
This sequence comes from Chionomys nivalis, assembly GCF_950005125.1. Classification (NCBI taxonomy): domain Eukaryota; kingdom Metazoa; phylum Chordata; class Mammalia; order Rodentia; family Cricetidae; genus Chionomys; species Chionomys nivalis. The sequence continues at coordinate 16,616,062 of NC_080104.1, read as the reverse complement.
TTAAATATAAAATTTATTCTACAACAGTTTTATAAAAAATGCTATTTGTGGTTAAACCTTCTCAATTTTGCCAGTTAAGATATTAAATTCTTAATTTAAAACAATAGCCTGTCTGATACAAAAGGGCAGGATAAAATCTGGGAGATGGTTTAACAAAATATTGACTATGATCAATGTTTCTTATACTAAACAATAGATTCATTGATAATTTTAAGATTAATTCCTAGACAATTGCCTTTGCTCAATTCAAAGGCCAAAACAATAATCTTTTCCCAGATGATCATTGCTACAATTCACACCTGTATTTTGCTAATGTTATAGCTAAAAATCCCCTAAAGGATTTTATACTAAATTTTACAAATGGCTCTTCCAATAAAAAAACTACATATATGGCTAATAATTAATAAAAAAAATTATGGAGCGTACCAAGGCTCCTTAAAAGCAACTTATAACAGTTACACACAGATCCTAATAAAAACGGATCTAGCATGATGACACCAAGCTAACCTTTACTAAGGCAAGGTAAAAAGGCCCTTACAATACATTATAAAAAAACCCGACCTATATATATTTGGGGTCGAGGAGATGTTTATGCTTTTTTCACACAAAAAAAAAAATATAAAAGCTAAACCTGATGTCGTGGCTACAGACACCCCACAGAGGACTTCCCGGAGGAGATTGGAGAGAAATGCTTGGTCTGGTCGGTCTTCTCTGCCCCCAAGGAGGAGTGCCTGATAACAAAACCTGCTACGCCACTCTACAGGACACCATGCTGCCTTTAGAGAGTCCAGGGAGACGGCTGAGATAATTGCCAGGATGTGCTTCAGATAGCTGACTACAGCTCACCTCACCCAAAAAGCCCACCTGCCCTAAAGCACAAATGTTAAGCTGCTTCTGCAGTCTACATTCTGTTTGCTTTACAGCTAAGGTGTAGACTAAACATCTAACTGTTTTAAACTTTGGGACACAAAAACTCATTTTAATTAAAATACTAACCCCTCTTTACTTAAGAAGGGGGAAGATTGGGGTTTTGACTGTTGCTCAGAGACTGGAACTGGTGGTATTTGATAACAAAATGTCTGTCATTGTATGTATGTAATCTTACTGGAATTGACCTAATGATATTTGTAACTGCTTATAGATGTTGGGAAAAGTTTAACACATGCTGTAAAGTGTTCAGGTTTAATGCATATGTTAAAAATTTTAGATTTTGATCCCTTTACACTGCCCTAATTGTTGGCAGGCAGTACTCATAATCTTATTGTGGAGTAGGCATTTAGGAAGGAGGATATACCTTAGGCCAGACTAAAGGTGAATACTGGGTTTAAAAAACGCCCTTTCTTCTTGTCTGGAAGATGGAGCTATTGGTGCCAAAATTATATCATTATATCTTTTATTTGAGGAGCTCCTCGTAGACTTTTCATTATTGATAGATACAGGGGCCCAATGACGGGAGTTAGTGTGGACCCTCGCCTAAACAGCACACCATACAGAGGTTGTAAAAACCGGCTCAACATGGCATGGTGCCAGGCACGAGGATTGCCCTCCACATGGCCTAAGACAGGGTGCCCTGTGGTCAAAGACCTGCTTACTTTAGGTCTTGCTAGATACCTTTTATTTGAGGACCTCCAAGGAACTAATGCTACTTATAAGGCACCCCTCTGTTCCCAGGAGAGGTAAATTGTTCCACCATTCGAGAGGAGGGTCCCTCCTTGTCCCAGTCCCTTCTCATTTAGATCTGACACCAGGGTTTGACTCTGACCTGGTGCCCTCCACTTGATAGATGCCTGCTTTTATAAAAGGAAGGGGGATATGTCAGGAGCCGTGTCCCCCCAAAATTTACAGGAAGCACCACCGTGAGGAGTTTTTACAGAGGGCTTCACTTTCCAATTGTATTGAGAATAGTCTTATTGACCAAGCCTATCTCACACCCAAATTAACTGCTAATAGAGAGTTATCTGTTAGCGGAACCTGCCTCACATTCCAAACTATCTAGACAACTAGGTGTGTCACCTTGTGACTTCCCGACCAAGGAATCGTGACCCGACCCATCATAACCTCTCAGACTCCGTGGACCACGTGGCAAGATCCCGTGCCCCAGCCCCCCAAGCTATTCAGGGGCTATATAAGCTGTAACCATGACCCTAATAAATGGAGGCTTTGACAAATACGCTTAGCCTCCTTCCCCTTATCAGCCTATGTCTTTCAGGTGGTGCCTCTCCGTGACCCTGGAATAACTGGCCAGCCAGGCGGGTTACAAACCCTAGACAGCGTAACCCGTCGAGGCCGCTACAATGCCTCCAGAAGTTTTTTTTTTTTTTTTTTCTTTTTGGCTGAAAGACACTTAAGGAAACATTCAACATCCTTAGTCATCAGAGAAATGCAAATCAAAACAACTCTGAGATTCTGTCTTATACTTGTAAGAATGACTAAAATCAAAAACATTGATGACAACCTGAACCCTCATGGTAAACACATTACGTAGTTTCAGAACTGTTAACCATTACTCAGGATAAATTTAGTAGTATAATTATTCTATCCTTAAAATACCAATTAAAACACTGATTTCAAATGTCATTAGTTTAGATGATCCTTTCCTCCTCATTTCCTGTAGTCCATGTGCCTTCATATTCTATTCTCATTCTATTTTTTAAAGACATCAAATAAATAAATGAGAGCCCAGGAAAAAAGAGAGGAAATTCTTACCTAGTGCTTTTTTGCTTCAGTTAGTCTGGATGATAATCGACACTGTTATTCTGTAGGATATATACAGTAAGAAAACAAAAGAAAGTTGTTGGGACCTTGTTAGAGGTCCAATGGTGATTTAACAGCAAGTATAACTCCCAGATTCCCTTCAGACCCTTGGTGCAGCTATTTCCTAGAGGTAGTAATCTCCAGGTAGACTAATAAGAAAAGGGGTAAATGCATTTGTCTTAGCTGGCTTTAATGGCTTTAATAAATACCATGACCAAAATCAACCTGGGATGGAAATAATTTATATCATCTTATGGATCACAGTCCATAAAGAATGGAGATCAGGACAGAAAATTGAGGGAGGAACCTGAAGGCATAAACTGAAATAGAGGCCATGAAGGAATGTTAGTAACTTTCTTCTCATGCCTTAGCGACCCGACCCTGCTTTTCCTTCATTCCTTCCTCCTTCCCCTCCCTCCCTCCCTTCCTCCCTCCCTCCCTCCCTCCCTCCCTCCCTCCCTCCCTTTTCCCTCTCTCCATTTCCCCCCTCTTCATTCTTTACTGATTTCTATGGCAACCAGTGTGACTACTGGAATTAAAAGTGTGTATTACCACTGCTTCGTGTAAGGGTGATCAGTGGGGATGTTTCACTCCCTGATCTTTATTAAAATGCATATGAAATGCCACTATATTTATTTCCTTCCTTTATTTATTAAAATGCATATGAAATGCCACTATATTTATTTCCTTCCTGCCTGCCTTTTTTTATTTTTGAGACAGAGTTTTTCTGTATAACCTTGGTTGTTCTGGAATTCACTCTGCAGGCAGGCTGGTTTCGAACTCACAGAGATCCCCCTGCCTCTGCCTTCCAAATGCTGGTATTAAAGATGTGTGCCACCCCTCAGCTGACCCTGCTGTCCTATATATTCCAGGATCATTGACCTAGGAATAACACCTTCCATGGTGGAGTGACCCTTGCACAGAAATCATCTATCAAACAAATGCCCCCACAGACTTGCCACATGCCAATCTGATGGGGGTATTTTCTAAACTGAGGTTCTCTTGTCCCAGATGACTCTAGGTTATGGGAAGTTGATAAAAATAGTCAAATAAATAATAAAACTAAACATTCAGAGCACATTTAATATTGACCGAATAAGCTTGTCCTATCTCAATTTAGATATCAGTTCCACCGTGGATGCAAATTATGCTCTAAAATCAACACTTCACATCAGGATCCAGTGAATACCAGTCAATCACCACAATGCCTCTGAGCAAAGAAACCGCCTGAAATAAATCATCTGAGCAATCTTCCTGTAGCTCAGCTTATGTGGATTTATTTCTAAGTATCTGAATCTGTTGCACCCCACCAGGCCTGATACCAGCTCTTATTTTCTTTCTGCTTTGCTTGCATAAGTACTGCACTCCTTGTGGATTTCAAAACTAGTTTAATCTTCAATGAAATGAGACCACCCTCCTGTCTAATAACATAATCTTTCGAAAATAACTGGGGATCAAATTTACTTGACTTCTTACTGTCCTCGTCTTTGTTTCCTGAACCAAAACACATTAAGAGGTAACTTTAAAGCTGAGTGAGCTGCAGTCGTAAACACACTGAAAAGGTTGAAAAAAATCCCACAGTAGCCCGGGAGATTCATTAGAAGCTTCTTCCAGTTTATAACATAGACTCAATTCTCTTTTTTACCCAAAACACTGATGAATCAAATGAACAATTTTCAGCAGTATATCTTAATAGCTACCTTACAGCAATTCCAGTACAAATTCTTCTTTAAAGTTTAATAGCTTTAATATATGGGTAAAATGTAAATAAATGTCAGTTCTCCTTTGAAAGAGTAATAAAATAATATTGTCTGCCAAAAGTCAAGGTCGTCTCACTATTAAAGATGTTTAACTCTCCATTCCAATGACTATTTGTATGTCCTGCTCTAGACTCCCTTCTTCTGCTGTGGTAAAAACACTGTGACCAAAGCAAATGTTTTGATAACTTAGGGCTTTTCATGACAATGAGACACATCTGCTACTGGTAGCACCAAGCTACTTCCTGAAAAAGATGGGCATCAAAGAGGCTCCTTATGGAGTTGGTTAGCCATTTGGGAAAGAAACTCTTCTTGCCTGGACTGATGCATAAACTAGACATAAAGAACCCACAAAGATGTCTACTGAACTTGCCTAAAGATGAGATGATCCTTTGGGGTACTTGTTTTATATCTGCGAGACATTCTGCAGACACAAAAGAAAGTGACTGAAATGTCTTTAAAATTTTCTGCTTTGTGGAAATGTCTGCTGGATACTATGGGCCTGTAGGCTGAAGATGGATACCCCACCAGTACAGAAGAACTTTGGGTGACTGTAAAGGCAGTGAGATACCTCTGTCATTCTAGAGTTTTGGAAGTTGCTTACTTCTTGTTTACTTAGGTAATATTATATCCTCCTGGAGTCTTTGATGGAGTTGAAGAATAGATAGATAGTAAAGTTTTCCTTTGTTATGATAAAAGATAAAATAGATATAAATATTTTAACTGTAATTCTTGCTTGATAACTGTTTTGTTATACATAATTTTGCTATGTTAAAGTTAAAGCCTTCCTTTCCTTTTTAGACAGAAAAGGGGAAATGATATAGGAGGTCATTCTGTTTATGTATTGCTTTCATTGGTTAATTTGACCTGGTGATAGGACAGAACTTAGGTAGGTGAAGAAGACAGAACTGAATTCTGGGAGGAAGAAAGGAGGGAGAGAGAGCCGCCATGGAGATGCCAGGTCAGACATGCTGAAATCTTTCCTGGTAAGCCATGACATCGTGGTGATGTACAGATTAATAGAAATGGGTTAAATCAAAATGTGAGAGTTAGCTATAGGAGGCTAGAGCTAATGGCCAGGCAGTGTTTAAATGAATACAGTTTCTGTATGGTTATTTCAGGGGTTAAGCTAGCTGGGTTGCTGGGAAGAACAAGCAGCCTGCTCTCTCCTGTTGCATAATATACACAATCCAGACTCTCTAAGTATATTCCATCTTTATGTGGTTTGTTTTTACTCTATTACTTTTTATTACTTTTTAATATTTATTTATTATCTTTATTCCTTTAATCTATGACTATCTGTAGTTTGTCTCTTTAAAGACTTTGGTTTTATTTATAAACCATTTACTTCCTTTTATAATTCTCTATACTCATTTTCTTCTCTTTCTCAAGCTTACGTATATTTATCCAACACTATGACTCATTTAGGGTTCTTTTATGTTTGTATCTGTCCTATTGTGTATCTGTAATTCTTTTCTGTCCAGGAGTGTTTCTTAAATGCTAAGTGCTTTTAAGGCTGCTTTGCCTTTTGGTTTTGCCCAGTCCAACATGACTAGGTAGAGATCTGTTTAACATGAGCCATGCTCACAGCCTGATTTTCAGGCACACAGCGGGTCTATGTTGTCATTTGGAAAGCTGTAGCACTCTGCTCATAAAACCTATTTAAATGCTCCAGCCAGACCCCATCAGAGTTCACACTGAAGCATAGCCTAGGAAGCTGAGTTTCAAAACAGATTTTTTTCCTGCTACCTCTGAATCAGGAAAACCTCTTTTAAAGGAGAGGTTGCTTCTAGTAAACAGAGCCCACCCAAGAAAATACCACTACCAAACCATGTTTAACTCTGTAATTTTGTGTCTAGGTTTTCTTTTTAAGCTTCCTCAGGTTTTATGTGGATTTAGTCAACAATGTTGGAGTGCCAATTTGTTGTAAAAAAACTGCTTGTTTGTTTCCTGGCTGTCAAGACTCCAGAAATATTCATACAGAAAAGATATTATTTAAATTACTGCTTGGCCCATTAGCTCTAGCTTCTTATTTGCTAACTCTTACATCTTAATTTAACCCATCTCCATTAATCTGTGCATCACCAAGAGGTTGTGGCCTACCAGCAAAGTTTCAGCACATCTGTCAGCAGCAGTTCCATGGCTTCTCTCTCTCAACTCCAATTCCTTTCTCCCAGCATTCAGTTTAGTTTTTCCCCACTTAGTTCTTTCCTGCCCTATCAACAGGCCACGGCAGATTAAGTGTTAGGGATTAATCAATGGTGACAAAGACACAGAGCCTCTCACATGATTCACAAGAGACCATGTATTCTCTATTCTCTCTTGCTTTCTAACAGAAAATATGTGACATCAACCTACTAATGAAAAAATGTTTTAAAGTCATAATAATAGAAACAATCTATAAAATATTTGATCAATGATCCGTAAATTATCATTGTAATTTATGAGTTTATGTAAAGACAAAGAAATATTGGGGTATTATCACATCTTGGAAGAAGCCATGAGGATGTCACAACTAAATGCAAAGTATGATCCTGAAACGAACCCAAAATGAAAAAGTGACATAAGAATTTGTAACGAATTGTCTTACAAAGTTAGTAGTCTTGTTTTCTGTGTTAGTTGATTCATTCTGATGCTCAGTGTTGCTCTCTAAGATGTTAGCAATAGCTTAAAGATATGTCAGAATTGTACTTACTAGTTTTGTATTTTTCATATAGCTATAACTCCTTAAAAATTAAAAAATAAACAAAAGACAATTTGTATGAATGCAGGAAATGATGAAAGACCCTAAGGTAGGCTAAGATTTAAGGTTTTGATTAGAGAATAAAGGAAATGAGTTTTAAAAACTTTTTAAGAGAACACAGAACATTATTGCTTAGGAGTCAGAACACACCAAATATAGAAAATAATAAATAAACTATAAAACAACAAATGACTAGATAAATAAATGTTATAGGTAGCTTTAAAATGATTTGTAACAGGATACATTATTCAAGATACTATTGTATAGTTAGTAACTTTTAAATAAAATTAAGGTATATAATACAGCTCAGCACAATATTAGCAAAACATTCATTAGATAAATTGTTTTATGGAAAATATTACCTATAAAATAGGTATAAAAGTAGAATCACTTGCAACCTGAAGTTATGTTGATGTCTCATTAACATGCTGCCCCCAGGGGCCATACTGCTGTGAATGTCCTGTGCTGCTACCTGTGACTCTGGTATTGTCCAGATCCAGGCTGTTGCCAAGGACCATGTCTGAGTCTGTGGTTCTACTGTGATCTGTATTGATGCCTGTGGCCCATGTTACTACTGAAGGTTGTCCATGGACTGTGCTGCAACCTGAGACCATGTTGATGCTGTGGGTCATAGTGCCACCATGGGTTTTATGATGGAGGTGGCCTGCATCTGTATTGCTACTGGAGACCATGCCGAGGTCTATGGCACATGTTGATACTGGAGATCACACGGATGTCCGTGGTCCACGGTGTCACCAGAAACCAAGTGGAAGACCCTCACTCACTGTGGAAGACAAGGAAATCACTTCTGTTATTGTACTGATAACTACAGACTCACAGTTGAAAAAGAGGGACATGGAAGGTTTCTGTGATAACTCCTATTCTCATCACCCCACCCCAAAGAAGGAAAAGTAACAGCATAGACACAAGGCCATCAATTAGAATTCCTAAAAAATTGGTGGGAATGTTGAAGTGATGCTCCACAGTGAAGGGCTTCTGGTTTGGGTGCAAGTGAAGACTCAGTTTTCATTAAGGGGCTGTTCACTGGGATATTTTGACCATGCTCCAGTGAATATACAGGCACTACAAATTGGACTTTTTCCTTTTGTTTTGTTTATTCCCTCCCTCCCTCCCTCCCTCCCTCCCTCTTTCTTTCTTTCTTTCTTTCTTTCTTTCTTTCTTTCTTTCTTTCTTTCTTTCTTTCTTTCTTTCTTTCTTTCTTCTTTCTCCTCCTTCCACTTCTGCTTCCTCTGCTTCTGCTACTTTTTCTTTTGGGGGCATTGAGGGAGGTCCCAAGGGTCCGGGGTGGACCTGAGAGGACTAAGAAGCAAACACACTCAGGATTTATTATTTGAAAGTCCCAAACAAACAGTAAAAATAATGTAGAAAAAAATAGAACCATGTTTACTTAATGTTGAGGTTAATGAGAAGCACAAGGGATTATTTTATTCTTATCACTGATTTTTACCTTTCATTTATATTCCAATCCTTTTACTCTGATTTCTATCCATTGGCATTTTTTTTTATCATTTTCACATTATAAATAGACTAGCATTTGCTGAGGAAACATGCAGAAAGTTATAAAAGTTGATAAGTGCAACCCTATGTGTTTCTCTTCTCCTGTATCACTACTCAGGGCTCTTCTCTAAGGAATTTTATTTAGGAGAAGTTGTTTTACCCACAAAGTTAAAGCTAACTTTAAATATGTCAGGTTTATAGCTTAAAACTATGTTCCATTTATAACAGAATTATAATTTGTTACAGATAATACAATACAAGCTTTAATGTACATGGCAATTAAAGCAACGGAAATAAAAGTAATTAATTTGTAGAAACTTAACAGTATTTATTATTAAAAGGTTTAGATTATTGACAATAGAATAGAACTCTTTTGAGAGACACAAAATAATCAAACAGAAATGCAAGCTTGCTAGTTAGAACATACCAGACCTTTTGGAGTTTTGATTTGAAACTATGGTGTGAACGTTTCTACTTCTTTTCATGCATCCAGCCATAAAGTCCAGGTTTGCTTGACATTTCTATTGTGGAGAGAACATATAACATGTGACTTACTCTTTTAACAAAGTTTAAGTATTAGCTGACATTTTAGTAATATGGTGCTGTTCACTACGCGCTTGATGCTGTACTATAGATCTCTAGTACTAATTGATCCTGTACAGCTAAAAGCTTAGGTCCATTGAAGAGCAACATCTACTCATTGCTTTCCCTCATCTTCAGCCTAAGAACCCCTGTTTAATATTTAGAGTTATATGAAGCCAACAGACATTGACCAAAGACCATGGAGAATTTTCTTTTGTATGAGTAAATATTATGAGAAAGTATTTAAATTGAATTGAAGATATATACACAGAGTATTAGCTCTGCTTTTGGTCTACTTTTTTCACAGTAAACATTAGCCATCATGTATTTGCTTGTTACTTTTTAAATTCAAAATTAACCTAAGATTTTATGAATTCTGAACTTGGAGTTAAAGACATGTCAGTCTTACCTGCCAAAAAGAACATTAGGCAAAATGTGCTTATATCGTTTTACCTAACAAATGTGTTCACCCAACATTATGGAGTTGAGTAAATGTTCTTGATACAAGCTACTCATTTTTCATAATATTGTGAACTTATTTACATTCTAAATAACTGCTAAATTGCATGTAATTATTTCAAACTATTTCAATGTGTTTAATTTGTTCCCTAGTGATAGCTAATTAACCCTTGATACTGTTAGTCCTTGACATTCTGTAATGTAGAATGCAAAAATCTGGATGGCGGTGTTAGATAATATCAAATTTTCAAGGTGGTGGCAGTGCAGACAGATCTCTGTATACAAAACTTTGATTGTATTTATTTCCAGTTAGTGGTGAAAGCAGAATTTTTCTAACCTAAAATATTTTGGACCTTTCATAAAAAAATGTATCAGAATCTGGTGGTTCATGTAGATTGTAGAGTCTAGAAAGCTTCTGTAGACTTTGGATTTCTCAGTGCTTCTGACCAGCTTGCATAGGTTGTTGTCACGGATACCAGCTCTAGATGGTGTCATTTGTATTTGCCCCGTCTTTCAGGGAAAATTGATGTTCTGTAGCCTACAAAATCTGCCCCTTTAACTCAACATTTTTGTATTTTTTTTCTATTTTATTGAAAGAAATGCTTATTATTATTATTATTATTATTATTATAGTTAACAATCAGGTAAAATAAAACTATAGGCATTGTTATCATTCCAAACAAGGTAAAACCTCAATTTTTGTCAGGAGAAAGAGGATCTTCCCAACCAGTTCTTCTATAGCTGCAGAGTTCATAGGAGCCAGCAGTGAGCACTTGTGAGGCTATAAAACAATCCTGAGGTGGTGCAGAAAGCATCGATTTCAAGAACATGCAGAATATTGCAGCATAGCTATTCTACTATGGACTATCTGTTTTTAGATTTTATGCTATCAGACAAAAGAAACTCCATATTTGCTCAAAATATTATAAGCTATATTTCAGCTATTATATTTCAGCTAATATATCAGATTGGCAGCCCCATATGATATAAATATGAAATATAACACAAATATCTTACAACACAGAAATATTGTTATGTTTAAAGTACTTGGGAATTCATCTTAGCACAGGTCCTGACTACAGTCTCTTAGAGCAAGTAGTTATGAAACACTGAGTATTCTATTTGTGCAGAAATGCTAAGAGTACATTTGCACTATTTTACAAGATAATTCCTGAATTTCATTTGTTTCCAGTCATGTATATGTGTGGCTGTCATAGTGCACCTGAGCTGGAGTTACAGGTGTTCTAAATCACCCAAATTGGGAGTTAGGATCCAAGTCCCATTCTCAGGAAGCAGGTGCCTCTCTGGCACTAAACAATGTAATTTTGTAAGTTGCAGAAATATGTGTATATGAATATTCAAATTCATTAAAATATAATAAGTGTATTGAAGTTATTTATAAATATGTCTTTGAAAACCATTGTATATACTTGTATAGATAGCACAGATCCAATCACATTTGCAAAGAAAATAGTTATTATAAGGCATAACCCTTCCTATCTTCACAGTCTCTGCCTATAATGTGAGGCTTCTTGGTGCTTTTCATAAACAGAAATATGTATGGTATGACAATATTATGTAAAGTGATGCAATTAGAAGATGACTTAGTTCCATAATGATTTATGACTGATTTCTCTTTCACCTTTTAAATTTTTTTCTCAAGTATTATCTTCAGCTACTTTTCAGGTCTACCTCGACGCACACCTGACTGCCCTCTGCAGCTCAGGTGCTTTGAAAATCAGTTCTGTCACTAGCATAGTGTTTGAGGTATCATCCTGGAGAGATGCTGTTGATAGGCAATGACGGTCAGAGGAAGAATGGCAGACAGGCCAAATGATAAATGAGTTCTCTGGTTTCATGCAAGATGGAGAGGAACAGCATCTCCAGGGTTGACTAAATGTTACTTTGTTAAACGGAGACTTTGCCAATAAAATCTGTATACCCACAACCACATTAAAAAAGTAAATAAAGGTACTACCAATTGAGTCATTAATATAATATTATAAAAATGATGAAATTTGACTAGGATCAATAAAAATATTTTATTTATAGAATAATGTAATAAATGGTCATACCAATTACAAAGTGCATTATTGTAGTAAGTAGTACAAGAAAATAATTGACAGCTTCAATAATATTTGAGAGACCTTCAGTTTCTGGAGGTTCTGTAGACATGGTGGTAAATTATTCTCCTATATCCTAACATCAGAACTTTGGTACCTACTTCAAATTTCTTTCTTTTCACATCCTTCCTTTTAAGAAATTCCAATATTCCCTCTTTGATAATAATGCAATAGGTCAGAAAATCCTTTCCTCCAGCTGCTCTCGTGATCGGAAGACTCTGTCATCTAGATTTTGGCAGTATAATCTAGGTTGAGAAACAGGAAGTTTTTTTTTTTTTTTTTTAAATGGAAGACTACCCTCTTCCTATTTTCCTTTGGACTGTGTTTTCTCCTTGTGAGCAGCTGGTTCTAGTGGGAAGGTATAACATCAATTCTCTAGGTATAAATTTGGAAGTATAAAAAAAACCTGCTGAATGTTTCGGAGTATTGAAGGACATCGGGCCTTGTGATGAGCACTGAGTCACTATCATCTACCTATGGGCAAAGGAAAAGTCAGCCCCTCCTAGTTTTTCTTTTCTCCTAATTTGCTCTGTTCTCTCTAACCTCAACTATTACTGTAACCATTGCCCTACAGGTCTCTTCTCTCTGCTTTCCTGAGGGAAAACCACAGCCTGTACCTATCTTCTTAATGTTTCAATCTGTAAGATTTGCTAGGAGAAAGGAATTAGGAATCAAAGAAGAGTTTTACGTAGGATTTCCACACAGACCAATTCCCCTCAAACCATTAAGGCCGGCGTAGGCACCCTCAGCAGAGCAGGTCCTAGGAATGGGCTCAGGCCCTCAGAATACTTCATCCTTGGCTAGAAGGATGGATTTTTCAGAAAAAGAGATAAACAGACTTACACCTACTGAAATCTGTCAACATGGCAACTTGGCTTCTGCAGCATGCATATCTGAACCAGAGTAACTACGATTAATCAGAGCACAACCTAGTTAAAATTCTGTAGGAAACTTCATTCTCCATATTAGAATGGGCATTGTGATGATGGTGCCATGGGCAATGAGAGGTCAGCTCCAAAGTGTGGTATGGTAGAGAGGGGGCAAACAATGAGGGACCATGGAAGAGATGGGCCGGGCTAATACAGGATTATGCAGAGAAAGAATGGGGGTTTGGGGTGTGGGGTGATGGCAAGAAGAAAGAGAGGTCAGGGTCGATGAGTTGTCTAAGGTGGGAGCAGGGCAAGCTGAAGCTGTGACTCTGCCTCAATCTCAGAGTCTGGATAGTTCAGTCTCTGAGACTCCAGGCCAGGCTCCACTGGACTGATTTTTACTTGAAATCTGAAAACTAGTTGTTGTGTTTTGTTTCTGTTGAAAATGAAGGTGGTGCTGGGTGGAATTACAAACCACTGTATCTGTGCTCTGAGAGCAGCACCGAGTCACTATTATCTACTTATCTCTAGAGTAATGGGAACAGGAAAACTCACCTGCTAATTTCAGCCTCTGAAATACACTCAGGATACTCTCAGTTGGACTTACTAGCAGACATGATGCCCTTATAACTTAATATTTCACTGTGTATTAAGTATTGCTAATATTCAGATGATTGGTACTCACAGCCTTGCATGTCCCACAGTAATAGGTACTCATAGAAGGCTACTGAGTGGTAAATATTTTATGGTTTGGAACTGGAACCCTTTGATACACAGATGTCATTGCATTAGTTGTAATGGATTCTAAAGGCTCCATCTTCACTCAATTAAATAATTTAAGCAATAACATTTTTATTAATCAAACCAACATTTCTATAAAACCAAAAATAACAATTTGCAGTCCTCTGAGCAAAGTCCTCTAAGCAAAGAAGGTTGGGAAATTTTCTTTTTCAGGAGAAATTTCTACTAAGATGAGAATAGTAAACATTCTAAGATTTTATTTTTGTAAAAAAAATATATCAACTGTTAAATTTCTTGTGTCTAAAGGAATTACCTGGGTTTGGATTGGAATTACTATCTCATTACATTGCCACATTTCTCGCTATATGTATATTTGTTAATTTATTCTGTCTTTATTCTATGCATATGTGTATTTTCCATTATCTATGCTTGTACAGATGTGTGTGTTTCCCTGGTGTCTGACGAGAACAGGAGATGGCATTATGTCTGCTGAACTGAAGCTACAGATAGTTGTGAGCCATCGTGTGGGTGCTGAGACTTGAACAATGGTCCCCTAGAAGAGCAGCCTGTGCTCTTAACTACTGAGCTATCCTTCCACCACCTGTACATTTGCTTTTGATGATGAGTGAAATGTTATTCAATTATGCTATTCTGACACAAATGAGGAAATACACTTCCAAATTCCTAGGGAAATCATGCATGGGTTAATCAATTACAAAAAAAGAAGGATGTCAATCAAAAAAGGGCCACCAATTTTCCTTGGAAGTATCATCAACATCAGGTGGTTATGAGCAATCATGTCAGGGGAAGAATAAAGTTATGCCTTCATTGTCTCTAATATGCCTTTGTTGAAGAAGCATTTTATTTGATAGTCATTGGAAGGAACTTTGTAGTCATATTTGGACATAAGTTTTTATTATCCATCAACATTGTTCTAAAAGACAGAAAGATACAGTGGAAGTAAGCTTGTTCATTAATTCTAAGAGCCTATTATAACTGAAAATTTGTTTTTTTTCAATCATTTCTCAGCCCCAAATCATTGATTTTCATACTTTGTTTAATCATCATCAACACCCCATTACCATTTCCGTGCTGAAAGGTGAGATCTATAATACGTTATTATTTTGTAGCAGCTGCTCTGCCCTATCCCTGCAATTCTCGGAGAGCCTGCTGTAACCACAGTATTTTCCTGTTTATTTGGTGACACAGTAGGTGTTCAGGCAACTGCAAACTAATGGCCTCCAAAAGGTCAGCAATCATGGCAACGCAGCAGGAAGTGCCAGATGTTTAAAGGAATTGAAAGAATAGAGGTGAAGAAATGATCAAACTAAAGAAAAAAAGAGACAATATGGGTAACATTTGGTACATGGACAGAAACGCAAAGAATAAAGTGTAAACATAATATGAAAGAGAGAATGTATCACTCCCCTCCCCCTATCCCCACTCCTCTTCTCCAACCTGACAAAATTCAACATCCCTTTATGATAAAGGTCTTAGAGAGATTAGGAATACAAGGGTCATACCTAAGTATAATAAAAGCTATTTATAGCAAGCCGTCAGCTAACATCAAATTAAATGGAGAGAAACTCAAAGCTATTCCACTAAAATCAGGAACACGACAAGGTTGTCCACTCTCTCCATACCTCTTTAATATAGTGCTTGAAATTCTAGCAATAGCAATAAGACAACATAAAGGGATCAAAGGGATTCAAATTGGAAAGGAAGAAGTTAAACTTTCATTATTTGCAGATGATATGACAGTGTACATAAGCGACCCCAAAAACTCCAGCAAAGAACTCCTTCAGCTGATAAACACCTTTAGTAGCATTACAGGATACAAGATCAATTCCAAAAAATCAGTTGCCCTCCTATACACAAAGGATAAGGAAGCAGAGATGGAAATCAGAGAAGCATCACCCTTCACGATAGCCACAAATAGCATAAAATATCTTGGGGTAACTCTAACCAAGGAAGTGAAGGATCTATTTGACAAGAACTTTAAGTCTATGAAGAAAGAAATTGAGGAGGATACCAGAAAATGGAAGGCTCTCCCTTGCTCTTGGATTGGGAGGATCAACATAGTAAAAATGGCAATTCTACCAAGGGCAATTTATAGATTCAATGCAATCCCCATTAAAATCCCATCAAAATTCTTCACAGATCTTGAGAGGACAATAATCAACTTTATATGGAGAAACAAAAAACCCAGGATAGCCAAAACAATCTTATATAATAAAGGATCGTCTGGAGGCATTACCATCCCTGACGTCAAACTCTATTACAGAGCCTCAGTATTGAAAACAGCTTGGTATTGGCATAAAAACAGAGAAGTCGATCAATGGAACCGAGTAGAAGACCCTGATTTTAACCCACAAACATATGAACACCTAATTTTTGATAAAGGAGCTAAAAGTATTCAATGGAAAAAAGAGAGCATCTTCAACAAATGGTGCTGGCAGAACTGGTTGTCAACCTGTAGAAGAATGAAAATAGATCCATATCTATCACCATGCACAAAACTCAAGTCCAAATGGATTAAAGACCTCAATATTAGTCTGAACACACTGAACCTGATAGAAGAAAAAGTGGGAAGTACTCTACAACATATGGGTACAGGAGATCACTTCCTACGTTTATCCCCAGCAGCACAGACATTAAGGACAACATTGAGTAAATGGGACCTCCTGAAACTGAGAAGCTTCTGTAAAGCAAAGGACACTGTCACTAAGACAAAAAGGCAACCCACTGACTGGGAGAAGATCTTCACCAACCCTGCAACAGACAAAGGTCTGATCTCCAAAATATATAAAGAACTCAAGAAACTAGACTTTAAAATGCTAATTAACCAAATAAAAAAATGGGGCACTGAACTGAACAGAGAATTCTCAACAGAAGAAATTCAAATGGCCAAAAGACACTTAAGGTCATGCTCAACTCCTTAGCGATAAGGGAAATGCAAATTAAAACAACTTTGAGATACCATCTTACACCTGTCAGAATTGCTAAAATAAAAAACACCAATGATAGCCTTTGCTGGAGAGGTTGTGGAGAAAGGGGCACACTCATTCATTGCTGGTGGGAATGCAAACTTGTGCAACCACTGTGGAAATCAGTGTGGCGATTTCTCAGGAAATTTGGGATCAACCTACCCCAAGATCCAGTAATACCACTATTGGGAATATACCCAAGAGATGCCCCATCAAATGACAAAAGTATCTGTTCAACTATGTTTATAGCAACATTATTTGTAATAGCCAAAACCTGGAAACAACCTAGATACCCTTCAATGGAAGAATGGATGAAGAAAGTGTGGAATATATACATATTAGAGTACTACTCAGCGGTAAAAAACAATAGACACTGTTTTGAAATGTGGAACAGATTTCACATTGAGCGCCTGTGTGTGTGTGTGTTTGTGCATGTGTGTGTGTGAGAGTGTATGTCCCTGTTTGTCTGCGTATGTGTATCTGTCTATTTACAATGGAACTGCAAAAGACACAGGAAGACATAAGTCTAAACCAAGACTATTCCTTTTGTAGAGAATAAAGGAAAAATTGACTGACCTGCTTAAATGCTTCAATGCAACACCAATAGAAAAACTAATGCCAGCATCTTTGGTTTCAGCAGGGAAAAAAGAGGATTTTTTTCTTTCCAACTAATATTCCTCTGGCAGAAATATATGCACATGTTATTCATTTACTTATTTTCTCACATTAATATTTTTCAAGATTGTATGTGTACGTGTGTGAGTGCAATGTTTGAGTGTACAGTGTAGGTACATGTGAGCATGCGGGTTTGTGTTCAGATGATTGTACCTGGTATAGCTTTCTTGCTTGATCACTCCTTTTCTTATTGCTTTGAGACAGTGTCTCTCAGTGAGCCGGGAGCTAAGGGAAAAAACTGTGAGCATGAGCAATCTTCCCAACTCTAAATTTTCATGTCTGCAAGCTTATGCAGCCAAATGAGTCATCTTTCCATCCTCACTTAAGACCATTTAAATGGAAAAATCATGTGCTATAAAAAGTGGATTTAATAAACTAATTTATTTTTCCTAGGTATTCACTCTCAGTATTGTAGAAAAAATCAAACACACACGCACACGCACATGCACACACAACAAACACACACACACACCACCTCCAAAAAAGCAAAAATAAAACAAAAAACCAAAACAAGCAAACAAAAAAGACACATAAACTTATCTTATTTCTTTAAACTCAGTTTATATATCTCATTTTAAATCCAGTCTTCTTTTGCTTATATAATTGTAGCTCAGCTAAATTCAAGATTTATTTTGTCAATTTTATCAGCATAAATTCTTGAAATTTGACCTTTTAGCCTCACTCTGAAACACTTACGCAATTTTTATTTTTCCTCTATTAATAAAAGGAGCCCGTGAATTTAAGTGACAGCAAGGAAAGATTTGAAGAGAGGAAAGGGAAGGGAGAAATGTTGTAACTAAATTATAATCTCAAAAATAAGAAAATATACACTTGAAATACAGAAAATTCAAATTAATTAGAAATAAAACCCTGCTACATATTTAACTTTTGATGTACATTAACATCTTGTTGATGTGAAAGCACCCAGTAAATTGAGGAATCATTATCCATGTAAACCAAAAAAGGTAAGTTTTCTTTGTTCCTTCCTGAATTGTGCAGAAGCAAGACCTTGAGGTCAGCACTGTCCAGAACTCTATGCAAAATTACAAACGATATTTATTTGGCCTTCAGTTACTGCACTGCAAACCTTTGGGATGACCGGAGCACAGGAGAATACATCCCCCAATCAGTGTCCCTGAAACAAAGGCAACTTTGCAGAGCAGAACGACCTGGAATTAATGCACCGTGAATTTCCAGTCCGTTAATCTGCTTTGTGGAAAATCCTTCTGAGTTAGATTAATGGAAATTTTTATGTAGAGAGTTTGGAGCAGAGAGCCACGCTGTGAAAACGCTAGCAGTTAGCCTCTTGGACACAGACTAGACTTGTTGAAATAAGCAAGCTAGTAAAGGTGTGAGGAGGGCTATAGCATTCAAACATTTAGATGCCGAAATGTGGACTCAAGGCAAAGCTGCTGCTTTTCATGTGGTGATACTTATTGTATAAAAATGTGTTATGTTGCTGGCCAGTGGTGGTGCACACCTTTAATCCCAGCACTTGGGAGGCAGGGACAGGCAGATCTCTGAGTTTCAGGCCAGTCTGGTTTACAGAGTGAGTTCCAGGAGAGCAAGGGCTATACAGAGAAAGCCAGACTTGAAAAATGAAAAAAATAAAAGTGTGTTGTGCACATGACATGTCATATTAATGGTACACAGAATAGGGTCACAGGAGCTGCTTAGAACAGTGGGTTGGATCATTTTCTTTCTCCTTTAACTAGGTCATTTTTCTCTTCCTTTGCATCCTGGCTCTCTTTCAAATTCATGACCTTTTTTTTAAAAATTAATTTTTGTGCATGTAAACATGTATAAATATATATACTATCGCAGGGCTTCTCAGTATGTTTGAATACAGCTGATTCTTTGCCTCTGCTGTAAGAGGAAGTATTTCTATAGTCTTTTTCTGAGTTTCCAGTCTTGTGAGTAACTGACCTTCTCAATTTCCGTTTTTGTTCATTTAGAAAAGCTCCAATGTGAACTGATAAAGTGAACATTTATCTTTCCCTTCCTGTGTTTCAGATCAATTTTTAATTGCCATTGATTGCTCAAATGAATGTAGGTTCAAGACTCAACTGATGAGTCACAGCTATAGTTTGGTTGTTTTCTTTCTTTTCTTTCTTTTTTTTTTTTTCACGAAGAAGATAAAGAAATGGAGGGAAGAGGAACTAAATTAATGCACCAAATTTCAACAGTTAATGTAATTCGCATACATATCTATACATATCTACAAAGAGTATTAGCAAGCAGAAAATTAAGAAAGTATTTGACAAAGTAACACAGAAAAATCGTGTTTGTTTTCCTGAATCAGGTATCACTGCTGTATTAAGTTACTGCCGCTTGCTAATGCAATGGACAGTGTGTATATGCAGCCTGTTGTTTAAATACTGTCTGTCCTTGACCATTTGGAATATATTGTAGTTTCTTTTCCTGTTGCTGTGATAAAACACTACCAAAATCAGCCCAAGGAAGAGAGGAATTATTTCAGCTCTCAGTCCAAGGTGGGAACAAGAAGCAAACAGAATCTTGAAGCAAAGGGTCACAGGCAGAAAAAGAGAGCCTTGAAATGTCTGCAGCAGCTCAGCTCCCTAGCTTTCTCTGTACCGTTCAGGATGCCAGTCAGAAGAGGGTGTCACCCACACTGGTTAGATCATCCAACAACCTGAGACAAAAGTCTACAGGCAAATAAGGAATGCTGAGAGCAAGAGACATAGTCTTCCCGAGGAATGAGCCTCCTAACTTGTTATACTATACCAAATGGTCAACTTTAATATGATATACTCACAGGTAACACAAAGGAGACTCGTGTGTGTGTGTGTGTGTGTGTGTGTGTGTGTGTGTGTGTGTACAATAGCAAAGAAAATGAGGCCATAAATTTGGGAGGACTCAAGGAGAGTACATGTGCGATTAGAGAGAGAAAATGGAAGGGGGGACATGATGTAATTATATCTCAATTAAAAAAATTAAAAAGATAAATCCCTACAGGCATGCTCTGAGGCTCCTCTTCCTGGGGATTCTAGATGCTGTCATGTTGACAGTTTTCAAACTACTCATCACTGGGTGGAGAGATGACTCAGTGGTTGAGAGCACTGGCTCCTCTTCCAGAGGACCCGGGTTCACTTCCTAGCACCCACATCGATTCTCACACTTGTCTGTAACTCTAGTTCCAGGGCTTCTGATGCCCTCACACAGATGTACATGAAAGCAAAACACCAATGAAGATAAAATAAAATCATTTTAAAAACCCTAACCATCAAAATGTATAAAGTAAAGGAAAATTTAATCAGCGCTAATACTTATTTATAATACTGATTCTAGGTGTCTTGAAATAATATACAAAAATAACCTAGTACATGTGAGAAGTTTATAAAAAGTAAACTCAGAATAAGTTTTTTGATCCACAGAGAATGTTTATGAAATTTACCGAGATAGCAAAGGTGATAAGGTAAGAGGCTTTGCATAAACAATAACGTCTTCCTTTAAACATGTCGTACTTAGAAGAGGCTTTGTGGCATGCAGAAAAAAGGAGATTAATAATATTGAATTATACAATTAAATAATTTAGGGTAAGGCCTGATTAAGTCTATAAGACTTTTTTTTAAGGGACAAGTGACTAGAAATTCATATAACCTTCCCAAGCCCCTCTTTTCTAAACAACAACAAAACCAAAGCTGGCTTTAAGTTGATATTTAGTATGCAAAAAATCTTTTTCTTTAAATTTGATGATAAAATCATGAATAATAATTGTAGTATTTTCAAATGTACTAAATTTTAATTAGTTATTTATTATAAAAAGCTATTTGAATAATGTTAAAACTTTCTGTATCTTTTATACTAAATATTTAAATTGAAAAATAAAATAATTTCAATTCCTTTTGATTTTTCCCCAAATCTCAAATGCAAACTATTGTCTGTCCTCGCAGAACAGCTCACACGAGCCTCAGGCATAGTTAAGCTCAGAGATTTGAAGGGTGACTAACTGTGGGCTAGTTTTACTTCATAGTCAGGTGCAGAGGTGGCTAGTAACATTTTTAAAGAAAGATTAAAGGTCATATAAAAGAAAAGGTATGTAACAATGGAAAATACGCAGGGAGTCTGGATCCTATATAATATTCTGCTGATTTTGAACTTGTTGAATGCCGATGAGCTAATAACAGCTGGGATGTGAACTGGGCTGTTAAATTAAACCAGTCTATATACTTTAGGAATGCCTTAACTTTAAAATGGAAGTAAAATTTGTATTATAAAATGGAACTCAAGAAATGTATTACTTTGGAGAAGATGTTTTGTTTTTATTTCCATAGG
Organism: Chionomys nivalis; assembly: GCF_950005125.1. Classification (NCBI taxonomy): domain Eukaryota; kingdom Metazoa; phylum Chordata; class Mammalia; order Rodentia; family Cricetidae; genus Chionomys; species Chionomys nivalis. The sequence continues at coordinate 16,594,558 of NC_080104.1, read as the reverse complement.
AAATGAGAGACTGCGGATTCCTTCAGGCTTAATATGGATCAAGTTTGATCTGGGAAGATATCAACAAAGGTTACAACTGCTCTTCCCAGGACTTAGCCATTATATTATTTCAGCTTTCTGAGGGACTGCTAAAGATGCCTTTGTTCACAGACAATAGGTAGCAGTCTAGAGAAAATGACTCCCACATTCTCAAGAGTTGGTGTGTGGATGCTTCTTGATTATTTGGTGGGCTATGGGTGTTTGTTATCATTTAGGGAATATAAGAATTTAGACAAAAAAGTGAATATTAATCTCAGATATTTTGATTGGCATCCATTTTGCTATACTGATACAAATTTGCAGTTATTTTTGTTTGGGGTATTGTGCTTATAAAGCTCATTTCAAAATGCAATGTACAATTAAGAAATGAGGTTAATAGTTAATCTGCATTAATAAGTAAACTGTATTCACATTAGGTACGTTTTCAAAACAGGTATTTTTAAAATAGATAGATGATTTTCAAACACCTTAAAGACCTACAGAATATGGTATTTAAAATGTTTAATAATCTAAATATTTTCATGACAATGAGACACATTTGCTTGTGGCAGTGCCAATGGCCTGTAGGCTGAAAATTATCCCCCAACATCGCAGAGGAACTTTGGGTGACTGTTTAGGTAACCAGATATCTCCATTGTTAGGTAATATTACTTCCTTTTTGAGTTGTTATGGAGTTAAAAACTAAATAGTTAGAGTTAAGTTTTCCTTATTTATAGAGAGTAAATTAGGTAAAAAATTTTGAAATCACTGAATATAATGGGGTATTTTCTCTGATTTTCTAAATACAAATGGATTGAATATTGTAAATGTGATTCTTAATTGATAATTGTTTTTGTTTACATAGTTATACTATGTTAATGTTAAAACCTTTTGTTTTATTTAGACAAAAATGGGGAAATGTGAAATATTAGTTGAAGATGTATTACATTCATTTATACATGTGGAATACTTATTCGATAATACAACGATGTGTTGCATTCTTTTATGTTGCATTAGTTTAACTCTGTGAAGCTATGTAATTTTGCCTTCCTAAAACACCTAACATCTAATAAAGAGCTTAATGGCCAATAGCTAGGCATTAGGAGTATAGGTAGGACTTCAAGTCAGAGATAATAGAAGTATGAGGATGATGATGAGGAGGAGGGTGGAGAAAGAGAAGAACGAGAAGGAGAAGGAAAAGGAGAAGAAGAAGAAGGAAGAGGAGGAGAAGGAGGAGGAGGAGGAGGACAACAAGAACAACACGAGAAGGGGAGAAGTGAGAAAATGAGAAGAGATCTCACCAGGGACCAGCTCCTAGCCACACAGTCAGCCATGGAGTAAGAAGTAAAGAAAGGTAAAATCCCAGAGGCATAAGGTAGATGGGATATTTTAAGTTAAGAAAAGCTGTCTAGAAGCAAGCAAGTAATGCTGGGCATTCATAAATAAGAATAATTCTCCTTGTATTTTTGTGGGGAATTGGGTGGCAGGCCCTCAAAGTGCAAAGAGTAAACAAACCAAATGTATTGCATTAATTTCTGTGACCTACATTGGACATAGGATTGTTTTTAATCATGAAATAGATTTAGTAAGAAATTCTCATATAATCATATTATCAACTATTGGTTTAAATTTGTGAACTCTTATTGATTCAGATGACAATTAACTATAATTTATTTTTATTTTACTCTTTCATAGCTACAGCTTCTCTAAGGCACCTGTAAGAACTTGCTCTTGTATGGAGCCATACACATTTAAACATTTAGTAAATATACTAAAATGCGTGAATTTCAGTATTCTGTTCAGTTTAAACTGATATTCTGTATGAAGACAACATTAAAGCTCAAAATGTCAAGTGATGCCTGGTGACGATGATGATGGTGGTGGAGGTGGTATAATGGTGGTGGTGATAAAGATAAGACATTTATAGATATATGATAGATATATGATAGGTAGATAGATAGATAGATAGATAGATAGATGATAGATAGATAGATAGATAGATAGATAGATAGATAGATAGATGGATAGATAGATGATAGAAAAATAGACAGGTTAACAAATAGATAACAGAGATTATTTCTTATCAATTCAACAAAAACTAGAATTACCTAGGAAGAGAAAATCCCTGCTGAGAAGTTGATTCCATGATATTAACTTGTAGAGAATTTTCTTGGTTAATAATTGATGTGTGAAGGCCCATCCCATCATGAGTTGTGCTGTCCCCAGTTACATGGAGTTCCGTATATGAAAGGAAGAAGAGAAGTTCATTAAGCAGCATTTCTCCTTGATCTCTGTTTCAAGTTCCTGCATTAAGTTATTGCTTTGTTTTCCCTCTGTATGAATATGGAAGCATAAAGCAAATAACTAGATTTTGGGTAGTATTTTATCAGAGCAACAGAAGCCAAACTAAGACGGTGTATATGTTATGAGTGTAGTGATGAAAGTGCTGTAAGTTGAGCCTGATGTTCAGATTCCCTGTTTATGATAAGAAGTAGAGTCAAGGACACAGAATAGAGGGATCTGATTTTATAACATATATAATTGATTTAGTATCAATTTTCACATAAAATATATGCATCAAGAACCTGAGGCACTTGTTTATAAGAAAATTAAACTAGTCTTTTGTAATCCACACAATATAATTTCTGTATATTTTAAGAGCTAAAAATGCATTTAGTTATAAACATTAGTGAAAGTTCTGCACAGAGATTGCACAGTCTTTTTTGTTGTTTCAGGCTTAAAGTATTGCATAAAAATAGAGAAATTAAAAAAGAAAAAGAGCTTTGCCCTTCCTTCAGTTTACACTTCTGGCAGGAACACAGTAGCATAGCAGATGTCAAGAACCATACTCAGCATTTTGGGAGGAAAACATTCTAGTCAGCTGCTCACTGTGGGAAGCAGTGGCAGGGCTTGAAATCTGACAGTATCAGTCCATGGAAGTGTGCAGTTAATTCCCCGAGACAGACTTGAAGAAGATCAGACTGTAGCAAGATAAAGAGATGGTGAATCCATCCCAAATGGAGGTGGTTGTTTTGTATTTGGCTTCCAAGGTTAAAGGATTGAAGATTATTGTGATATGGAATAGGAAATAATACAAAAGTCTCTTGATTCCAAGGTCTGCAGGAATAACAGATTATAAAAGTGATGTGGGCTATTTGAGTTCATGTTAATTAATTAGCTGTGTGCATCATTCAGGGATATATACATATATATATATTTATATATATATATATGATAAGAAGTAGAGTCAAGGACACAGAATGGAGGGATCTGATTTTATAATATATGTAATATATATATATTTCCAAAGAAATTACATATTACTGGAAAATAGAGTAAAGACAAAGACATTTACTCTGATGAAGAAGTATAATAAATATCATTTATATTTCCTTCTTTTGGACAATCAGTTGTTTCTACATTCTTTACAATCAACTTGTATCACTTAAATGATTTATAAGATTATGCTAGTATTATTCTGATCTAGTATTTATATCTTTAGAATTCCAGAAGATAAAAAAAAAAAAACAAGTGGGGTCAAAATATATTCCAAGAAACAGTGGTTAGAAGACACATCAAATTTGAAAAAAAAGCTGCATAAAGTATAGATAGAAGAAATTTAATGAATTAAACATAGGATTAATCAAGAGAAATCCACAAACTTCTGGATAAAAGTGAAGATCTTGAATGAAATCAGAAAGAAACTAGGACCTTGCCTACAGAGGGGAAATATTAGAGTCATCACAGACCACAGTGTTCAGAGGAAGTACTATATTTCACAGTACTGAGAAAGAACAATCTACTGGCAATTCTACTTTCCATAAAGATGGTCTTCCAGAATGAAAGATCAAGAAAGCCAGCCCAAAGCCGGGCGGTGGTGGCGCACGCCTTTAATCACAGCACTCGGGAGGCAGAGGCAGGCGGATGTCTGGGAGTTCGAGGCCAACCTGGTCTACAAGAGCTAGTTTCAGGCCAGGCTCCAAAGCTATAGAGAAACCCTGTCTCAAACCCCCCCCCCCCCAAAAAAAAAAGAATAAAGAAAGCCAGCCCAAGGAAAAGAAAAGCTAAGAATATTTGTTGCCAAAGGCTTTAAGTACAATGACTAAGGATTTTTTTCAACAGGGACAAATATTTTAAACACATGAATCTTGCAACATTAGGAATTGTTTCATAGCAATATGGCTAGAAAGATATATGATGGGGTTCCAGGTTTAAAATTTGTTTTCTTTGGTGTTATGGTCTGTCCTGGAGATTGCTCTACCTATCCCCGAGAAAGGCTTTTCTATTACTGATAGATAGCATATTCTTGGTGTGTGGGGTCCTTCTGTCTAAGTGTTGCTTTTATTGGTTAATGAATAAGAAACTGGCTGGCCTATAGCATGGGGGGAGAAGGGTAGAGTCAGAGAGATGCCATGGAGCTGCTGCCTGAGATAAATGTGCTGAAACTTTGCTGGTAAGCCACGACTTCATGGTGATATACAGATTAATAGAAATGGTTAAATTAATATGTAAGAGTTATCTAATAAAAAGCTAGAGCTAATGGGCCAAGCAGTGTTTTAATTAATATAGTTTCTGTGTGGTTATTCTGGTTCTGGGCAGCCAGGATGAACAAGTGGCCTCCTCCTACATATTCTGGATTTGTTTGTCTGTATCTAGCATTCCTGGTGATCTATCTATTGATGAAACTTGGCTATCAAAGTTTCCTGTTACTTACCACTCTCTGGGTTCTGGGAACTGAATATGGGTCTTCTGAAAGGACAGTAAACATTCTTAGTGAGTAAATCATTTCTTCAGCCCACATTTTCTTTACTTTTGATATTGTATGCTGTTGATATAACAGTTTCAGCTATTTGTGTTATATATTTGTTGAAAATTATGATATATAGTAGTAATATTTAACCTTGATATTACATATAAAATTGATTTGCACATCACCAGTTACTATATATGTATCTTTACCAGTTAGTTTTATAATTTTATATGTTTTCATGTTACTTATTGTATTTTTGTTTAAAATTAAGAAATTTCCTGACTCTTGTCAGAGGATATTTGCAATGATTTTTAAATATTGCACTTTTCTTTCCTTTCTGATGAATAGCTTGGTTAAGCACAGTATTGAATATTGATTGATGATTGATTGATTTTCTTCCTTGGCATTTTGAGATACCATTCTACTCTTTTGATTTCTTTTCTGTTTATTAGAATATGCTTTTGCTTGTGCCTGGATCTTAACATTTTGGCTAAAATATGCCTTACATTTTCTTCTTTTGGCTAAAGTAATCATGACTTCAAGTAGATTTAATTTATTAACGTAGATATCTTTCCTAAGATTTGACAAATGTTTTCAATCATGGTTTCTCTAAGGTTTCTACTCTTTTCTTATTTTCTTTTCAATCTCATAATTTATGCATTTATTCCTATCATAGCATCTTGTAGGTCTCTTATTACCTTGCTTCTTCTTCTTACCTTGGTTTATATCTTTTCTTCCTCCAATTAGTTAATTTCAAGTAAAATGGTTTAATGTTTGCTGGTTCCTTTTCCATATTGTCTAATCTGCTGCTAAAGTACTGAGTTGCCTTTTGTACTTACATTATCATATTGTTCAACTCTAGAATTTCTTTTTAGTCATTTTTAAAATTTCTTAAATTTCTCATTATCCATTTCATTATACTTCACTTATTTATCTTTTTTCCTCTTGCGTCTTAAACAGAATCTTACAGACAAATGTCTTGAATTCTTTGTCAGGTAATTTTTAGATATTCCTTCCTTTGAGGTCACTGCCTGAGACTCCATGGTTTCTATTGGTGATGCCATATTTTTTGTTTTTTTATGTATATGTAGATACGTGTTCACGTCTTTGCATCTCAAAGTCAAGATACCTTTAATCATGCATTCAAAGGCTAATGGATTAGCTCTGTAATCTCAATTCTATAGGACTTAAACTGGGTCATATTCTGCTGCTGAGCCCATAATAGAATCTGTTTGGCCTGTCTGTTTCTAAGAACTTAATAAAACATGGGGTTTGTCTAGGAACTGGGCATACTGGACTGTCTACAGAACCTAGGTCAATGGGATTAGTTGAGGAAAGGCTTAAGATACAGGCATGATACCAAGTGCATGAACAGATAAGGCTTTCTCTGAGTGCTTGTCAGGGTTTTTACTGTGTCATTCAATGAGTCTCTGAGCAGGTCACAGTTTCCTTGGGTCACAAATAAGATGAAATAAGATTTTAGATGGATGTAGGAATTACAGCCGATGCTGAGGTCTGTGCATATTGTCCTGGATTCCTGTGTGTCGGGGGGAAGTGAGGTAGGGGTGTTAGCAGTGCTGACTGTGGGTCAAAGTCCAGCAATAAATTAAAGTTTCACAGCTATTTGGGAATCTGTTTTAGATCCAGCATCAGCAAGTCTATGCCATAGGGATGAATAGAGAAGCTATCCTGTAAGTCATTTATGAGGCAAAACTGTTTTTAGATAAACAGCTAACATGTACTAGAGCGTAGTTATAGGACTGAAGTCTGCAGTGGAGCAGAAGGCAGCAGGCCAGCCTCAAAGGGTAAGGATAGGCTTAGCATCTGATGGGCCCAATTACAGGTGTGACTGTTCTCATTCTACCGCTCTGAGGGGCTACTGCTGCATTTGAGGGCCTTTTTCGTGTCTGCTGGGAACAAAGTGATTGAGCCCATCATTCAAAATGCTGGTAGGTATGCCTCATCTCATATCACTTGGTGGAGGATTCTGATTGAAACGAAGAGTGAAAATGGGATTGTGATTGAGTCTACAAATGGATAAGGCCATGTCCTGGTCACAAACCCACTATGGTCAGTAGGCCTGCCGCTGAATAGCTTCTGAGGCATATCTAGGCTATAGCATTTACACAGGCTTTCCAGGAGAAAGAAAACCTGACAATCGAATGCAGATATTGTATAAGCGAACATCTTTTTGTAGCAGGATCTCGCTGTGTTGTCTAGGCTGTTTTGAACGTAAGAGTCTTTAGCCTTCTCAAATCTGCAGGCATTATAGGTGAGTTACTGTGTCTAAATCAATCACATTTTTAGCATAAGCATGTCCAAAATGTTGTTTACTATGAAATTTCATTGTACTTATAGAGGTTCAAATTGAAACAAGTGTTTTTGTAAATTTATTTGCTAGTTCAAAAATGTTACAGTTGGGTTTTTTGTTACAGATAACAATGCACTTTCAAAACTTGGATGCCATACTCTACTGGGTAACCACAGCACTTTGCAATTGTACTGATTTTCTATGCAATCAACTTCCTTCCTCTTTTACATATGCCCTTTAAAGAGATGTTCAGACCACCTACAAGAAATCATCTGCAGATTATGGAGCGTAAAAAACATTCCCTACACTTTTGGTATTCTGCTATTGACTCCCAGAAGACTAAACCCAGAGATCACTACTGAGGATGACTTTTATGCATAAGTAAAATTGCAAATTATTATACTTAAGACATGTAGCATGGTACTTTAGATGCAATGACATTTTAAGTAGAATGTTGATAAATTCAACTTGAAGCCTACACAATGATAACTCTAAATTTGCTGATGTAAGGTAAAAAGAGACAAACAGACACATCATGGTGAGTACCTGAGCTCTCTGCAGTTCTGCCTGCCCTGACAGACTTACCTCTTCAAAGCTGGTGTCTGAGCATCCATCCAGCTATGACTGCACAGTGAGCTTTTTCACTGGCTATGGAAAACTGTTATGACTCTAATAAGTTATTTAAATCATAAAACAATTTCAACCTCTGAATGATAAGCCAGTTTTCTAGGCATTCATGTATCCAACTTCTTACAATCTTTTCAGGATACACTATTTTATGATGAGAGTTAAAATGCTGGCCACCTGAACAGACTTGAAAAAGCAGCATTTTGGCACTCTGTATGGCTCACCTGGCAAAATTTTTTCAATGCAAAAATATTTTCTGAAAACACTCATGGAAAACTGATTTAGGCGACTCAAATTATGATAATAGAATTGAGATTGTCTAATGATTCACTTCCAAGATTAATGAACCTATAAATTTGAGTGTTCCTTGAACATTCTAAGTTAGTGTTTCTATATTTAAATTCACTGTGGCCAGAATTTTCATCCACTTGTTAGTGTTGAACCTATATGAAAAATAATATAAGGACAGGAAAATTAGACTAGAGAAACTTTGGGTAGTAACTAAACTACAGTCATAGAAGCAGAGAATGGGCAGCTGCAAATGAACACTGTCAAGCTCTGCTCTAGAGTTTCATATCAGCATTTCTGTTCTTGCTTAAAGCTTGCCTGCTTCCTATTTTAACCTTGTTATCTCCATGCCTCAAGACTGTGGAACTCAGCTAAGCATATTGTTAGATAACCTGGATAATGTTTATTCAGTGCCCTAAGATTTTCATTCTTTACCTTATAAAATGAATGATAATATTGACTGTTCTACCTGCTAACACATACACAACATGAAGGGTAATGTGATTCTAAATCCAGTTGTGGAAATGCTAAGCATCTTTTCTGTGCTAGGAAAATTAAGTAGTAGCAAGATTGTTAGCATTTTGTCAGCATACAGCAAAATACCGCTTAAAGGACAAGGAAATTCATTTTAGTCTTAGGGTGATTTGAAAACTTGGTAGGTTTTTCTCTTGTTTCTTCTCTGACAATTATATGCATACAAATAATGATTTTTGATTGCTACACCTCAAACCTTTTTTCATCTCCATCCCAAGCTTACCAACCCCACCCCCATTTCTACCAGTTCATTTTACAAACTGAAGACTTCAGGTTTTGTGTCCCAGCTAGTTTAACCAGGGCAATGCGTGTGAATAATGAATTAGAATTCGCCACTTGAGCTTGGTGGGGTCATCAGTAGGTATACAGCTGAAAGAAATGAAGCTCCTCAGTTCATTAGTAGCAAACAATGCATCAGTGCCCTTAGCCTCTTCTCTGTCCCTGACTCACTGCTGATGGACACAGGCTCATACAGATGCAGTGTATCATCCACAGGGCAGGAGCTCATGAGTGTAAATGTCAGTGTCTTACGCAGCAGATGGCATGTCTCAGCCCTTCTCCCTTGATTAAAGGGATCCTATATCTTTCTGCCTCCTCTTCCACATTGTTACCTAAGCCTTAGGGAGCATGACATAAATGTGCAAAATAGTTTTTAGAGCTAACATAATGACTAAGTCAAATTATCAAGTATTATTTTGTAATTGTGAAAATATTTTTAACATAGTCACTTAGTAATTTCCTGGTGCAAAACACAATTAATAACTATATCCAGCACTCATTCACAACAGGATACTATTCGTCTCTTAAAATAGTAGCATCCTGTTATTAGATGAAACTGGAGGATATGGTATAAAGTGAAGAAAGCCAAAGAAAGACATAAATATCACGATTTAACTCTATGAAGAATCTGCTTGTAAAAATAGAGTAGAATATAGTTACCAGGGACAGAAGATGGAGGGAATAGGTATTTATTGAGAAATTAAAGGCTTAATTAAATAAATGAAATTATAATAAATTAAAGCACCATGTAACATAGGAATTTCAATTTGACATGGGGATAAAGATAAGAGACACATTTTTGAAGCCTCAAAATATGTACTCGATACTTACATTAACATGTAGTGTTATCACAGGCTATTAGGATGATAGTACAATGACCTTCCTCTTGAATGTGCCATTCTTCAGTCTTCACTTTGCAAAAGAAGTGCTGCGGTCACCGTTCCCTTTATCCACTCGTGAATATTTTCACAGTCATTAGGGACATACACTGCCCTGGACATTGATGCAAGCTCCTTTCATTAAACCCCAGTGAATAAAATGCATCAAAGAAACAGTTTCAGAAAGTGAGGCCACACAAACAGCTTGGCATCTGAAGCTGGGCCTTGTCAAAACCAAAGCTTCGTTCCCTGTTGACCTTAGAACATTCTGTGAATTTGCATCCAGCCCTCTGAGTCCTTCCATGTTGTTGCCTGGTACCGCATCCAGAGTTACTCTGGGATTGGAAAGTGGAGTTTTCCAAGAGCATAAAATCCATATGTAAATGGTGGCTGATGAGTCATTGACTTAAAAAAGCAGAGGTTCTTTTCTACTGAATTTTTCTTTTCCTTTTTCTTTAGTCCTTGGTATCAGGCAGGAAGCAGGTGTTTTGAAATTTGGAGGCTGCACATCAGTCATTTTACTGTTCTGAAAAATATTTAAATTAGGTTTTTACTTTTTGAGATTAAAATATAATTACATAATTTTCCTCTTCTCTTTCCTTTTCCTTCCATGCCCTCCTCTTTGTTCTTTTCAAATCCATGGACCCTTTTTTTACTAATTGCTGAATATATATATATATATATATATATATATATATATGTATATATCTTTACCATAGGCTTAGATATTTGCATATGTTTTTGTGTATGTACGTATATATGTATTTGTGTACATGCACACAAATACATCCTGCTCTGTGTATAAAATGTCACTTGCATGTTGTTTCCAGGTATGGCCATTTGTTGTGAATAATTATTGGTGTGCTTTTCCCTGGGGAAAACTAGTTCTGCTTTCAACATTTTTTAACTTGTGGGTAATTCTTTAAGGTTGAGGCCTCATAGGTCTTCCTCAGTCCACTATAGCATGTCTATTGTTGTCTTGTTCAGCTCTCTCACCAATATATTTGTTTTTGTTTCATTCATTTCTGTAAACCTACATTTCTAATTTTGCTTGGTTTTTGGTCAGACAGGATGGGAGCATCCTGAAGGGTACTATTGGTGACAATTGCTCATGCCCCTTTCCTTGGCGGTGAAACAAGAACAAGGTCAGATCCAATGGGAATATATCCATCTTCAGGACTATGATTTTTTAAGGACATCCTGGTAATTTAAACAATTACATTTCATTCCTGCTGTGGTTTAATTGTGTTATATTCACCATAGGCTCCTGCTCGTGTGTTTGAACACCTGGTCCCTGTCTAGCAGCACTGCAGGTGAAGCTTATCTGGAGGAACTAGACCATTAGTGATGTGGGGCTTGGAGGGCAACAGAGCAGCCTTGCTACAAAGCCAGAATCTCTTTGGTTGCTGATCCCACAAAAATGTGAGAAGTGACCTCACTCTCCGGCTGCCATAGCAACAAGCTGCTCTTGCTATTACGCCCCCGCCTACATCATGAACTGTACTCCCAAATCATCCTGAAATAAATCCCTCCTGAATCAAGTTGTTACTTGCCAGATATTTGATCACAGAATTGAGAAAAGTAATTTTATTATGCTATTATTTGTATTATCATGGTTAAGAATAAATACACTTGGAGTACCCATCTCTGGGTTTAAAATTGATGAGTATAGTATTGGATGTTATTACTTTGAGAAACAAATTCATGTAAATGAAAATTTCTCATAGGTGACTTCACAACTAAATATTAAATATCATTATATTCACTTTGTTCTGATAATAAATTAACGTGTAATTTGTGTGTCATAATAGCTACAAATTTTGAGGTATGTGTGGAAATTTCAAGAAATTCAGTTTTCCTGTTCATTGCTCTCTAATCCCAGTCTGCCCACCATTTACTCTGGCAAGAGACTCCTAGTTACAGCTTTATCTGTTCAACAGAACCGGGTTTTGCCTCTCACTACACAAAAAAACACAAAATGAAGCCCAGGGGCAATGCCATCTGTCAGACAGCATTGTCAGAACTTCTGTAGCTTATCAGTAGCTGTGTCTGCATTTGTGGGAGACTTGGCCTGTTTATGCAGACTCATTTTCCTGTCTATTTTGTATTTGTTTCTGGAAAATTCTTGCATTTCCTGTTTTTTTTTTTATTCCTTTCACTCTATTAGTCTTGTCTCTTTCCATAAACTCTGGTTGTGATGAGCCATTTTGCTTTGAGCTTGGTATCTTTGCTGCCTTCTCCTAATGTCCACTTGTACTACTGGTCACACACACACATATATATATATGTATATATATGAAATATATATATATTTTAAATGAAATATGTGCCTTAGCAATGTTGAAGCATGCATGGGCAGTCCGTATATAGTAGCTCTGTTGAACTTGTCTATATTGGGCTTCATTCTTCATTGTCTAAGCTGTGGAGGATGACTGATCAGGTCTCTCTCTCTCTCTCCTTCCCTCCCTCTCTCTCTCCTTCCCTCCCTCCCTGCCTATTTATATCTATATCTGTCTATCTATCTATCTATCTATCTATCTATCTATCTATCTATCTATCTATCTATCTATCTATCATCTCCAGCAATTAGGGGAAGTAGGCACAGAGTCCCACCCCTATACCTTTAGCCAAGGTGCTGTTCACCAAGCACAGCTAATGTGAAAGGGAGATTAAATCATTTCCAGTGGATTGTCACTGGGTATATTATCCACACTCCACAACAGGCCCCAGGCTCAGGAGTAGTTGGCCAACACAAAATAGACTCCATGTTTTTCTGTGTCTTCTTTATCCTTTAGTGTTTAAGAATGAGAAAAATATGAAGTTGGATGGGTGGGTAAGGGAAGATCCAACTAGAAGTAGTTGGGAGATGGAATAAAATAACAATATACTGTATAAAATACTCAGAGAATATTTTTTTTAAAAAAAATTGAGTTGCTGACTTGACTTTCATAATAAGTTATCAAAATATTACAATTTTGTTTTAGAACTAGAAGAGAATGTTTAACAGTTTCCAAAATGACTATTAACATATTGCTGCAATCATGTTTTGCATTTTTCTGCAAAGAGACACTGTCAGTGTTGAAAGATAATAATAAAATTTTTAACTCTGAAAAGTATTGATGATGATATGCATTCTGAAGAAGAAAATATTCAACTAAACTTTAGTTCTTCAACTTGCTGTGGCAGCAATTGCAGAGATCCACAGACAAACATTATGGAGAGAGAAAGAGTTTCAATGGGATATATCCCCTAAATCCCTCCCCTCGTTGCTCAGGAAACCTTGCAGAAGAGGAGGCAAAAAGATGTAAGAACCAGAGGAAATGAAGGATGCCAGGAAATTAAGGCCTCTGAATCAACTAAACAATGTGTATATGAGCTTGCAGAGACCTAAGCAGCAAGCACAGGGCCTACACAAGCCTGCACCAGGTCCTGTGAACAGGTAGCTTTTAGCTTAGTATTTTCGTGGAACACATTAGTGTGAGATAGTTGTGTTTCTGATTCTTGTGCCTGCTCTTGGGACTCTTTCCCTTCTGTTCGGTTGCCCTGTCAAACTTCAGCATGTTGGTTTTTTATTTTATCTTATATTTTATTTTGTTATATGTGGTTGTTATCTCTTAGAAACCTGTTCTTTTTTAATTAGAGAAGGAAAGATAGTAGATCCAGAGGAAAGGAAGGTGTGGAGGAACCTGGAGGAATAGAGGGAGGTGAAACTATAGTCAGGATATATTGTATAAGAAAAGAATCTACTTTTAATAAAGGGGAAACTTAAAAAAATAAAAAGATTCAATTCTTCATTTAGAAATAAGTAAGTGGGACCATCTAGTTACTATTCTTTCCTTTTTAGCAAATGTAAACATTTTAAATTGGGGAAATGTTTTAAAATAAATTTGTGGCTTATTATCAAAAAACAGAACAAAATTTTAATTTACAAAACAAAACTTTATTTATAAAAACAGGCAGTACTGTGATATATCTACAGTGTAGACTTTATTTTGCCAAGTGAGCAGTTCTGTAGCTGTTGCAAGAAGAGAAAAATAAAGCAAACTGTCTACACTCATAATGACTTAGAGACCAGCAGCAGAAAGAGGAGTGGAGAGTTTCTAGAGTCAACTAGGGATGGCATGTGGCAAAGAACACAGTTCAGCAACGGCAGGCTGAAGTATATGCTGCAAGAACTAGAAGCCACTGTGTAAACAGAATCAAGCCAGAAGCATCTTGAATATGCTTTCTCATTTCTTGAAACCAACGGGTCAAATCCATGTCGTAGGTGAGCTGAAGGGACTGGGGCTGCCAATGCTGGTAGGTGATGGATATCGATTCTATCAGTTGCATCAAATAGACAGGGTTTATTGCTGGTTATTTTTCAGTATGCTTAGATATTTATCAATCAGTAAATGCTTCAAAGTAACTAAAAATTCTCCAAATATTAAAAATGCTTAGTACATTGAGAGCTGCTACTACATGCATGTATCAGATTGCAGAATTCTACAATTCAGCAGTTAGGTCTCTCAAAAAGAATTTTCAAGCCAGACTTGGTGGCACATGGCTATCGTCACAGTAAACTTTAATATGTTTAGTATTTGCCGATTAATATAAATAATATGACTGGTCAGGTGTGAGGTTCAAGGTTCCAGTAAAGACACACATCTTGCTTGAATTAATATCACAAATACTTTTAAAGGAGTGCTTTTATTAATTTTGGGAGAACTACACAGTTTGTTTTGATCCCGTTTTTCTTTCCCTCAACTTCACTCAAATCTTTTCCAACCTTATTATCCAATCAACTTCCTATTCTCCTTTGCTCTCTTTATAAACCAACATTTTAATACTGTGAAGATAGCAGTCTAATGACACACTATATAAAATTATGCATTGAACGTATCCAAGTTTTTAAAAATGTCATTTATTATCAAAATTTCCTCACTTTCACCCATTCTATTGAATATTAAAAATGCACCACTTTAAAGTACTTTCATATCTTTTTCTTATCTAATTGACAAACTACATGATGTTCGTGTGTAATCAATTACTTTTGCACCAATAATCTAATGGTGTAATAGGTACAGATAATAATTCTTACAGTTTGATTTTTGCCATCTTGAATGCATTTCTTGTAGGGCAGAGGCTGCTTCTCAATGGCCTGCATGATCAGCAAGGGGCAGTGAACATGACAGATTTGGTACGGTGTTCTTTGGTGACTTTAGTAATACCATACATATATCTTCAGACTACATATATTCTGATGGAATGCTTGAGGAATACTTAAAGAACACTTGTTCATTCTACATGAGGGCATATTGCCTCTGACACCCCCTAATTAAGTAAAAGAGAACACACTGACTCTGTTAGTGGCCTCACTCCACATATCTACGTCCTTAATGTGACCTAACATAACAGTGTCTTTTTCAACACTGTAGCTGTGGTTGGAATATTACTCAGTTGAATTTATGGTATTCTACAGACAATCTTAATGACTGATCCAATTACTCAAGGATCTGAATGGTGAGTGTAAAAACCCTTCAATATTTAAATGTAGCACCAATTACAACAGTTTTATGGTATACAACAATGTTCTTGAATTACTACTTGCTTTGAAGTATTCTGTTATTAAATTTTGTTGTATTTGTTTCTTTGATTTTGGTTACATAGTACAATATTGGAGAAAATTTTTCTAGCTCCAAAGAATATAGATTTCAACTGTATTAGGTTCAAGTCTAGTGAGATGGCCAAAGGATATGTTTGTTACCCAGTGAATATTAGGGGTCACATTTTGGCTGTATACCTGATGCCCCCATGTTTTCTCCTAACAAGGGAGCCTGATAATACAGGGTCTGAATGTCAATGTTATCTCAGGTCCCATGGCCACCACTCAGTGTTGATACTCTCCTTTTTTTCTTTAAGTTCGTTCATAGGAGGATTAGTGGAACTATGCTGCTTACTGAAAGCCAGTTTCATCCTCTTAAGGACAGTCTTTTCCTTAATTACCACATTTAGAGTCAAGGACAAGAGAGATCATTAATATCTTTGGAGCGATATCCGGAGTCTCTCATTCCATTCTCACCATTTTAAAATTGTAAATAAAAGGCTAAAGCTTTGTTGGCTCTTTGTCTCTCTTTCCCCAACTAATAATGCCATATGTTATTAACCATCTCTGTAACATCCTGTGGGCCAAGACTTCTTGGCTGCCCTTCTGGCTTTGCTGATCATTGTGATGATTGTGTCTTCCTACTTTCTGGCAGCTAAATGCCATCACATGCCCTCTATTATTTCAATAATGCATTACCCAATGACTATTAATGGGCCCTGACTGAGACCATCTTTCTTACAATAAGTTCTGGCCTGAAGAGGTGAGCCACCAATCACTTAGTCTTAATGTCCCTCTTCCCAGGACTGTTCATACAAACATGTGTATTACCTACTTGGGGTGTTTACAGAGTTATAGAATATATCAACTTCAGCATTCTACTTCCCTCATCTTTGAAATTTCTCACTTATAATCTTCCTGGAAACACAGAATTCAGAAAGACTCACAGGATTCTTGACAGTAAGTCTGTCTCACTCTGGGAGGTCTTGGTTTCTATGGGTGTTAAAATCCTGGCATAACAAGTCAATAGCATTTTTATTTTAATGTATTTTGATCCAGTTCACATGCTCACACAGCTTTAAAATGCAATCTCAGGAACACCCTGGCATTTGCTGAGGCATGCTAGTACATACTTGGCAGCTGTCTTAATGAACAAGCTTTACTTTCCTTCTCTCAAACATCCAACCATGTTACCTTTGGGCTTTAACTTAGACATCTGCCTTACAGCTAAGAGTAAGGCAGCTTCTTACAGATGATCACTATTTACTTGAAGGAACTCGGCATTCTTTGGTGTCTTCCAGATGGTAAGGATGGGGTGCAGTTCTCATGAATATTTGATAGTTTTTAGGTCAACAGCCAATTGTTACCACAAAACCTTGCATCCTTATTGCCATATACCAACAGTGGCTCTTATAATCTTTCTGTCCCCTCTTCCACAATTATGCCTTAACCTCTGAAAGAGAGTGTCTAATATGGATGATCCATTTAGGGTTGTCATAATCCTATAATTTATTGTAGGATTACTGTTATAATACTTGAATACAAAATATACATACATGAATGTTAACATGAGGCAAAACACCTACCTGATTGTATATTTACATTTATATTCATCTAGTGTAAGGTAAATAGAAAGTGGACATGATACTACACAAGTCTAGTGAATTATCATAGTCTCAATAGGTTAATGTATCAGCTAACTTTCATCAGAGACCCTTATTTATTTATTTATTGCAATAGAATGCTCTTAATACAGAGTCTCATAGCTGGTCATGTTGTAGAGACTAAGAAACTGCGGAGTTCTCAACCCTAACTGGGTCATCTATATCAGGCCGTCTCTTTCAGAGGCTAAGGGATCATCATGGGTGAGGGGACAGAAAAATTTTAAGAGTCAGAGGTGGTATATGACTACAAGGATACAATGTTTTGTGGGCACAATAGGGCAGTTGCACAATAAAACACACACACACTCACTCTTTTTCACACACACATTAAAAGCAGAAAGCCTAACTTAACTATTTGCTGTTATCAGGAAGTGACCTTTTATGACTTTGCTTTTATAAGCAAATGCAGCAGATACATTTTTATGATGCCCAGAACTAGGAGATGACTAGTTAATGACTAGGAAAATGGGAACTGACTTCATAATGAGATAACACTTCATACCTATCAGACTGGATTAAAATAATCAATATACATAATATCAAATATTGGCAAGGGTGTGGAGAACTGGAATCCCTTATGTATTGCCTGTGGAAATGCAAAGTGATAAACCCATTTTTGGAATTAATTGATGACTGCTCATAAAATTAAATGCAGATCTGTCACACGAACCCACAGTTACATTATCTGGCATTTCTCCCAAAGAAATAAAAACACATGCTCACATAACCTCTACCCAAATGATGATAACATTCATCTACAGAGGATAGTCTGTTTTTAATTGTTTTTATTGAGCTATACAGTTTTCTCCACTTCCCTCCATCCCTCTTCTCTCTCACATTATCCCCACACTCGCAATTTAAATTTCAGGTGGTTTTCAATGACTGAATGCTCGAACTGTGGAATATATGCATATGAAACTGTATGGAATGTTATGGATGAATCTTTGGATTTTTTTGTCAGTGAATTAAGCTAATCCCTAAAGGATACAGGCTGTAAAATTTTTATTTTAATTGCAATTTTGAAATGAGAAGATATTAGAGATTTTCACTGTATTTAAAAAGTCAATGTGAGAAATTGTTCTAATTACACATATTCTTTTTAATTATTAAAATTAATTAGCATTGTAAAAATTAATGTGTCTATGATGACATTTCCATATATGCAGATACCATATTTTAACTGAGTCTACTCTCTCTATTTTCTATTATCTCTCTGGACTACCTGAGCCTAGTGCCTTCTAGGCACTGCCCCATCAAGTCACAATCACAGTTCAAAGAGAATAGATCTTGAAATGAAAATAAATCTTAACTATAAAAAACTTTTGCACTATAAAAAAAAACCTTTTCACCAAAAAGTAGACAAGTCCTGAGCCAAGAAACTATAAGAGTATCAATTAAAGTTTGTTTCTAAAAACAAAAATAAAATGTTCTGGGGAGGATGTGCAAGTGGAATAACAAGCAGCTGGAAGTGGACATCCTAAATTCCATTCCTTAGGTTAGGGCAAACAAGCAAAATGTCAGTACATGGTGGCATACACTCTTTGCTACCAAACAGTAAAGATACCCAAGGACCCTAACTCTGAACATCTCAGTATTTCCAGGCTCCAGAAAGATCTCAGGACCTAGAAACACTGACACAATTTTCAGATCCTATCCATTATCCATACTAGAAGAAAGAAAAACTATGAAGAAAAATAAAAAAAATGTTTGTAAACCCTTCTGAAGAGCAAATGCAGAGCAGGCTTCAGATGGGCAGAAACAAATGAACAGAGGTGGGCTAACTGGATAGAGTAGAGAGGACTCTTTCAACTGTGAAATTAGGGTTGCTTTATCCAAAGTGCACCGATATGAGTATCTTCTGACTGCCACCCACTTCCTGAGAGTGAATGGTCTTGACAAAACCCAGTTTATATGATCAGTAGAGTCCAGTCTTCTTGTTACTATTTACTGAATGCCTAGAGATCTGGAGAGGAGAAACACCATAGCTTAAGATTTTCCAAATTACAAGTTACCCAAGAGCTCTTCCATAAACACAGAGACACTGGTGGTACCCATCAGAACCTGCAGTGTGTCTTGTGTTCTTCAAAATCTTAGGGTACATTCGTTTCAATAAATCCTTACACTGAATTATCTTTTTTCTCTTTCTTTCTTTCTTTCTTTCTTTCTTTCTTTCTTTCTTTCTTTCTTTCTTTCTTTTTTCTTTCTTCCTTCCTTCCTTCCTTCCTTCCTTCCTTCCTTCCTCCCTCCCCCTCCTCCCGCTCCCTTCCTTCCTTCCTTCCTTCCTTCCTTCCTTCCTTCCTTCCTTCCTTCCTTCCTTCCTTCCTTCCTTTTTTTCTTTCTTTCTTTATTTTTTTTGTATACAAGTGAGGGGCGAATGACTCCTTCATCTCTCATTTGTCTGTAGATTCTCCATGGCAGTCATTAGGCATTGCTGACTCATCAAGGTCAAATGTTGAGGCCAGTATAGAAATATTTTTCTGTCCGGTTTAAGGATGAGTACATCTTGACACCTTAACACAGAGGTATCTGCAACCGTGTAAGTAACTGTTTAATGTCTCGACTCAGATAGTCAGATATCTCCTAAAGCTCAGAACAGCTCCACACTAGGCTTAAAGCTTTCCTCTCACTATCTTGGAACTTTTAATAATTTTAAACCATGGCCTAGACATTTTATGTTCAATAATTTCTGAAGATTATGTGTCGGGTATTGGTAGAAGATAAAAACAGGAAATAAGAATAGCTGTCCCATTCCAGAATGGCAAATGCCCATGTATCTTGACCTACCTGGGAACTCAGCTCTGAAGGATGTCAAAAGCAAATGAGGGTGTATTGTTGTCAAGAGTGTGGCCATGTTAAGGACACAAATGCCCAGAACCATGCAAGGTGTCTCAATGGTCTATTTACAGATGTTGACAAACAAATACCTTTAGCTAAGCCAGCATCTTCTGCAAACTAGTTGAGTGCAGCCAGAGACTGCTCCCACTCAGAGAATACCAGCCAAGATGAGTAGAGTTTATTGTAGAATACAGGGTAGCAAACATTCAGTACATTCAGGGATGGGAATATGCAGCAGCCAAGGTAAGAATGGGTTATTTTAAACAAGACACTTTCATAGGGTGAGAGTGTACAATGACCAAGAGGCATATTGTGCCAATTTACATTTTAGGCAGATTTTATACTATTTCTAAAATCTCTTAAATGGGTTGCCATCATGAATGCCCTTGTGCTGTCCACATGGTTGGCAGGCCTGTTTGTTTGATCCCTATTGGAGTGGACAGTGGAATTCAATTTTTATCCATCAGAAAGCCTATACATTAATCTTGTTGGATACAGAGCACTTGAATCTAGGTTAGGATAATTATCGGTTAAGTTCAGGATATCCCAAATCTCTTCTCACTGCAAGAAACGACTCATGTTCTATTCCTTTCATCTGAAATCTAAGCACTGATGAGTCCTTGGTTTTAACAAGGCATTTATTAGGGGAGGGAAGCCAAACCATGATATCATGATGTTCTCCAATCCTGCCAATAACTCTGAGGAGCAGTACCAAATTGACAGGGCCAACCTTGAGCTCATCTAGGATCCAGGATGACTTAGAACTCTGTAGACCAAAAATTCTTGAATTTTCATTCTTATTTGTCAGTTTCTTAATAAGCACAGGGTTATAGAAGTACTTGTTACCAGACCCAGCTAGAGATGTCTACTTTAATCAAAAAAACAAGCCAACTGACTTCTGAATAGGAGTTTAATTTGCTAAGGAAAGAATGTTTGTCCAGATTTTCCCTAGTAGGTAGAAGAAAGGAAAAGTGGAAAGGGCTTTCCTCACAAGGAAGTGTGCTTTTCTAATAGGAGAAACTCATTCTAGAGCTAAGCAAGCGTAAACTAAGATGAAGCCACTGTGGCCCATGAGGGCAGAATGAGAACAGTAAGCAAAGTAAGGTCTTTGGCCTCCTATTGAGAGCTTAACTTTTAACCTCATACTAAACCAAATTTAAAAGAGACAGGAATCAGAGGTGAAATCCATTAGCTGTGTTGTAATAGACGAAGCAAAATCTGTACCATGTCACATGGCTTGAGACCAAAGGAAGTGGAAACTGCTGTTTCCCCATGTCCTTGGGGATACTTTCCAGAACTTACTTTCCTCCTGGTGGCAAAAAGAGTATGTCTCCCAAACTCTTCAGGTTAACAATCACTTATGCAACTGTCCTTTCAGAGACTTTTGTAAATATCGTTGAAACACTTTTCTCCAAGTTGAAGAAAATGCCTTGGGTGGATGCCTAGGCCAGCCTCATTACTATGCATCTGCATTGCCCTCCTGTGACAGGCAGCAGAAAAAACACAGGGACAGGAAGGGAGGGAATTAAATTATGTGAATTTTTCTCTCCTGACAAGGTGATGAATCAAACAACTGCACTGTTCTCTGAATGTCTATTTTTTTTTAAATCCCTCATTCCAGGAATTTCCTTAGCAGGTCAGTAAAACAACTAGAAAAATCTAGAAAATTCACTAACATTAAGGGCAGTTAACAGACCTTCAGAGTATGACTTTTATACCTGAGTTCTAAGCAAAAGTATGCACAGTCATAAAGAAGGCAAAATTGTATGGGTAACTTGAATATGAATGTGTTTCTATCATTGCCTCTGGATGTCACTGACTATCGATGTGATCCCAGCAAGAAATAACAAGCATCTTTGATGGAAAATGCTGGGCGTTAAGCTCCGAGTTTCACGTACCTTTTATAATTTTTCTCACTATATTATTTCTCTCAGCATATCATGTCTTCTATCTGTAAGCTGAGGTGACTGATTTCAGAACAGCTTAGTGATTTTTAAGAGCGTTGTTGCTGTTTTCAGAGAGGAAAATAAAAAGTCACAGTTGTCAAATAAATGAGAGTCTAAGAGGCAGAAGCGAGTTTTGGAACTCAGAGTTTTGTACTTAGTTAGGACAACGTTAGAGCTCGCTCTTCAATAGCACTACTTAAAAGAGAGACTACAGATCCTTATCTGAGGAAATGTCGAAAGAAAAGCAGTTTGAAAGCATTAGAGAAGTGTCAATGTGTGACTTCTTTATCTACAGAAGTGGGGCATGCTTCTGATTCCTGTGTATCAACTATCCTTGTATCTACCCACTCTTCATTATCTATAAATTATCCTTCCTCTACACTTGCCTGTTTGCTGTTTGTTTTGGTATCCGTAGAGTAGAATCCATAAATATGTCAAAGAAGCAAAGGGCAGTATATAAAATTGGTCGAAGTAGAACTGCTTTCCTCTTAAAAAGAGTTTCAAATCCTTGTGCTTTAGGCTCAGTATTACGCAATGCTTCGCCAGCACCCTTTCATTTCGAGAAGAGCAGAGAGAAACAGAGATCCTTCCGTATGAGCCACTATGCCATTCTAGCACACAGACATTTTGAAAGAGTAAAAAAAACAAAAACAAATCTAGTCTCCAAAAAAGAAAGGAAGACGTAAGGCAAAGCACAGACCCAGCATTGGAGTGATTGCGGAATTACAAGAAGTCATAGTTCACTAATGATAAACAAGTAAAATTTTAAATTAAGAGCCATATAGACATACATCTGAAAAATTATGCACAAAATCTATGTTAGGAAAGCTATGAACTTCTGATGAACAAAATCAAAGAAGTAGGAAGAGATTTTTTTTTGTTCGCAGATAGCAACACTCAATATCACCAATAGATCAATTTGTTTCTAGTTACTCGATAGATTCAAAGCAATCCAGACATAATCTCAGCAAGTTATTTTGTAGAAACCATCTACCTCATTCGAAATTTCTTGCAGAAAATTAAAAAATAAGACCCAGAATAGGCAACCAAATATCAAACAACAGTGTTCAAAGATTTATACTATCTCATTTTATTAGTTACCATAAACCTGCAGTAATTTAGAACAGTGTGACATTGTTAAAAGAACAGACAGATAAATAAGTAGACTAGAATAGACATCCTAGGAATATACCAAATAAATATGGTAAACTGATTTTAGACACAGGAAAAAAGGAAGGCTGTAGGTGGAACAGAGATAATTCTTTTCACAAATGATATTAAAACAATATTCATATACATATAAAAACATAATTCTAGAAATAAGCCTTATATAGTTTACAAGAGTTAACTGTTGAGTTCTGAAATAGTTCCTATCAATGGGGTTATTGCAAAAAGTGAAATGCCATGTAATTATTTGCTAGAAAAGACAATTTTATTAAAATTTATTGGCTCTGCATGAAAGATACTGTGGTGGATGAAATGTGATTTCTATAATTTAGCACCAATTAACATTGATGGTAATAATTTGCATATGTGATGGACTGTGTGGTGGAGAAAACTGACAGATAATTTTATTAAATTAACTCTATTTGATTCATGGACAATGCAAACTGAGAGAGAATCGCCTGACAAATAGTTTGCATAATGATGAGTCAAGATTTTGCATTGATATTAATGTGTGTTAGTGAATCAAATAAACCCTAGGAACTGACAAGATGCAACCTGAAAGCTGTAGTTTATAAGGGGAATAACAAAGACTCACATGGTGAGGTAATCTTCATTGTCCTTATTTCAACCTTCACCAGCAGAGAACATGTACTCTGTTAGTGCTTCCTTCCAAGGACAAGTCTTACGACGACCCAGTTTCACTCAACACCTAGCTACTCCTGTATGCTAAAGCAAAAGACAGCTGAATTGGGTTACATAGCTCCAGACTAATTATACAATGCTAGGTGTACTATTGCCAAAACTCCAATCTATATGTAAAAGGGGAAGTGGAATACATTGAGCTATTTGAGGCAAAAGGTTACTATTTTCCTGAAGCATTTTTCAAGGAAACAATTGAAATATAAATCTTATAGTTCTTTTTTTTTTTTTTGAAAAAGTCCTATAAATTCTTCAAATCAGTAAACACAGGAAGACTTTCTTAAGGGAATTAAAATAGTAGTTACCAGGTAGGTCAATGTGAAATCAAAGTCTCTTCTTGAGTAGATATTGGGAAATATATCCTCTCATAATGGCACACCAACTTAACTTCCCTGCTTACATCCTAACATCCTACATCTTAGCATTACCGCTACAAAGTTTTAAGCAGATAAAATAGTAACACACAATTTAATATTCTATCTATGCAAAAGCCAACTTGCTAATTACTATATATTTGCTTGAAAATTTCAAGTCCAACTGAGCTGGCAGAAGGTAAAGAAATCATTGATGGTGCACTTTGTATGTATCCTGGATGCAACTTCTTTAGAAAGATGATAAAATCGCAAAATATATTTTACCTCTGCTTTATGTCAGTTCCCATTCAACTGTAAAAAATGAAGATAGAGTCATTATGATTTCATGTGAAGTGGTTGTACTTGTCAGTGTCTAGAACAACTTTTAGGGCACAAAATTTAGGACAAGACTTTGGGATTGTTATTGATGTAGAAAAATCATCAGTGTATAGCATTAACTTGCCCCAAAAGTGCACTTTTAATCAATATGTTCACTGTTTCCATGTCCATCTGTTATAATTTTAATGTGAAACATAACTGATACACACAACTCTGTAAGCGTCTTGACCACAGCTGGCAGTGCTCTTCTGGAAGGTCACAGGGCCCGTGAATGAATAGCTTGGTCTTGTTTCTGGTGTTGCTCTCTGCTCTTTGATTGCTCCTTCCCACCCTACTATCGGAGAAGTATCTGCTATTCCCTGCCACCTACAGGGAGTGGCCACGGCATGCCCTCTCTGCTGTGATGGACTACACCCACTACATATAAACCTTTCCTTTCTTACGTTGATTGTTTCAGGTATTTTGTCATAGACTCAAGAAAGAAAAGTTCGACGGTATAGATAAAATAAACAAACAAACAAAAAAATAAAACACAGAAGCAAACAGAGAAAAACTCACAAAAACTCAGAGTGTGCATTAAGAAAATGACTAACGTTAGCTTAATGTGGAAGGAAAGATGAAGCACAGGTTTTGTTTCTATCTTTTTGTAGCTTGACAAGGATTGCACGATTAGTCCATAGTTTGGACAATGACGACAATCCATTTCCTTTACCCTCACTATCATATTCACATATCCCATTCCTGTCTTTATCAAGTATGCAATTATAAATAAGATATGATAGAGGGTATTTTCACTTGCCATACCACAAAAAAGAAAGTTTGAAGGTTTTGATTATAGAAACTATCCTAGCTATTGAGATTTATCATTTTAACTATGTAATTTGGTACATTATATGTGGAGAACGATACACAGCCTTAAAGGAATTCCACAAAATTCACACCTTTGATCAAAGTTGTTTTTTTTTTTTTTCTCAATTCCAGTCAAAACTCTTCGCCAAAGAAATAACTATATCCACTTTGAGTATCATAGAATAGTACACTGCTTAGTAATGGTGAATGTGACCCCCCTGTCCGAAAGTTTACTAGCAGTGTTGGTTGTATAGTGGTGAGCATAGCTACCTTCTGTGTCTGTGATGTTTTTCCAAACAATATGTGCTTAACATGAATCTTTATTTGGCAAGAAGCATGTCTTTTCCAGACTCAGTATCTCATGGTATTCCATTGTGTGAGTATGCTACACTTTATCTATTATAATTTGGGTGTGTGTGCACATGTGTGTATGCTCAGGGGCATCTGTGTAAGTGAGTTTATTCTTATGTATCTGCATGAAGAGATACAGTGATAATGTTGGGTATCATTTGTCAAGTGCTATATACCTGTTTTGCTGTTGTTTGTGACAGATTCTTTCATTTGCCTGAACTTTACCATGTAGGAGAGGTTTGATGACCAGTGAGCTTCAGACATCCGCTTGTCTCAGCACTGCCCACCTCAGCCTTAAGAATACAAGAATGCTTTTTTATTTTATGCGTGGGGGTTGGGAATTAAACACAGGTGCTCAGGCTTGCAAGGAAGGCATGTTACCAACTGAGCTATCTCCCCAATCCTATCCATGGTAATGTCGATGGGTATCTGTCACTTTAAAATTTTTGTTTTATTGCCGGGCGGTGGTGGCGCACGCATTTAATCCCAGCACTCGAGAGGCAGAGGCAGGCGGATCTCTGTGAGTTCGAGGCCAGCCTGGTCTACAAAGGGAGTTCCAGGACAGGCTCCAAAGCTACAGAGAAACCCTGTCTCGAAAACCAAAAATAAAAAAAAAAATTGTTTTATCATATAAACTTACCAATTATATAAATAAATATATAAAATTATGATGTCATAGAGAATGCATGTCCACTATATACTATCAAATGTTTTTAAACATGGTAATATCATATTACTATTAACAATGATATGAAAGTCTCACTTGAATTTACAGATTTGTGCCTCTTGTTAGACATTATTGCTTTTAATTATTAATACTATTTTTAGCTGTTTGAGTGGGAATATAATATTTGGTTATCCCAACTTTATTTTCTTTGATTATGATTGTTGTCTTACATTCTGATCCTTAAATATGCACAGACATGTCTCAGAAAACGTTAAGCTCACATTCATAGAAAATACCAGATCCTTTTGTTTCACATAATTGGTGTCTGCCAAGGCTTCAGAACATTCCACTGTAAACTCACTGGTTGAAATGCAAAATCTACTTCTCAATGCCTTTTACAATATCTTTGAATACATGTGTAATAAAATATTTGCTTATCTACCCTTTACTGATATATAAAGTATAAGCTTTCTTATATATTTTCTGCTAGGTAGAAACAATAATACAATGAATCAGAATATATCACCTAATGATTATTCTATAAAAGTTTTCATGTAATACTTGTTGGTTAGCTTTTAACACACATATAATATACATACATGATACATTTCGTTGTTAAAGCTCACATGAAGTACAATTATTATCTCTATGTAATGGCTGTGGAAAACAAAGTAGAGAGTTCTGATGCCAGGCCTGTGTTTTCATAACTCACACATAGCAGGAGGTGGAGTCCTTCATCTCAGACACCATGGCTTCAGAATTGTGGCCATGGGCAACAGGACTGACTACCTCAGATTTTCAGTGCTAAAACAGAAAAGCATTAACTTCTATTGATATTCCCACAGTCAGCAAGTCAACTTTACTCCCTATCACTTGTACAACAAATTTGTTGGGAGTCCTATGACTTACAAATTAAATATGATTTTTAATTTTTTTTAATCACTACTCCCTACTGCCAAGGGTTCTAAGTGACAACCATGTCTGCTTGTGTCAAGGTCAGAATTCTTGCCCAAGGAGAGGAAAGAAATTCTTTTAATCTAACCCCAATATATCTCTCAGCTTACCCATGAACTGGTTAAAATAGCAATGCATTTTATTCATTTATTTTTATTTCCATCATTTCCATTTTTTATTTCTTTTAGTTCTGTTGGTTCGAGTTTTATTTCCCTAAGTTGCTCATTTACCAATCTGACTCAACACCTACTCAATTGGGATTTTTATAGTCACCTGTTCCTCACAATACCAATCATATTTGTCTCAGATCTTTGCCTGGGAAAGTGTAAGTAGGTCCTAATTAATAATTATATTTGGCTTAATAATTATTTAACTAGATTGCCAGCAAATATTCTTCCACAAAATTTATCAACTTTTATGCCACGGAAATCAGGTGATAAAAGCGTTAGCTACACAAGTGCTGCCTGATCCTAAGGAATTAAAATATTTCACAAAAGAAATAAAATTAGTGTCTTTGCTATGGGATCAACTCTGGAACAAGGGAAAGTCTATTCTTTAACTATCAAACAC
The DNA here is from genome assembly GCF_950005125.1 of Chionomys nivalis. Lineage (NCBI taxonomy): Eukaryota > Metazoa > Chordata > Mammalia > Rodentia > Cricetidae > Chionomys > Chionomys nivalis. The sequence continues at coordinate 16,566,895 of NC_080104.1, read as the reverse complement.
AGGTAATTAAAGAAGGGATTAAACCACTGAGATGTTTCCTTAATAAATATGCTTTTGTGTAAAATGTATGAAAAAGTCTGCAAAATGAACTTGTCAGCGCTAAGTAACAGCAACATTCTGTATTCTTAGGACTATTTACAAAATCTTCAAATTTAGTTTTACGTCGAATACTAGATTGAGTAAATGATCAGTAATTACTCAGAATTCAATGCTTAAGTTTTGACACTATTACCTATAATTTTGACAGTTATTTTTGCTTTATTTGGGAATTTCATGCTTGAGTATGCTATGTACATCATTCCGACTCCTTTGTACATACTTCAGACATAAAGCTTCAGAAATAGAGCTGAGCCTAACATGTATCTGACACGGATGCCTCTTTCTGGGGGGCTAGCTGCCGTAACCATCCAGAGGTGTTGTACAAGCTGCCAATCAGGTAAGCAATCAGTCCTACAGCTGTAGCCCCCTTAGACCAAAGCAATGACCAGAATGGCAAGATGTGCCCAAGGGTGCAACAGTGGTACTTATATCTTGGGGATAACCAATTGTAATTTAACTGGATCTATAAGTAAGTTAGCTGTATATACCCAGTCACAGTGAAGAATGTGCCAGCATGCTGTTATGGAAAGACATGAAACCTTATAGAAGAAAAGTGTTCCCAAGGAGAAGCTTATCCTCTTGTATTCTTTTCTGAAGGGCGATTTTAGAGTCACCACACAGTGCAGCATCAGGAAGCTTGTTTACAGATCACTGTCCCAACTAGGACATCTTCCCAACTAACTTCCATAATCTGTAAAGCCTCTTCGAAACATATTAACACTCTCATGTTTGGTCTAGGAAGCTTAAGATCTGCTAACGTGGAGAATAAAATGCTCTCACTGTCTCGTTGGCCTGTTTTAATAGACACAGGGTCTTCTCAGGGAACATTCTGAAAACCAGTTTGTGATTACAAATTTCCTGCAAACTTCTTCATATTTTCTTCTCTTTTCTTTCACAATAGCCACAGGGAGTGCTCAGGAGGAACAGCTCCCAAAACTATGACTCTGGATGTAGCCACTCCCCTGTGTTTTGATAGAAACTCAAGTTACTTGATGCTTCTCTAGAGCAAAGAACAAGAAAAAAAATATCACATTTTTATTATCCCTAAATTTCTCCAGAAAATATAGTAATTTCTTAAATCAGTGCTTGAAATCATTGCCCAATAAGAAAGAGCAAGAGAAAATGCCTTTAAAGTTGTCAATATGTGACTGCTGGTGAGTCTTAGTACAATTCTGCATTAGTAAGCAAAATGTGCATTGAGTGGTAACTTATATAAGCTTATTTAAGGCTTGTATTCTATTTCGTCTCACTCCTGACATAGAAATTTCTCTTCAGCTACCAGCCTATTAACAAATTAAGATTAAAACAGATTAAATGTGAATGTGTACCACAAAGACACCATTTAGAAAGAGTCTATTTGGGTGTATTCTGTGCTTATATAAACTTAAATACTAGAGACAGTGTTGCAACCGAATATCATATACACCACACTCTGCCCCGTAACTCTCATGTGTTTAATCTTTACTTTTAATTTTAAATATTTAAACAGCTGGTGACATGGTGATGTAGTCTTACTAGTGTTTAGGATCAAGGCTGTGATTAGAATCAATACATATTAATTTTAAGTTGCGACCGTGAATCACAGAAATCATGTAGCCTACTGAGAGCTTTCACCATGTGTTCTGGACATGAAGGCACACAACTTGACCTTGCCATCTATAGGACACGGAAGGATGTGGATTAGGATTAGAGTCCAGCACCTCTCCTCACACTACAACCTTATGATCCTGCTCAGAAAGTACAACTTCCTTAAGCCTAGCTTCCTGAACTGAACATGAGAGTGACGCTATGGATTTCCGAGGCTGTTAAAAGATCATGAAAGTTAATTAGAAAGATGCTTCATTTGGTTCAATGCCTAGTACCCAAGTATGATGCTTTTAATTAAGACCCTCAGTGACCATAAAAAAAAAAACAACTCTGGGTATAGTAACAAATGCCTGTGTTACCAGTACTGAAGACGGTGACACAGAAGAATACGGGAAGTTCATTAGCTAACAAATTCATGTAGAATTGGGGAGTTCCGGGTTTAGTTATTTTGTCTCAAAAATTAAGGAAGATAGTAATTGATGAAAACATCCAACTTTGATTTCTGGCCCCAGATATATGTATGCCTTCAAACAAACATAGATAGCCAAACCTATGCATGCATGCATACATAAGAACACATACATACAGAGTGAAGATGTTTGTAAAAATGAATGTGGAATTTGTGGTTTAAAAACTTTTTAAAACATTACTGAATGAATTAGACAAGGAGAGAATCTAGAATAATTTCAGGAAGGGCAGGGATATAGGAGCAGGGAAGAATATATTTACAGTAAAGGATCTATTTTAGGGTTGTCAAGAGACTTGGCTCTAGAGGGGATCCCAGGTGTCCACGGGATGTCCCCAGCTAGGTCCTTAGACAGCAGAGGAGAGGGTGCCTGAACTGTCCTTGCCCCACTATCACGCTGATGATTATCTCGAATATCACCATAGAATCTTCGTCCGGAGACGGATGGAGATAGAGACTGAGACCCTCCTCAGAGCAATGGACTGCGTCCCCAAGGTCCAGTTGAAAGGCAGATGGAGGGAGAAGACGAGCAAGGAAGTCAGGACCGCGAGGGGTTGGTTCACCAACTGAGGCAGTGTGCCTGTTCTAATGGGAGCTCACCAAATCCAGCTGGACCGGGTCTGAATGAGCATGTGATCAAACCAGACTCTCTGATTGTGGCTGACAATGGGGACTAAGAAGCAATTGATAAAGGCACTGGGACTCGTTTTTACGGCATATTCTGGCTTTTTGGGACCCTAGTCTATACGGATGCACAGCTCCCTAGGCCTGGATGTAGTGGGGAGGGCCTTGGACTTCCCACAGGACAGGATTCCAAGCCCTCTCTCAAGCAGGGCAGGAGAAGGAGGAGGGAGTGTGGGGGAGCAGACGGGGATTGGGAGGAGGGAAAGAAGTGTAACTAATTGAAAGGAAAAATAAAAATTAAAAAAAAAAACAAAAAAATGAATGTGGTATTTGGGTTTTAAAAGTTTTTAAAACCACAATTATTACTGAAAGAATTAGACAAGGAGAGAAGCTACAATAATTTCAGTTAGAATGAACTAAATAAAAATTTAAACTACAAAGTATAATGTTTAGTATGCAGAATTTATGGAGTCTTTGTTTTACATCTTAAAATCAGAGAATTTTAGAATCATCTAGCAGCAAGTCTAGAATCATCACACATTTCTTTCAGGTTTCTTTCATTCTTTAATAAATGGTAACCTTTACTACTGTCTCTTTACTTCATCTTGCTTTATATTTAGTTATAACACAATGAATCTCAAAATGCCTCCATATTATAAAATTCTTTATCTTTCTTCACATTTTGTTATAAAATAGGAAATCTCAAAATGTCTCATTCCTTATGAATCCTATCAGTATTCATGGTAAAGATTTATCCTACTACAAAGTGCAAATAAATGATTTTTGTGCTATGACTGGCATAGTATCCAGTTTAACTCCTATCCAAAAATTACACAAATATCACCACTGCTACTAAACCTACAGAATTATATTTTCAAATATATATTATAATAGGATATATAAAAATCCCTGACCTATGTATAACTTTTGATTTAGTGGCTTTGAGGAATCTCTAAAGAGTTCCAGACACAATAATGACAATTTTTAAAGTACTTTCTTAGGCAACTGCAGACTTCTTTGTCTTTGAACTCTCCCCAAATTTATCTTCAAATAACTTAAACATTGCCAATAGGACTGAGTTTCAGTAATGGATCATGTGCCCCACATACTCACTCAGAGTCGCTCCTTCTCTATGGAGACATTCTTGACATGTACACAGACCTCAGATTCTATTGTCTACTGCGTATGCTTAGTTTATCAGTTCTAGCATCCAACTGCTCCAAGTATTTTATACACATGTCCTCATCCCTCCAGTCTACCATCCAAATGAGGGCAAGCACCACTATGAATCATTTTATAATCCAAATCTAGCACAGTGCTTAATATCTGTTTGTAGGATGAAACCATAAAAGATAGGAATTTTAAGATATTCTCACATGAGTAAAATACTAAGGTTCTTATTTTATGACACACAAAATGAAGAAAGAGGATAGTATCAAAAGATCTCTTAATCATCATATCCTACTAAGACGTAAAATACAAAATTTTGAAATTTCTCATCTGTATTGGATACTCAGCAAAGGCCTTGATAATAAGAATTAATTCAAAACAATGGAATCCAATTGATATAACACATAATCTTACAATGTGAAGACAACAGCATCTACAGTTTTATGTGGTTTTAATGTGGAGAAAAATATCTACATCTTATGGATTCATAGTGTTAATTTACTGTCTCACAGAATTGTGGAGCGCGATGCATTTCAAGTTTACCTATTCAATATAAAGCTTTATATGCATTAATCAGAATGTGCAAGAACAGGTGCTTTAAAGGCAGATGGTTTCTTTAGGTTGACTATCAAGTTATCCACGTGTCATAAGTAACATTCTGCTTGTTCATTACATAGGGTAACTTAGCGTCCTTTAAGTCATGACTTTGACAAATTAGGAATGATGAGAAGACAGATATTTCTCAAGAAACTAAACTATCATTTTATTAGGCCTCCAGATACAGCTGTATAAATTCAATAATTGACATGCATTGTCATCAAACTTCCCCTTCATCAGTTTTTTTGGTACTTACTCTCTTAGTTCTCTTCATGGCAGAATTACACAATTCATCCCTGGCATTCTCATTATCATGGATTTAACTTTAGGGTTCTATTTAGAACGTTACATTTTTGATGAAAAGAGGAAATTCCTAGTAAGTGAATAAAAGTTCATAAGTCATGTATTCCATTTCAGGGATCTAAGAAACACAGACGAATCAAAATCTGGAAGATAATCAGTGCTCCAAGCAGGCAGGGTTGTACTTTAAGTCATTCTACTCCATCCTTACCTGACTGTATACAGAGGCATCAATTCTGCAGTACATAGAAACCTAGAGTAGTTTTAGAGCCACAAAACCTTTATATCAAGCTTTTACTTAGAATACTGAAACTAGTTGATTTTTCAAAATCTTTTACCCTTGTTCTGCAAATCATTTTTGCAGAAATTGAGTGTGACAGTTTGTGTTTTCTCTCATGCCCACCTCTGTACCATTCTCTTCTCTCTTTCCCTCACTTCCCAGTTTGTTACTTTGGATATTTATTCTATCTCTTTTAAGCAGAATCAGTTCTTCATTACAGCCAGTCATCTTCTTTGAATTTTATTTTCCTTTAACTAAGATTTTGTTCCCTTTCAAAGGGAAAAAATTGGAGAAAATGTCATAAAAGCTTCTGAACTCCAGTCATGCAGGCTTGGAGGAGACATCACTGTTTTTGAAAGAATTATTATTATTATTGTTGTTGTTGTTGTGTTTGTGTGTGTACAAGTGTGTGAAGGCACCCACGTATGTCAGAAGCATTGGATACCTGTAGGTAAGGATTTACAGGCAGTTGTGAGCTTCCTGGGGTGGGTTCTGGGAATTGAACTCTACTCCTCTGAAAAAGCAGTACATTCTCTTAATTGCTGAACCATTTTTCCATCCTGGCTTGTTGTCTTTCTACTACTGCAGACATTTCCCTTCTGTAGGAGCAAATCCTCAATTTCAAATTCGAGGCAAATACAAAAATGAATTCTAACTACCCTACTATTTCTTCCAAACCTTCCACTATGTCTGGTTCTGTCTTCTACCTATCCAGGATGAGCCTTAAAATGATGCTACTTAACCACATCTTAATTGTGCACTGCTGCACCATCCAGGTTCCCACTTAACTCATTATTTGCCATCCCACATATTATTATGGGTGACTTACTTACATGTTGGAAAAGAGATGCATAGTATCCCATTCTACTTAAGATACTATTGGTCACTTTTTCATTTGCTTTTCAATATAAATTTCTAAAAGCCATTATCAGGTCCAAACACTTTTTCTTCTCATATATTGTACACTTACGTCAAATGTACATATTAGTTGACATCCTGGAGGGGAACATTATACTTCTTTTTCAATGACAAATAAATTTACTTATCATTCAATGTGATGCAATAATTTAATATAATTACTATAATATATAACACAAAACCTCAACATGAAGTTCTATAATTAATGAGACAATAGCACATTATTTCTAAGTTCACATGAGCACCTATTCTACTCTGTCTAGAAGACATTATTTCTTGGTAGTCGTCCACTGCTACTGACTCTTAGACTCCTTTAACCCTCTCTTCTATAATTATCCTTAGCCTTTGGATAAAGGGGTGCAGTGTATATTTACCATTTATTGATTGATGAATAAAGCTGTTTTGGCCAGTGGCTTAGCAAGGTAGAGTCAAATGGAGGTAGAGAGAGAGAGAGTAGGCTGTGTCAAAGAGACACCATGTAGCTGCCAAAGGAGGGAGATGCCAGAAACTTACCAGTAGGCCACACCCATGTGGTCATACCCAGATTAATAGAAATGAGTTAATTTAAGATGTAAGAGCTAGCTAGAAGTATGCCTAAACTATTGCCAAACAGTGTTGCAATTAATACAGTTTCTGTATGATTATTCACGTCTGAGTGGCCAAGCGATGAAGAGCAGTCTCTGACTAAACTTAGTACTCCATATTCTTTTATTCTCTGCACCTGTCTAGCTGCAGGTTTCAGTTTTGATCACCATCAACTGCAAATAGAAGCTTTTCTGGTGGGCATTAAGAAAGATCCTAACCTATGTGTGTATTTTATAGTTATTAAGAGTTGATTTAATCCTTGTCAATGTAGTAGAATAGTAGTAGTTATCCTTTACGTCTGATGGCCATTGATCCTGGAACAATCATCATGCCAGGTATGTATTTTATCTCATGAGGTGGGTCTTAAGTACAATCAGAAACTGGATGGTTATTCCCAGGCATTCCTGCTACAATTGCACTGGTGAGCACATCTTGCTAAGCTGTTTGTTGTAATATCTCATGGAGTTCACACCTGGGAAATATGGATGATTATTTTTCTTCTCTGTGTGTGACTGTGGATGTGGTAGCATAATTGTGTCATTGCATGTAGATGAAGGTCAGAGCTAACCTTTACAAAATTCAGTTCTTGCTTTATGTGAATTATAAACAGATAAAGCAAAAACAGAAGCCAACAGGGTTGCTCTAAAATTTAGTGTGTTTCCTTTTGCCATCAATGAGATTCATAGAAATTTTATACTGTGGAATTCCTGCCTCTCTGCTTCCCAGATGCTTTAATCAGATTCTTGGATGAGGGGCTCTGCTCCCACCTCCTTTTCACCCCCACCAATTATGTCCTTTCTTTCTATACTGCTTCATTCTAAACTGGAGCATTTTAAACATTTTAGAAAGTCTCAAGCAGATGGACTATCACTAGTTGTCTGGCACTTGGCCATGGGCACAAGTATTGGTGCTTAAAGGCCTGGGGTTTGAAAGTTCAATAAAGGAAGTGTTTAGGAGAGAGATTTGGTTTTCCACTCCAGAAGGGGAACTAATTGGCCTTTACTAATACCTGAAAATATCAATATGATTTAGATATATACATATAGATATATGTATGTATGCATGATCTGTAAGAAAAGTATAACATCAAATGGCCATGCCTCTAGCTAATTTCAAGGAGGAATGAAAGTGGATCAGGTTGAATCAAATCCTGAATGCTCAGAATGAGTCACTGATGTACTGGAAATGGAGCAAGGTAATATCAATGAAAGGACTCTTGAGGTCCCCAGCTGTTCACAGGGATGCCAGTCATAAAAAGACAAAGCAAGCCAAGCTAAAATGGTACCACTGCTTATTAATTCCAATTTCAGAAGCAATGCTTACTGCAGATAGTAGGACATAAAGAAGAGCTATGACGAGAGTGGCCTCTCTTGGGCCATCTGTCAGTCCTTGTGTAGAGTGCAAGTGTTACTGATGGAGCATCGTGAGGGACATAGATATTTCTCACCTAGTTTTTCCCACCAGACTACCAGGAAGAGTGCTAGGAGGGTTGGAGCTGTGACTTGGCTAGTCTGGCTTCGACCTTATTATCAGTTTTGCTTACCTATTAACTTCCCTGTAGTAAGGTTTCTCCCCATCGGTTTCTCGATCAGTAAGTTTCAATGAACCTTATGTCTCACATCCCACCCCTGAGCATTCTCTACAGTTCACAGGAGACTCCTTCACTGGCCTAGCACTGCTGCAGCTTTACTATCTCATATAAAAACCACGATTTTATTGTTTTTACTATCCAAATGCTAGTTTATGTTTCCAGCTCAGTTTCTGAGTTCAGCTTCTTTGCTGAGCTTCTTCAGGTGCCTCTTCATGCTGCTAAATTATAACCCTATCTTTATAAAAAAAATCCTTCCCATGTTAAAATTTACTTCCTCACTTGATAACAGATAAAAATATCAGCACATCATCTTTTCACACAGACCTTTGTAGCTTGACTTTATGCCTATCCTCACGATTTGTCTACCTTGTGTCATCAAATAGAGAAAGAGACCAATGAAGAGTTAGATAAGTAAATAATCTGAGTTCAGTGTGGCAATAATAATATTTTTTGAAAATCTTTATCAAGTACATATTATTATTATTATTATTATTATTATTATTGGAATAAGTAACAGAACAGAAAAAATGTACTTTAGGATGAAATCTGAAAATGAAAGTATATGTAGATGGATTCAAATTAACTATATTCAGATACATTTTGGCAAAAATATTAAAGTTGCATTCACATGCACCCATGCTCAATGTGATGAGATATTCAAATGCATTTATTGGTGATTGACTGTTATTTTCAACATATCCTTCCTCTTTTAACTTGTTTTTCATATCTGCACTCATTTTTAGGAAGCTTTCTCCATTAGTGAAGGAAGGCATTTCAACTGAAACAACCCTGGTTCCTCCATGTAATAGCTGTCAACCCAACTTATTCATTTTACAATTTAAACATTCTTTTTATTTATTATTTGTGTCTTTCACATCATGCATGTCAATCCTCTTCATTTCCTGTCTGTTTATATCCTTCTTCTACCCTTGTAATCTCCCCCCCAATAAAATAAAATAAAATTTAAGAGAAAAAAGAAAAAAAATCACATCATGAAAGACGTAGTGTGACATAATCAGTCATGCAGTAAACCCTTTTATTCATATATCTTTACGTACAATTGTTCATTGCAAAGTCATTGGTCTGGTTTGAGGCCTCTGTTTTCTGCTACACTGTCGATTGCTGGGCCCTCACTGGGACTCCACTTGGATATCCTATCGTAGCCCTGTGTCGTGAAGATCCTTTAGCTTTGGGTTTTCAGTACTGGTAATTTCACATACTCCAGCAGATCATAGACGGAGTGGACATTGGACTGGGCCATTTCATAACCCTATCTGTGGGCCTGGGTAGTTGTAGGGTTGGTCAGCCCTCCAGCTCCCCCGTGTCTTCACCACCAGGGTGAGCTCTCCAGCACTATCCTAGCTAGTTCACCCCTTGGAGCGATGGACAAGGGGTAGGACCATTCCCCTGCTTTCACATCCTCAGGATTGCTTCTCCAACATCTACATCTTTAGGGCTAGCTCTACTCTATTGCCCATGTGAGATATAGATGCCATTCTTCAAAGTGCTACAGGTGGTGAAAGGCAGGGACAGTTCTCCCTCTTGCTACAGGCAGTGAAAGACATCAGGGGAAGGTCTCTCCCTCACCCACGCCACCATATAGGAGATGAGGGATGGGACCAAACTCCTGTGCTCATATATCTGGGGTGGTTCACTTGCTCTCCGTTAATAAGGTCAGTTCTACTGTGCTGACCAGAAAAGGTGCAGGGTTCACTCTCCCAAGTGCTACAACTGATAAGGGGAAGGTCAGCTCTCTTGCCCACCACAGGTGGCAAGGGCAAAAGTGGGAGGACATCTTTCCTTTGCCCTCATTGCCACATGGCAGAAGAAGGGTGTGTGGCCCACTCTCACCCTCAAGGCAAGTACCCCTGTGCCTCTGTAACCAGTGTCAACTCTGCTGGGCTGCCCAGGTGAGAAAAAGGAACCACTTTCCTGAGTGCTGTAGCTGGTAAAAGGGAGGGTCTATTGCTGGCAGTGAAGGGCAAATCATTGTGGGCAGGGAGCATCTCTTCCCTTACCCACACAGCTGTATGAGTATGACAGATGAGTAAGGAGTGAGGAGAGCTCTCCCATGCTCAGAGCTTTGACTGGCACACCCACACGTCTACCAACAGGGTTGGCTCTATTGTGCTCTCCAGGTGAAGTTCAGGACCTGCAGCTGGTGATGGACAAGGACAGCTCTCCTACCTGCCTCGCGTGTTGAAGAGTGGCAAAAAGCATCACTCCCTCACTCATGCCAAGTTATGGCAGATGAGTAACAGGATCAGACCTCTCACAGTGGAGTCCTTGGACTGTCTCATCAATGCCACTGTCAGTTCCGCTGTGGTGCCCAGGTGAGCTGCAGGTTCCGTTCTCCCAAGTGCTGCAGCTGGTAAGGGGCACTATTTAGCTCCTTTGGCTACCACAGGTGTCAGGGGCAAGGAGGGTAAGGGTATCTTGCCCTCTGTTGTAATATGAGCGGCATGGGCTGCTTCTCCGGCACCCGGCCGCCCACATGGCTAGCTTATGCCCCGAAATAATTATATGGAAACTGTATTCTTTTAATCACTGCCTGGCCCATTAGTGTCAGCCTCTTATTGGCTAGCTCTTACATATTGATCTAACCCATTTCTAATATTCTATGTAGCGCCATGAGCTGGCTTACCAGGAAAGATCTTAACCTGCGTCTGTCTGGAGTGGGAGAATCATGGCGACTCCTGACTCGGCTTCTTTCTTCCAGCATTCTGTCTGTTTACTCCACCCACCTAAGGGTTGGCCTATAAATGGGCCAAGGCAGTTTCTTTATTAAATGAAAGTAATTCCTCCATCAGCCCTCACTCTCACAGGCAAGGGAGGCAGTATCTGCTGCGTCCCTCTCATGCCCTCAGGGCTGTCTTAGCCCTGTCACTGTTGTCAGGGTCAACTCTACTATGTCCCCGGGCAAGGTGCACAGCCTGTTGTTCTAAGTGCTACCACTGCAAAGGGCTTAACTCAACTTTATACAAAACTCACTCTCCTTTCCTTCTCTAGCCATTATAAATTTTCTCGAAATGTCTATCCTGCTCTCCCCAGAGGGTTTAGCTGCACAAGCAATACGTTTTAGTGGCCTTTGGCAAGTATGTATGTGGTGACTTTAGTTACACCATTTAGACATGAAAAAGGGGTTTCTCTTCAGATCTTGGAGGAGAAGTTCATGAATGCAAGATACCTAGTGGTAATCAGAATCCAAAAGTATGTTACTAGAGCAAGTTGTTAGGCTTTCTTTATGTTGACAATTGCTGTTACTGATTTCAAGTTCCTTCTCATGAAATGATGGTCAACTCAATTGGAAGGCCTCCAAAATGTTGCAGATTTATAAGCATACAATGTTTAATCAATAATTTTACTTAGTTTAAGACTCATTGCTTTAATGTTGCTCATACTGTTTTTGGGCTTGAAGAATCAAATATGCTTCTGTGTCAGCTTCACAACTAACTGGAACCATACATATCTGCTATTGTCATACACTAGCCTTAGTTTGTAGTAGGAGGCTGCTCCTTCATTTCACAGCTGCCTATACTCCCAAAACAACCACACAGAAACTGTATTAACTAAATCACTGCTTGGCCCACTACTCTAGCTTCTTATCAGCTAACTATTACATCTTAAGTTAACCCATTTCTATTAATCTGTGTATTGCGATGAGGCTGTGGCTTACTGGGTAAAGCTTTGGCATGTCTGTCCTGGTGGAAGCTCCATGGCTTCTCTCTGACTCTACCTTTCTTCTCCCAGCATTCAGTTTAGTTTTCCCTGCCTATCCTACTCTGCCCTGCACAGGCTTAAGACAATTTCTTTATTAACTAACGGTATTCACAGCATAAAAAGAGGAATCCCACATCACCTCCCTTTTGAAGTTTAAATAAAAAGGAAGGTTTTAATTTTAACATAGTAAAATCACATATAACAAAACAGTTATTAAGCAAGAATTATAGTTACAATATTTATATCTATTTTATCTCTTATCATATCTAAGGAAAACTATAACTATATATTCTTCAACTCTATCAAAGACTCAAGAAGGATATAATATTATCTAAGTAAACAGGAAGTGCATTGTAAGAAACTTCCAAAATTCTAGAATTGACAGAGACATCTCACTGCCTGGACAGTGACCGAAAGTTCTTCTGAACAATTGTGGCATCCATCTTCAGCCTACAGGCCCATAGTATCTAGCAGACTTTTCCATGAAGCAGGAAATTTTAAAGACAGTTTTACTTATATGGGCAGTTTGTCAGTCACATTTTTTCTATTTCATGAATCAGGAATCCCAAAAGACCATCTCACCTTTAGGCAAGTTCAGCAGTAATTTCTTTGTGGGTCCTGTATGTCCAATTCACACAGCATACCATCAAGCAGTCTAGGCAAGAGCAGTTTCTTGCCCAAATGGTTAAAAAATTCCATAAGGAGCTTCTTCAATGCCCATTTTCCTCTTAAAATTATTGGTGCTGCCAGGAGCAGATATGTCTCATTATCATGAAAAGTCCTAAATCCTTAAAACATTTTAAATACCATATTCTGAAGGTCTCTGAAAGACTTGAAGAATACCTATCTAACTGAAATATATCTCTATATATCTAGAAAACCTAACTAACATGACTACAAGCTTGACTATTACAACCTGTATTTTTTAAATTATACATTACATTTTTAAATGAACTGCACAAACATAATACCTTATTCAAAAATATATGTGTATATATTGACCAAAATTTGAATCCATAGACCAACATCCATGCCAATGTAAAATATTCATCTCTATATCATATCCCCTTTAAATCTAAGCAAACATTCATAAACAATCATTTAGAGAATTTGGGCGTAGTTCTCTCCAAACATCTTTCTGCTCTTTGTTGGGTGAAGTAAATTTTTGGGGCAACGTTTTAGGGGTCTTGGTCCATCAAACCACAATCATCTGGAAGGAATACATAGGTTCTCATCTTTTGTGGAAAGTCGATTTTGGATGACTGACTCTTTCCTCTTCCCAGAATTCTCCTGTTCTCATCGTCCCACTCTACTTCCTGCCTAGTTGCCCCACCTATACTTCCTGCTTGGCTACTGGCCAATTAGCATTTTACTAAAATAATACAAGTGACAGGAAAAAAGAAATAAAGTTTAAAATAAAGCCATGTAAAGACAGAACATACACAGAGAGTCTGGATGCTGTATATTATTGTGTTTCTTTTGTTTCCACAAAAGATGAGAACCTATGGATCTTGCTTCCTCTTTGTCTGGCTTCCTCTGTGTACATTACTGCATTTCTTTGAATTTTTTGACTGTGAAGAAGCTAAGTAGAGAATCTGAATTTCAGACATTATGTTTTATTGTCTTTTCCTCAGACTGCATAATAACACAATCAAAGAATCTGCTTTACTAGGGCTATTTAAACAACAGAAACTTAAAATAAACTCTAGTGACTTTGTCTGCAACCTACCACTAGCTATATTATCTTCTATCACAAATATGTATGTAGCTTATGTTGTTAATTATAATAGAAAATATATAAAAATAAAATCATTGCTTGAAGGAGTAAATTTAAACCTGCCCTATAACACTGACTAGAAAGTTACTCACTTCCTGAGAACAGTGAAGAATGCTCATTAGAATAATGGAATGATTTCGCATTATCACCTGGTATTTGTTTTTGATTTAGCATCATAAGCCTGTAGAATTTCTTGTCCATGCTTATTAAATGGGCTCAGTGGCAATTGGCATAATTATTGCTTACCAAAATATTAAAACAATCATAATATTTTAACCAAACAAAACAGTGTTGCAATGTTAATTATTATGAATTTCTTCAACTTGAAAAAAAAAAAAACTCAACCAGTCAACCAGGGTGGTATTTTTCTTCTTTCTCTAAATATATAGATATGCTCCCCCTGCCTAACCAAGTGTGCGTTTTCATTTAAATTTACAAGGTTCTTTCTGTGAGACCAGAGGAAACGTGGACCTGAGCTGAGTACACTGACGATGTAAATGCAGGAAAATGTATGATATTGACTCTTAGCAGGATAAAGGATTGGTGGAGGAAAACATCATCTATCTTTTAAGCAACTGTGAAAATTCTAACAGGCGTATTCACAAGCACAAATGTGTTTGCAGACTGAGACAGCAATTTGAAAGGACAACATTTCTTTACTAATGTTAGTTCAACAACATCACAGTTTTTAAAATGGCTCTGAGGAAAGGAGGAAAGTGCTCTGAGAAGAGGAATAAAAAGCCACATTAGGCAGCCTCGAAATATATCAGCAGGAAAGACTATATACGAAGCCTGGAAGAAAGAAGAATGAACCATTTGGTGAGGTATAATAGTTAGAGCCTCTAGATGATAGAAATGCAGGTGTGGTCCACCATGCTAGCTCTGCACCCAGTCTTCTCAGTCTGATTTTGTCTCCTATTGCCCATTCCTCATGGACTTCATTTGGCTTTGCAAGTTACAAGGAATCAAGCAGGGTCAGACCACTGATGTGACCACTCTCTAATAACTGAGATTTTTCCTTATAACAGACATGAGTTAAGGACTTTCTTCTTCTAGATCTTTTGCAAATGGTTTTTATCTTTCAGAAGATAAGTATTACGTAATACTTTATACAGAACTCAATTAAAAGTCCAAATAGGTACACCAAAAACATTCTACCACTGAAGTAAAGGATTAAACATACATAAGGTAGCATTGTCCCATTTTGTGTTGGGGTAGAAAAAATGGTTTTGAATTAGAACATGGAGGGTTCTCGGAACATTTGGAGGGAAGAAAGTGAATGGAGAACGATATAAATGTGTTATAATCTACAAAATAAAATTTAAAAAGTGTTGGAAAAACCTCTAGCCTTCCATGAGGTCCAAGTTGAAAGCAGGAGGACCAAGGAGGCCAGGCCATCAAAGAGTGGATCTGTAGGCATAAGACACTATTTATTTTCTCAGGTTGAAGGTCACATACACAGGCATATGCTGAGAGATATCCAGGCATGCACTCCCACACATGAGCATCACCCAACAAATTATAGACACACATATAGACCAATATGCATGATGCACAGATGTGGCACACATAGGCAGGTTGGCAAAGTTGGAGGCTGAGATCTCTGACCTCAAGGCCATATTCATACAGAATCATATCAAAGTAGCATTATGACAAAAATAATTATATAACGTATCATGTTACTTTTGCTTTGTGGTTCCTCATATTTCCCAGAAGTCATCTTGTGCTGGCTCACACCCACCCCAATGGTTGTGTCATCATTTTAATGGATTCCTGTCAACTCTTCCTGCCAGTGCCATGTTGTGAAGTTGCAAACTGGCCCTCGTGTCCTTTGTTCCCAACACTTTCTCTTTACTTGTAATTCTTTAGAAATTCAGCAATTATTATGTTTCTATTTATTTTAGAAAATAATTTTAAGAGATACAAAGAGTCCAAATGAGGAACAGAAAGAGGAAGAACATGAGCAAGGAAGTCAGGACCGCGAGGGGTGCACCCACCCACTGAGACAGTGGGGCTGATCGATTGGGAACTCACCAAGACCAGCTGGACTGGGACTGAAAAAGCATGGGATAAAACCGGACTCTCTGAACGTGTTGGACAATGAGGGCTGATGAGAAGCCAAGGACAATGGCACTAGGTTTTGATCCTACTGCATGTACTGTCTTTGTGGAAGCCTAGCCTGTTTGGATGCTCACCTTCCTAGACCTGGATGGAGGGGAGGAGGACCTTGAACTTCCCACAGGGCAGGGAACCCTGACTGCTCTTTGGACTGAAGAGAGAGGGGGAGGGAAGTGGGGCGTGGGGAGGGAGGGGAGGGGGAGGGAAAGGGGAGGCGGGGAGGAGGCAGAAATTTTTAATAAAAAAAATAAATAAAAAATAATAAAAAACATACAAATAAACAAAAAGATATTTTGTAAATTTACCTCTAGTTGGGTGAGTGTCTGAGTTCCTGGCTGAACAGCCCTACTTTCTAGGCCCTAACCCCGATGGACATATCCTATGCCCAACACCCACCTATGGCAGCCCCCCGCAACCAGGTGGCAGCATCCTCCCCCACCCATAACCATCCCCTGCAGCATCAACCACAGACCTCACCTGCAATGATTGGAAGAAGAGATGGGTAGCAGGCAGTGTAAGCATACATTCCAAAACATAACGAGCAATATGGCAGCACCAGAAACGAGTTATTCTACAAGAGCAGGACCTGAACATCCCAAGGCAGATGCAGCAGAAAGAACGACTTTCAAAATAACGTTGTGAAGATAATAGAGTCCCTTAAAGAGGAAATGAAAAATTTCCTTAAAGAAATGGAGAA
The DNA here is from genome assembly GCF_950005125.1 of Chionomys nivalis. Lineage (NCBI taxonomy): Eukaryota > Metazoa > Chordata > Mammalia > Rodentia > Cricetidae > Chionomys > Chionomys nivalis. The sequence continues at coordinate 16,550,366 of NC_080104.1, read as the reverse complement.
AAAGACAAACAAAAAAATAGAAGAAAATTATCATTAGTCTAGTAAATAATTAGAATAGATGACCCTATATTTCTCATCTCACTTAAAATTTTTCTGCTATATTGAGCAGCATATTTGGGCCATAAATTCTTTAATTTTTTGTTTTATACTTCACAAATATGTGCTACAATATTCTGCTTTTTATAGTTTCACTTGAAGAAAAAATTGGCTCTTGTATTTTTTTCACTCTACTGTCCTTTAATTTTTTTGGGTTCATGATTTAATTCAAAATATGTATTTCATGAAGTTGTTATTACAATTTTGCATCTTGTGTGTGTCTATGTAGTGTGTCAGTGCATATGTATATTCCCATGCATGTGAGTGTGTGTGTGTGTCCCATGGCACACATTTGAAAGGCTGTAGAGAAATTTGCAAGAGCTTGTTCTCCTTCTATCATATTGCAGCCCAGAAACCAAACTGAAGTTGTCAGTCTTGGAGGCTCTTACCTGCTAAGCCATCTTGCTGGACATTTCTTGATTTCCTCCAAGAAAAATTCAGCTGTTGAACTGAAATTTCCTTTGATAAATTAGAACCTTGCTTAAGGCAGAAAGATATTCTAGCACAGAGAGTAAGTGTGGATGCTAGCACCTCCCCTAACTGGGGAACTATTGACAATAAATAGATGTTGGGAGAAAGTCAATTTCTTCAAGGGCTCGGCTCTGTCAGGTTCATCAGCGGTAGGTCACACATTTAAGAGTATGTCTGGAGCAAAACTGAACTGAATAGGCATAAAAGCAAGACATACATTTGTGTGGGTAAGAAAGGAGAGCTGGATCTGGGAGGACTGGGGAAAGAGTGACTATGATCAAAATATGATCAAAATGAGATCAAAATTATCAAACACTAATAAGAAAAAAATTAAAATAAAATTAGCCATTTTTTGTAAGACCACTCAAGATTGAAACTAGTTGTGTTTCTTAAGTCTTTTGTTTAATGCCACATTTATTACTATTTTATTTTACAATCACTGTGTACATAGATATTTATGTCTCTTATTCAGAAAACGATTTCTAATAGCATAAATTATATGAATGAACTCAATTCCAAAGAGAAACATTGGGGGATGATATCTGTAAAGCAATACTACTCTGAAGTCCAATCACCCGGTCACCAGTGCTATAAGAGAAGTACCCTGGATGCAGCAAAGATGCCATTATGAGTCTGGGAATGACTATTTTTATTCACCATAAAGAACCATTGTGCTAGCAAATCAATGACTTTTGCAGAAACCAGTAGTATGTTTGTCAGTAATAAAGTCAGATCATGGGGATAAAGGCACCAATTTAAGTAGCTTCAACAGCTACTGATCACTACAAATAACAACTCTGCCTATTCACTCTAAACACCAACTGTCCAACATGTCAAGCAGAACAAGATGAGAATGCCAATCAACAGTTGTAGTTGGGTTGATTAGCCTTTTATGGTCTAGCTTCTTTAGTTCTTTATATATTTTGGAGATCAGACCTTTGTCAGTTGCGGGGTTGGTGAAGATCTTCTCCCAGTCAGTGGGTTGCCTTTTTGTCTTAGTGACAGTGTCCTTTGCTTTCCAGAAGCTTCTCAGTCTCAGGAGGTCCCATTTATTCAATGATGTCTTTAGTGTCTGTACTGCTGGGGTTGTACGTAGGAAGTGTTCTCCTGTGCCCATGTGTTGTAGAGTACTTCCCACTTTCTCTTCTATCAGGTTCAGTGTGTTCGGACTGATATTGAGGTCTTTAATCCATTTGGACTTGAGTTTTGAGCATGGTGATAGATATGGATCTATTTTCATTCTTCTACAGGCTGACATCCAGTTTTGCCAGCACCATTTGTTAAAGATGCTCTCTTTTTTCCATTGTATACTTTTAGCTCCTTTATCGAAAATCAGTTGTTCATAGGTTTGTGGGTTAAAGTCAGGGTCTTCTATTTGATTCCATTGGTCAACTTCTCTGTTTTTATGCCAGTACCAAGCTGTTTTCAATACTGTAGCTCTGTAATAGAGTTTGAAGTCAGGGATGGTAATGCCTCCAGAAGTTCCTTTATTGTATAAGATTGTTTTGACTATCCTGTTTTTTTTTTTCCATATAAAGTTGATTATTGTCTTCTCCAGATCTGTGAAGAATTTTGATGGGATATTGATGGGGATTGCATTGAATCTATAGATTGCTTTTGGTAGAATTGCCATTTTTACTATGTTGATCCTCCCAATCCAAGAGCAAGGGAGATCCTTCCATTTTCTGGTGTTCTCTTCAATTTCTTTCTTCAAAGACTTAAAGTTCTTGTCAAATAGATCTTTCACTTCCTTGGTCAGAGTTACCCCAAGATATTTTATGCTATTTGTGGCTATCGTGAAAGGTGATGCTTCTCTGATTTCCCTCTCTGCTTCCTTATCCTTAGTGTATAGGAAGGTAACTGATTTTTTGGAGTTCATCTTGTATCCTGCCACATTACCAAAGGTGTTTATCAGCTGTAGGAGTTCAATGAAAGAAGACAGAAACAGAGACCCACATTGGAGCACCGGACTGAAATCTCAAGGCCCAAATCAGGAGCAGAAGGAGAGAGAGCACGAGCAAGGAACTCAGGACCGCGCTGGGTGCACCCACACACTAAGACAATGGGGATGATCTATCGGGAACTCACCAAGGCCAGCTGTCCAGGGTCTGAAAAAGCATGGGATAAAACCGGACTCGCAGAACATAGCGGACAATGAGGACTACTGAGAACTCAAGAACAATGGCAATGGGTTTTTGATCCTATTGCACGTACTGGCTTTGTGGGAGCCTAGGCAGTTCAGATGCTCACCTTACTAGACCTGGATGGAGGTGGGTGGTCCTCGGACTTCCCACAGGGCAGGGAACCCTGATTGCTCTTTGGGCTGACGAGGGAAGGGGACTTGATGGGGGAGAGGGAGGAAAATGGGAGGCAGTGGCGGTGAGGAGGCAGAAATCTTTAATAGATAAATAAATAAATAAATAAATAAATAAATAAATAAATAAACAGTTGTAGTGACTTATACTTTATTTTCTATGACACTGTTTTTATTACCTTAGATTTAAATTTCAATGACTTTATAACAATCAAATGTAAATATTTACAAACACTTCAATGTACATGGGTATGGTAAAGATACAGATTTTGTAAATTTGATATGATAGATATGATATGAATTTATACATGCATAAAGGCATCTTAACAAATGATTGTTCTCATGTCTAAAGTATACTGTGTGAAAAACAATGAGCAATCCCTGACAAGATGAGCAGCAAACTTAGAGCTCTAGTGAAAGAGGCTTGGCATACCCCCACATTTCAGAAGCGTCAGGCATTAATATTCTCACACATTTATATGTGCGTGTGTGGAGGTCTTTATACATATCAACATCATTTCCTCATCCATAAGGGAATATTAAGAATGTTTTATGAACCTAATATAAACAAAAGTGAAAAATAATATCATTCATAATTTAAAAAATGGCTTGGTGTTTGTTGATTGCCTAAAACTTCCCTTTTCATTTCAAATGAATTGATTCTCTAAGGCTCACTGTGAAGGTCTGCAAATGTCATCTTAGCAGAGAAGGCACTTTCCTTTTGACTTTTCATTTGTTGAGTGTCAGTGCATGACTGCCCATGACTTGGTAAATTTTGTGGTTTCTTCCGAATCCCTAATATTCTTACTCTGTACTGTCACTTTAAACATCATGTTTTTTTCTGTTTTACAGTAAATGCTTGTGAACAACAATGCTACCCTTTAATTCTTACATAACTCAAGGAGCCTTGGGAAGCAGAATGACTCACAAACAAATTGATTACACCATTTGTGCTGGGCCTGAGATGAACAGTGACTCACTTTAATAAGATTCCCCCAACATAAACAAAACTAGATTAGAGAACAAAACTCAAATCATTTTATAAGTGTTTAAATTTTGTACTTTATTTCACGAACTACTTTAATGAGGTTCAGCTCTCCATTTAATTTGTAATCTTTGCTTCCAGGATGTATTTACACAGCAGTAGAAATACAGCAAGAAGTAGGGGAGGAAATGCTCTTGGTCACTTTAATATAAACACAGATGTTTAATGTCCCAAGGAAGATGTTTTCATTTTCCAAAGTAGTTTTCACTTCTAATAAAATTTCTTGACCTATCATGTGTACTAACTAATGTGAGGAATAATTCACCTACCTTATAATTGAAATTAGCAGTTATTCTTCAAGGGACTTTTAATATAGTATTTCATTTATTCTTTGAGAATTTCATAATACATGGGTTCAGAGATACATATGGTTAGATCATACTTACCGCTCACTCCTCCCCCTAAATCTTCCTGGATCTAACTTCTTTCTTCCACACTCCTTCAAGTTCATGTCAACCTATCAGAGGCCACATCCTTAAAACTGACAATCAGCAACTTTCAATAACTTCTCAGCTAACGTGGAGGAGCTAGAGTCCCACCCCATCCATGATGAATCGTTGACAGTTTGGTCATGTGTTGTTCTTTTGGAGGCAGCTGTTTCTGCTATGTAATCCAGTTCATTGATTCTATCATGTCTAGAATACACAGACAATCTACATGTGTTAAGTTTATAAATATTTATTAGTATTTTAAGAATTTCATAACAATGTTGAACATATTCACTCAGCTGTGAACTCTTGCCAGATCTATTATTACCTTCCATCCACCCAATATTGTGTACTTTCTCCCCACCAAATATTCTTGGATATGTGGCCTTCCACTGGAGTGTGACAAACCTACTAGGGACGATTTTTAGAGAAAATCATGTCACAGAAGTAAGCAATTATTTTCGGATTAGAAGTAAGTCCTACTATACAAGATGAAACCTAAACCTGGTATTATTATTTAACCATGAACCGTGGGCTACACATGCTACAAGCTATAGTATTAAACCGACTTCTAATTATTTATCACTATATGCTTAGATGAATGTACCTTTCCATGCTCATTAGAAAAGTTTCTGTTTACAGCTGATGCTTATATACACAGAGACCCACATCTAGTAACACAAACTAAGAGACTGTAGATGTTTCAATCCTTAATGGAAAGGGCTGTTGTACCTCCTCCTCCTCCAAAAGCATGGGGATCATTCTGAAAGAGAGGCTTCAAGAGTTTAACAGCCAGATGTGGTGGCAGTTACAGGAACCAGTGTCCTCTTATACATTAGGGAAACTGCACATAGGAATTTACAAGGGTTGTTACAGCACGCACAAGTTCTGAGCAAGCCTAAGCTGTGTAAAATAGACCATAGAGAAGGGAATTGAGCATGGAATCTCACTCCAAACGGTGTAGACAATGACAAGTATTAGTTGCTGGGAGAGGGAGAGGCAGTTTTCTTTAATATTTAATATTTGCCAATCAGAAAACTTCAGCTATAAGACTAGGAAAATTGCTATTAATATATGTCTATCTCACTGCAAATTCCATGCATTTCTACGTTCTGACAATAGCTACTTAATCCAGTCATGTATGAAGACATCTATCCTATTCTTGAGCATGCCCTTCAGCAAACAGGCAGAAAGTGCCTCTCCAAACACCAATTAAATGCATTCATTTAGCTTGTCAGCAGTTCACTTAGAATTGTTGTTTCTCTTGTTGGTTCATTATGAAGCAATTAGGTCTTTGGCAAAAGACAGAGATAAAATGTCTAAATTGACTCCTATGTACAGCTTTGCCTCTATTGCATCTTTGAGATCTTGCTCATATTGTATTGAGATCGTATTTGACATCATGAAATTTAGATCCTCATATTTCAGAATCATAACTTTTTAAGTCGTTTTATTTAGCAAAGAATATTAACATTTTTCCTGCAAAAAATATTTTATGAAATGTTTAAGAGAAATAATCTCAAGACAAAGTAGACTGTTGTTTAAAATATGACATTAAAGTAGTCCTGATGAGTGTGGGTAGTCCCATTTAGATAACTGCCTTATTTTCATTTTTATGTGTACAAGTTATGGTTTGTAGAGAAAGCTAAGCTTGAAGCACTGATTTTGTTCCAGCAAATGGAGTCTTCTTATTCAGGACACATACAGAAATGTCACATTGAACACAGCATTACAGAGACATCCCAAGCCTTGAAAGATTGTGTCATAGCTGAACAAACACAGAAGAGAGGGAAGCTCCGATGTAAGGGTGATTCATAGGAAAGGCAGCCTGGCAAAGAGTACAGCTCTTGTCATCTGAATATATATCAAAGAATGAAGTGAGCTGGCACAATGGGAGGCTAGCCAGACAGAAAGGTTTGAAGGGAATCTAATTTTAGGAAAGTTTCTTTCAATGAGCATCACAATGAACTCTTGAAAACTTTGGCTCTAGAGTGAACGCAACATGGCAGCTAGAATGGGCCTTAGGGACTTTTATCTACAAAACTGCAACCATAACTAACAAACTCAAAAACTCAGTTTTTATTGCATAAAAACTAAGAGAAGTCATGGGCAAATAGAAGAGTGAGACATTGCTGCAGATGGCCAAACTCTTAGAATTTATGTTTGATTTTACCAGTTATATTTGCAGCTACTTATAATCTTGGTGGCTATGATATTTTTAGTACTTTATTGACTAGAGACATACAGTCAGAAAAAATACAGGCAACAATTTTATGGATATATCTTTCTAGCATGTCTTAAATTCTCAAATTTAAGTTCCCAATGAACAGACAGGTTAGGAGGTAAAACAGAAATTTGAGAGAGATACTGCCTGTGTTTGTTTTATCTATTTATTATTTTTTTTACATGGCTCACAATTCTGGTTTATTCTCAAGGTACTGTATCATAGCAACAAGAAAATGAGGGAAGATAGGAGGTATGATTTGCTGCCTTGTTTGTTTGTTTATTTGTTTGTTTTTGTCTCACACTTTTTTCTTCTGCCTTGAGCTGTAGATGAAATCTGGAGCCAAGCTCTTGAACCTTCTTGAGCATTAGCAAACTAATTTAAGTTGTTGCATAAATCACTGAGAGATTAGTGGTGTTTACTTTAAGCTTGACTCTGAGGCTTAATTCCTTAAGCCACCATATAAACTCTATAACCAGCGTCTCTTGTGTGAGCATATAGGTAAAGTATATAAGAGAGTAATGCTCTCTCAGTGTCCATCCTGAGGATTGATGCAGCTTTGTCCTAGTCAGATCAGCAATGTTTCTTTGTTTGACATCTAATCTGGCCCCAACTCAGGGCAGTTTGAAAGAGTCTTTTGTGAAAACCCCCTCTATTACCATTTGGGGGACAACTTCAGACAGGTATTCAGCTGGTTTTTGTTGTTGTTTGTTTTTCTTCTTGACTTATAAAGTGAAATAGTTTTTCCTCCTGTCCTTATTGCATTAGATCTTTACTTAATGTGGGATTCTAATCAAGAAAACTCAATAATTTCTTTATCAGTTGTCACAGTTGCTTCTACAGCATTACAAACAGTAATGGATATTTTGCCATTTTCCTTAGATGGGAGAATTTCCCAACTCTTCTCCAGTAAACTAAGGGTTTTGTGTCTAATTCTCCTTAGAGCATGAGGTTAAAATAGATCAATGTCCTTTGTTCTTACTTAGGGTTATTTTTGCTGTGATAAAATAGAATGGCCAAAAGCAACTTGGGGAGGAATTTAATTGGCTTATGCTTCTTCATCACTGTTCGTCACTGAAGGAAATCAGTATAGGTACTCAAAGACGGCAGGGGCCTGAAAGCAAGAGCTGATGTAGAGGCCATGGAGGAGTGTTGCCTACTGGCTTGTTCCTCATGACTTGCTCAACCAGTTTCTTATAGAACCCAGTAAACCAGCCCAAGAATATCCCCACCCATAAAAGACTGGTCCTTACCATATCAATCACTAAGAAAATTTCCTACAGGCTTTCTGCAGCCCAATCTTAAGGAGGCATTTTTAATTGAGAATTCTTCCCCTCAGATAACTATAGCCTATGTCATGTTGCCATAAAGCTTTCCAGAACACTTTATAACAATATTTAAGGCTTGTCTTCTTATGAGAGAAGATTCAAGGTACAAACTAGAGGTAACTGTTTATCCTGACAATATGTCCTTGCCTCATATTTACCCATACCACTGAGGATTGCCCACTCTTTTCTTTCCCATGTCCCCACGGTTTTTTTGTGAGCTGGGGTAAAAGCTATGGGGAGAAATTTACAAGACTGTATTAATGTCTTTGTGTCTGTCACCTCAACTTTTTTTTTTTTTGCTTGATATCTTAGCCCCACTTGGCTTGCTAAAATCTTAGCTGAATTCTTACCTGCTAAGAATTCTTCTCTTGGGTGTTTTGAGGAGCACAAAGCAGTTAATGTGTATGTTTATATGCTTTTCTTTATTTTGTTTTGTTTTGCTATTCTGTAGAAAAGATTTCACTGTGCTGCCCAGTCTGGTCTCAGACTTCTTGTCATCCTATCCCCGCATTAGTATTGGGATGACAAGAATGTGGCATCATGCCTGGCGTGTTTGAACGCTATTTAGATTTTTTTTAAATGTTGGACTGAAAATGGCTCTTTTTGTGTTTTCATTTTTCCCTTTTCAGTCATACTTCTAGCAGTGTAGCTCAGATCATATTTTCAAAAACATGATGGGAAATGCTTGCTGTTTGTATTCCAACACAGAGGGTGGTAAATGCTGTGTCATGAAAGCAACCTTTGCAAATGGGAAGATTGGCTAGCGTGCCATTCTCTGCAGATTCAAAGCACTCAGACTCAGGGAGATGTGATTTTGCTCTCAGAAAAGGCTGTCATCATATTAACACTACAGATTTAGAGTAGGGTGACCTTCTAATATACTTATAAACAGTTCTACTGCTGGTGATTAGGTATGCAGCTTTATGTCTTTATGAATTATGATATATTTATGGATTATAATGTAGTTAAGTGTTTTTTTCACACCTTCGGAGCATCCATGCCTTTTCACTCCATGCCATGAGGCTGCTAATGTCTTTGAGTGAGATCTTGTTCCTCTTTATAAAAACAGATTTAAGTTCTGTCGCTAGAACAGTGAGTATGTTTTGGAGGGGCAGATTTTACCCCAGAATATAAAATATTGGAGCTCAAAATATAAATGTAAATCCATAGCAAATGTATTAGGGCATTTGTTTCAGAGGAGTGAGCGAAAAGGGAGGTAGTGAGGGAGGCCTAGAAGTTGGGGATGGAGGAAGGAAATTCAAACATAGAGTGATGCTGTTCTCCTGATAGCTATGGAAAAACCCCAGTGCCAGGCATGAGAAACCTCCCCACATGATGGTGAGGTAGGACAAGAGATTTCCATGATAATGTAGGTTACTGTCACATCACTGGTTGCCTTCTAGAACTTGAAGGTAAGATACTGTTGTTGATGACACCACAGACACACAGGGCTTGGAGGAATTGATGTGGAACTGATTTGGAGGCCTATTCCTTGAGGGCTAGCTCTTAAAGTATTCAAAGGGGCTATATAAACTGTCTAGGGAGATAAGTCATTGGTGGTTCTAGCCAGGTGTAAAGTCTGCCCACCACAAAAGTGACTGATTTGTGAGATCTCTCCAGTGGTATAAATGTGATTCTTTTATCTTGGAGTAAGCAACAGCTGTCTCTTTGGAATTCAGGCATTCGTTGTTGGAAGCATTCATGTCTGATTTGGTAATCCTATGCATCTATCTATGCCTGGGAAGTCAGAGGAGAACCTATTACTACCATTTTCCTAAACCAATATAATTTCTAACTGTATTCTAAATTCTCCCTTTCTAACAACGTGGTTATCCCTTCCTTAAAGAAGCTTTCATTGGAAATCAATGGAGACTCTTACAGAGATCCAGGACTACCAAAAATGAAGAGAATAAAGAATGTCAACCCCTAACTGATACAACTACAATGCAACTTCTAGACTGAGGCCCAGGGAAAAGGAAAGAAGGCAGGAAGAAAGCGTGAAAGAGCAGGAGACTTCATATGCCTGTTGCTAGGCAATGATTCCTAGGTAAGATAGGGAAAACACATCCAGGGAAGCTCGGCAATGCGGTTCCCAGAGTAAGATCACCATGGAAACAACCGACATGCCAACAGTGACAGGGTAAATTACACATATCCCACTCTAGATGAAAAGCTGTAACATACCTCATAACAAAGCCACAGGAAGATCCATGGTGGCTTAGAAGAAAAGTAGTTTTCTCCAGGATTGAACTCCCACAGAGGATGTCCAGTACCAAATGGTTGGTTCCATACACATGCACATATGAATAATAATAAATGTACCCAGAGGTTGTATGTTTATGTTACATAATAAAGAAAAGACTGTGAGTTTGGGAAAGACGGGAACAAAAGGAGTTTGATGGTGGGGGAAGGGGTCGGAGTGTTTTAGACACAGTGGTTGTGCATGAAGTTCTAAATAAAATAAATAATGTGGCAAATCAGTACCAGGCAATGGAAGAATAGTCTTATTTGGACAGTTTCTGAGGCGACTGATTTAGAAAGGCCACTGCCCATCAGTCTGCCGTGTTGAAACATATCAATCGAATATTCTAAAAATATCTATATTCTAAGAGAATGGAACTTTGCTGAACCTCATAACCAAGATTAATATTGGGTCTTGAAGTCCCTTAAAACTGGTATGCCACTGTGTACTAAAACGGTTTGTTTAAGCACCTTTTAGGAGAACAACGTAACAAGAAATCCTACTTACCTTGGATTTCCTTTGTAATCAACTCTACAACCTAAGCTAATGCATCACTACAACCTTAAGTTGTGTACTCTTCCATGCATCCGAGTTAAAGTAATCCATGAGTATCATTTTCTGAAAGCTGGAAATACAAAATCTGGAAGGGGCTTGCTAAAATTTGCCACAGAGTTTAGAGGCAACTCTTTACGACAATTGGTTGATAAACAATGATGTCCGTTATCTGGGCCAGTTCCAGCCTGTGATTTAATCCATTGTAAAATTCTGTCAAAGATTTCGGTAGACTATCCCACTCTTTCCCATGTGGTGCTTTCCAGGTTGCTCAATAAATACAGAGTTAAGTTCTTTTTGTTAGGGACAGATATACACAACTCAAACAACAAAGAAATACAGAGACTTTATCCAACAGACACACAGAACATACAGATGCACAAGACAGCCTTCAGGTGGGCACAGATTTAGACTCATACTACAGGTGACAATATGGAAGACACAGGAAGCAAGAAGTAGGAAATTCAAATCTGGAATGGTTCTTGGTTAAAAAATCCCAAGTGGAAGTGTTTAAATATCTCCTTAATTTAAGACTGATGCATTATTGGATAGTACTAACAAAACTTTCTGCTAGATAGATTAACTCGCTCTCTAAGACAGTTCACACAACAGACACCACTCACACACAAAAACCCACAATTCATACAACAGGCAAATAGAAACACACAAGCAACACCAGACACAAGGAGGGACAGACATAGACACAGACAGAAATAAATTCACAGGACGGCCTTCAGTCAGGCATGGATTCAGACCTACACAACAGAAAGACAGAGGACAGAAGACACACAGAGCATAAAGTAGAGAATTCAAACATTGATTTTTTTTCTTGACTAAACGAATCCATGGGGAAAGCTCTTTTATTTTTATTTTTAAATGTTACAGTGGGCTATGACTGATGTCAGAGTTAATCACTGTGTATGGTCCTCACATGGGGAATTTTCCTTACCATAGCTGGGCAGAGAGTGGCTACATGTGACTTCTCACCTCCTATTAGTTGCTTCTCTCAGCTAAAATCAAAACCTGGGTAGGTAAAATTCTTGTCAAAATAATGTTAAAACTCACCACGTCCCATGTTCCTTTAATAGTAGAATAACCTAAGTAGTTAGATAGAAATTCTAGTCACTTTAGGGATTTCATTAGCAATTTTGAAGTAACGCATTGTATCTTAAGTTTATGTTACTTTAAAATATGCCCCCAGAAAGCAATGGAAAGCAGGAAAGGATTTGTTTGGCACACATTTCATATTACATGTCTAGGAAGTTAAAGAGACAGGAGATTGAGACAGCTGTTATAGAATATTCACAGACATGAGCAGAAAAACTAATGCACCCAAGCTACTCATGCTTAGTTAACGCTCTTCATTCTTCTACAGTTCAGGGACCAGCTCATGCACTAGTTGCACCCATATAGGGTGAAATTTTACATATCAATTAATAATCAAAACAATCCCCTAAAGAATTATCCAGAGCATACATCACACTTGGGAGTTCATTAAGCAAAGCTTTCTTTGTGATTCTAAATTTTGGTGAGCTGATAAATTTAACTCATACATATAAGTAACATTACACAGACTGAGTAGGCTATATTTAGAAATATGTATATATCACCTTACTAGAACATATTTACCCTGAAGTACAGTGTTACCAAGACTTTAATGTTCTCATTTAATAAATAGATGCTTATCTAGGAATTGTTAGGCACATAGAAAATAAAACCTTTGGAGTTGAAAGAGTCATGCCTCTGTTTAATGGTAAAATGATGTCTTCAGTGTTTTATACATTTGAATTCCTCTCTGTAAGTTTAGTACAGAGTAAATAAACTATAAACATTCAAACAATGTTTAATAAAATGACAGCAACAATAAAAAAATACCAGACCTGTAAGATGCTTCAGCAGGCTTAGTGGGACTGCCAAGACAGATGATGACCTGAATTACATCCTCACAACCCACATAGTGAAAGGCAGTAATCAGCTCCTGAATGCTGTCCTCTGACTTGCACATGTCATAGCACATGTACACACACACACACACACACACACACACACAGAGAGAGAGAGAGAGAGAGAGAGAGAGAGAGAGAGAGAGAGAGAGAATATAAACAAACCTAATAGAGTTTGCTTACAACAAGCATCAAAACCTAATCCTGGTAAGGTAGTATATTAGCTATGGTTATTATTGGTGTGATGAAATACTGAGCAAAATTGGGGAGGAATGGGCTTATTTTAGTTTACATATCCTGAGTCAGCCTATTGAGGTAAGTCAAGGCAGGAACTCAATCAGGTCAGGAACCTGAAGGCTGGAGCAGATTCCTTGTCCTCAGAGAACGACTGCTTATTGTCTCACTCTCCATGGTTTTCTCCATCTGGTTTTCAATAGAATACAAGACCACCAGCGCAGGAGTGGCACTCCGAGGACCTCCTAAGTCAATCATTAATTAAGAAAATCTTCCATAGTCTGCTAACAACTCAATCTTATGGAGGAATTTTGTCAATTGAAGTTTTCTCCTCTCAGGGGACTTAAAAATCATTTGGCACGGGAATCACCAATCTTAAGTAATAATTAAGAGAGAGAAAAAGATTTTATTTCTTGCCAGTCATACTATACTGCGAATGACATAGCTCTACATTATCAATATTTTGGTATTACTTGATGAAGAATTTTAGGCTAGAAAAATACATCGATTTCATTATATTATATAATTAGTAAAAATACTTGAACTTCAGGTAATCAATTACCAAAATGAAATGTATTTCAATTATAAAAATATGTAAAGCTAGATATATTTTTCTGAAGAATGAGATCTAGCTGTTATGACTACAGGCAATGCTTTGGAGTCATGTGATCACAATAATGCCATTTTGAATGAAAGTGACTCCCTAGGAGAAAGGTTTATATAGCTTAAAAGTGTATATTGTAAAGAAGACATAACAATGCACATAAACATAATTTCTGAGTTATAATTTACCATTAACTATGTTTAAGACAAACCAGTTCATAATTGCTGGTTTCAAGTCTTTAAGCTATAAGTAGAAATATCTCTATTTACACACAAACGTACACACACATATCTCATCTAAATTATTAGTTTATATTTATAGCGACCCAAGGAAAAGCTAAAAGCTTGAAATAAATAGTGTTTAAAGTTATGGTTTTAAATATAATCAACATGTAAATAATTGGTTGTATAGGAAAAAGCTCTGGTTTTCAACTTATGATTTATGACCCCAAATACACCTTTCAGGGGACTCTTATGTCAGATATTTGCATTATGATTCATAACAGTAGCGAAATTACAGTCATGAACTAGCAACAAAATAATTTTCTGGTTGGGGGTCACTACAACATGAGGAGCTGTATTAAAGGGCTGCAGCATTAGGGAGGTTGAGAATATTGGGATAAAGGAATGTAGTTATGAAAGGGAAAGGAAAAGAAAAACCCTAGAACAAAGACTTTATACACAAGCAAAAGATATTATAGCAGAGGAAATAATGTAGCAAAGAGTTAGTTAAAGGCAACGTTGTGCTTCTAACATTTAAGCCAGTGCAACCTTTAGTTTGCTCAAGATGAGCATTGAAATAAAGAGAGCACATTCACATGAACAGAATGGGTCATGGGATAGGTTCTTTAAGGGGGTTTGCATTTAAATATATAATAGTAAGAATAATGGTTATAGAGCTGAAACAACAAAGTGCCAATGCATAGAGATGATGCTCTAGTACCTCCGAAAAGCACTAACATCAATGTCCAAGTCAGGTGTATGGTTTCTGGGAAGGAGACTTTGAAAACTACTGCATGATTTTTTCACCTCTTCTATGATTTTGATAAGAAGATCACTTTCTGTGGTCTCCTTCTCCAGAGACTGTGGTGTTCACTGAAGGAGCTTGGCCTGGTCTGTCCTTAGTGACTCTGAAGCTGTAGAACTCAATGATTTGATCTTAGAGTATTTTTCATATATGAATTTCCCTTTTCTGAAACACAAATATGATGGTTGCAATACTTAATTTTTAAAACTATTTTTTCTTTCCATTCTTGTTTGACTTGTACCCACAGCTACTAATCAGGAGATGTTTAGTGATATAGTTGGTTAGTGATGAACAGGATTCTGAGAGAGTTTTGAGGCTGGAGAAGTTGTTCTCAGTCCACATGAGGTTGTAGGATCACAAGAAAGTTGAAGGAAACAGCCAGTGATATTTTTCCACTTTTCCAGTCTCTGAAGCATACAAGGTAGATGGTGACATTAATAAGATAAGAAAGAAGGCAACAGGCCAAGAAATGATTTTATTGTGTTATCTAGAACTAGGTAGGTGTAAATTAAAATAATCATAAGCAAGCATTTTTGGCTCTGAAGATCAGGAATGAATAACACCTGAAGTTATGATTTTAAAAGTAATCCAAATGTAAATAATTAAAGACATGCAATAGTGCTGTGTGGTCAGAGAAAGGAAATAGCTAGAAACAATAGAGGTTGAAAAGCCAAGAGCAGAAAAGAGTCTTCTAGTGAGACTCAAATGAAGGAGTCAATCTAAGAAAGAAATTCATCTGTGTGGAAGTGGCAGGAAACTATTTCACTAGGGGGAAAATAAGTGCGGAGAAAGGAGACCCCATATAAATCAGTGTAAAGAAGTCAGCTTACGTTCTGAAGATTCCATCATTGCTGAAGTATTCAAATGTGCTAATTTTATTTTTGTGAGCCACTGTTTAGATTTCTCATTCTTCTGTTGCTTAAGGAACAGCTAATAGCATTTAATTACATCTAAAAGTCAAACACTAACTTAAAAAAGGAAAAAAAAAGTATTCTAGTATTTTCCTCTTATCAGAGTGTCTAAAATACTGAACAGTTTGCTACTAGCAACCAGAAATATTAACTAAAGCTCAGCAACTTAGAGAAATGTCAGAACTTTCTTACACGAGGAGCTCACTCATAATCTAAATTCTTGTTTCTGACTGTGACACCAAGCTGAGGAGTCTTAAAAACACAAGCAACAATAACAACAAAAATAAACCAAACTTAAAGGAAGGTAATGACTTCAGTTTTCAATGCAATAAATGCATCTGACTTGGACAATGACATTAGTGTTTTTCTGAGAGGCTAGATCATTATCTCAATGCCTTGGCACCTTGTTGCTTCAGCGTCATAACCATTATTCTTACTATTATATATTTAAGTGAATGCAAAAACCCTTAAATAACGTATCCCATGACCCATTCTGTTCATGTGTTCTCTTTATTTCAGTACTCATCTTGGGCAAACAAAGGATGTGCTGACTTAAATGTTAGAAGCATAATGTTGCCTTTTAACTAACTCTTTGCTATATTATGTCCTATACCATAATCTCTTTCACTTGTGTACAAAGTCTTTGTTCTAGGATTTTTATTTTCCTTTCTCTTCCATGACCACATTCCTTTATCCCAATATTCTCAATCTCCCTAATGCTGTAGCCCTTTAATACAGCTCTTCATGTTGTAGTGACCCTCAACCAGAAAATCATTTTGTTGCTATTTCATGACTGCAGTTTTGCTACTGTTATGAATCATAATTCAAATATCTGACATATCAGCCCTGTGAAAGGGCTATGTGGGGTCACAAGCCATAGGTTGAGAACCACAGCTTTATCCTATGTCATCAATTATTTACATGTTGATTATATTTAAAACCATAACTTTAGAAACTACTTATTTCAAGCTTCAGCGACTCTAGTGCTAACTAAACACACCTAGCATTATTATGTGCATAGCCAAATTCTGCCTCTTACTTTCCTTTTGCAATATTAGGACATGAAAATTGTTTCATGAACCACTTTCAAGGAACAATTATATTCTGTACATATATGTAAGTATAAATATCCTTGTGTGTGTGCATAAACAACACAGGGAAGTATTTTCTGTCATTGTTATCTGTGCTCTTCTTTAGTTTGGTTAAAATTACTGCTTAATAATCACATATATAAAGAATCACATAAAAGCATTCACTATTTAAGAAATGGTCATGTAAGAGCAGGATATAAAAAGGCCAAAATCTTTGATGCCTTGCAATACATCCATATTCCTATAACCCCTCCCCAATACCTGGGAGTGGCAGAATTATGGGAACAGCAGCAGAAGAATCACTGTTTCAAAAGAGCTACCTAGTTCATAGGAGAATCTTCTGAAATTCTCATTATTTCATTCTAAGTCCTTGCAGGCAAAATTTCAGACTCATATTTCCTAATTGTATGAGTGTTTGAAGAGAGCTATTATACAAAGGAGAATGAATGTACCACCCATGGCACTATTAGATGAAACTACAGTGATAATGTCCCTCTATGTACGGATGCCTGTGGGAGAATTATCTGTAATCTGTCAATCATATTTTAAATAAACGCTGATTGGCCAGGCAGGAAGTATAGGCAGGAAAACCAGACAGGAAGTAGAGGTGATGCAATGATATCAGGAAAATTCTGGGAAGGAGGAAGTTGATTCCTCCCACTCCTGCCCAGACTCCAAAAAAGCAAGATGTGAGCTGCCCTGCTGAGAAAGGTACTGAGCCATGTGGCTAGCATAGCTAAGAACAATGGGTTAATATAAGCTACAAGAGCTAATAAGTAGCCTGAGCTAATGGGCCAATCAGTTTTATAACTTATGGAGATCTCTGTGTGATTTTCTCTGGAGCTTGCCGGCTGTGGGGGTACCGGGCAGGAGAGAAACCCCAACAAGCAGCCCCCCCTTCATGTTACAGATGCCAGATGGGTTTCACAGAATTAGTGTCACACTTCCTAAAATGTAATACACTGAATCTCGGTATGAAGATCCTGCCATACTTATCCTAATCATCTTAATCACCTTTCTTGCTCATTTTGTTTAATTTTAGATACTACCCGTGTAGCATGATTGGTTTCAAACTTATGGAAGCAAATTCTCTGCTTTTGTCTCCCAAGTGCTAAGATTATAGGAGTGTGTTACATATGTATAGCGAGGGATGTACTGAGAGTAAGAGTTGTTTATGAAGGGTGGGCCCATCCTTGAATGGGTGGCCGAGCATTGCTTGTGCAATTTTCTTTATAGAAAATAAACAAAGCATAAAAGTTTTGTGAAACTGGAGGATGGAGATGGAAATTAAACAGTGTTTAGAGTAGCTACGTGGGAAAGCTGAAGAAGCCACTTCTGTTAACAATGCTCTGGTGCCCAGAAGGTTCAGGAGTGAACTTTACATGGTGTACTATCTTCCTACAAATTTTATGCTCTCTTTTTGGTGACATTTCTCAAATGATACTTTTTGTTTAAACGGATCATTTCTGGATAGCAGAAAAATGCAATGAGCTCTGTGTCTGACTTGTACAAAATAAAGATAGAAACTCATGCTTAGGGATTTCTTGCTTGGTGAACAATAAATTGACAGAAATTTGCATTTATCTTTTATTATTTCACAGCTTGAACTTGATATTTCCTAAAGTATGGCTTCATCTTTTAACTAAACAAAAAAATGCTAGATGTTAGTTTCTGAGGATTCAGGAATAATCCTCTACAAAAGACTGGGTACAAGCAAGCCAAACATTTATTTAGAAAAAAAAAAGCCTGCTATCAGAAAGTGTTCAAGCACCAAACCACGTCCCTAGGGTAGTGGCAGCAGCCAGTTTTCCAGAGGAAAACCACAACGAAACAATTCCAGAGCCACATCCAATCGTAATGTAATACGAGGAGAAGGAGTTGGGGACTTTCCATGGTGACATATTTTCAGCCTCTCAGGGAGCTCCGTGGTTTGGTGGTTCGAACCAGCTCTGGGTCAGCCGATTAGAAGGGGGTAGAATGTTCTTGGTTTACCCCTGTGTGCGAGGTTGAGATGGGCTACAGCTAACATCGGGAAACTATGGGCAGCAGCTCCACAGAATGGTAGACTAGGACATAATGAAATTTCTGCGGCTAACTAGGCTAGAACATTAGAATGCTATCATTATTTTTATAATACATATTTGAAAATACATCCTAAGGTACAAGGTACACCTCTAACTTTTATACAAAATGTCAGAAATCTTTTCAGTTTCAATTCAAAGTATCCAGTCTTTTTTTTTAATCAACGTGTTTTTCAATGATTCATAACATTTACATTTCCTGCAAAAACAAAGGATAAAAATGAAAAATATAAAAATATTTTAACAAATTTGGAGCACAATTTGTTTTATTAAAAAATTATCAGGCAATATTTTATTTTAAAAAAGCTTGCCATAGAATAACCTCTGCTTGAATGAAGAGAGGCAGGGTTTATCTGGGAAAGGTTCCAATTTCATTAGAATTTTAAACAAAACACACATGTGTATGAGTATACAGTTTGCAATATCATTATGTAAGTGTGTATTACATGGTCTAACTGTTGCTATTCCTATCTTACAACTGAAGAAACTAAGATTCAGAGAGCTTGAGAGTGGTACCCAAGGTCACATACCTCATTTACCTTAGCCAGACTATACAAAACTCTAGGTAAATTGGAAAAATAAATTATTCTTTCCGGATACCTGCAGCTTGGCTGTTGGCAGGATTTCTGCTCCATATCCCTTCAAGCCTGGTTTGCTTGCCCAAGACAAACATCACTCAATTTTTCTTGACTACATGCACCTTTGAGACCCTTGAAATGCTTACATTTTTTGCCAATAAAAGAAATGATGAGGTCTATTTATAACCATGTTGGCACACGGGCTGGAGCCAAATTATCTTTGTACCTTGACCTCCAAACCGAAGCCAATGTTTTTACAAAATGATGATGACTTTGGAAAGCCAAAAGTAATTTTGTGGTGAGCAGCCCGTGTCTTGATAAAAAACGAGAATCAGACTGGCAAACACATGTGTAAACTATAGAATTACATCACCAGGCAAAGGGATGCTGTCTGTAGCAACAAGACAAGCAGGATTTGCTTCCTGTCACAGTCTTGTCTCTCACACAAACCAAGTTCCAACATCAAGGGTTAGTTCTGTATTTCATTACCATCTGAACTACTAAAAAAATGTAAAGATTGAGTAGTTTTAGATAGCTTATCTTTCTTGCCATGAAATAAATACAAAGTTTTTATCACAAACTTTAGTTTTTCATTCTCTTCAACAAACCAATATGAATAACAAGAGATATTTAACACAAAACAGCTTCCCTCATAACTGAAGTTTTCCATTTAAGAACAAAAATAATTTTTTTTTCTAAAATGTATTTACTTATGTTTAGGAGGATGTGAAGGTGAGGTGATATTTAAGGGAAAAAAAAAGATTATAGCTAGGACCTGACAGAAAAATAGCATTTGTTAACATTTTCTTTTATGGATTTGGAAATGTTTGTTTAAAGCATATTTTAAGTCATGTTGTATCCGTACCTAAATTTATCTGCAATTTTCTGCATTGCTGTTGAGACAAAGAAAAAAATTTCATGTCATATGAAGCTCATGTCATAATAAACCCTTGATGAGTTTTGCTTAGCTTTTTTCCCCCCTACTTCTCTTCATTGTATTTTAGTTGTTTGTCAATGCAGAGAGTAATGTAGGTAACAGTGTTCATAAAAGCCACCACAGTCACAGCAACTAAAAATACAGACTCACATTGGAAGGAAAAGTATCAGTTCAGGACCCCCAAGATCAAGTTCCCAGAACAAAGGATATTTATTTGCCCCAGGGGGACAGAGGGCAGGAAATAAGAGACAAAGACAGGATAGCAAAAAAGAGGGAGAAGGAGAAGGGAACAAGGAAAGGGGGATATTTGTGCCCAGAGAAGGGGAGAACAAAGGGCAGTCTCTGGATAGAGAGAAGACAGATATGGCACATAGAAAAATGGCTATTTATTAAGGTCCAAGAGTAAAGGACAAGGTGTTTCATTTTAATTAGGCATGTTAATTAGGTGAGCCAAAAGAGGACTTTTGATTGCTATACTTCAAAACTTTGATAACTGGACCTTGATAGTCTGCCACAGGAAGAGAAAGTGTCCAAATAAGGGAACAGACTCTGTTGTTTAGCTTTAGGATGTAATCTAATGGTTTTTAGCAAGGCAGAATGAAGCAGGGAAAGAACAAAGCTGGGAGGAGCCATGCCTGCCACTCTCGGGCTGACTCTCGGGCATATTATGACACACAGTATGCTTGTGAGATAGTAACTGAAAATAGAGAAGACTGAAGTTCCTGAGTACTGAGGGCATTACCTTTTAATGATATGGCTGAAGAGATACAAGCTAAACCAAGAACTGGGTGGAAAGAAAAAAAAAAAAAAAACAGTAAGCCAACACCTGACACAGAGCATCCCGATAGGAAAGGCAGTCATAACATATTCAAGACCTTGTTCTACTTTGCTTTTATGCTGCTATAATAAACCTTTCACAATAAAAGAAATTTGGGGAGGAATCCACAGCAGGAACCCAAGCAGAGGTAGCAGTAGAAACTACAGCAGAGATCTTTGAAGAATGCTGCTTACTGGCTTGTTCTCTAGCTCCTGCTTGGTCTAAACTTTTTATACAGCACAGGTTCACCTACACAAGAATGCAAGTCCTCATAGTGGACTGAGACCCTCTAAATAAATTAGTAATCAAGAAAATACAGATAGTTCCACAGTTTAATCGGATGAAGACAATCCTCAAATTGAACTCCTTCAGATATTGGACTGTGTTAAATTGAGAGCTGTAGCTAATTTGGAGAGATCTTCCCATGTAATCTCATACTAAACTTTCACATTTCAGAATATTACGTAAAATTTTATTTGCTTCTGCTACCTTAGATTTAGACATCTCCATGGTAACTCTTACTCTATTTTCTACTCTCTTCCAGTCTCATCTCAAACACTATTTTGTCATAGATAATTTCCATGGTCTATATAGTCAGACCTTTCAGACTAGTTCCCTTCACTTAAGGAATACTTTGGATTTTCCTCTACAATTTCTAATGTTCTCAGTTATTTCTTCATTGCCCATCTTTGTTAAATTAACAGAGGCCATAATCGTTGTTCTTGTTGAATGCCATAATTTCAGGCACTTATGCAAATGGCTTTTTGCACCCATGAATAAACAGAAGATTGGATGACATTTGTTATAATCTTCCATCTGAGTTATGTGAGTTTATGATAGGGAGCATTCTACACCATATTCATTTTTCAATCTTTATGTTTTCCATACAAAATATGGAAGTAATAAGATATACCTGTTGTGTGCAAATGTGTGTATATGTTGGGAGAGAGAGAGAGAGTGTAGAAGGAGCTGTGGGCCGCTTCCTGCCACCCGGCTCCCGGCCACCGGATAGCTTTACCCGAAATAACACACAAATTGTATTCATTTAAACATGGCCTGGCCCATTACTTCCAGCCTCTTATTGGCTAATTCTCATATCTTGCTTTAACCCATATCTAATAATCTGTGTAGCACCACGAGGTGGTGGCTTACCAGGAAGATTCTAGTGTATGTCCATCATGGGCTGGAGCTTCATTTGCGTCTGACTAAGTTCCCTTCTTCCCAGTATTCTGTTCTGTCTATTCCACCCACCTAAGGGCTGGCTTATCCAATGGGCCAAGGCAGTTTCTTTATTAACCAATGAGAGTAACACATAGACAGATCATCATTTCCTCCATCAAGAGAAAGAGAGAGAGACAGAGACAGAGACAGAGAGACAGAAGAGAGAGAGAGAACACCTTGATATATTTTAAGGTTTCCAAGTATGTTCTATCACTTGGAATAGGGAACAGAGCCAACAATTAATTTAGCATTATTTATGAACAAGAATTTATTAAATGAAGCCACCAATTTTTTTAAGACAAGCATTTGTTTACTGTTTTTAGAAAAGACACTATTGGCTGTATGAATAATAATCACAGATCTCCATTGATGCTGGTGTACAACATAGTTTCTCAATATTTTTAAATATATTAGTGGAAGGATTCATACTACCTCATGAAAGAACAGGTGGCAGATCACAAATTCTGATCTCTCGATGAGTCCCTTAAAGCACTGCTTCTCAACCTGTGGGCCTTGACCCCTTTGGGTTGTGTATTAGATTTTTTACTTTGACCTACATGACAGTAACAAAATTAGAGTTAAGAAGCAACAGGGAAATAATTTTATGGTTGGGGTCACCAAAACATGAGGAGCCGTATTGAAGGGTTGAAACATTAGGTAGGTTGAGAATCACTGCCTAATGTGATTAGGTAAGTGTGAGATCACACATGATCTTTTGTGTAAAAATATGCAGTGATATCTGTGATCCTTCACAGTTTGCAAAAAAATAGGATTTTCAACTTTGTAAAATATGATCCCATATTATTATAGCTTGCTTAATTTATTTTTTAAAAAACAAAATAAAATTTTAAAATATTTTTACTTTTTGTGTGGAGCTGGGAATCAGACACAAGCCCTCTGTTGCATTAAGTATGTGTTCTACCCTTGATTTATACCCAGAGTTGTACATGAGTGCTTTTGAAGGTATTTTTAAACTTTTTATGAACATAAACATTGTATATACTATGAATATTACTTGATATAAACCTGTAACTTTTGTAAAATGACCTACTTTGTTACTAACTTATGTTTAGTATATTATATTACATATGTACTCTTTTTGTATTTTATTTATTTATTTTTTAAAACAATAATTTCTCATTTTACGTAAAAGTTCCATTTCCATCTCCCTCCCCTTCTCCCACTCCCCCCACCTTTCACTCCTCCCATCCCCCATCTACTCCGCTAAGAGAGTAAGGCTTTCCATGGGAAGTCAACAAAGTCTAGCACATCACTTTGAGTCTCGCCATATCTATTCAATATAGAATTCTAAGTTCTAACTAGAGCAATAAGACAACAACAACAAAAAGATCAAGGGGATACAAATTGGAAAGGAAGAAGTCAAACTTTCACTGTTTGCAGATTATATGATAGTATATATAAGTGACCCCCAAAATTCTACCAGGGAACTCCTTCAGCTGATAAACATGTTCATTAATGTGGCAGGATGCAAGATCAACGCAAAAAAATCAGTAGCCCTCTTATATACATATGTACTTTTAAATATTTGACTTAGGTCTTACATTCTGTTGAGAAGGAGAGGCCTTGCCAAACCTACTAATCCTCAGTAATATGGATAATTTTTCTTCAATTCTGAGAAATTTTTACCCAATTCCAAGTATATAGGTCTACAGAGCAGGTTCAATTCAAATATGTACTAATAATAAATTATAAAGAAATATACCTTAGAATAATTCCCTGATATACATGAAATTTTATTATTTATTAAAGGTGAAAACAAATTTGTAAATGGATTTTTTTTAAACACAGCAAAGTCCAAAAATATACTGATTTACTATATTCTGATTAATGCTGGTAGGAAAATAATTAAATTTTTTGTTGGAAATATTAAACTTTTTTTGTTTCTATTAGAGCAGAAACATTTGTAGGTACATTAGAAACACTGCAGTTTACTATGGAAACTAATCTTGAGTTTGACCAAGGTGTTTGGGACAGTTTTTATTGGCATTATTTGACATCACAGTGTAGGCTGTACAGAATATGAAAACTCTCAGAAGTATGTTTAGAGTGAAGTCCTGTGCTACAACACAAGTGAGTGCTACTAGAATCACTTCTGACCTGGGACATATTTGATTTTGATTTTTTTTTTTTTTTTGGTTCAGGAACGATTGATTGATTTTCAAGGACACCCCCCTCCCTGCCATTACAAGATATTTTCTCTAAAAAACAGAAAACAATTGTTAAGTTGAATCAAGCATGTTTGCAATAGTTGAACAACCATTCTCAATTACTTCGTTCTCTTTAAAAATGAATCTCTACATTATACAATAACTCCACATCTCCCTTCTCCTGTGTTTTGATAAACATCTTCATATAGTCTGTCCTTATGACATCGGGTAGTCTAGTTATCATATAGAGGTAAAGTCATACTCTCTGTACCTCCATCAGACCTAATTATTCAGGCTTATCCCGACTGCATCCTCCATCCCTCCCCCTGTGAATTTCATAGGTTATTCCCTCCAGACCCCCCAGAGATCAAAACCTAGACCTATAATTCAAATGATGTGTGTGTGTATGTGTGTGTGTGTACGTATACCAATCCCAGATATCTAGATGTTAGTGTAGAATTGCAGTCAGTAATAGCCAGATATCCTACCTCAGTAGGTCCTGATTACTTCAACACAGCTGAAGCACATGACAAAGACCTTAAAACAATCTATATGAGCATAATAGAGGAACATTAAGGACAAATTAATAAATCCCTTGAAGAAATCCAAGAAAACAAAAAGAACTGAAGGAAATGAATAAACTCTTTTAAAAAGCCAAGAAAAAGGCAAAAAGTTGAAGGAAATTAATAAAACTGCTTAATATGTGAAAATGGGAACAGAAGCAATAAAGAAAATGCAAACTGAGTTAATTCTGGAAATGAAAATTTTAAGATGGCAAAGAGGAACTGCAGAGGCAAGCTTGACCAACAGAAAAAGAGAAGGAAGAGAGAATTGCAGACATAAAAGATATGATAGATGAAAAGGGACCATGAGCCAGATAAAATGGCAAATATAAAAAAATACACACACAAGACATGCAGAAAATCTGGGACACTATGAAAAGACCAAGTCTCAGAATAATAGTAATAAAGGAAGGAGAAGAAACCTAGGTAAAAGGCCCAGAAAATATTAAAACAAAAACAAAAACAAAAACAAACAACAACAACAACAAAAGAAACCAAAGAATAAAATTATCCTGACCTTAAGAAGGAGATTCCTATAAAGATACAAGAAACATACAGACTATCAATTAGGCTGGAACAGAAAATAAAGTCCCCTCACCACATATTAATGAAAAAAAATACAGAGAACAAAGAAAGAGTATTAAAAGTTGCTAGGAAAAAAGAGTAAGTAACATATAAAGGCCTACTGGCTAGAATTATACATGACTTCTCTATGGAGGCTGTGAATACCAGAAGAGCTTGGGAAAATGTGTTGTAGACTCTAAAAGACCACAGATGCCACCAGAGACAACTATACCCAGCAAAACTTTCAGTCATCATAGATGGAGAAAATAAAATATTCAAAGATAAAGCAAAGTTTTTATATGTACATTGGCATATCTGTGTGTGCTATAGAAAATGTATTAAATAATTATTTTATCATGTTAAGAGAAAAACTCAACATGCTATGAAATAGCACCAGATTTTCTTTTGAATTGAATGTTAAGTGTTTCTATAAACACTCTATGTTTAAAGTAAAAGTTCAAATAAAAATTCAGTGTGGTAAATCTATGAATGAAATAGCATGGCAACTATTTTCTGGAAATTGAATTATGAGGAATATAAACAAAAAAATCCTTTATAGAATAGAGAACAGGACTAACATTCGGAGAGTATCGGTATTGTGTTGACATATGGGAGTAGTATAGAATAAGTATATAACAGTGGGGGATTAAAATTCAGTAACCTATTTGTATTACATAGTTATATTCAGCATAAAAAGCATGAAAAAAAATCTCCTGTATAAAAACCAGAGAACAGGGCTTAAACAAATAGGTAAGTATAAAAGAGTTGGGGGGGCTGTTCAAATTTGAAAGTTCTTTTTGTGACTTGCTGCCTAAGACACGACATGTAATGAAATCACCAGAACACGCAGCTGAGGAGAGATGGGAACCAGGACAAGTATTGACCCAGTCACTGGGATAGATACCTGACAAATAACTAAAAGGTCAAGGTCACAGAGCAGGGGAAGAGGAAACTGAACAAGAAGAACAGGCAGAGGGGACAGAAGCATAACTATTAGCAGAAGAATAAAAGCTTTGAGAAGAGGAAGACCTATCAGCAATAAGTCAAACACTACTCAAATAAAGATAATTGAAATGATCGTAAGAAGCCCTCAGGTCCTTCTTAATTCAGATAAGAATAATTTCCATTAAATCTGGTCATAATTAACATTCTCAGAATACGTTGAGAAGAAATGGCATGTTTCCACTTGGTGTAGGGCTTCTAATAAATATAATACATTTTATTGCAGAGTTCACCAGATGAGAAATTAATAGTCAAAAGACAGAAGGGTGAATGTAAAATTATTCTTTGCTTGTTTTTCTAGATTTTAAAAATATTTGATAAAATACTTTTATTTGGTGATGAGAAGCATCTAAAAGGGAATGAAGGCACTAGTGACTTATTTATAGTCCTGTGAACAGGTTCATATCTGTCCCATCTAAGCAGTCCCACTTAATCCAGTGGATCACAAGGAAAAATTAGACCCAGATTCATAAAGTATAGTGTGGATTATGGTGGGGCAGTGGTGTAGAAGGTCCTTCTGTATTTGTGTTGATTTCATTGGTTGAATAAAGAAGCTGCCTTGGCCTTTTGATAGGGCAGCCCTTAGGTGGGCGGAGTAGACAGAACAGAATGCTGAGAGAAAGAAGGCAGGCGGAAAGAGCAGCCATGAAGTCTCCAGAGTCAGACATGCTGAGTCTTTCCCGGTAAACCACAACCTCGTGGTTCTACACAGATTATTAGAAATGGGTTGAATCAAGATGTAAGAATTAGTCAAGAATCAGCTAGAGCTAATGGGTCAGGCAGTGTTTAAATGAATACAGTTTCTGTGTAATTATTTCAGGGCTAAGCTAGCTGGGCAGCGGGACGCAGCCTGCTCCTCCCTCCTACACAGATTCAAAAAGTATAGTGTGGATTTGGTGGAGCAGGGGTGGGAATTCGGGGCTGGTAGGGATGAAGGATAAGAGAGTAGAGGATGAGTGTGCCCAGGATGTATTAAGATTGTTATGAAATAGTCAAAGGATAAATGAACAAAAGTAAAACGATGACAGAGGACAAAAAGTAGATTATTCTTGCAATAATTTCTGGAGAAGACAAAGGGAAATAGGTAGGCAGGATTTGTATTTTGGAAAAGTTCTGGGATTTAGAGAGGAGTATGTGAACATTAATATATTTGGTGTTATGGCCATATGCTAATATGCAAACAATTATTTATTATTTTTAGTGAAATAAAAGGCAAGACCATGTGAACAAAGGATGACTAAATTAGAAAAAAATCTTTACTTAAAATGTTATAGTCATGGTGATAAAATAAAACACTTGAAATCCAGAATTCAGTGGTTGTGCAATTGTGGGAATTGCATGGCAACACAATGACTATGGCTGTGGGTGATTAACACAAGATAGAAAATGACATTCATTTGCAAAACTGAGATTTTGATTGTGCCATCCATAATCTGTCATACCCCAGATTTCAGCAAGAGTAAACTGCAGATGTTAGGATTTAAAATCAGACTCATCATCTGTCTCTGTTCTTACCATAGTGTCTCACTTGTACTTGATTTGTCCAACCAGCCTTAGCATATCTTCTTCACTTCATTTTTTTAGTGCAATTTCATTTGCAGAAGAAATAACAAAAAATAAAACAGCTTTTCCCTTATCTATTCCTAGTACCCATTAGGAAGGTATTCTCTCTTAGCTGACTGAATGTCTGTATTTAAAAGTATATAGATATAACCTAAAAGTGAGTGCTTCACCTTAGATGAAGGAAGAAGACTGACAAAGCTCTAATGTAGTGGATGTGTCTCAAGATTGGAAAGATGGGAGAACAATGTATCAAGAACTTTTTATGATGGTATAAGAACCATGAGAAAAGTAGAGGTAAAGAAATAAGAGTGAAAAAAAAAGATAAAAGGTAAAAGACAGATTAAGACTAACCTCTCCAAATTCACTTTTTATTTATCTTACCTTGTTTGGCAGTTCTGCAGTTTTAAAAAAACTTTCAAAAATGGACTTAAAAACCTAGAGATTATCTTCATATTGATAATCATTTTTTCTTATAGTGTTTAAAACATTTTTTCACCAACAACATTCATTTTTATCATATCATCTTTCCGTGCCTTTATCTAGGAGAGTCTCGTCAGCGATATTTCACTTGCAAGCCTGTTTTTTTAGATTTTTTTTTAGTTTCCATTTTCAAGACACACTCTTACTCGCTGTTGCTTTAGGTTTGACAAAATAATATATCCTAAAAAAAATAGAGTCACTAAAATTGTGGGGTTGTCATAGAAAAATAATGGTGGCAGGTTAACTTCAAATCCCTCGATTCTAAGCAAGAATGTCCCAAACTCCAGTATGGCAAAGAAAGTGGACATGATTGTCTGCCAGCAGTTGGGTGCATTTTCTTCTTTGAACTAAAAAATGCCCTGGGTTTTCTCTTAGGTTATTTTGTATCCTCTTTGGAAAAATTCAGTCCCAGGCACATTTCTGTGGATGTGGATAGCAAACAATAAAAACAGTTGACCCTGTCTCTTGTAAGTCCTACATTTAAAAGCTGCAGGATAACCACTGCTGTTATTTCCTGACCTGCTTTCAAAAAGAGAGAGAGACACGTACACTCACGCATCTGATTATCCAAAATTTGTGGTTTTATTTGTTCTATATAAATAAAATACCTTCTAGACTATGTAAAACATCTATCTGACTTTTGAAAGTTTTCCACATATTACGAGTCTATTCAATTTTTTTCACATCCTTACTGTTACTTTACCACGGACAGAAGAGAAAAAAATGGCATTTTATGTTATGTGTAAGACATGGTGCTTTAATCTATGTGAGATCCAGTCTTTGTTTGCTTTTAAGATTTCTTAGACAATTTCAGGAGAGCTTTTAGACATTACTTGCTGTGGGACAATGGTCTGTACCCTGTCACTTGTATTTTAAATAAATGCTGATTGGCCAATAGCCAGGCAGGAAGTAGAGGCAAGGAAACAAGAATTCTGGAAAGAGAAAAAGATTAAGTCTGCAGTCCTCACCCAGACACTGAGAAAGCCAGACACAGAGGAGGCAAGATGTGACTGCCTCGCCACAAAAGGTACTGAGCTACGTGGCTAACTCAGACAAGAATTATGGACTAATATATGTTATAATGGGCTGGATCCAGCTGTCAAAGTCACGGCTTTAATCCTAGCCATGTTGCTTAGCAAATTAAAGACTCACATGCTCATAAAAAGAGAGATATACATAAAGGTAGATTCGAAGACAAACGAAATCTCTAAATGTTTTATTGAATGTTTAAAAATATAAGTAGACTTGAGAGAAAAATAGGATAAAGTCCTTTAAAGAAAAAAAAGAGAGAGAGCAGTTGGGTGTTGTGCCACATACCTTTAATTCCAACACTTGGGCGACAGAGGCAGGCTGACCTCTATTAGTTCAAGGTGTGGTGGCACACACCTTTAATTCCAGCATTTGGGAGGTAGAGGTGGACAGATCTCTGTGAGTTCAAGGACGATCTGGTTTACAAAGTTAGTTCCAGGACAGTCAAAGAAAAAAAAAACAACTAGTCTCAAAATGCCAAAAAATAAAAACAAAAGAAATAGAGTTTAAAATAAAGCCATGTAAAGATGGAAAAAACACAGAGAATCTGAATATTGTATATTATTATGTTCTCTTTAAGTTATTTAAATGCTGAGGAAGAGAAAAGGCTGCTAAAAGACATTTTATTATAAATGCTGCTGGATTAAGTCTCTCTCTCTCTCTCTCTCTCTATATATATATATATATATATATATATATATACACACACACACAAATTTTGAAATGTTTTGACTTTAAAGTTTAAGTCAAAAGATATGTTACTTTGGAGAAGAGGTTTTTCTTTTGTCTCCATAGCAAATGAGGAGCTGTGGATTCATTCTGCATTAAGAAAAATCAGGTTGGATCAAGAAAGGCCCCTAAAAAATTTCCGATAGGAGGAATGACCCAGATGTCTGAGTTCTACATCCAAAACAGTTCAAAGACTGTTGTCTGAGATGATCAAGCCACACAAGATACTCCAGTCAGGACTTGATCATAATTCTAAATTTTCTTTAGGTCTCCATCATTATCAGTGTCAACAATCAGCAGGAAGTAGCCTGGAAAACTACACCCACAATCCCAAAAATTGGATCATGGATGTTTGCCTTTGTTTAGAATGGTGGTTACAAGTTGTTATGGATAATGGTCTGTACCAAAAGCTAAACAAAGGATATTTGATTCAGAGTTCTTGTTTAAAAAAAAAAAAAAAAAAGAGTGGGGAGTGCTGTAGGACAATGGTCTGTACCCTGTCAGTTGTATTTAAATAAACGTTGATTGGCCAATAACCAGGCAGTAAGTATATGTGAGGCAACCAGACAGGAAGTATATGTGGGGCAATCAGACAGGAAGTAGAGGCAGGGCAGTGAGAATTTTGGGAAGAGAAAAAGATTCAGTCTGCAGTTGTCATCCAGACACAGTGGAAGCCAGACACAAAGCAAAATTTGACTTCCTCTCGAAAAAGGTACCAAGCTACTTGGCTAACTCAGACAAAAATTATGGTCTAATGTAAGTTATAAGAGTTAATAAGAAGCCTGAGCTACTAGGCCAACCAGTTTTGATTAATGTAGACCTCTGTGTGTTTATTTGGGACTGAATGGCTGGAGGATCCGGCAGGACAGAAACCCTTGTCAATGATTACTAATTCAGATTCCACTTCTAAAGCAGCCATAGTGCTTCAGGTATTATCAGCCAGTATTTTATCTCTTGAGCAGTTTCTCAGCTCTGATGCTACAGTTACATAATTTTTAAAAACTTCCTTGAGGAGTTTTTGGCTTTTCAATACAGTGGTATTTATGTTTAAATCAGGACTCAGGAGAAGAATCTAGAAGAAGCCTTTTAAAATCTCTGACAATTTCTTCCCTGTAGTTTTGTTGACTGAGACATTCTGCCTCGCAAATTTTCTCTAACCTGACCTCATTGACTTTCAGTTTCTATCTATATTCTTTTTTATTATTATTTTATTCTTTTTTAATTAAAATTTCCGCCTCCTCCCCGTTTCCCATTTCCCTCCCCCTCCTCCCACATATTGCCCCCTCCCCCCACTCTCCTCCTCCTATCCCCACTCCTCTTCTCCTCTCCCCACACCATTCCCCCTCCCTCTGGATACTGAAGAGCAGTCCAAATTCCCTGCCCTGCGGGAAGACCAAGGTCCTCCCACTTCTATCTAGGTCCAGGAAGGTGAGCATCCAAACAGGCTAACCTCCCACAAAGCCAGTTCATGCAGTAGGATCGAAACCTAGTGCCATTGTCCTTGGCTTCTCATCAGCCTTCATTGTCCGCCATGTTCAGAGAGTCCGGTTTCAACCCATGCTTATTCAGTCCCAGTCCAGCTGGCCTTGGTGGGCTCCCAATAGATCAGTTCCACTGTCACAGTGGGTGGGTGCACCCCTCTTGGTCCTGACTTCCTTGCTCATGTTCTCCCTCCTTCTGCTCCTCATTTGGACCTTAAGAGCTCAGTCCAGTGCTCCAGATTGGGTCTCTGTCTCTATCTCGATCCATCGCCAGATGAAGGTTCTAAGGTGATATGCAAGATATTCATCAGTATAGGATAGGGTCATTTCAGGTTCCCTCTCCTCAGTTGTCCAAGGTACCAGCTGGGGACATCTCCCTGGACACCTGTGAGCCCCTCTAGAGTCAAGTCTCTTGCCAACCCTAAGATGGCTCCCTTAGTTAGGATATATACTTCGCTGCTCCCGTATCCACCCTTCCTAAATCCCAACCATCCCATTCCCCCAAGCTCCTCCCATCCTCCCCTTCTCACATTTCTCACCTTATTTCCCCTTAGCCCCATGCCACCTCACCCGCAAGTTCCCAGTTTTTGCCTGGCAATCTTGTCTACTTCCCCTATCCAGGCGGATGACTATACGTTTTTCTTTGGGTTCACTTTCTTATTGAGCTTCTCTAGGATCACAAATTATATTCTCAATGTCCTGTATTTATGGCTAGAAACCAATTATGAGTGAATACATCCCATGTTCCTTTTTTTGGGTGTGGCTTACCTCACTCAGGATAGTGTTTTCTATTTCCATCCATTTGCATGCAAAATTCGAGAAGTCATTGTTTTTTTACCGCTGAGTAGTACTCTAATATGTATATATTCCACACTTTCTTCATCCATTCTTACATTGAAGGGCATCTAGGTTGTTTCCAGGTTCTGGCTATTACAAATAATGCTGATATGAACATAGTTGAACAGATACTTTTGTCATATGATAGGGCATCTCTTGGGTATATTCCCAAGAGTGGTATTACTGGATCTTCGGGTAGGTTGATCCCAAATTTCCTGAGAAATCGCCACACTGATTTCCAAAGTGGTTGCACAAGTTTGCATTCCCTCCAACAATGGATGAGTGTGCCCCTTACTCCACAACCTCTCCAGCAAAGGCTATCATTGGTGTTTTTGATTTTAGCTATTCTGACAGGTGTAAGAAGGTATCTCAAAGTTGTTTTAATTTGCATTTCCCTTATCGCTAAGGAGGTTGAGCATGACCTTAAGTGTCTTTTGGCCATTTGAATTTCTTCTGTTGAGAATTCTCTGTTAAGTTCAGTGCCCCATTTTTAATTGGGTTAATTAGCATTTTAAAGTCTAGTTTCTTGAGTTCTATCTATATTCTTGATTTAGCAAGATTGGCACAATATTTTTTTTTAATATTAAAATTTTTACTTATGTGTGTAGATCTGTGTCTAGGTATGTAAGCATACATGCAGGTCTAGGGAGGCCAAAAGGTGTTAGATTTATTGAAGTTGGAGTTATAGGATATTGCTCATAGCTGAATATGGATGCTGAGAACCAAACTCCAGTCAACAAAAGTAGCAAATGCTTTTAACTGCTGAGCCATCTCTCGAGTCCCAACATGGCCTGAATCTTGGTTTGGTTTTACTTGCCTTTATTTTTGTCTGGAAGCTGTCTCTAAGTGGTATGATGCAGCAAATGCAATTTCACTATATATCTGATTCCTCAGATGTTGGTCTGACTTATTTCCAAAATACAAAGATGTCAACTATTTATGGCAAGTTATTTTATTCATGTTTCTGGCTGTTTAATGTAGTGGAGAAGTCTAGTTCTTATTTTTTATTACCTGAATCAGACATACTATACAACTTTTAACATATATTTTATATGAGTTTGAAATCAAACCTGGCATTACTGAAGTAAATGGAAAACCTAGTCAATTAAATAATGATTAAATTGTATACTGTCTTGTCAATGTGTTTTCTATTATTTTTATGTGTGATAGTGTTCTACTAGACATTCTTCTGTAAACAGATATTGTTCCTTAGGATAGGTGAAGGATTGGTTGTAGGAAAAATACAACAGACTGTATGGGAAAGGCAGAAGACTGAAGGGTGGAGAGGGAGAAAAGAACATTTTCATTGAGGCAGGCTGGCATCTGTCATTGGATGGAAGAAAAGCCCTTAGCTGGAAGTTGTCTGGGAGGCTCTGGGTTAGGCACTTTTTGAGACTTCTACATTTTCCTATCCTCTTCTTCATGTCACCATGATGCTTGTCTATGAGTTGGCCTTTTCTTTTGTGCTGTGCTTCTCAAAAGAGAGGAGCCCAGGGTATATCCTCAAACTGACCTTTCCCTACGTTGGCCTTCCCCATGAAAAGGGAAACAGGACACTGCTTACTTTCCCTATTTGTGTATATACATTTTATAACTTTCCCTCAATACAATATATATGTACTCAGAGTTTGCAACATTTTCAGGACATAAAAATATAAATGGTTAATGAAACATTTACACAGTTATCAGTATTTCTGTTTGTATGTAGTCTATGTGTATGCACATGTGTACCAAGTAAAGATTGAAAATAAGGTGTGTGTGTTTGAATGTGGATATGGTATTTTGAATACAATTGGTCCCATAAGCTCATAGGGAATGGTATTATTAGGTGCAGCCTTGGGGGATGAAGTGTGTCACTGTGGATGACATACTTTATGGTATTCTATGCTTAAGCTACACCCAGTGTCCCAGACCACTTCCTGTTGCCTGTTGGACAAGATATAGGACTCTTCGTTCCTTCTCCAAAACCATGATGATAAAGGACTAAACCTTTGAAGCTGTGATCCACCCAATTAAATGTTTTTCCTTTATAAAAGTTGCTGTTGTTATGGTGTCTATTCACAGCAGTAGAAACTCTAAGGCAGTGGATGTGGCAGAAGCCCTGAAAAGTCCAACTTGATGGAAGAATGTATTGTTAATAACGAAAGAGAAGACATTTCAAAAGAAAATTTAGACTTCAAATATGAGGGTTTGCTGTCTCGTGTAACCATGGAGAAATTATGTAACCCTCTGAAACTGTAAGGCATAATCTTCAGGTTTGCAGTCTCTTTTTCTATGTCAACCATGACCACATCATTGCCCTAAGCATTGCTTAATGGACATCCTCCTGTCTGTAATTATACATTACTTTGAAATGTATCCCTTTGTAGCCACTCTCAGGCACACACATTGATGCCAAGATGAGGTTTGCTTCAGGCATTGTTCTACAGCTGCAATAAGTCCTTCACATTTAAGGCAAATTTGTCTT
The DNA here is from genome assembly GCF_950005125.1 of Chionomys nivalis. NCBI lineage: Eukaryota > Metazoa > Chordata > Mammalia > Rodentia > Cricetidae > Chionomys > Chionomys nivalis. The sequence continues at coordinate 16,515,340 of NC_080104.1, read as the reverse complement.
CATGCACAGATCCTTAATATTTATATTTCCTTACTGAGCTGGACTGATGCCTGAGTATTTGAAAAATATAAAACCATCTGCTAAATACCTTGCTTTTTCTGTATCCACTCTTACCTGTGTTTCCTTATCATACTCCAGAATTAAAATATACCTGTGCAAAAATGGTCACAATTTAGAAGTTTATATCAAAACAGTACTTTTAACACAAGATTGGAAGTGTCCACAACCAAAATATGATTGTTTTCATTTCCTGTGTAAAGGAAACTCTAACATTAGATACTATATGCAAGTGAAAAAAGTTCCAAATTACTGTTTATACTAATATTTGCCAATTTTAATTCTTGTTACCTAGAAAGAGTAGGCTTTAGCTTTACCATATGCAAAGGAGTTAGAGTTTAGTTATTTCCCTCTCCAGCCATCCCTGCTCTTTATTGTTGAAATATGGATTGCAGCATTGCAGGATCCTCTAGTGTCAGTCATCAGACTGACTCTCTTGACATTTACACATTCAAGATTTCCATATTTCTTTTCCTACTCTTATATTCCCAGTGTGCATTGATTTAAAATGACTCAATTAGAAAGAGTAATTTATGCATCAACACAATCATTTGTTACTTAAAGCTTATCACTTTCTTGAAAAATATTAAGATTTGAAGTCTCCCCAATAGACATGTATACATTAAAAGTTAATTATATATATTATAGCATATGTTTGCTTATTTTGGTATAGTCATTCTATGAAAAAGAGCTATTTTAAAGAAGTAAACATCATAGTTTACATGGTGTTTATTCACTCATAAGTGATTATTAGATGTCAATAAAGGATAACCAGGTTACAATTCAAAATCCCAGAGAAGCTAGGTAAAAGGGGGGACCCTAAAAGGGACACACATGGAGACCCTCAGGAAGGAAAATATTTAATATTTCCTGGGTAAACTTGGAGGGTGGTAGAAGCGAGGGGCTGAGGGATGGGAACAGGAGGGATCAAGAAGACCCAGTTCAGGAAGGAGTGGAGGGGAAGAGCAATGAAAGAGATATTTTGATAGAGGAAGCCATTATGGAGTTGGGGAGAAACCTTGCTCAGCCCTGATGGGGTGGGAGGGTGGGGCTTGGTCCTGCCTTAGGTTGTTATCCCAGACCTTATTGATTCCACAAGAAAGGCTTTACCCCTACTGAGGAATGAATGGGGAAAGGGAAACAGGAAGGGGATATGAGAAGGCAAGGAAGGGGGAACTAGGGTTAGTAGGTAAAATGAAAAGTAAATTTTTTTAGTAAAAAATATGAAAAATAATAGTTTACATGATACATAAATGTATGATTTGTTTGCCATTTAAAGCTAATTGTTTGGAAGAAGCTAGGATAATCTTATTTTTTTTAAGAAAGTATCAAAGCAACCAAATACAGTGACTCACAGCTGCAATTCCAATACTTGGAAAGTAAAGGGAGAATTCATAGTAAACCTCAGCTATACAGTGAATTTGAGACCACCTTGATTCATATGAGACCCTGCCTAAGAAAAAGTGAAGAAAATACTAAAAACAGACAATTATTATCAAACAGTGGCAACATGACTCAAAATTGTAATTCATGTACATAATAGTGATATGGAGATCACTATTGTTTGTAATAGTCTTTGTTCCTATTCATTTTTTCTTTTAACTATAATGACTATAAATTTAACTCTATTTAAAATACAGTCTTTAGTTTAAAGATTCATAATCTTTCAAGGCATAGTTTATAGCTATAATCTCAAGACTTAGGAGTCTGAGGCAGAAGAATTTCTGAAAGTGTAAGGCTATGTTGGACTAGAGTGGGATATGATATTAAATAAATAGAGAAAGAAACTAAGATCTTATATCTAAAGGAGTTTTATATAATCATAGTGTTATATTGTTATATCACAGTCTCATTATGTGCCAACTTCTAGTTATTGCTACTGTCAGCAGTTGAATTCTGGGAACCTCCTAATACCATAGACCAGGCACAACCTTGGTTTTCTCCTGGCTTTTTGTTAAATCGTGGGTTTCTCCTCGGCTCTAATCCATAGTCTCCAGAAGCAGACCAGAAGTAAAGGAAGTGAGCAGGAGAACTCTCATGTTGGGGATAATCCTTATCTGGATAGTGTTAGCCAGGATGACCAATCTCTGCCCAGTCCCACCTGGAGGCATCTTGTAGGTCATTTATCCTACGAGATGAATACAGCAGCCCACTCCTATGAAACTTCCCTCTTCTCAACTCACTCATTCTTCTTTCTCGCTTATTCCTACAAAGAATTTCATCTCCCCATGTTCTTAGCAGCTAAGTTTATGTGTCACAAAGCTGTGTTTTTAAGAGGAATCAAATGGGAAAGGACAAACTTAGAAGTGATGTGTTGCAGTTCATTCAATCTACTTTCGGGACGATAAACGGCCAGAAAATCCAAGTGCCTGACTGAAGACACAATCTATAGTCAGGAAGATAAATAGGCAGAAAATCCAAGTGCCTGGCTGAAGACACAAAATGAAATAGAGACTCAGGCTGGAGCTTTAATTCTTTGAGTTATTATCACATGTGTCTCTGTAAATAAGGCCCAAGCCCAGAGAAAAGGATTAGTCATTTTCTCATTTATATGCACAGATGTGTGCACATCACGCACAAGCACACACACACACACAAACACACACACACACACAGCACTCCTTTATCTCTTCCAAAAGACAAATTCAAAATAGAGGACTATACTTTTGACAGACTTAGAGATATACAGTGATGTTTATTCTTGCCCCTGTTTATAGAAAATGTTAAGTATGTAAATGTTTTAGTGTCTGTATTAGAAAGAACAATTATGTCTACTGTGAACTCCTGTCGTCTTTTCTGAGAGGGCTGAAAAAGGAAAGTGAGAAGAATTTCTATGAATTTTAAACTAAATTCAGTACTTGGGTGTGAGAAACTTGAGAGGAAAAAGTGATTCAGACATAAAACTATTCCAGCAGTTAAAGAAATCAGTAATTTCCTTCAATAATAAAAATCTTTCTTTGATAGCTAGCTACAGCAAAATATTACTGAGACATAAAGTAAGGCACATATATTTGAGATAAATCAAGTCTGTGTGCAGGGAACAACAAAAATAAATTGACTGAAACATCGGAAGTAGCAGGGGGATTAGATTCTCTCAGACATGACAATGTTCTTTTTTCTTTTTTTCTTTATTCTTTCAAACAGTCTTTTCTCATTTGCATACCAATCCCAGTTCCCTCTCTCTCCCCTCCTCCTGCTCCCTCTACCTTCCACCCACCTCACCCCCCATTCACTCCCCAGAAAGGGTAAGGCTTCACATGGGTAGTCAACAAAGTCTGGCATATCATTTTGAGGAAGAACCAAGGCCATCCCCTTTATATCTAGGCTGAGCATGGTATCCTTCCAATAAGAGTGGGCTCAAGGACTATGGATAAATCCTGGTCCCACTGCCAGTGGCCCCACAGACTGTCCAAGCCACGCAACTGTCAATTACATTAAGAGGGCCTAATTCCAGCCTCTACAGGTTCCCTTACTGTCAGTCCAGAGTCAGTGAGCTCACACTAGCTCAGTCCGATTGTTTTTGTGGGTATCCTCATCTTAGTCTTGACCCCATATATTATCGCTCTTCCCTCTCTCCAACTGGACTCCAGTGCTAGCCGTGGATCTCTGCATCTGCTTCCATCAGTTACAGGCAGAAGTTTCTATGATGTCAATTCAGGTAGTCATTGGTCTAACTACAGGGGAAGGCCAATTCAGGTACCCTTTCCATTATTGCTTAGGGTCACAGCTGAGGTCATCCTTGAGGTTTCCTGGTAATTCCCCTAGTGCCAAGTTACATGTATCCCTATAATGGCTCCCTCAATCAAAATATTTCTTTCCTTGCTTTCCCTCTCTGTCCTTCCCCCATCTCAATCATCCCATTCTCTCATGTTCTCCTTCCCCTTCCCTCCTCCCTCCCCCTCCATCTTCTGCTCTCAGATCACCCTGCCCACAGACTCCCAATTTTCTCAGGAGATCTTATATATTTCCCCTTCCAATGGGGATCCATTTATGTCTCTCTTAGGTTTTTCCTTGTTACCTAGCTTCTCTGTGATTGTGACCTGTAAACTGATTGCCCTTTTCTTTACATCTAATATCCATTTATGAGTGAGTCCATTCTGTGTTTGTCTTTCTGGGTCTGGGTTACTTCACTCAGAATGTTTTTTTCTGGTTTCATTCATTTGGCTGTCAGTTTCAAGATGTCGTTGTTTTTTGTTTTATTTTTTTCTGCTGAGTAGTACTCCATTGTGTAAATATACCACATTTTCTTTATCCAGTCTTTGGTTTAGGGGCATCTAGGTTGTTTCCAGGTTCTGACTACTATGAATAATGCTACTATGAACATAGTTAAACACATGTCCTTGTCGTGTGAGTGTGCATTCATTGGGTGTGGCCCGCCAAGACTCGACCAGCGATGAAGTGAAGACCACCGACACAGGATTCTTCTCTATCACGCTTTATTGAAGTGCACTCAGTTACAGTTGACTGGTGGAAGTAGGGGGCCCCGAGTGGCGGAAAGCGGCTGAATATATACAGGGAGAATGGGCGTGTTCCGAACCAAAGAGACGGGGCCGCATGGGATTGGATGCAGCTGTTGCTGGGCAGATCAAGAGCAAGATCAGGCGGTAGAGACGTTGGTCTAACACGCCAAAACACACTTGTTTATCAGGCTCTCGGTGCCATCTTGTAATGGCGGCGATAGTTCGCCACAATTGGGCATATGCCCAAGGGTAGTATTGCTGGTCTTGAGGTAGACTGATTCCCAGTTTTCTGAGAAACCACCATACTGATTTACAAAGTGGCTGTCCAAGTTTGCACTTCCATCAGCAATGGAGGAGTGTTCCCAACAATGGGAATTTTTACAAACTATTAAAAAACTACTCTTGGATTACAATCCAGTAAAGAAACAGAATTGAGTCATAGGAATTTTGAGAAAAGTATGAATTTACTAATTTTATTTATAAATGACATATTTTGGATCTTTTCTCCTAGGATGCCTATTCTTAAAAGAGAAAAGGGGATAATATTGAATCCGTAGAGGTGAATTGTGGACAGAGAATAACATGGTCTAAAAAAGTCAGAAAATTATTGAGTCATAAAAAGAATTAAAAACAGCTAGTTAATAATCAAAAACTGCGTGGTCACATTTTTGATATTCTTTTAAGCCAATGATCCATTTAATGACAAACCTATGAGGAACATTTGTAGACCAAGAAGACTTATTTTGATATTTTTATTAAAATTTTTATAATTTTATTTATTGACACAAATATAAAATATTACAAAATAAAATAGTAAAAGATTTCTTTCTCTCAGCATTTTTGAGCATGAGATCTCAGTACCTTATATCAAAACAAGGATGTTATACAGAGAAGCATTGAATATCCAGTGAGGAAGGAGGCAGGGACTGGTGTTGCAGCTCATTGGAAAAGAGATTAGCAAGAACAAGGCTTTGGTTTCAATACATAAAGCTAAACAACAAAAAATAGTGAAGCTAGAATCAAGTGGAGGAAATCCATTCAGAGAATTAAACTGTTTATCTGAAGCTGTGGTAGAGGATGAGGTCAGAGAGCCTAGACTGTTCAAACCCTGCAGGTTTCCCAAGGTTTTCAATTCTGGTCTTTGTCCTAATTCCAGGGAGATGGAAGATGACTTTTGAGCTCTTGGGGTTTCTTCCCTCTCTCTCTCTCTCTCTGTCTCTCTGTCTCTCTGTCTCTCTGTCTCTCTCTCTCTCTCTCTCTGTATGTGTGTGTGTATGCATGTGTGCATACATGTGTGTTATACAAGAACTCTTGGGACATGCAAAATATGTTAATAAAGTGCTTTACACTGAATACAGAGTTAGGTGTGTTTGGATCTTGGGCCACATTGTGTCTGGTTGACTGCTTGGTGTTGGGAGCTAGATATGTAGACACTGCAAGCCCCATGATTGATCTCCAGTGGAATCTCTGGACACAGAGACTCAAGTGAGCTATGCACAAGAGCTGTCACACATGATTGCTGGGGAAATTCATTACTGTCTGGCTGAATCCACTGGGACAGAATAACCAGAGATTGATTCTGAATTTGGAAAATATACTTTATTGACCTTTTCTCATTTCTGAATCTAATATGTCTTCTTTAACTGAAATAAAACAACAGTGATGAAAAATTGTTCTTAGTTCTTTAAGTCATTTTTGTGAGTCATGAGTTTTAAAAACAGACATGGGGCTTCCTGGAAGACATGTGGATTCAGAGTATTATTGCAAAAGAAGGAGGAGGAGGAGAAGGAGAAGGAGAAGGAGGAGGAGGAGGAGGAGGAGGAGGAGGAGGAGGAGAAGGAGAAGGAGAAGGAGAAGGAGAAGGAGAAGGAGAAGGAGAAGGAGAAGAAGAAGAAGAAGAAGAAGAAGAAGAAGAAGAAGAAGAAGAAGAAGAAGAAGAAGAAGAAGAAGAAGAAGAAGAAGAAGAAGAAGAAGAAAAGACGTGGGGGTACAGTACAGTAAATTAAAGACAGGGAAGGAAGAGTTGCTGCTGGTTGTGTGTTCTTCACACTCTGGGCATTTGCTGTTTAGAGGAGAGAGCAGCGAACATAGGCCCAAAGGGTTTAAGGGTTTGAGGAAATAGCTAAAAATTCTGATGATTAAAGTCAAACATCACACTAATTAGGGGAAGTTTGTAGTATTTAGAGAAAGCCTAAGACACAATTCAGGTTGTTGATCCTGGATTTACAGTGAGCTCACTTTCCAGGTTCATGGAATTTTTAAAGGATAATTTACAATTCTGTCACTTTAGTTTGAATATTTGAGAATATCCAAGAATAGTTGATAATAACTTGCATAAAGAACCAAACAATATTTTCATCATGTTTTTGGATGTAACTGTCAAATACATGTACACAACTGCTTTTATTTTATCATTTTTATATTACTTTATGTGTATGTGTGCTTTGCTTGCATGTGTGTTTGTGTACCACTTACATTATTGGTGTCCATGGAGTTTAGAAAAGGAAGTCAAATCCCTGGGAATTGGAGTTACAAATGCCTCTTAGTTACTATCTGGGTGCTACAGTTCAACTCAGGTCCTCTGGAAGAGCAGCTAACACTCTTAACTGCTGAGATGTTTCTTCAGTCCCCATATAACTAGTTTTAATTTCATTTCAGATAAATGATGGGACTATTTTATTATAGACTTTTTGCTGCCTATTTATCTGTTTTTGTGAACATATATCATTATAAAGTTTTAATATAATATTTTATTATATTTTTTTTGAAATTTCAAGCATGCATGAAATGCATCTTGATCATATTACACCCTTATCATATTTCTGATTGCTCCAGGATCCAACTAACTGTGTGTTCCAAATCCTCCTAACTTCATGTCCTAATGATATCTTGTTTTTTTATATATATTTTTTTCTTTAATAGGAGACATGATCAAAAAGTCTTCCCAACAGGACATTTAACCATGAACATGACACCAATAGACATGTCAAAGTAGATAAGAGGAAGACAAGAGGCCTCGACCTCACATAAAAACTACAGAAAACTAAGGAATACAGAGTGAGGGAAAAAAATCTTCCTAAGGGAAACACTTACGAATTGGTTATCCAATATTTAAAAATATATAAATAAATAATATTACATAAACTGAAAAGAATATATCTATATATGTATGTGTGTACATGAAACATATATGCATGCAATTGTATGTAATTAATAAAAGATGTCATAAATTTGAAAAGGAGCAAGGAAAAGTATTTGGGAGGGTTTACAGAATGGAAAGGGAAGAGAGGGAAATGATAAAACTATATAATAATCTTCCAAATAGAAAAGAAAACAGTATTTGTGCACACATCCATAGCTTCTGGGAGTTACGAGTGTTGTTCCATGTGTGACTCAGCTCTTTGTAGACACTATTCTCTCCAGTTTGACTAACTGTTAGTGTCTGAGTAACTGTACAAAGTGACTTCTCTGATGAGGTCCAAAAGCTATAAGGAGTATTGACTTTGTTTTCAAAGGTCAGAAGCTGTTATTGTTTTATGAACTATTTCACATCTCCATAAATGTGTTTTAGGAATCATTATGTCAGCTGTTAGGATTTTTTATGTCTTTATACTGAGTATAAAATAGTCTATGGAATAAATGTGCCTTTATTTATTAATTGTTCAATCTAATTATCCTTGCAAACCAATTGTCATTTTATTTTATTTCACTGCTATAGGACTGGCTATAACAAAAATCTTTCTACATATATCCCAAGGATAAGAACAGCTTCTCTTGTAATTTTAGAAAACCACTAAGCAAATATTTAAGTTATATTTTCTAATATTTAACATTTTAATCCATAAGGAATTCACTGTACAAATGATGCAGTGTAATTATCTGATAATTTTTGAGAAAAGGTATTTCAGACTAATTTGCTAAAAATGTTCATCATTAAAATTAAACAGGAGCTTTGTAGCACATTAGATTAAACTGAGATTTTTGTCATTTGATGACAGCTGGATGTTTTCTATCAAGAAAACACCAGTATAAGTTTAAAAATCATTTTGCTGCAGTAAGGAACTGTCTTGTTGTTGTTCTTCACATACAGTTTTTCAGGGAGAGGGGCATCCTCCATCCTTCATATGAATCTGTACTTATTAATAGCAGGATTTATCCTGAAATTTAATTAAAATGCATTCTGGACTTGAGTATGAATAAGTAAGGCCTTGGACTTTCCCAAAGCAATGGACCTTACCTTCTCTGAGAAGTGGATGGGGGATAAAATGGGGGCATATGTGGAGGAAATGGGAGGAGGGGAAGGAGTGGGAACTGGGATTAGTATGAAAAATGAAAAAGGATAGCTTATTTTCTTTTTTAAAAAAAATAAAATAAAGCATAATATATGTATATATATGGATATATTATACTCATATGTATTTATATACACACATATATAATTAACTTGTGGAAGTGGAAAGAGGGCCCATTAAGTTGTAAAGACATCCATACAAAGGTAAATTTTACATTGTTTATTGACATATCGCTTTATAACATTTGGAAAGGCATAAACTTTCTTAATGTCTTGGTTATTTCAGGTCAGGTGTTGTACAGCAGTTTTATACTTCAAATACATGCTTTGATTTTTGCTTTTAGGAGACTCATAACATTTGATTGGCTACTGTGTTTACAGTATATTGTTTATACAGCTGCCTTTCAAACCCTCTGGTCAAAGTTTTATCTTTCTACTTGAGTTTTCCGCAGTGTATCATGTTTCAAAGAGAGAAGTTGAGTGTTAAATATTTCCCAAATCTAGGAGGCTTACAGTTATTCAGAGAACTGTCCTTCCTTCCTCTTTGTCCTTGGGAGAAGCTGTATGACTAGAGAAATTATGGCAACTGCTCTTTCAGTATGAATGTAGGCATGAAGTCTCTGTGTAGAGTTTTACCCACTGAATTCAATAAATTAGTTTGTTTTTGACATTACACTGGTGATGGAAGAGGTTAAAAAAATGGTGAAGTAGTTTTGGAATTGGCATAGCAGGAAGTTTATGTAATCTCTGCAATTGGAGGGCACTGATTGATCTGAGGTCTGAGTCACAACATGGAAGTTTCCCAACAAGAAAGGAGGATGCAACCTCCTGCTATTGCCAAGGATGATCTCTTCCTCCTCTGTCATCACTGAATTCTTGCCATGCACCCCAAATTCCACAATCACCTGGGGAGTGAACATGGGAGACACATTCTGTAGTAGAAATTTTAAATAGAATTTGTACACAAGTTTTTCTGGTATTTCTGTGAATGTAAAGAAAATTTCATACACTACATTTATATTAATTGCCTTTGCATAAAATATAACTTAGCCAATATGTTAGTCCACTTATTTAGTTAATGTAACTTTGGAGATTCAGATATCCATATTTTTATAAAAATGTATAAATCTTGCTTAGGTAAATTTAAGCTGGTAATTTTCCCCCAAAGAAATGTCATATGCCTTCCTATTATTTTAAAATATTTTTAACATCAAACTTTATTTAATTTTGTACTTTTTCTAGAATTAAATTATTATATCACCTTATTCAGTTGACACAATAATTTACCAAGGAGGTATTTTGGATTATCTGTATAGATGATTATTTTTAAAATATTAAGAACTGGATGTTTATTCTAATTATTTTTATCTACATTTTTCTTAAGCATATTGATTAGGAATTTAAGCAAAAGTGATAAATGTGACTCAACTAAATGTCCATAATTTTCTTCTTCCAGATTTTGCTAAGAGTATCAACTCTGTGGAACATTACACTTTTGTTTGCAAATTCAGCTCTGAGTTTATTTTTTATTTTATTTTTTTTTTTTTGGTTTTTCGAGACAGGGTTTCTCTGTGGTTTTGGAGCCTGTCCTGGAACTAGCTCTTTTAGACCAGGCTGGTCTCGAACTCACAGAGATCCGCCTGCCTCTGCCTCCCGAGTGCTGGGATTAAAGGCGTGCGCCACCACCGCCCGGCTAGCTCCGAGTTTATTCATTCACTCCTAAAACTAAGGATTTGTAGCCCAGGCTGGCCTCGAACTCGTGCTCCTCCTGCCTCTGCCTCCTTCAGCAAATCCTACCGGCGTGCGCCACCACTACCGGCAATGGGTTCTTGATCCTATTGCACGTAATGGCTTTGTGGGATGCTCACCTTAATAGACCTGGATGGAGGTGGGTGGTCCTTGGACCTCCCACAGGGCAGAGAAACCTGCTTGCTCTTTGGGCTGAGGAGGAAGGAAGACTTGATTGGGGGAGGGGGAGGGAATGGGAGGTGGTGGCGGGGAAGAGGCAGAAATCTTTAATAATTAAATTAATTAATTAATAAAAAAAATCAGCAAGAAAAAAAAAAAAAAAACTAAGGATTTGGTGCCAGAAGGGATAAATTGCAGAATACATTTATCTTGACACCTTGAAAACATATCAAAAATTGAAATTAAATTTTGCAGTCTAAGCATAGAGAATTAGCATCACAAAAAGTGTTCTATCAACAAAATCATTAAGAGATTTATAAAATAATACAAAACAAAAGCAACAAGGAAACCTTTATATTTAAAATAATGGCAATATATCCTGCTTTATTGATCCTCACCCCACCCCTCAAAATGGTCCCTTTTTATTGTCCTGGTTCATGCATTTACTCCAGTTTAATACATATGTCTAAGGCCCAGGGGTCATTTGGGAATTGGGGACAGAAATAGTCTTAGAGCCAGACAATAAAATAGTTTATTGTGAGATTCCATCTCCTAGAAATGTGAGAAGCTACATCCATGAAGTTCACCAACATTGCGACCTAAACATAACCTGAATAAGGAACCCAGAAACAGAAATTGGGGTTCAACCTAAAAACCAGAAGAGCAAAGCAGTCAAGCCACTAAAGAAGTCTTACCTCTAACAAGGCTGGGCAACAGTAAATGAAATACACTAAACCTCTCTTTACTCCAATTTTATATTTCCTCTGTACTGGGATGAAAGGCGTGTGACTCCCTAGTACTGGGATTAAAGGTGTGAGCCACTACCACTTGAATTTATTTTGCATTGTTCTTGTGTAGCTGAGAGTGTACTTGAACTCACAGAGATTCATCTGCCTCTGCCTCCCAAATTCTGGGATTAAAGGTGTATGTCACCATTGCCTGACTTCTAGTGACTTTCACTTTGCCTCTGGTCTTCAGGCAAGATTTATTTATCAAAACATAAGTAATATACCAGTACAACATATCCAGGTATGTCCTTTGTCATAGTCTCAAATGTTGTCCATTAGATATAATAATCTGATCATTGATAGATACTGCATATATAAATGTAAAAAATTTTTTTCTAAGAATTTTGCTTAAATACATATTAACAGAATTTGGTAGGCTCAAAGTTCTCATCCATCACTCACGGTTATTCTTTGCTTTGGGTAGGCAATCGTATTTTGTTGGCAATTATTTTAGAGAAATTGACATGATTGAGCCAGTAGGTAACTTGGAGCCCCTTGTTTTGTTTTATTTGTTTTTTCTCTTATTACTTCAACCTTCTAATAGCAGCTTGTACAACTGAGCTGGTTTTGAAGACTCTGTGATCTTAAAGGCAACAAGACTGAATGATGAGAAGAATGGAAACATTTGCCTACACAAGGTACGTGGTGAAGACATTCTGAGCTCATTGTACCAACTGAGAAAATAGGAAATTCAGAATTTTAATCTTGTTATTTGTACGGAAGTTCACTGAGATGTACAGAGTTAAAGCAAGTATCTATAGGAAGTCAGTTTCTCAAACAAAAATAATACATTATACTCTATATTACTGTTTTACATTACATTCATAACTTTTACTTATAGTGCAAGATAGAACATTTGTTTACAGACTGTATGGCTCAGAAGAATGTCTTGTCAATGGTGGGCATTAAAACAAGAAGACATTTTATAGTGACTTTTCCAATATTTTCTGTAGCACATTCTGTTTTCTAGAATAATTTTTGTTTTGATTATTGACTCTTCATTTCTGTAATTATTTAGAATTATGATTGTTTTTATACTATAGATGAAGTACTTTGTAGATTTTTTCACTGCCTTTATACTACATCTACTCAGCATTGATTAATACTGCTAATTATTTATTTTCCCGCTATTCTATTATCAATAAGTCCTTATTCTCCCCCACCTCTCTCTCTTCTTCTTCTTCTTCTCTCTCTCTCACTTTGTCTTTGTCTTTTTAGCTTTCTTTTAAAAAATGATAGTTAAGGGTAGCCATCACTCATCTGACTGAGTAGTTTTGATTTCTTTTTTATAGTACTGAGATTAAAAAATGCTATTTTTTCCCATGCTCAATGTATTGATAGGAAATAGCAGCTTCTACTCTCAAACTTGAGTATGCTTGTTAAATGCAGATGTGGAAACCTAGTATTCTATATAAGTAACAATGCTGCATTTATGCCCCAGAGGAAGGAGTTTGGCTTAGTTCCAGTTCTCAAAATGAGAGTATGAGTTTTCATGTTAAACCATCCTTATGTTGAAGGATTTGTGCAATTTCTTGGGGAATAATAAAAATTTATGTATAGAAATTAGCCAAGTTTGTTCAGTTCTGGGAGAATCCTAATTAGTTTAGCTATTCAATTTAGAAAAACGACGTAATGAGTTTTACCTTGATTTTCCTTCTGGCACATAATGTATTCCTCCAAATTCCTAAGAGCTGATGACTTATACATTCTTTTCACATTGTTGATAGCATTGAGATAACAGGAATATCCCTATCCACTTACCAGTTACTTTAGTAGGCACATATTTCCCCAGGGTTATCTTTGGTGAAAACACAATACAGAAACAGGGGATCAGATAGAAAAAATAACCCCACAGATATAAAAAGAAATATAAATATGAAACATATGACTATTTTTCTGTATATTACGTAATGCAGCCTATAGGTATCTTTGTAATTTTAATCTTGTTATTTATGAATCTATTTCATGACTACAAACTAAAACTGGTTTGTTTCTTTGTTTTTCACCAAAACTCCACAGGTTCTTTAAGTAGATAAAAAAACACTCAGTTTTCATGAGGTAGTGTGTAGAAAAAATGCTAAGTAAGGGGGATGTCTCACCAAAGCAATAGTATTGAAACATAAACCAAAATGTCATGGCTAAGTGAACTTGAGAAAGTAATGAATAATTGAAGTTCTTGCTATGTCTTCCTGCTCTACAGTGAGGAAGTTTGCTAATCTTCACTGTGAATGCTCAACCATTATTGAATCTTTTCTTGTGTATCTGCTGTAGCGAATGCTTCAAGGTAGGCACAAAGTTGACTGATGCCCTGCCAGCCGACTGTAGTCTTGCTCTTACCTTATGATCACTTCACTGAGACAGAATACACAACATTAGCTGTTGAAGGAAGGAAGGTTTTTTTGTTTGCTTGTTTTTTGTTGTTTTCACTAATATTTCCAAAGAATCCAGTCCACCATGGTAAGGAAGGCATTGCAAAAAGAGGTGACTACTCACACTTTCTGTACACTCAGGAAGCATAAACACTAAATGCTTATGATCAGCTTGTTCTCTCTTTTCTATTCCTTTTGGAAACCCAGCCCACAGAATGGAACCACATCTAAGGTGTGTCTTTCCAACTCAGCTAACTTGATCTCAACAATCCGTCATAGATATGGAAATCTGTTTCTCTGGTGATTCTAAATCTCTTCATGTTGATCACCATCACAACCAGCCATCATAGTTCCTGCTCTGCACTTCCATACTGTTTTCAGTAGAGAACTGGTTTCTATTTCTGTGAAGAGACACCATGACCATGGCACTTTTATAAAGGAAAGTTGCTGTGGCTTCAACTCTTACAAAGGAAAATATTTATTTGGGGTTCAGTCCATTACCATCATGGTGGGATATGGAGGCATGCAAGGGTATGTTCCCAAGGGGCGTTTAGCTTGCAGTTCTGTTAGTACGGATTCTGCATGGAAAGTTGTGCTTATGGTACAGTAGTTTGTATGTTTTATATAAAGGTGTTGTGACTTTCCTGGGATGATGAGAACAAGTGTCTGCTTACTTGCAGAAAGAAAACTGAAAACAGACCAATTAAATTATTCTCCCCAAATCTACCTTAGTGAACTAGTGAATTAAATAGGATTACTTATAGGTGAATGGGTAAGAATTACTTATGGGAAAACCAGTGACTCATGGCCAGCTGTATCACCAGGAATGTCAGCCTTATTGAGTTCTGTGTAATAACTCTAAACAGTACATCCCTGAAGTCCCCTGCATAACTTGCAGAGAGATAGCTTCTCAGAGAGCTCTTCTCTCTTGAATTTTTTACTGCTTTTATAATCTTTGGAATATACCTTATAAATCCTAGAAACTACTTAATACTTGTATATATTGTTTACTTCCTGAGATCTAATGGGATATTTAAACTTGTAGAAAATAACTAGATAAAGCCTTACTCTTTCTTCTGCCCCTTACATTCTTCCTGTCCCTTCTTCAGCCATGTTCCTTGTGTCTTACAAAGGGTGATATAGATGACTGATTAATTTCTTGCATCTATGGCTGAGTATTTTGCCTCTATGCCACAGCAACACTGATTTATTTCAGAAACATGAGTAAAGTTTTCTATTGCTCATTTCCCATTGCAAGTGAGAAGATGCATCCATGACCAATTAAGACTGACAGCAGAAATAATACAAGTGAGTAAACATTAATGTTCAAAAGGTTGTTTGATAGGCATACAAAATTTGTTGAACAGAAAAGTATCAGTGGCCTCCCCAGTAATGGCCTCCCAAGCTTCAGGGTTTTGTTCTGATTTACAGTATCAGATGTGCTCTTTCCTATAGATTGTACCTTAGAGCCATTGGGTTTGGTTGCCCTCAAAAAAGTCATTCCACCATTGCAACATTGAGCACACCTTGCTTGTAATGGTGGTTCTGTAGTTCACACAGTCCATGGGATTCTAGTACCTGGCAAGGGATGGACAAGACCAATCTCCCAAGTTCACAGCTCACAATGCTGGGGCCCGTTCTCCAGCACTGACCTGGCAAGAGTGGGGTCAACTCTCCTGCTCTCGTGCCCTCTTGGCTGGCTCAACTCTATCCATGCTACCAGGGACAGCTAGCTCTACTCTGCCCAGGCAAGGTGTAGCACCCATTATCCATAGTGCTACAGCCAGCGGGAAGCAGGGCCAGCTTTGCTGCTCTCATGCCCTTGGGCCAGCTCTCCCATGCTGCCCAGGTGAGAGGTGGGGTTAGCTTACAGCAGATGAGGGATGTGGCCAAGTAGCAGCTCAGACAAGTGACTTCCACATGGCCTTTGTGGTATATTGCCCATGAACCCATGTTACTGATTAGCTCAGATCCTTGATGCCACAGGCTCTCTTGATAGTGGCTTTGCCTCTTTTTATATTCCTTGAAGATGTTTCCACGAGGCCTGAAGCAGTGTTGCACAGGCGAAGTGTATTTGTATCCCCCACTGCCAGGCATAGGACCTATGTAGTCCACCTGCCAATTTCTCATGAGACAGGTTGACTAACAAACTTCCTTAATTGCTCTGTCCATCTGTGACATCTTTAATTTAGAACAAGTCTCACGTGTTTGGACAGCTTGCAAAATATTGGAACATGCATCCTAGTGAGTGGCCTTATCTATTTTGCAGCATTTATATGATTTTATATGAGCCTGGTAAGAAGCTTCCGGAGGTTCCTGAGGGCAGATTGCTCTTGTGTTAGGGAGCAAATCTGTTTTTTGATTTCCAGGAAAATGAAATGGACTGTGAGCATCCATATGGAACACTACCGGGAGCTCTGATTGTTAATGAACACATATATTTTCTTCATGGCTGCTACTCACAGTGTGGCCAATCAGGCACTTGTTAATTCTCCTTTCCATACTGGGCCATTTTTATGTTCAGGTATCTGATTATGCCCCTGTTCACCATAGACTGTCACAGGGCAAATCTCAGTGCCACCATCAGCACTCTCCTCAACCCACTCACTGCTCTTCACCCTGGTTTCTCAAGCAACATGGTGTCAGTGTTCACCTGTATTCCTGCAGCCAAATGTTCCTGTCTCATAACCTGTGTCCATTTCTGTGCCAGGATCCACAGGGGTGGGTAATGTTCTGTCTAGCACTTTATCTGGCATGGCTCATGGTTTAATTACTGGATGAGCTCAATGACTTGAAAGAACACTCTTTCCAATAAGGCCTGGATGGCATTGGTGACAGGTCTATAGATACCAAAAAATAGTGCTGTAAATATGCATGTCACCTTTACAGAATTTGGTTCTGTGCCATCCCCAAAATAGGCTCCTTAAAGGTCCTTCATCCCAACCTTTATTAAATTAACTGCTTTCATTATTACTCTAGTGGAACAAGTGATAAATTCCTCCTGTGTTCTCTGCCAAAGAGACATTAAGCTACTCTGGAGATATTTACACATTCATGTTCCTTGCTGCTTTACTCAAAATAACCAGGCAATGAAAATAGCCCAGAAATCCACCAATTGATGGATGGACAGTAAAGTTGTCATGCAAATACACATTATAATTGTATTCATCTTAAAAATGAAATTCTGATATTTTCAAGAAAACAGAAGAAACTGAATAATAATATACCAAGTTAGGTAACCCTGGCCTAGGAAGACAAGTATCACATGTTATTGCTTGTAAAGAGCTCTCAGCTTTGAATTCTTAGATTAATGTGTTTAACTTAGAGAACCTTTATGCTATGAAGGAGACATTAGAAAAGTAGGGTAGAAAAATAGCTCAAAAAATGATGAGAGAACAGAAGGAACATGTGGTGTGTTGAAAGAAAATGGCCTACAATGCTTCTATATTTGAGCACTTGGTCTGACATTGGTGGAGTTGCTTGTGAAGGATTTGGAGGTATGGCCTCTTTGAAGGAGATGTGGCACTGGAGGAGGATTTTGAGGTTTCAAAAAGACTCTTTGACTTAAAGTTCTCTCTCTCTCTCTCTCTCTCTCTCTCTCTCTCTTTCTCTCTCTCTCTCTCTCTCGTAACCAAGTTGTAAGTCAAAATGTGAGCTCTCAACTAACTTTTCCTGCTGCTATAACTTTGTTCTGTCACCACAGACCCCAACCCACTGAAAGCCTAATTGAATGCTTTCTTCTGTAAGTTTCCTTCATCATGGTGTTTTGTCATAGCAAGAGAAAACAAGACAAAACATGACAGTAGGTTGGGTGCATTTTCAGGGTTAAAAGATTAAACAGGCAAGAGGGTGAGAAAATATTGGAGGAGGATGGGAGACTGAGCAAAACTAAGAATGATCATAAAAGCATATGAATGCTATCATTTAGTGTAATTATAAAATATATGATTTTAAAATTCATTCTGAGTGGAGGTTATGTACTTTGGAGGATCCCAATCTTGGGTATGAGTATACTCTTTGAAATGTTTGTTTTGCCAGGTATATAGCTGGGCATTTATGGTGACACTAAAATATGTCTCTACTCTATTAAAAGGTCTTTAAAAGACATATGTCCGAAAGAATTTATATTTCTGGAAAATATGTTAATTTACCTAAACTGATTGAAATGCTCAACTCTCCTAGGTATAATAAATGAACTTACAAAATTTACTAAATACAAGGTGAATATACCAAATCAATTACATTTCCATATTAACCAGAAATTAATGTACTTGGAGCATGCCAAATTCCAGCATGATGAAATTACAGAGAGATGAAAAATGGGAAATTATGTGCAGCATGAACTATAAAATATAGAAAACAGGTCAAAAACATTAAAGAGGACACAATCTCACAGTAAACTTTCTGGTCCTCCAACTCTTCCAATCTTCCTACCACCTCTTCCATAATGTTCCCTGAGCCTTACATGTGAAAGTGTTTTGTAGATACAGCTATTGGCGCTGGGCTCCACACCTTGCACTTTGATTGAGTGTGGTGATTTGTAGTTTCCTCTATCTGTTGAGAAGAGAAACATCCTTGATGAGGGTGACAAAGATGATACCAAAACACATACCAAACTGGAGAGGGAAAAGTCCTGAAAAGCTGAACTTAGACACAGCTAAGTAAATCTGGGAGTGGAAGAGGCAGTCTTTCCTGGGGAAACGCACACCAATTTGTAGTGGTGGGAGTGGCGGGCTGCATTCCTGGCACCCAGCCGCCGGCATGGCTAGCTTTACACCCGAAATAATTACATAAAGCCGTATTCTTTTAAACACTGCTTGGCCTATTAGCTCTAGTCTCTTACTGGCTAACTCTCACATCATGATTAACCCATATCTAATAATCTGTATAGCTCCATGAGGTGGTGGCTTATCGGTAAGATCTTAATCTGCATCCATCTTGGAGAGCAGAGCTATGGCATCTGCCTCACTTCCCTTCTTCCCAGCATTCTGTTCTGTTTACACCGCCTACCTAATTTTCTGTCCTATTAAAGGCCAAGCAGTTTCTTTATTGATTAACTAATGAGAGCAACAGATAGACAAATGACCCTCCTCCATCACCAATTGGTTGAGAAGTGCCAAATTGAAAACACAATTCAATTAACATGTGTACAGAGTAGACTATATTTGAGAATATATATGTATGTACATATACATATATGCATGTAATAACAATTTGTTGGAAAAAAGGCCATGGATTTGAAGGAGAGTAGGGTAGAATATGGAAGGATTTGAATGGAATAAAGTGAAGGGAGAAATGTTGTAGCAATAGTTTAATATAAAAAATAAAAGTAAAAAATTAAAGTAAGGTTCACAATAAAGAGTTACAGCATTGGGTCCAAAGACATAAAAAATTTTAAGCTATAGTTATTTCTTCCTAGATTTATCTACAAATTCAACACAAACTCAATCACAATCACAGCAGGCAAATTTTCTACAAATTTTCAAGCCTAGGCTAAACCATATGAAAGCATAAAGAAAGAAGAGTTTCTGAAGGCTCTGAAAATGAGCAAAGTGGAGTGTTAACATCCAGCAGTCAGAACGGCCTGTTCCCTCCTGCAGATACTCAGACAAATTAAAAGGTAAATAATACATGGCCCAGAAATAACTTACATGGTAGGTAACTGAGCTCAATAATGGAATATAATGAAAGAATACTTCTTCTACACATTTTACTGATGCATTTAGTTAACAAATAAGATATTATTATTAAAATAAAATATTATTAAATTATAATAATCCATATCTGTTATCTTTACCATATACATATAATTTAAAATTAATTAATATGTGCCATAAACCTAAAAGGAACGTAGAGAAACCCACGTCCCTAGGGAAAAAATGATTGTCAATTAAAGCAGGGGTTTTCTTCAGTATAATGCCAAACTCACAATAAAAGAGTAACAGCATGGGTGGACATCATCTAATTTCCAAAAAAAAAAAAAAACTTTCCCCCAAATGGTCTTGAAAATCAGAGATCTAAAAAAAATTCTAAGAATTTCTCATTAAGTAACAATTATACACACATAAGCATCTTTCCTTATATAAACACATGCATGCATATATACTTATATTTTATATGCATGTATGTATGTATGTGTACAGGTACTAAAAGATGAAATAAAACCACAAAATTTTGAAAGATTGGAAATTTAAATTAAGAGCTTGACAAGTGACTATAATGAAAAGTAGACATGCTCAGGTCATCATTAATTAGAGAATTTCTACATACCCACGAAAAGAGAAAAGACTATAACCAAATACAGTGAAGAAAAGTCTGAAGTCTCATGGTACCCAGAGCTGGTAAAGGAAAGTAGAAGGCAGATTTTTCATAATTTCTTAGCCTGTATATATTCTTTGGAAAGAATTTTGGACACATTAATGTTAATTAGTTACATATTACTCCAAATATAACATTTCTTTTCTTTAATAAGAATGCTAGTGTGTGCAAAGCTTTTAATATTCATAGAAGATAGTTTGACAGTAATATGAAATTAAAGACACAGCTTCAAAACACATAGGCAGGTGACTAGAATAAAGAACAGGATATCATTAAGCTTTCAAATAAAATTAGCTAGAGATACATAAATGATGTGAATAAATTAACATAAAATAAATATAATAATATGAGGAAATTATACAAAAGTATATTAAGTGTATAATGTGGAATTCCCCTCTGTATGCTGCGAATACCATTGGTTAATAAGGAAACTGTCTTGGCCTATCATAAGGCAAAAGAGTAGAGCTAGGCAGGGAAAACTAAACTGAATTTTGGGAAAAGGAAGGAGGAGTTTAGAGAAGTCATGGAGCCTCCAGAGGAGAAAGATGCAAGCTGCCAGCCTGCACCTGCTGGTAAGCCACAGTCATGTGGTGATACACATATTAATGGAGATGTGTTACAAGAAGAGGGTCCCTTTGTTTGTCCTGGCCACCCAGATAGCTTACACCCAAAATAACCACACAGAAACTGTATTAATTAAAACACTGATTGGCCATTAGCTCTAACTTCTTGTTGGCTAATTCTTACATCTTAATTTAACCCATTTCTATTCATCTGTGTACGGCCACATGACTGTGGCTTACCGGCAAGATTCTAACCAGCATCCATCTCAGGCAGGAGATCCATGGCATCTCTCACTCTGTCCTTCTTTGCAGCATTCAGTTCTGTCTTCTCTGCCTACCTAAGTTCTGCCCTATCAGGACCAAAGCACTTTATTCATTTAACCAATGAAAGCAACACGTGAACAGAGGAACCGCCTACACCAGAATGGGTTAGTTTAGGATACAAGAGCAACCTAGACAAAACTTAAGCTATTGGTCAAATGGTGATTTACATAATACAGTTTCTGTGTGATCATTTCAGGAGTCTGGGCAGCTGAAAAATGAACACATGGCCCCCTACAAGTGGTCTCGCACTGCAAGTGTCTCTATGACTTTTATGCTTATACATTTGTAGAGTTGGAAATCTGACTGTCTTATTTGATATATAGAATAAATTATACAAAATAGTGAGAAAATGTATCTCATAGATGTGTTCTTTTACTTTGGGTAGCAGTGATGATAATTTCTCATGTATGTACATACATGCGAAGAGCTAATCAACTGAACACATTGGGTGTTTATATTTAATCTCCATAAGACTTTAAAAACGAGAATAGACAATAGAGATCTTGCTAGTAAATAAAGACGGAATATGTGGAAATAAATTTTAGATATCTCATTAAAGAAAACTTTACCAGGCCAACAAATGAGACTATTTATTTGCATACATTTAATGAAAAAAGCCCATGAATAGATTCATAGAATCACCTTTTAATGAACCTATCATATAACATACAAAATGTGCATGAACATCAAAGCCATTTACAATTTCATATAATATGATAGAATAAAATCACGATATATTTCAACATTGGGTCCCCTGGAAAGGAACTAAATGTGTACATTAGCAGAAGAATAACTGTACACCAAAAAAGCATCAGAGAACGCACCTAACTTTGAATTCAAGCATACCACATTTTGCTTTGTGCTTATATTCCAACACTTACATTGCCTAACACTTCCCATGCTCATTTCTGACCTACTCAGAGACAACGGATTAATTTACCCCAGTGATTATCCTCTCACCTAAACCTTCATTTTTCTCCCAGCACTAGTATATCAGTCCAGTCTCGTTCCAGTTTCTCTGTTTTTCTCTTACACTAAATCCTTAACACACTTTGTTAAGAATTATCCTTTCTCCACCACGACTTTTTAATTCATCCAAATACAAGAGAAAAAAAATGTTCTGATGAGTGTTAATTGCCTCGCAGATTCAAAGAAAAATCTACATTATGCATACTGACATTATTTATATTTTACAAATCCTTCTGAAAAAAAAGTAAATAATGGGGGCTGGAGAGAAAAGGGCATTAGCTAAACATATTTCTTTAACTAAAACTATAAGAATCATAGAAAAACATTTAAAGTTTTGTGCTTTTCTATTAAAATATATTTCTCAAAATATAATAGGACAGACCCAGAGGTAATGGCACAAACATTTGTGAGGAATATAAATCTGTATATGTATACTAAAAGAAAATTTTACCTGCTTACATGTATGCATTAAAAGTTCTCTATAAAATATTCATTAATTCTTTTTTATTATTCTACTTGTAATTGGATTGTTATAGAAATGAGATATAAACAAGATCTTAGAATGACCTAGCAATTTTGCAAGATAAATAATTTGAAATAAATTGGTACTTGTTGGAACAGAGTTTGCTCTTTGGGAATCTGACCTCAGAAAAAAAGAAGTCTACAACTAGTGCTGGAGAATGGAACATTACCTATGGAAGAAGTGATAAGCACAATGGTTGTGTTGACATAATGGACAGATTTAGAATGTCATTTGTAATACATATTAAAGAGCAAAAGAGATAACACTTTTGCTATTTGTCAATGTTTTTAGTGGCTTAATTAGTGTTCTATTGGTGAGAAAAGACACCATGATCACCACAACTCATATAAAGAAAATGATTTACTGGAGCTTGCTTCCATTTTCAGAAGTTTAGTACATTATCAACATGTTTGGGGAGGGGTAGCACACAGACTAAAATGGTGCTGGAGAAGTAGCTGGATGTTACACATCTGAATCTGTAGGCAGCAAGAGGAGAGAAACTTCAGACTTAGAATTAGTGTTTTGAAACCTCAAATCCCAGCCCCAGTGATTCCCAAATTCTCCAACAACACCAAGCCCTCTAATCCTTTCAAATAGTACTACTCCCTGTTGACCAAGTTTTCAAATTTATGTGCTTATGGGGGACATTCTTATTTAAGTCATCGTATTTAGCCTAGTAAATTTGTGGCTATCTTAAATTAATTATCATCTGATCTTATGTTAGGAAAATAGCACAAAAACTGTCTTCAGATTTTCATTGGCTTGGTTTCAGTAATTTTGACATCACATTATGGAATAAAAAGGATACTGATTATAGGGAAATATTGTAAAGTAACACATGTCTTTAACCATACCCAGAATTTTAAGTTATTATTTCCAATCTGTGAATATATTCATATGGTATAATTTATGCTATACCTTTAAGCAAACACTAAAATTTTTTGGCTAATAGATTGACAACTCCTATAAAAATTTTGTTTATTTAAATCAGGGATCCCTGCCATTGCCATATGGAACTGAATAGCTATAAAGAAAGGATGCTCTGGTTGCTCTGGACATGCATGATGCTCAGCCAATTACCCACCCTATATGCACTAGGTGTTTAGTGCATGCCATGAAAAATGATAGAAGTGACTACAGAAATTCACAAGCATTCTGTGCAATGGGTTCAAAGCCATATCATCTGAAAATTACAAGGTTGGTAAAATTTGTGGTTCACAGAAAAATGGAATTTGAAGTTGTCTGTTATGTGGTATCTCTGTTAATTTGAGGGAATCGCATAATTATTAAAAGCTTCATTTCTATTTCTGAAATTTATAAGTGATATACCCTGATGTAAATTACATTTAAATTCACAGAAAATGGTCACTTAAAGTACACTGACCTTATTTTAATTGATTGCAAAAAGGGTATAAAAATGTTGCCCGTGTTGGACTCAAAGGTGGGCTCAGTCTATACTCTCACAATGACTTTCCTAAGTAGTTGAACTGAGATGTACAAATACATCAGGCTTCCATTTATTTTAGATTTAGGGGTGTTATTTTAATTAACATGCTAGTGTTAAAACTCTAATTCAGAAATTCCAATTGTTTTGCCAATTACTTTAATCTCTACTTATACCAGCGAAGCACAAATGATAAACAAAATTGAATGTTATATCTAAAATAAATGTAAATTATGTCTGTAGTGAAATGGAAATAGAAAATAGAAAAGCTCAAGTAGCAACCAAATAACCCCAAGTCAGTGGGAATAATGACTGAGACAAATAAAACACAGTCTTCAGGACAGAAAGCAAGATTTTTCCAACATGTAAAAGATAAACCCTGACTCACCTCTATTCACATGTGATCAAAATATGTCAATTATCCTTACAGTTATACATTTCGTTTTCATTGTTGCCCCTTCTTGCTGCTTTGAACTTAAATATGAAGTGACATTTATAAAAAATTGAGAAGTAACAAAGCAGACACAGCAGCTTTCCTGTCTTCTGTCTCCGGGAGATAGACGCAGTATCTCCTGCATGCTAGCCAACTGAGCCTCTTTTTCCTACTCAGTATGATATTCTTAATTTCCAGTTCATAGGAAATAGTAAATGGAAAATCCAAGAAACAATTTAGTATGTCATCCTAGGTACAGCTATGATATCTCATGCAAATTCCTCAGACCAGTATATCTGTACAGTATATGCTACCTGCCCTATTTGTCATTTTGTAGTCATCTTGATTGTATGATTGTCACAGCATCAAAATATTTATGCTCAGATAACTTTTACATGGTAGCTTGAGACTATATAAATCATCTCATTGAAATTCATCTTTCAAGTACTATATCACACTCTATCACCATAAGAAGAATGAGTTCAATAAATTAAGATAATTTTGAGAGACAAGAATACAATGTTAGTTTCATTATTATTTACTATACTGTTACCATTTTTTAATCTTACTGTAGCTAAGATTTTATATAGGTATTTTTATTTAGGAAAGTGTCTATTACATGTATGGCTTGGAACTAGCCATACTTTCTAATATCTATGGGGATATTAAATAAAAATATTGAAAAATATTATTAAATAGTCACAAAGACAAACAAATTAAACAATTGAAAAATATTTGCAGGAAGAAATTCTACTTTTCTACTTATGCTCATATATTCATAAAAAATAATCTGATTGCATGGTGCAACTAAATGAGAACAAAGAGCTTTTCAGAATTAGAAATAAATTGATAAAAATAAAGGAATTCAGTATAAGAATACAAAGGCAATGCAGAAGAAATATCTAAGAAAACAGAATTTTTATTTTATATTTTTACTTTGCAAAAAATACCTAAAAATATTATAGATAATAACTAACAAAAAAGAAAATAAATACATAAGAAAGAAAACGGTAAAGAAAAATAAAGACATTACCCATAATAATGTTGTTACTTTCATATAAAAATATGTCTTCATTCTTATATACTCTTCTCCTTATGAATATTTTCACTATTATAAACATTAAAGGGTACATTTATATTTGATAATGTATTCATATTTATAAATACATAATTTAGGTATAGGTATTATAGTCATTTGATCAACAATTTTATTCTTTTCAATGTAAATCAAATTGAAGGCGTATGCATCATATAAACCATCTGTAAATCATTGGGAATTTTAGTTTTTTTCTGTTTTGTTAATGTAAATAATACCAAAATAAATGTATTCAAGCAAATGCTATTTGATTATTATAGTCATGAATATCTTAGCGATAAAATAACAATACAAATTTATTTACCCAGGAGCAGTTTTGTGGTTCTTAATGTGTATATAATGGCTCCTTAATAAAGTTATACCAATGTACAATAATTTGGACTATATTAAAGCCCTTCAGGATGTCATAAGTTATAATTTAATGCCAATTTTATTGTGGGAATGGGATGATATTTATGACTACATTGATTGTTATCATTTTCCTACATACCTGAAATTAGAGAACAGTTGGTTGCACCTCTCAGATCTTTCATCTACCAAACAACCCAGACTCTTGCCAAAACTATAGGTTTCTTTCCACAAACTGACAGCAAGGCTCCATTGCTGAAGACAATACCTGCTCAACTCATTAAACATGGAGAAATTGAGTTGATGCCAACTTAAAGCCTTTACCCATACATGCTAGAATCTTTAGTACAGGAGATACCCTGCACACTACCAAAAGAGTAAATATCAAACAGTGTAAATGCCAAACAAGCCCAAAGCCTATAATCAACAATGGTGTCCTGTCTGTAATATATATTAGAGCAATGGAGACTCAATGCTAATCGGAGTTAACAACCAATAGCTGATTTGACATAAGGCCCACTCTTTCAGATGGAACCCATACCTAACAATGCTTGGTTGATGAAGAAACAGAGACTAGATAGCCCAGGAATGTAAGTCAAAATCAAATACAATTAATATAAAAATATTAACAATAAAATGACTTCTAATTATATTTTGCAGTATGCAATATTCATTGATCAGTTCCTTGTTCATTCATCATCAGAGAATCTTCCACCTGCAGCAAATGTGAACAATTACACCCACAGTCATACATTGCGTGCACACATACACACACACACACACACAGATACATACAGACACATGGATACAGAGAAAAGACGAGAGAGAGAGAGAGAGACAGAGAGACAGAGACAGAGACAGACCTTGGAACACTCAGCCCTAAATGAGATGTCTTTATCAAATCCCTTTCCTTAGAGCTTAAGAAATCTGGAGGGGGAAGGAGACCAAGAAAACAAGGCCCTCTAAATCAACTTGATCAAAGTTCATATGAACTCACAGAGACTGAGTCTGCATCCACAGGGCCTGCATGTTGTCAAGCCATCCATTATCTTTGCTATTTCATCGCCACTCTCCTCCTCCAACCTTCCTTTCATGCTATTGGAAAGCAATAACTGTGAGAGACTAAGGGTGTCAGTGTCTCCTTGACACTCACAGAGTGAAATACCTGTTATTTTTCTTGTGGAATTAAGGATGGTGTCAGGTTGGACACGGGCTCAGGGAGTTAGGTTGTAGAGACAACAATAATAGTTACTGTCAAAATAACAAGTCATTCATTAACAATTAATAATGGTAAGCTAATATCAAAATAGCACAGGGTACTTTACATCCCAAATCTTACTCATCTTTAATAATATACCCTTAAGTACTACAACCTCTCTTTGCTTTATAGATAGACATATCACAGGACTTGTGGGTATTAATAGAATATTTGTAGGGGCTATGGAGTTCTGATTTGATTGTAAAAAAGGTTTTAGTCCAAAGTTCATGGTCTTACATAAAATTGTTAAAATAAAGAAAGAAAATGCCTAGTTTTATAATTTGATCACAAAGTAAGATTTTTATTTGAACATTCTTTCAAGGTTAAAATAAAAGTAACTTTAAAATAAAATAAATCAAAGTAAAACAAAAATAGGTATTGTGATGCTTTCATGCATCCATCCTTCAAATGAGCATCTCATATTGAATTCTTCCCTTTATACTCCAAGTAGGTATTTGTTCTATTGTTTACTCATAATCCAGGCTGGATCACTCTGTTTCCCTAATGTCATTTGTCTAGGCCAGCAATGTAAAGATTCCTCAGGGGCAAGCATCAATGTATATGGCTGGGAAAGCAAAATGACATGCAGAGTAAATATCAACAGAAATAATAAGATTAGGAAAAGTCAATAAGAGATGCCGAGATAGCGCAGCCACATTTAGAGATTAGATGCCCCTGAGGAAGCAAAGCAAACAGTCATAAATATGGATGGCACTGATAAGCACAAGGAGGTCAAGTGGGATAAATCACCAGTGTGATACTCACTCTTCACCCTGACCTTGGAAACAGGAAAAAGAAGTTTCTGATATGCTTTTATTTCTAATTCGGATTCATGCCAACTTCTTATTGAAAAGAATAAAAAAGCAAACAAAACAAACATGTAGAGAGATTATAAATATCAGCTATCATATTAGGTAATAAACACATGTGAAGTTTAGAATTCATATCTGATGAAGCCAGATTATTTAAAACTCATCCAGGGAGACTGTTACTGTAATGTGCTTCTTTACACGTGAAAATTACTTGACAGAAAAGGTTCCCTGAAATTGTCTAACCACTTTGAATTAGTCCATTTGTATCATTGCAGTGTGGTAAGTAAGAGTGTTCTGAATATCAAATTTAAATATAAACACAGACAAAGATTTTTCAAAAAGGGAAATTTACCATGAATTGATGAATAGGATTGAATGAAAATTAAATTTTTTTTGTAGCAATCAACTGAGTGAAGAGACAACCTACAGAATAGGAAGAAATCTTTAGCATCTAGTCATCTGACAGTGGAACAGAACCCAGAATATATAAAGAATTCAATACTTTAAATGACAATAACCCAACTAATACAGCCACTAAATGGGCAAATGAATTAGATATGACAGCACATAGAAACAGTGCAATCAACTAAAGAGTGTATTAAAAAAATATTCAGGGCTGGAGAGATGACTCAGTGTTTAATAGTCCTGGATGAAGAATAGGCTACAATTTCCAGCACACACAGAGTTCCACACAATCATCCATAACTCCATTTCCAGGAGATCTGCTGCCCTCTTCTGTGTTCCATAGACACTAGGTACACACATAGCACACAAACACACATGCAGGCAAAGCACCCATCATTTTTTAAAAAAAGAAAAAAAATATTCAACATTGGGAAATGCAAATGAGAACTACATTGAGAATTCATCTACACAAGTTAAAATGTCTATCAAGAAGAATAAAAAAAGCTGGTAAGAATGTATGGTCAAAGAGAACTCTTTGATACTGAAGGTATGAAAATAAACTTGCACAATCATGGTGGAAATTAAGAGAGAGGTTCCTCAGAAAACCTAATTAGAGTGTTACCATATAACCCAGTTATACCACACTGCCTGGATATGTACCTGAAGGAATCTAAGTCTACATACAGTAGAAATTTCTACATATCCATGTTTATTTTGGCGATGTTAAGAGGAAAGAATCCACAAAACCGACAGCTGATAGGAGGCCAGGTGTGTCTTAGGGATCCCAGATAAGATATCCTCCACCATCAGCTATCACTCCATAAAACCCACCCAACAGCCCTAGAACTCATCCCTTCCTTAGACTCCAAATTCTGGCCCACAACATTAGCAGAAAACTTCTGCTTTACCTGAGGCCAGGCAGATTCTAGGGACCACATCCAGCTAAGACACCATAAAGCTGATCCAACAGTCCCCCCAACTACACCCCTCCCCCTAAGCTTCTTATCCCACTCCACAACATTGGCAGAAAGCTTCTGCTGAACTGATGACCATGCTGTACTAGGAGTCCCAGAGACCAAGCAGGTACCCCAAACCCCAGAGGCCACACAGGTACTTGAAACCATAAAGACAGTTTTGGCACCTCAAACCCCAGTGGTCTTGCAGGCTGTAAAAAACCCAGCAGAGATACCCCACTGGACCTAAAGACTCACTAGTCACTAGAACCCCTGGCCACATAGGCCATAAGACCAGAGAGGTAACAGAAACCAAGGAACAAAACACCCATCCAACAAAGATAAAACTTAGGAATCAACACCTAGACCTATCATCATCACAAACTCAGATGCCCAAATGACAGTGTAACAATACCATCAGCAATAGAAAGGGCAATATGGTACCACAAGCCACAACTATTCTTTGATAACAATACCTGAACATTCCATCACACCTCAAAACAAGAAAATGAACTTAAAACCAACTTTCTGAGGATGATAGAGGTTGTTAAGTAGGAAATGAAAAAAAAAAAAAAAAACCCTTAAGGAAATTGAGAAAAAGGTACAAAAAGAAAAAAAAGAGGATATTTATGAATTCATTAAAGAATGCAATAAAGACAAGAAAAACAAATGACAGAAACTGTAGATGGACAGTCTGAGCAAGCAAACAGGACTTATAGATCCAAGTATCACCAATAGAATACAAGAGATGCAAGAGAGAATCTCTGGCATTGAAGGTATGATAAATAGATTCATCAGTCAAAGAAAATGTTAAATCTCAAATTATTCTAACACAAAACATTCAGGAAATCTGGTACACTATGCAGAGACTAAACTTAAGAATAATAGTGCCTTGATTTTCTCTGCTAGGCCATTGGCTGAAACAGCTTTATTCGTTAGCCAATAAAAGCAACACATACAGGACAACCCACATCAATACTAGTTCTACATAGATTGAATAGCAGAGGTAGTGATGTTTGCATAGCGAATCATTTTTCTCTATGAGACAAATATTATAGGTTTTTTTTTTTTTTGCCATGAAATGTTAAGAAAATCTAAGTCTTGGCGAAACAAAAGTGCATTTTTTTTCTATTCTCTGAACACAATCATTTAGACATCTTTCTAATCATAATAAATCTTTTGTTAAAATAAGACAAACCAGTGAGAGACACAATAGTCCTTGTCTTATCCTTCACTTGACTGGATTTTTACATTGCTCAGGGTTTCCTTTCCCATCTTCAATTAGAAATGAAGTGACTGCCAACGTAAGAAAGAAGAGGTCCCCAAAGGTCAAGTGTGGGTCTTTTCAGTCTCCTTTGTCCAATTGGAAAAAAAATAAGTATGCAATTTAACACCCTATAATTAAATATCATTACCTTAAGAACTTGAAATAATCTTTATTTTATGATTTTTTGAATGTTTCAATTATCTTCAACTTGGAAATATATTTGCTTAGCTCATGGCTCAGCTCTTGAGTTTTCTGGCTGAATTTATATTGGTAAAATGTTCTAATTTTAAAGCTGGAAAATTCAAAATTTCTTCCTCGTTTCTTAAATGAATAGTTTAATTTCTAAATTAATGCTCAGGTCTCATTAATTTTGCACATAGATGTGACCTTTGAACCAACATGATGAGGAAATATGAGACTGAAAAATGTGTTGAAGATCTTTGATAATAGACTTACTCAGTGCTATTTATGTATTTTTGAAAAGTTGAGGAAATATTGTGCGTAGAAGTAAAAATATTCTAATATATTATGTGCTGTCAAGCGTTATAATAAAAACGTTTGTAAAAACAAAGCAATATTTTTAAATGTTTACCTGTGCTTGACCTGAAACAAATAAAGCCAATTTCACAAATGGTGCCCATAAAATTAGTGCTGTGCAATGCAATATATCAAAGGTTCATAAACACATTTGAATACAGTAAAAACATGACCAGAATACAGGGGAAAAAGAGATTATGTAAACTGACTTAGCCCAAGAAAACCTGAGACATAAAATGTAAATTTAAATCCTAAAAGGCAAGTGATAGAGAATGGTAAAACATCACACCTAAAACTTGCAACCCCTGATATTAAGTGCTTTTTAATTACTAATTTTACTACAGGAACTTGTACTTGTTAATTTACATTACATGATTTACATTAACATCATGATTTATTATTTTCCACATACATTTGTGCTTAGTTGTTTTTTCTGTGCTTTTCTAAGATGCAAAGCCTTCCTTTTGTAGTTGAAAATTTTTATACAATGTACTCTGATTATGCTTTCTTCTCCCCCACTCTTCCAAGATCCTCCATACCTCCCACTTATACAACTATATGCCCTTTCTTTATTTCTCTTTTTTAAAAACAAATAAGCAAACAAGTAAATAAAACAAAACAAAAATAAGCAAACAAGAAACACAGAGAGGCATGTAATGCCACAGGAAAACAAAATCAGAAACCTTAATACAAAAGCAAAGCAAACAAAACAAAAGTCCAAATAAAGCATTATGAGATTAAAGCCTACAAAAATATCTTTGGATTCCTTTTGTGCTGTGCAGCTTTTGCTGGGTATAGGGGCTTTTATTAACTGTGGTTCATATACCAAGTGAGACTCTTTTTACTTTACAAGCAGACATTCTATTTAAAACAATACTTTTAGTTATTCTTTGGAAATTATGCCTATATTTAAATTATTTTGATAATGGTTACAACCATCTCTACCTTAAACTGCAGGTGAAGGAGACCTGGCATTCACACAGATGAATTTGTCCTTTTGTTGGAAGACTGTTTTGAGCCTGCATAGGACATGAGGTATTTCCTCAATCTAACACTGAAGTCATATGGAGAAGGAAGTGATAGAAAACAAAAACAAAGGAAAGTCCAGGAAGAAGACAGCCATTTGATCGAATTCACGTACATTAACAAATATTAATATGTACATACGACATACATGCATACATATATATTTAAGATAATACATACATATTATCACTCCATTAAAAATCTCAGCAAGGGAGAAATGGGAAGGAACAAATCTCTTGGCTTCTTCTCAGGTTCACCTGACAGTACTTAACTCTCTAATTTTGGATCTGGGGCAAATTTAATCAATTTCACTATTTCTCAGGTCATTCCTAGGAACACCTTAGGAAAAGTAAAATACAACCTTTAACAATAAAAGCTTTACTACTGTGCTCTTTGAAAACAGTTCTTAGACATTTAAATCTCAATATCCAGGCTGGCGAGATGGCTTGACAGTTCACAGCACTTGCTGTCCTTACAGAGGACTGAGTTGGCCTTCTAGGACTAACATCAAGCACTTACAACCACATATAATTCTGATCCGAGGATCCAGTGCAATTAGGCTTTCACAGGAGTCTGCAACATATGTATATGTACATACATACATTCATACACAGAAATTAAAAATATTTATAAATATCAAAGTCTCAGTATCTTCTGTATTCTTAAATACTACTATGAAACTTATGAAATGTTATTTTATCTGAGCTATAAATACTATTATGTATCAAGACAAAATTTAAATATATTAAAAATTACCATTTATATTTTTTCTCTCCCCCTTGCAAGATGTTCCTGAGCCTTGCATGGGGGAGGTTGATACAGGTGACTCCCCAACTGCTGAGCACTCATAGTTACTAATACTTATCAATTTGACCAGTTATGAGTCTATACATTAAGTGATACCCATTTCAAAAAGAAACTTCTCGCCGGGCGGTGGTGGCGCACGCCTTTAATCCCAGCACTTGGGAGGCAGAGGCAGGCGGATCTCTGTGAGTTCGAGACCAGCCTGGTCTACAGAGCTAGTTCCAGGACAGGCTCCAAAGCCACAGAGAAACCCTGTCTCGAAAAACCAAAAAAAAAAAAAAAAAAAAAAAAAAAAAAAAAAAAAAAAAAAAGAAACTTCTCTGAGAACAATGGAAGAAGCCAGTTCTATGGTTATATACTCAAATATTTACAATTCCATTGAGATCATGGCCTTTTTACAAAGCAGCAGTAAGTCTTCTTATGGGGGCTAAATTTTCCCAAATAAAACACTTTTGGCTAAATTTGCAGTAGCAAACATGAAATCTCTTTTGTGATTTGGTCCCATATTCAATCAGTAAGATCCCGATAAGTATCATTCCATCACTGCATCAGTGGGCACACTCTGCCTTACGAGCGCAATTTAGCATGCAGGGTCTAGTGCTAAGTTAGACCATTGATGTCTCTCTCCTAATAACTTACATAATACCTACTGGAACTGTGGAAACTAGGTTGCAGAGATAGTCTTTCTTGTTCAAGTGAGGGTGTTTTCTCTGTGTCCTGCATCCAAAGAAAATAGTCGCCTTTAAATATCAAGGTTTATCTCATTGTTATGGTGGGCAACTAAGAACAATGGCAATACCTTGTGTGGTTTTGGGTGTATGAGTCTTCTCTGAGGTATCTATGCCTGACACAGAGATTTTTATTATATAACTTCTGTTTTCTGGGCCTAGTTTATTTTTGTTTTTAACATGAGTTTATTAATCTAAGCTTCAATCGTTCAGCTAAAACATAATGGGCTTGTTATTTAAAATAATTGTTGTAATACTTAAAATATTGTATGCCATCTGAGCAGTGATGGCACATGCCTTTAATTCCTGTCCTGTACTCAGAAAGTAGAGATAGCCGGATCGCTGTTAGTTCAAGACCAGAGTTAGTTCCAGGACAGCCAGGGTTGTTACATAGAGAAACCCTGTCTTGGAAAAACAAAACAAAACAAAACAAAACAAAAAAAACCCTAAATTCTAAAAACCTACAGAATGGAAAAAGATTTTCACCAACCCCACATAAAACAGAAGCGTGATTCTCAAAATATATAAAGAACTCAAGAAATTAGTCATCAAAAGAACAAATAATCCAATAAAAAACATGGAGTACAGACCTAAACAGAGAACTCTCAACAGAGGAATCTAAAATGGCTTCAAGGCACTTAAGGAAATGCTCAACATTTTATCCATCAGAGAAATGCAAATCAAACAATTCTAAGATTCCATCTTATACCTATAAGATTGGCCAAGATTAAAAACATTGATGGCAACTTATGGTGGAGAGATTGTGGGGTAAAGGAAACATTTCTTCATTGCTGGTGGGAGTGCAAACTGGTACATTTGTTTTGGATATCAGTATGGCAATTTCTCAGAAAATTAGGGAACAACCTACCTCAAGACCCAACAATACCACTTTTGAGTATTTGATCAATCATACCACAGAAACATATGCTCAACTATGTTCATAGCATCATTGTCTGTAATAGTCAGAACCTAGAAATAACTTAAATGGATAAGGAAAATGTGGTACATTTACACAATGGAGTACTACATAGCAGAAAAAATAGTGATATTTTGAAATTTGTGGGCAAATGGATGAACTTGGAAACCATCATACTGAGTGAGGTAACCCAGGCCCAGAAAGACAATTATCATGTGTACTCACTCACAATTCGGTTTTAGACATAAAGCAAAGAAAAACCAGTCTACAATTCATAATTCCAGCGAACCTAGACAACAAAGAGGACCCTAAGACATAACTGGATCTAGTCTACATGGGAAGTAGAAAAAGACAAGTTTTCCTGAGTAAATTGGGAGCACAGGGATCATGGGAAAGGGTAGAAGGGGAGGAGGGAAGTAGGGAGGGGTGCAGTGAAAAATATACAACTCAATAAAAAATATTTAAAAAAATATTGTATGCCAGCGTAAATTATAACTGTCCAATGCTTGTTGACATTTATGTTAGTTAACAAGAGGAATTATTAATAGGCATGACACAATAGCTGACTACACAGAGACAATGATAGCATAAAACCTTAACATTGTTAATGTAAAACCTTAGGACCAGGACTTTAAAGTGTCACTGATTTTCACATTACACAAAATTTCTTCATGGTCATTGGGCCTTAAAGTTGACGAGGAGAACCTTCTCAATCATGGCATATAACTGGCTACATTTTCACAAAGGATGCCCAATACAGATCATTATATCTAATGAGTTTCTTTACACTATACTATCAGAATTATCCCTACTACTTGATTGACTTTCTTCTTCGTGGGATCTCAGGATTTTACTCACCTTTGATTCGTCTGTATTATTTACTGGACTGAGGTAAAACTTTGCAAGTCACTGTTTGTTTGTTTCTTTCTTTCTTTCTTTGTTTTATCAACACAGAGACTGTACTTTAAGCGGCTGCTGTTTCAGTCAGCAAACGCTTCTCCACAGTTACTGGCCTGCTTCTCTGGCAGCCACTGGGCTGCTCAGGCCACAGCCTGGTGGGAATTCTGTTCGCACAGGCACCAGCTGTGTCACTGCTGCCAAATGTAGCTTTTAATTAAATCTCTGTCATTCTATTTATCAATGAGACTTGTGAGTCAATGAGGGGGTGGAAGCCTGCTAGTTCAGAGAGTTTGAGTACCCACTAGCAGACTTTCTCTCTCTGCCATCTTCTGCTCCACCCAAACAAAAGAACTCATGATTCCCTAAGTCCTACCCTACTACTTCCTGTGTATCTCTCTGCCATCTTACAGACACCATATGACTTTCTATGATTCTTTTCTGTCAACTAGGTGCTAAATCGGTCTCCTTACCCAAGACTGATTTTATTTACTTTACACAAGTGCGAATTGAGGATTTACAGTGTGATTGAATGTCCCACAACAGACAGCGAGGTTTTAGGCTTTTTATTCTGCTTGTCTGATTTAATAATAATAGTTTTCCATTTATTTAGATTTCTGAAAACAATCCCAGTACACAGTTCTAAGGGGCAGGAATATTTGTTTTGTAGTTGAATTGAAGGAAATCTGAATACAATGGCTCAACACAAGCCTTAAAGTAAAAATAAGCACATAGAAAAAGCAATAAAAGATATTAAAAGTAGTTCTTTGACTTGCAGACTGTAGACTATGAATCTAGACGCCAAGAAAACAATGAGGAGTACACTGCCAGTCATTATTAGAACAAACATTTTCATATATTATAATCACAATTCTTCAGACAAACAAAAGTACATGCAATTGCCAGTTATGGCAGTGTCTTACTGGATACACATGGCTACACATTTTATCACATGGTTCTGGGCAATGTAGCTATGGAAGCTAAGAAACTACACTGCCTGGTGATGCAGGACAACTAGCTATATATGGTTAAGTCTTGCCTACCAGAAAGCTGTTGTGGGTTTTGCCTGAGTTTGAAGGCTTGAGAACAAGATATTAAGGAAACTGTTCAATGTCCCAGCTCAAGGAGCCACAAGCAGTTACTTCAACTTACTTACTTGATGGACTGGGTGAAGCTCAATCACACTGAATCGAGTCAGCTGATTTATTTAGTTTATCAACTAAAATGATAATTTATTACTCTGACAGACAGAAAATTAGTGCTTAAACAGCCATTCCATTATCTCATGGATCAATCAAGTTGATATATTCTATTAATCATTATAAGTACACAAAACTTAAAGCCATATGTAAATATTCACTTCTTGGACTCTTATAATATGGAATTGTTTTTTAAAATACATGATTTAATTTCTTTCTTTTTTTTTTTTTTTTTTTTTGGTTTTTCGAGACAGGGTTTCTCTGTGGTTTTGGAGCCTGTCCTGGAACTAGCTCTTGTAGACCAGGCTGGTCTCGAACTCACAGAGATCCGCCTGCCTCTGCCTCCCAAGTGCTGGGATTAAAGGCGTGCACCACCCCCTGGCTAAAATACGATTTAAATATATCAAATCTTTTAGTAGCACTTTTATTTTTTTATTCATTTAGGATGGAAAGCTATCCTATATTCTATCCACTCAGCAGTCATCTTTCTGGGTAATGTTGAAGGTCTTTGAAGTAATGTGTAATTAATAGTGAGAGAAGGGGGTTATAATATTTGTGGAGGTTACAAAATGAATGGTAAGTCTATCTAGATTCTAAAACAAATGAATTAGTATGGAATTAGCAAATATGTCCATTAGTTTATTATTGTCATTACTCATGTAACAATATTTCAGAGAATTCATGAATTTAGCAGTGCTCCATGAAAGCCAACACTTGTTTATGAAACCTTCAATACTGAAGATTAAAATGTTAGTTGCAGAGGAATCATAATCATTATTTAACTTGTTGAAAGGTTATGACTTTAGGCCTCTTTTCCAGTTGGATCTAATCTAACGTCCTTGGCCCTTTATGCTGGTTAAGATGAAAATGGATTTTGTGTTTGAACCTGCCTCTCAATTGGCTTCTTTATGTACAAGGACATTAACAGCATCTATAGTTTTATTGTTTCAATAAGAATGTTTGGATAACCTATGTACTAGGAATTGTCCTCAGAACACACACACACATATTGAATATGCATACATAAATAAAATATGACAGAAAAGCATGCTTCTTTATGATAACTACTTCTTTCAAAACAACACACTTGACATTATTTCATGTTTTCAGTTATTTTGCAAGATATGACACCAAGAAGTACTGAAAAAAATCCTTCATTTTATTAATGGTTTTATGACTGTCTCCCACTATCAGTATACTATATTATTTTATTATGGCTTATGGTTTTCATTGACTTCCTTAATAGTCTGTAGAAAAAAATGTTACTTTAACAAAAGTTACTACACAATTGGGATTTCAGCAACAATATTGTTTCACATCTTTCTGTGTTATACCAAATACATATAATTAGAGCTTTGCCTATTCAAACCTCCACTAACCTAAATTAACACATGACTACTACTAATTGGTTCTCTGTACTATGTTTACACACTTTCTCTAAATTGAGTTCTACTGATCTATGTAGCATATAATTACTTAAATTCAGATAGCATATATGAAAGACTAAGTTTTTTTTTTAGCATAAAACCTGTCATTTTTAAAGTGTTGTGATTTATGTACTTAATAATAAGGCATTTTTTCAATGCATGGGCTTAATTGGCACACTATGGGAATGTGTATAACAACGTGTGCAAAAACTACAAAAATAATGCTTATAAAAGTGTTATTTGTTAGCCCTGTTATGAACTGTGCTATATCAATCAATCAATACTGCTGTATGTCCATATGAAAGATGTTACAAATATTATACTCAATCTCCCCCCTCAGTGAGTCTGTGTGTGTGTGTGTGTGTGTGTGTGTGATGTATTCGTGTGGGCATATTCAAGTAATTTACTGACTAAAATATCACTCCAGCCTTGGTTCACCTCACTTCTATCCAAGATAGGACAGTAAGTACAGAGAGAGAGAGAGAGAGAGAGAGAGAGAGAGAGAGAGAGAGAGAATAAAACACATCCTGTTGGTAAAACTGTTTCACAAGGCATGGCTGAAGAAAGAGAGACACTCAAGAATGTAGTAATGCTTTAAGGATCTTCAGCTGAGGGGTGGAACAATCTCAGATGTACTGAACCCTGAACAGCTGTACAGATGTGTACATACTGAGTGTCACACAGAAGATAGTTATAGAGTTCAGCAAATTTCCTTTCCCAGGACCACTGATCTGATCTATGTGCTGCTTCCTCAATCCTTATTGTACACTACTTGCAGTGCTCAATAATCCAAGAATTCCAGGTTTGGAAGGCCATAAAGTTTCTTCAGAAATTTAACTTCACAAATTTCAGAAAATATCACTCATCAGACACAGAAGATTTCCTCAGGGTTTAGGTGTGCCAAAAGACAATACCAACACCCCGATGTTTATGCTAGACACAATAGCAATAGCTTTACTAATTTTTCTACTACAGCATCCAAACCAGAAGGACAAACTGCAATATATAAAATCTACTCTAAAACTAATGCTTTTACACAGAAATATGTAGGATAAAAAAGAAGAGTGAAAATGCTCACCAAGGCTGGCGATACAGCTCGATGGTAGCTGCTTGCTTAGCATGCTCGAAGCTCCAGGCAATCACCAGCACCTCCTTAAAGCAAAGTAAAGTAGCAGGGGCATGAGAAATTCTCACTAATAATTTTGACAATGTTGCTAAATTATCTGCTTGCTATAAATGAGGAGCAAACATGAAGAAATCTGGAACTATAAAACATGGAGGTTTTTGTTGTTCTTGAATTCATTTCTTTGATAGTTCACTGAACCAAAAGTTGGCTGAAGTCTCAGGATATAGAGAGCCTAGGGGTGACTGACTACAAAGGAGACATTAGTCACGTTTCACTTTAGAGGTTGAATGCTACATTGACAGATTCAGAGGCATGGAAGAGCCCCTGAATGAGAATGAGAAATTATACATACCTTACCTACTCTGTCCTTCAGACAATAGAGATCTTCTGGAGCACTTGAAAATATAACACTAAAAATATGTATTTTTTAAATATAGAAGTACAACCTGCTTAATATATATATTATTACTTCTGTGCATTTTATTTCAGGACAGACTACTTGGTTTTGGATAGCCAACTGTGGGACTCTTCCCAGGTGAAAGCTGCTTTCTCCCACCTTCAGAATTTCTAAGTTGCCTGTAGTTCTTTATCTAGTGTCAGAGCCCGACCACGAACTCAAGAAAGCAAGGCAGTATATGCATGGGAGCGGTTGTAGGGAAGAAAGGGAACTTATTTAATTATGTATCAATTTTAAATAATAATAATAATAAAGACAAAGTCTATGTGCTAAATTTTAACAAAAGCACAAGAAAATCTTCTGCAGCTTCTTAATCTTCTGCAGTATAATAGCAAAAAAATAGTTCCCAGATTTTCACCTTGTCACATTGTGACAGGAATGTAGTAATAATTATCTGCATACATGGCTATTTTTAAAAGCATTTAAAAGTTAATTCCAACTTGTTATTGCAGGTCTCTGTAACTTACTGATGTGGATGTCCCTTTGTATCCAGCTTCCAGTTTTCTGCACTCACTCAACTTTTCCAAATAGCTCAGATCAATCTCAGCTTCCCCTGGTTTGGTACACAGGTAGGAAATTTCATATTCTTCAAAATCCCTACTCTTTAACTCATTGAGATATCTTGAGCTTTATGTAAAAGTGTTGAGAACTAAAATTCTCATTGTTCATAAAATATCCTATCAGGTTTTTAAGTGACAGATTTGCTGGCAAGACATTTCTGTCACTGACATAACTCTTCGCTTGAAATAGTAATATAAAACTTCATTTGCTGGGAAATTGAGTAAAATCTTTACTGGGAAGCTGGGGTTAGCTATGATCCAAGGGAACGGTTCATGAAGATAGATAGGTAAGGCAGAACTTACCAGCCAAAACCACAATCCCACAAACAGTCGAGTAGTCTCACTGATTACTTCTTTGAATGATTGATTTCACTGGACTTTTTTGAAAGAGAAAAATGTATCCAAAGACTCCAGCAAGTCTTATCTTTAATAAAATCAGAACAAATGTCATAGAGCTTACTGTAGGTTGAGTACTTAGCATTCTTAGCAACCCACTGCATATTTCAAACTTATTCTTTCCTTTACATGTTCCCAACTGCATCATGAATAAAGTAAAATCCTGAGAATTTTATTTGGTATGAAATTATTTTTATTCCAGAGAGATCATTTTATCAGTGATTGTTCATTTTCAGGCACACACTGCATATAAATACAACCTTTCATTACTTGGCATGAAATGTAAACTTTTATACCAAAACACTGTACTTTTATACCTGCTTTATACTTTTGCTTTGGAATTTTCTCTGTAGTTCAAGGTGTCCTGGAATTCACTGTTTAGCATGTGTCTAAATCAAGCTACTAAAACTCAGTCATATATGTGTGTTTGTGTGTATAATGTATATGTACATATATGGGTATATGTGAATGTACATCAATATTTATTACTAAAATGAGAAAGATTAGAGTACTATTTCAATCTTCCTTATTCCTCATTACCATTTGAAATAATTTATAATAACTGGAACTTCATTTGTCTATCATTATGCTCAGAATTTTCAAAAACTTTACTAGCAAATAGAAAGTACACAGGAAGAAAATGCAGTCATTAAGAAATGGGAGAGGTACCATTTAAAATAAGAAATGCCCAATAGATGTTATATAAAAAGCTCTTGGTAGGAGAAAAGTAAATAAACAAGCTGAAACTTTTATTGAAAACTAACCTTCTTATTTGTAATATTCCTGTGGATAGAAAACATGACCAAGAGTCTACAGGTAACTGCAGAGACAGACTGAGACCCACATACATTTCAAGTGGGCTCCTTCAATCTCAGTGACATAGATAAATTTAAATTTGGGAAAAAACCAATAGAGTGTAAAAGAGTGTCAGAAATCCCCACCATGAGAAGATTGATAAAAATAGAATTTACAAATCTTCAAACACATCCTAGACTAATGATCATTCGGTGAGGCCTTGGAGAAGGATTGCAAAGGCAGTGAAGGGAGATTGGAAAGGCAAAGTCATACTTAAATGCAGAGAAGATGCCACAAATAAATCAAGTTGATTTTGTGATCTCTCGCCTACTGTTTGACTCAAGGGTCACTAGGTGATCTATTTTAATTGTAATATTAAAATGGTTGACAGTTTCATTGCAGGTTAGGGATGAAATCTCAATATTATTTGCAAGTTGATCAAATAAATGCATGGCAATGCTAATGGAGTATTAAAATGGGAGCCAGAAAAGACTATGTTATATGAGCTATTGATATTTTCAGAGACTATTAAAAACACATTTAAAATGTTTATACTGCTTCCCATAAATTAAAAAAAAGAATGTCAAGTCAGGAAACTTTACCAGCTTTCAATTTTATGGAGCTACTAGAATTTATGATATGACTCTCTAAACAATTTTGTTCAGTCCATGTTTCTTAGATGACAGACATATTCCATGTGCGCATTTACTTACTCTGTTTGGTCACCACTACTCAGCGACAGAACACAGGGCAACTGAACTTGATAGCAGTGGGATATTTTAAATGTTGGGCAGCTGTGCACACATTAGGTGACAATGTGACCTTCAATAAATGAAGCCAAGGTCAAACAAATGAAGCATTCCATGCACATGCTCACCATCTCTCATGAGCTGTACAACCTTGCAGAGGCATTGATGACAGCAGTCGTGAGCTGGTGGGACTGACCTTGGACTACTGACATTGAGGCTTCAACCCACTTGTGCTGCAAAGCAACCAAAACAGAAAAGGGATGTCAAAATATTTTACCTTTTGAAATGTCATTTTGACAGTCTGGTCAAATACATATATTACATGTAATCACTAATAAGTATGTTCACTTTTCAAGTGTGACTTGTGGGAAATTGAAAATCAATTAAGAAGCACACTCTTTTCCTTAGGAGCAGCCCTGGCAAGCTCCATGCCTGATGGTGTCTGTTTTCCTCTGGCTGACCTCAATCAAACTCTACTGTCAGTGGGCCCTGAAAATAACTGCTGTGCTCCCTTCCATGCCCCAGGCAGATACGTAGCTTCTTTAGGTGTGAAGAGATTTGCTTCATCTCAAGTATTTACTGCACCTTTCCCCAAAACTTCTTCCACAGGCACCTTCTCCCCCGGAGGAGTCAGGGTAAAAGGAAAGATTATATTCTGGGGAAAGAAAGATCAGCAAGAAGCAAGAGGAGACAGGAAATTGGAACAATTAAATACTACCCTCTGACAATTATGTGGCATTCACCACGCCAAGTATTTATAACTCATTTTCCTTATTATAACTGGAGAAAAATAATACATCTGGGGATATCAATGGCAATTTAAAATGGACTGTTTATAAAACAGGCATTGCAATGACTGTTGTATAATAGGGATTTGATATCATCAGCTGCATCTGGTGCTGTCCCCACAGTGAGTGAGCTGTCACTGGTTCTCAGAGCACTTGAATGTGTTAATGAATTATTCCATCTATCTCTACCTCCTGTAGGATTCTGAAATGCAATTTTTGTCCACAAAGCATATTGAATGTGGCTTTTCTTTTTGTTGATTATTTTGTGTCTTTAGCTAACTCTCTGCCTTGTGTCTACTAAGAAACCTATAGACAGGATATATACCAAATATTTTACAGAATAGACCCTGCTTCATCTTTTCTGACATTTTTCTCCATTAAAAGTCCCTTTAGCATCACCAGCTTTCATCCCTTTAGGGCAATGGAGAAATGGTGTTAAAACTGAAAAGACTGGAAGGAAAAATAATCTTTACTTTCCTTAAGAGTTTGCAGCATTCAAGTAGACATAACTTCAATGGCACATGATGAGTTTATATATACTTATATATTTAGTTAATAAATACATTTTGTTTTTAGTAGCTATACTGTTTGTACAATATGGTGTTTTATTGTGTGTGTCTGTGTGCCAATATGAGTGTGTGTGAGTGTAGTTGTGCACATGACTTTCCATGGTGAGAGTGTGGAGAGCAGAAGTATCGCCTTCTACAGTGGTCTCTGTCTTATTGCTTTGTGGTTGCATGTATTAGGCTAGCTGGTCTATGAGCATCTAGAAATTCCCCTGTCTTTATTCCCATCTTATCTTGGAAACATTGTTTCTTTATAGGGATCTAAACTTAGAATCTCCTGCTTTCAGGGAATGTGCTTTACACACTGAACCATCTCTGTACCCCAAGGAGAAGATTTTTAATTTAATGGAATCACGCTTACCTATTTTGGACTGTGTTTCCTGTTCTTTTAATGTTTTACCCTCCAAACTCCTGCCGTTCTAATGCCCTAAAGCGTTGAATCTATTTTTGCCTAGCAGTTTCATAATTGCAAGTTTTTCATTAAGCATTTGTTCATGCATAATGATTTTTATTTATCTGAAATGCAAAATAGAAGTG
This sequence comes from Chionomys nivalis, assembly GCF_950005125.1. Classification (NCBI taxonomy): domain Eukaryota; kingdom Metazoa; phylum Chordata; class Mammalia; order Rodentia; family Cricetidae; genus Chionomys; species Chionomys nivalis. The sequence continues at coordinate 16,471,246 of NC_080104.1, read as the reverse complement.
GGTGGCAAATCAGTGAGAAACTACTCTTGGTGACATTTAATTAAGATACTGATAATTTATTGACTTTGTTCAATGTGTAGAACTTAAATTGGTAATAAGACAATAGGTAATACATGTTTTCTGAAGCAGATGAGTAAACCATTAGAAGAGAAACTACCTTCTGCATAGATGGATATAACACAGAAGCCTACAACTGGACAATGTGCAGAAGTGACTTTGGAACACTCGGGACTAAAGAGGATGACTACATCAAGACCCTCCCATTAAAGATTAGGTAAGTCTGCTGAAGAGGAGATACACATTTGAACTCACGCAGACTTTGGTATCATACACACAGGTCTACACAAGATGGAATTTCAGTGGTAAGTGGGGAACTGGGCATAAGACCCTTCCATAACTCAGAAACTGTCTCCAATTGACAGCCACACACAAATGAAAAATTAGTTTTCTCCAACGGAGTCTCAGTGGGTATATAAATCACACCTAAGAGAGGCTCCATACCCAGCAGTATATGGCAGGTACACAACACAAAAGGAACACAAAGCTATTTGGGAAGCTTTCTCTATAATATGCTGGGAATTTTTTATTTTTATCTTACTTGGTTTTTGTTTATCTATTATAGCTTCTGATCTTGTGTTTTTATGGTGTGTGTATATGTATGTGTGTGTGTGTGTGTGTTTGTTTGTATAGATAGATGTTTCTCATAATTTTTCTTTTTAATATTTGTCCTTGGGGCTGGAGAGATGACTCAGTGGTTAAGACCTCTTGATGCTCTTCCAGACAGCCAGGTTCAGTTCCCAGCTCCAACATAATAGTTCACAGCTGTCTGTAACTCCAGCCTCACAGGATCCTATATCCTCTTCTGGCCTCTGAGGGCACCAGGAACAAACATGCATGCAGACAAACATTTATACACATAAAAATAAATAAAAATAAAGTTTGAAATAAGAATGGACAAATGGGATCAGAAAGATCTTTGAGTATTATTTCATATCTTATTTAAAATTACTCATAAGAAAATATATTTTACTTAAGAATATTAACATTACTTAACACTAAAATTCCAGAAACACACATCTTCTTATTTCCTAGAAGTAATAATTTTGCTCTTTATAGTGTGTCTGTGTGTGTGTGTGTGTGTAGTGAAGCATTTGCTTGTGTTCAACACATGTAGAGGTCAGAGAACATAGAGAACAGAGTGGGATGATGATCCTCTGGCATCTTCTAACTTTTTAAATCTTCTATTTGAAATTAAAATATGATTATATAATTTCTCCCTCCACTTTGCTTCCTCTAATCAGTCATATACACTTCCTGGCTCTCTTTTAAATTATAGCCTCCTTTTAAATTGGTTGTTGTTAAACACACACATACACATGAACACACTCATGCATATGCACATGTATTCTTAAATATTACCTGATCTGCCTGTATAATGTTATTTGTACATATGATATGTTTTTAGTGCTGACAGTTTGGTATTAGCTAAACAATTTGTGTGTTCTCTGGGAAAGACTATTTTCCAGCTATGGTGGTTTGAAAGAAAACAGTTTCCCAAAGGAGTGGCAACACTGGGAGGTTTGGCCTTGCTGCAGTAGGTGTGGCCTTGTTGGAGAAAATGTGTCACTGTAGAGGCAGGCTTTGAGGTCTCATATATGTTCAAGCTACGCTAAGTACACACTTGTTTTTGTTGCCTGTGGATCAAATGTAGAACTCTCAGCTCCTTCTGCAGCATGATGTCTGCCTGCATGCTGCCATGCTTCCTGCCATTGAAGATTATGGACTAAATCTCTGAAAATTTAAAAAGATAAAATGGTACAGGACAATTGTCTACATTCTGTCAATTATGTTTTAAATAAACGCTGATTGGCCAGTAGCCAGGCAGGGAGTATAGGTGGGACAACCAAACAGGAAGAAGAGGCAGCTCAATGAGAACAGGAGAATTCTGGTAAGGAGGAAGTCTACTCCTCCCCAGTCCTGTCCCAACTACAGAAGAAGGAAGATGTGATTGCCCTGATGAAAAAGGTACCGAACCATGTGGGCAACATAGATAAGAATAATGGGTTAATATAAGTTATAAGAGTTAATAAGAAGCCTGAGCTAATGGGCAAATAACTAATGTAGACTTCTGTGTGATTCTTTGAGACCTAACGACTGTGGAAAACAGGCAGGACAGAAAACTCAGACAACAAAATGGCGCCCCACGTTGGGCGCCAAGTGAAGGCAGAGATATAGAGGACTTAAAAGAAATCTCACACTGGCTCAGAACTGAGAGATAGATAGTTATTTATTTAGGGGAAAAACTTACAAATAGGGATTCTCTGCTTGAACAATGGATGGATATCAGATCCAAAACAAGCCAAACAAGCAAATGGGAACAAGGGGGGGTGGAGAGAAGAAGGGGCCAGACATAGTCTATGGAGCCATGCCCCAGTAGGCAGATAAACCTTCATGCAGCAATAAAACATATCTGAATATCTTTTTTATTTTTTTATTTATTGTCAGTTTCAAAAGAATTGCATTTCAAAGATCTGACTTAACAATGAAAGATATTTAGAAGATACATAAAAACAACTTATGATAATTAAGAACAAGGTTTGAAGTTTCTGCCAAACTCAAGAGACAACTAGAGGCAATCTCTTAGAACTATTACTATCTGCATTGCTTCTTTGTTGCAGGAATTATTATATATTTCATAGGTTTATGCATTTCATAAAATTAAGCAAATTGTAATGATTTATCATGAACTTTTATATATGCATACTTTAGTCGAATAAAAGTTTGTTAGTGTATCATTGCTTCTATAGCAAATTATTACAGTAGAATTTTGGAAATTTTAAGTATTGCAAGTTTCTTCTAGGATAAAGCCTGTGCTGAGAAGTACTGTGATGAATTCTACTCATCCTTTGAATATAAATATGATCAACTGACTCTGCTATTCCCAGTCAACAGTATTTATAAGATATCTGGCATCTACAAAATATAATTTTTACTGACCCTTTTGGTTTTCATTAGGTCTATTTCCTGGGTAAATTTTCTGTTTTTATCTAAAAATCACTGATACTTAAATCCAAAATATGGCTTTTCTCTGACCGATGAGACAAGTGGATATTCTCCTTTCAACTCTGCTTTATTTTTATTTCGTGTATATGATTGGTTTTACTTCATGTATGCATGTACATCACAGGCACATTGATGCCCTCAGAGAGCAGAAGACAGTGTAGGAGTTTCTGATGCTTGTGAGCTACCATGTGGATGCTGGGAATGGAACATGGGTTCTCTGGAAGAACAGTCAAGCCCTTAACCACCGAGTCATCTTTTCAGCTCTATATTTTTTTGGTAGTTTTTTGAAAGCATACTTCTTGTTTATAGCTTCACCTTATGTACCCTTCAAACTTATTCCACTATCATTTTCTTAATATTCCTGCTACATTATACCTTAGCCAATCAGATTTTCTATACTTAAATTCACACCAAAACATACTTTCATATATCTAGCACCTTCATAATCTGCAGAAAGTTTTATCAGTAATGATGATGGTTTCATATTTTAATATCTCTTATATTTAACTTATCTGTTATGATCAAAATCAACAATTAATTAAGGTAATTCTAATTATATAATTAGAACACCAGGAATGAATTTATATGGGAGAGCACATTAATATTTTTGAATTCTTTTTTAAGAGTTGCTCTTGAAAGTTTAGACTCTAATTTGTCTGGGAAATGGAAATACAGTTAGTCCATTTTTAAATTTTAAAAAATAGAGCTGAACTTGAACAGAACCAATAGACCTGCCAAAGTAGACAAGGAAAAACCTACAAGGCCTCAACCTACACAAAGAATTATAGACAGCTAAGAAATGCTAAAAGCAGGAGAAATAGCATTCAGAGAAAAGCACATCAGTTCATTATTCAAGACCTTCTGGTCTTAGATATCTCTATCTATCTATCTATCTATCTATCTATCTATCTATCTACAATTTATAAAAAAGGAGGACAAGAATTTGAAGGAGATGAAGTAAGGGTAGATGTAGGGTTTAAAAAGAGAAATGGAAGGAAGAAATACAATTATAATCTTAAAAATAATAGTTGGCTTTTGCTTCTACTGTCTCCTAAGGATTATTAGAGATAACTAATTGCAATATGTTTTCTAATGTTAGATACCAGATTTTAAGAGTGATTATCTTCCTGACGTATAATAAATCTTGCTGATCTTATACATCTAATGACATACTTAGAGAATTTTAAGCATAATTTCTTTGAGCTTTCAATCCAAAAGAATATATGTTTTATCTTTTACTTTCCCCCCATTAATGTGGAACTAGTAGATTTGGTGTTGTTGATTTAAAAGCCATTTGGCTTATAAATTAGCACTTGCAATGATATCAGCTCATCAAATTTGTCATTTACATTGAGGAAATGGGGAGACATCTGTCAGGAACACTTAGGGTCATTTGAAGTCCATCTCACATGGAGTGTATGAGCTAGTTGCTGACAGTAATGGCATCACTAGCATTACTTCCCAGACCGTTCTTACATGCATCATGGAAACTTGGAACAAGCCACAAGTTAGAGGTTATTACCATTTATTTCACAGATAATCATAAAGGAGAAAAGGGTACACATAAATCATCAAATTTTCTGGGATGATAGATGGTAAGCTGGGATTAAATATCAAATCTGTTCTGCATATTTTAATATTAAAATACTGCCCATTCGACATTAGCTTTCCAGGTACATCTTGTACATTTCTGTCTTAGCTAAAATAATGACTCATCACAAGATGATGTGTAATGTCTGAAGCTGATGGATAAGGGAATTCTAAGTTTCATGCAGGTAAAAAAGGCACAAAATAATAAATAGCAATAACATTAGAGCAAATATTACACACTTTTCCTTTCTCTTCTGTTCTATAAAATAGAAGCATGTTTAATAATTTAGAGAATTTTTCTAAATCAATATGCATTTGAAGCTTGTTTTAAAACATTTAATTAACATTTATATTGCTTGTACATTGTAATAACTCTCGTTCTCTCTCAATCAGTCTATCTTGGACTGATTGCCACAAATAAATTAACCCGGGCAACACCTACCTTTTGATTGCTTCTTGTAATATAGTGTATGTGACTGTATAAGAACGCTGTCTGCTGTGCTATTAGAAATCAAGTAAGCAATGTAGCATTTATAACTTTGCTCAGCACATTGTCCTCTAGATTCCCCAGAACTCATACATCTCAAATCCAAAGGTTTATGCTCTTTGAACTACATGTCCATATTTAACCCTCAGTCATCCAAATTTGTGACCTATGGATTCAAATTTAATATTAATACTCATTGATATGTTTTTGTCTTCCTATTAAATGTATTTATTGTTAATCATGTGCATGTGTGTGTTTAAGTGTGTGCCATGTGTGAGTGCTCAAGGAGCTCAGAGTTGTTAATCTCATGGAACTGTAGTTACAGGCAGCTCAGCCAACTGACATGAATATTGAGAATTAAACTCAGGTCCTCTGGAAGAGCAGTACCTGATCTTAACCTCTGGGCTATCTCATTTTCTTTGTCTTTCTTGTTAGCATATTTTAATTAGCACAATGTCCTCCAAATTGAACTTCTTTGTTGTAAATGTCAAATGTCTCTTTTATTCTCCCTTCATTCTGTGGCTGAATAATAGTACAATGTGCATGTGTATATGTCTGTGTGCACGAGCACGTTATTTATTCATTAACTAACCCTTAGGCTGCTTTTATAACTTGGTGGCTATGAACTGAAATCACAGCAAATATGGATGTAGAATATGTGTTTCCAAGCACTATTTCATTTTCTTTGACTTCATTGCTTGAAATGGGCTTGCTGGATCACATGATTTTTCTACCAATTAATATTTTGGAGACTCTCCATGACATTTTCATGGTTATATGAACTTACATTTCTTCTAAATGAAAGGCATCCTTTTCTAGGACAGAGTTGTCAAAACTGATCTCTTCTTATTTGATAATAGTAATCTTAACAGGAAGGAGGTATTATCAAATTATAGTTTAATTTTGTCTTCTATTGTGATTCATAAATTTAAACATATGTTCCTTTACTTGTTAATATTTTATTTATTGTGGTAGTTTAGAAGAAAATTATCCCCAAATGGAGTGGCATTATTAGAAGGAGTGACCTTGTGGAAGCAAGTGTGTCACTTTGTCCCACCATAATGATAATGAACTAAATCTCTGAAACTGTAATCTGCCCCAATTAAAAGTTTTTATTTATTAGAGTTGGCACGGTCATAATGTTTCTTCACAAAAAATAAAACCACAACTAAGACATATTGCAAACAAATAAACCTAATAAGCAAGCTAGTATGTTCATTTTAACGTCTGACAAAGCAGACTTCAAACTGAAACTAATCGGAAATGATACATACTTATCAAAAGAAAAATCCACCAATAAGATATTTCAATTCTTAACATCTACACTAAACACAAAGGAACCTATGTTCATAAAGAGAAACACTTCCACAGCTTAAAGCAGATATTAACACTCACACAATGATAGTGGGAAACTTGAATATCCCAATGTTGGCATGGCACTGTTGGCATGGACAGATCATCCAGACTAAAACCAAACAAATGCTATAGCTGCTGGTGGAAAATTCCTACAACATATAAACACTTTCAACAAAGCAACAGCTAAAAATTAAGTCACAAAACTCAATATCCCTTTTAAATATAAGTGACAAATAGAATGAGAAATAAATAAGGACAATAAGACTTTTCACAATAGCTTTAAGGAATATAAAATACATTGGGGGTACCATTAGCCAAGCAAATAAAAGAATTGTGTGATAAAAGCTTTAGAACATCGAAGAAATTGAAGATATCAGAGGATGGAAAGATCTCCCATACTCACAAATCAGTAAAACTAATATAGAAAAAAGTTGTCATCCTACCAAAAGCAATCTACAGATTCAATACAATCTCTATAAAATTATAACACAATTATTCATAACTCTTGTATGGACAATTTTCAGCTTAATATGGAAACACATAGGAAAAGAGTATCAATAAAACAGTCCTGAATAATCAAGAACTGCTAGGGGTATCACTATCCCTGATTGCAAGTTGTACTACAGAGCTATAATAATGCAAGCATCATGGTATTGACACCCAAACAAACATGGTGAACAATGAAATCAAATTGAACACTAAGGCGTAAATTCACTGACCCATGGAAGCATGATTTTTGTAAAGAAGCCAGAAATACACACTGGAAATAAAAGACAACATCTGTAACAATTGGTGCTATTCAAATTTGTTTGACTCTGTGTAGAATAACCTGAACAGATCCATGCTTATCAGCCTGCACAAAAATCAACTCCAATTTGATCAAAGACTTCAACATAAGGTCTGATACTTAAGAACACCTGACTTTGATAAGGCAACAAGAAATACTGAACCTGATGGAGAAAAAAGAGGTGAGGAATAGCTTTGAACTCATTGGTGCAGGAGACAATATTCTGGACAAAACACCATTGGTAAAAACATTAGGATCAAAAATTAATAAAAGGAACACATTAAACTGAAAATATGTACAGCAAAAGACACCATCATTCAGACAAAACCCAGTGTATGGAGTGGGAAAACATTTTTTACCAAATCAACATCCGATGAAGGACGAATATCCAAAATATATAAATAAGTAAAAAAATCTAGATATCAAGAAAAAATAATCCAACTAAAGCATAGGATATCAGATCTAAACGGAGAATTCTCAAAAGAGAAAACTCAAATGGCAATGAATCACCTCAGAAATCTTCAACATCCTTAGCCATCAGCAAAATGCTCATCAAAACTACTTTTACATTTTATCTTACACCCACAAATATGGTCAATATCAATAAGATAAGTGTCTGATGAGGGGATGTGGAGTAAAGAGTAAACCATTTCTAGTGGGATTGAAAACTTGCACAGCTGCTGTGGAAATCACTGTAGCTGTTTCATCAGGAAGATGGACATCAATCTATCTCAAGATTCACCATTACCATTCTTGGGCACTGTAGTGATTTGAAGAAAAAAAAAAGCTCCCCAAAGGGCGTGGCACTATTAGGAGGCCTTGTTGCAGGAAGTGTGTCACTGTGGGGATGGCCTTTGAGATCTCTTTTCCTCAAGCTTCCCTCAGTGACAGTCAGTTAACTTCCTGGTCAATATGTAGCACTCTCAGCTCCAGCACCATGCTGCCCTTCATGATCATAATGGACTGATCCTCTGAAACTGTAAGCAAGCCACCCCCAATTAAATGTTTTCTTTATAAGAGTTGCTGTGGTCATGATTTCTCCTCAAAGCATTTGACATCCTAAGACAGGCATTTACCTAAAGGATACCTCTTTCTACCACAGAGTCAATTTCTCAACCATGTTCATTGCCACTCTATTAATCACAGTTATAAAGTAGCAACAATTAGGTGTCCCTCAACAGAAGAATGGATAAAGAAAATGTGGTACATTTACGCAATTTAGTATTTTTCTGCCATTAAAAAATGTGTGGCAATCTTACCAAATAAAAAGAAAAAATGAAACCATGAATTCCTCAAGTAAATCAATATAACCAGAAAAGAACATACTGGGTAAGTTAACCTAGACCCAGGAAGATAAATATTGTTTACATTTGCTTTTATGTGGATATTAACTATTATGTTAATGATAACCAAGCTGCAATCTGTAGACTCACAGAAAATAGCTATAGAATAAGGAACTGGTGGGATGGGGCAAATAGATCTCCCTAGAAAAGAGAAATAGAATAGTTATGGAAGATGGGGGGGAGGATGGAGTGAAATGATCAAGTGGAGAAGGGTTGGGAAAGGGTTTACAAAAAAAGGAAATTGGGAGAGAGACAGCTAAAATTAAGGACCACTTGAAGGATAGCAGGGAAACACAATACTATAGAAGCTTTAAAAATATATATACATATATGAAGGGTTCTTAAATGAAATCATCATTTGGGGAGAAATAACCCCAAATGGACATATCTTGTCACCAAATGAAGCCTAGTACCCTGAATTAGTTATATCTAATTGAGTTTTGGTCTAAAGGGTTCCATGTGAATCACCAAATAGCCCAGGCTAATACAGAGACTCTAACTTGATTTCCACAAACTGATGGCAAGGCCCCATTGCTAAAAACAACACCTACACAATTTATTGAACCAGGAGAAGTCTAGCTGGTACCTACATAGAACCTTTACCGCTACATTCTAGTGGCTTTGGTAGAGAAAGGCACTGTGTATGCTGCTGAAAAATAAACATAAACACCAACCCAGCCACAAAACCTTTGATCTACAATTGTGTCCTGCCTGAGAGATATACTAGTACAATGGCAGCACAGAGCTCATGGGTGTAACTAACTAATAATTGATATGACTTATGACCCACTATTTGAGATGGAGCCCATAGGCAACACTATTTTGGTTACTGAGAATCTGAGACTGGATAGCTCAGTAGCCTAGGGTAAAAAACAAATACTACTGTTTTAAAACAACAAGAAAAAGAAAATATAGCAATGGAATTACTCTTAAGGATATTCTGCTATTCTATTTGAGCAATATGTTGCTCAGCCGTTGATAGAGAATCATCCTCTTGAAGCATATGAGGACAAAGTCAGAGACCAACGACTGTTTGAAGGATGGAAGACACCAAGAAAACAAAGCCCTCTAAATCAACATGATCGACCCACAGATGTTTTATCAATTATACTTTATTTATTTTTATTCCACAGAATCCTTTTTGTTTTCTAATGTTTTCTTAGTGGTATGGGTAGTGGGGAGGATCTGAGAGGAATAAAAGGAGGGGAAATTGTAATCAAGAGATAGTCTGTGAGAAAAAAAATCCTATTTTAATAAAAGCAAAAATGAAAACAATGAGAATTTACTTATTTAGTTATTTCTTTTCCATGTAAATTGTATTCAATAACATACACTAAAGAGTGTTTTCCTCAATAGGCTTCAGAGGCAGCTCAGGTATGAGCTAAGAGTTAATACATGCCTGCATCTGCTTCTGTGTCGTATATTATATTAAATTACTATAGCTGTTTATCTTTGTGTCAAAACACTTCCTTAATTACCATGAATGTCATATGGTAGAAAATTCTAACCACACTGATTTTCTCATTCGGGACTACATCTTCTGTTCTACCTCCGGTGTTATTAAAACTGCAGACTAGCCTCTCCTTTAGCTTGCATTTACTTGGAATGCACTTTCTTGTTCTTTTATTCCTTTTAGTTCTGATATTATAATTACACCATTTTCCTTCCAAATCCTCCCATGTAACCCTCCTTGTTCTGTCTCTAATTCCTTGCCTCCTTTTTCTTTGATTTTGTTACATGTAATCAGCATATACATATATATTCCTAAGTATAATCTGTTGAGTCTGTATAGTGTTACTTGGCATGTATCTATCTTCAGGCTGACCGGTTGGTATTGAATAACTAATTGGTGTACTCATCCCTGAAGAAGATTATTTCTCCCACTTCCAGCATCTTCTAGCTGCCTGTCATTCTCTGTGGCAGGTTAAGACCTCATGGTCTCACCAAATATCTCTTGACTTTGGTGTGTCTATCGCCATTGCTCAACTCACGTTTACACAGTCATGTTGGTGAGTCTTTATGGGCGCAGCCTCTAACAACCATAGTAGACACAATCACATAGCAAACTCTCCCTTATTCATTTTTGCAACACTTCTGCAACCATTTCTGCAATGATCTTTGAGCTTTAGGTGTGTGAATATTTCAGTGTATTCATTTGGATAGGGCTCTACAACTGCATTTCGGTAGGTTGTTACTTCCTTTAATGATGACTTTCCTCGTACATACAAAAACTAGACTTTGCCTTTTGTTTTCTCCCCTTTATTGCTTATGTGGAGAGGGGGCATATGTGCCAGGACATTCATGTGGGAGTCACAGGAATTCTTGCTAAAGTCTGTTCTCTGATTTTATCTTGTAGACCCTAGAGCTCAGACTTAGGTCTAGAGCCACGGTACCAAGATCCTTTACCCATTGTTTCCTCTCTGTCCCGAGTTTTGCTCCTTAGTGTGATTTTTAGATGAGGTGGCATTATGGGATATAGTAATTGTGGTTTGTGTCCTATTTTTTGTTAGGTTTGGATTTTCTTCGGTGTAGTTCATTTTTTGTGTGTCCCTATATGCAATGCCTTGATAGGTATGTACATCATGATCTATACATACATTCATCTTATATCTAAGAAAATAATTTATTGTTGGTAGAAATTAGCATTTTAGTTACCTTTATTTTGTGTATAATAAGTTGCAGTATTTAATACTGATATTTAAGTACAGTATATAATGTATTTTTAGAAAATTATATATAATACAAGATAAAATGAATACTAAATATATTATTCTTTGCCTATTTTAGTTGTGAAGATTAATTTATTAGAACAATGATAGAATTAGCATAATTTCTTCTCCCTACTTCTTTCATCATCAAAACTTAAATTATGATTATAATTTCAAATTTTCTTCTGTAATCAAGTTAGTGAATATTTATCTATTAATTTATTACCATTGAATGATACTTTTATACTTGATTTTATAGATGAGACAATTTTAATTTTAATTCTAATTAATTCTTTTTGGTCATCTAAAATAGTACAAAAATTAATTGAATTAATTTTTCTATTAGCCGTAGGTTCACAGAAAAAATGAACTACAAGTGTAGTTACCATAGATGGTATTCTCCACAGAACCATTTGTGTTATCATAAATATGTGTATTATATTTGTTACAAATGATAAAACCGTATCAGTACAATGTAGTTAAGCAAAGTTCCTAATTTATGCCATGTTTGATTCCTTATGCTGTACAGTTCTAGGGCTTTTGAAAAAGGTGCAGTGTCAGAAATTCATGATTGCCATATCCTACACAGTAGTGTGAAGTGACCTGAGATCACTGAAATCTAACAGTCTATCTCCATTCTCCCTCCTTGAACTGATCCCCTGGAAACTGCAATGTCCTACTGCTTTATTGTTTTTCCTTTTTAGTTTTATCTTCCTAAATTAAAATAATAATTTTCATACAATATAATTGTATTTCATACAATATACAATATAATTGTATAACTTCCTCTGTTTCTTTCTTCCCTCCAAACACTCCCATATTCTGATATTTTCTCTCTATTAAATTCGCCATATTTCTTTGCACTAATTGTCACCATCGTAGAGATGTATCCATGTACGGGGTCCTTTCAGTCTGCCCACTTTCTTTCAATAATACTCCTTAATGGTTCTCCTTGTGGCTTTTGTGGCCTTTTGCATTTTCATTTTTCAGAAACAACATGACAGTACATGGATGTGTTATAAATGGTTCAATCCATCCCTATGTCAAAGCATAGCAATTCTCACTCTACCAGGAAAGCTAATGGGTATCTTCTTCGGCCATCATCGGAGTAGCTTCCTTGTGTAGCAATGGGAACAATACAGAGACTGATAGACAGACATTATATAGAGTGAGAGACCTTGGAACACTCAGTCCTAAATGGGATGTCGCCAAATCCCTTCTCTCAGGGCTCAGGGGACCCAGCAGAAAGGGAGGCAGAAAGAGTGTGAAAAATAACAGGGGAGAGAGGACACCAAGGAAAGAAGGCCGTCTAAATCAGCAGGATGGATGCACAAGTATGAATGCACATTGACTGAGACAGCATCCATGGGTCCTGCAGAGGACTCTATCAGATGGGTCCATACAACTGAAAAGAGAAATGGACGCATGCCCCATCTCTAACCTAAAAGCAATCTCCAGTTGATTACCACTTGAAAATAAAGATTTAGTTTTCTGCAAGGAAATATCAGCAGTGAAACAAAGTACTCTTAAAAATGGGCGTCAGGCTCAGATTTAGATTGCCAACAGAAGTTAAAAAATAGATAAAATTAAATCAACAACAACAACAAAAGAAGCCCTGCCACAATGTTGTGAGAGAGGAAAACGCAAAGATGATATTAGTTCATCATATATGCACACACACTCACACTTTAACCCACAGGTCCTTTGCATATATAGTGTGGCTTCCAATTTAGTGTTTTTTCGTGAGATTCCTGAGTATGCAAATGAATGCATCTATGTTTCTTGTGCTTTATATTTCTCTTTATTTCTTTTCATTTCACTTTTTGTTTGCTTTGTTTGTTTGTTTTTTGAGTCAGGGCTAAAATTTTCTCTTAATTCACAGGAATTTTGTGGGTCTAATACTTTGCATTTATGTCTATGATAGATGCTGATTAATTTGGGGGAAATGTAGAATTTTTACATAATTTTTATCTTGAGTTTGGATGCCAGTTCTTCCAATATTGTTCATTAAAAGAACCATCTTTTCTTTATACTGTGTTACACATTTTCCAACTGAACACAGTTTTCCCAGTTTAGTGTAGGAATTTATGAGGCTCCACTACTGTTTCATTGATTCTCTTAGTTCACCACCTTGCTATGTTTTAATTACTATAAATCATTTGGTAATCCTTAGCCTTGAATAGTGCCAGGACTTTGCTCTGCTTTAAGCTTTGTTTGGTAATTTTGGGGTCTTTGTCATTCCTATTTAATCTTTAGGATTGTTTTGTCTATATCCAAAAAGTAATATTTTATTGGTATTTCTCCTGAGTAGGTTAACTTGATGTGGTGGCTAATAATGATAATCATTTAGCAGAAGCTAGAACCATAAAGGAAAAACATTCTCTGGGCATGTCAGTAAAGGGGTTTCTACATTTGGTTAATTGAAGAGTCACCCTGACTGTGAGTAGCAGCAGTTTAAGGATTTGATAGGGTCTCAGACTGATTAAAAGGAGGGAACAGCAGAGCGCCAACATTCATCTCTCTGTTTCGTTAACTGTGGACACAGTGTGTCTGGTAGCTTCTCTTCCCCCTTCCCTCTCACTGTCAGCTAAAAACAAACAAACAAAAAAAAACCTTCCTCCCATACTTAAAAATGCTTCTTTAAAGTATTTAGTCCCCACAATGAGAAATGAAAGTTGAGAAGAACTCACAAATAGCCAATATTGGTTATTAATACCTGAAATTTTTTCCGTTTCATCAAAATGTGATTTTTTTTACAACTGATGTACATATTTGTTAGATTAATACCTAAATATTTGCTTTTGACTGCCAATGTAAGCATCACTGAATCTATACTATCAAACTACAATGATTCAATACAAATAAGTTAGGAATATAATCAACTTATGTATGATTATATTCTTTTCCTACTTGGTGGTTAATTCAATGTTGAAAGAAGTATACTCTTTCACACAGATTTACTGGAGTTATGGTTGGGTTTGATTCAGTGTGCATACAAACTATTTAGTCTATTATTTCATCCAGAATTATAAGGGTATTTCACGAGTTAGTACAAAATGTTAAATATTAACTATTCTTCTTATGATTCAATGTATTCAGCTTCTTACTTCTTTGGACTTTAATTTTACTTCTCCCTGGGGAAAATTTTCGCACTGTAAAAAAAAAAAATCAGCAAAATAAATAAATAAACAAACAAATAAACGCAAATAATACGAGAGTATCAACCATTTTTGCATATAAAATGGTGATGAATTTCACCGCAGTGTGCCTGAATTAAGTAGGATAATTCCCTTTGAAATATGCAAGTTCTCGCTGAACATAGCAGACAATGAGGACTACTGAGAACTCAAGAACAATGGCAATGGGTTTTTTTTTTTAAGACTTTTTTTTTGTCTTTCTTTTTTTTTATTAATTAATTTATTTAATTATTAAAGATTTCTGCCTCTTCCCCGCCACCACCTCCCATTCCCTCCCCCTCCCCCAATCAAGTCTTCCTTCCTCCTCAGCCCAAAGAGCAAGCAGGTTTCTCTGCCCTGTGGGAGGTCCAAGGACCACCCACCTCCATCCAGGTCTATTAAGGTGAGCATCCAAACTACCTGGGCTCCCACAAAGCCATTACGTGCAATAGGATCAAGAACCCGGCAATGGGTTTTTGATCCTACTGCATGTACTGACTCTGCGGGAGCCTAGGCGGTTTGGATACTCCTCTTACTAGACCTGGATGGAGGTGAATGGTCTTTGGACTTCCCACAGGGCAGGGAACGGGAACGCTGATTGCTCTTAGGGCTGACAAGGGAGGGGGACTTTATTGGGGGAGGGAAATGAGAGGTGGTGGTGGGGAGGAGGCAGAAATCTTTAATAAATTAATTAATTAATTAAAAAAAGTGGAAACAGGAAAAAAAAGAAATATGCAAGTTATTCCTCCATTAGCAAAACTAATCCTAAGACTGTTATTAGGCAGGAGGTAACCAAGAAGAAATGTGAGTGTTCTTTTGTTCTAGGGAACTCTTTGAAAGTCTCCATCCTTTCAGCATGGAAACATAAGTAGCTAGCTTTTTTGACTTAGTTAATAGCTCTTGGTTGCCTCAGTAAGTCTTTAGACATCTCCAAAAACATGTTTTAATTATGAGGAATTTTTCTATTTAAATGTTCCATTAATGATTTTGATTAATGGTTCATTTGTATACTAGCAATGATAATTTTATTTTATTTGGATCTTCTGATGATCTTGTTAAAACAGGATCTATTTCAGAATATGTTTTCATTGTATGACACAAGTGGAGAATTTTCAGCTGAGGTATCTCATTAAAATGGACATCTCTTCTTGGGAGTAGAGTGCTCATGGTTAGGGAAGCTCTAGTAGTAGATTGAGTTTGCAGTAAAGACTCATGAATATCATGTTAAATTAAGCAGCAATAGAGACAATTCAACCTAAATAAGTTTTCAATGGAAAGTATCATAGTTTAGGAGGAAGTTATAAACCATTTTAGTAAAGAGACATTTTGAATGCATGAACATACTCATTTAAGTAAGTTTCTCAATGCAGTCCTTCAGTGTGCAGTGCTGTGAGTACTGGCTTTTAATATAAGATTTAAATAAATTTGAGAAATGTAGAATTGGACTCTTCCTGGGGTGACTCCTAATTGATTATCCAACACAAAGTGGTCAGTCCTGAAAACATATAAACACATATAATAAAAATAGACTCAGGAGGTTTTATTTATATAGTTGTATCTATATATCTGTCTATTTTTCTGCCTATGTGACTGTCTTTCTGTATGTAACAATAATGATCAAAGCAAAAAGAAGTTAAGGAGTTAGGAGGAAAAAGAGAGCCTAAAGGGAAGAAAGGGAAGAATGAAGAGATATGATTATATTTCAATTACAATAAATTTAGAAAGAAATTTGAAGAAAACATATTATATGTAAAGATATAACTAGCTTTGCCACATAGACGAATGTGGGTGACCTCACCTATATAGAGTAGGAAGCATGTCATTCCTTCAGCCATTTGTAAATCTAATGGAGATTCAATGTGTTGTTCAAGGCTCTGTTTATGTCACTAAGGCTTTCTGTATCTAGTGCTGTCTACAAGAAAGCATTTCTAATTATTCTCAACTCATAATATTGGATTCATAGGTATATGGATGCTTATGGATATGTACATATACATATGACTGTTCTAAAATGATTTACCTGCAGAAAACATAGGTTAGTTTTTAATATCTTCTTCATGCTCAGTTTAGGGCATATAAAATAGTCATAAAATTGTATATGACTGTGTTCACAATGGATTGAAACCCAACCAGAGCTTTATTTAAAATGGATGCTGATAAGGTTTTTCCAGGTAACAGTAAAATGCCCTGGGGGATTAAAGTGTGGCATAGAAATATAGAAGAACATAAATAGAATATTTACTGTCTGCATCAGATGATTCTATCTCCGTTATTGATTCTAATATCTTTCACACTAAATTTGACCTTTTAACATTCAGAATCTTTTACCATAACTGTGATTTAATTTAAATGATTTCTTTTCAGACATGAACTACATCTAAGCCCAGAGATCTAGGAAGGTTTTTATTTAATTTTTAAAAGTATAACCAAATATAGTAAGATGAGACAAAAACTATAAAATCAGAGTTGGGCAAACAAACAAAGAAAGAAAAAGAGCTCAAGAGATACACAAGAATCAGAAACTCACTTGCTTACACACTCAAGAATCCAATAAAACACTAAACTGGAAGTCATGGTATTTATGCAGAGGACCTGATGTCGATATATACAGGCCCTGTACATGTCTCGGTTTCTGGGAGTTTATATGTGCTGTGCTCATGTTGATTTAACTGGCTTTGTTTTCTTGGTGTCCTCTATCCTTTCTGACTCTTACACCCAAGAAGCATTTTAAATCTGATTCTTTTTTATTTATTTATTTATTTATTTTTTGGCTTTTTATATGTAATCTGTTGCTGAGGTTTATTGTTAAATCCTGAATAAGTTTCCACTGCATATTTTGCCTATAGAATACATATACTCTTTTATCTTACTATTATCAGACAAGATTTTGATCTAGGCTCCTTATCTGCAATTACTTACTTGTGTATTGTTTACCTTTGATTTCTTTGAAATCTCAACCAAAATTTGTGAATATGCTCCCAAGGCACACAGATACTAGTGCCTTCAACTACAACTTGACAGTGTCCCACTGCCTTGCTTCTGCTACTATTGACAGATTTCCCCTTAACAGTTTTTTAACACTCATATGCCCAAGGGCTTTTGAAACCATGATGTATTCTGTCCAAGTTATTTCCCCACTTCTTCATTGATTTAACTGCTTTTCTCACCTAAGTTCAGCTGTCACTTTCTCTAGAAAGACTTTCCTGACCCTTATAAATATTCAATTACTCCAATAATAACACTTTGAAAGAGCTATATTACAGTTCTTGTCCACAACCATATTATAAATTCATGTTTTGTGTAAAAAATTAACCCATTTTCATCATAAATATCTCTACCATCCAGAAACAAATTGGTATGACTTCAGAATAAAACTTAAGAATTATCTAGTAACAGCTTGGAATATGTTTTTCAAAATATGGTAGACTGAGTTTTTCGTATTTTATAAATATTTCCAGTCTTGTTTATTTTTCACTTGTATTGAAAATAGATTTTTCCCTACAATGAATTCTAATTACAGTTTCCCTTCCCCAACTCCTCCCAAATCCTTCCTGCCTCTTCAGTCAAGCAAATCTACATCTTTTCTGCCTTTCATTCAAAATCAAACAGACATCTAAGAACAATAAACTAAGATAAAAACAAACCAGAATACAGCAAAACAAACAGAAAAAAAAGAGCCAAAAAAACCACAAGAAACACAGACAGATATAAAGACTCACACTTTCACACTCATGCATAAATCTCATTAAACACAAAATCAGAAACTATAATATAGAAGGAAAATACAAAATACTTTTATGGTTTTTAAAAAGACCAGACAATGTATTATGAGACAAAAAACAAAACAGAAACAGAAACAAAAATAAACCTCCAGAAGCACAGCAGTTTGCCTGAACTACTGAATATGGGACATGGGACCCCTTAAATATGTTTTGTATAGCCAGTGTGACTCTGTTGGAGAAAACTAATTGGAATTAGCTCTGGGTTGTGGTGGGGCTTATTCTGTCCACTCGCACCCTCAACACTGGCACCCTATTTGGCTTAGACCACTGTAAGCTGTCATAGTCTCTGTGAGTTCATTTGCGCCTTAGCCCTGTTATGTCTGTTCCTTGTTTCCTTGGTGTCTTCTGTCCTCACTGGTTCTCACAATCTTTTTATCACCCATCCCATAGAGCTCCCTGAGTCCTGAGGGGAGGTATTTGATGGAAGTGTCCCATTTAGGACTGAATGTTCTAATTGCCTTCATTCTCTTTCCACTGTCCAGTTGTGGGTCTTTGTATTTGTTCCCATCTACTGAAGATTCCCTGGTGAAGGCTGAGAAAAAGAGAGATTTATGAGAATATTATTTTATTGCTATGTTCCTTTAGGAGAACCGTAGTGTTTGTGGTGTGGGAGGTCATTCTGTCTCCTTCTTTATCTGGCACCCAACATTGATTCCTCTCATTTTTCATGTTTGATTTCCCTTAGGTTCATGGCCTATCTAGACTCAGGTTCCTGAACATCTGAGCAGTGTTAGGCATGGTTCTATCTCATGGCGTGGAGTTAAATTCCATCAGATAGTGGTTGGTTACTTCCACAACTTTCGGGCCACTATTGCATAAGCAGATCTTACAGGCAAGTCACCATTAGAACCACAGGTTTGTAGTTGGGTTGGTGTTTACCTTTATTTTCTGGTAGCATTTTATTTTTAAACAACACTATTTTTATTTAAGTTTTCATACACTTCTATACTGTATGTTCTGATATTAACTTTTGATTTACTCTGACTTCTCCCTCCTGTTAGTTCCCTTTCTTCTTCTAGACACCTTTGCTTCTATTTCCACATCACATATATCTACATGACACCATATACAGAAGCTCTAATAACAATAAGTATGAAAAATAATACTGTCTTTCTGAATTTGGCTTAATTTACTTTATAGGGTTAGCCTCTATTTTATCTATTTTTATGTAAATGGCATGACTTCATTATTATTTATGGCTGAAAAAAATTTCACTGAGCTTATACACTGTTGATGGGTACATACAATAATTCAATTACTTAGCTATTGTCAAGGGTATAAGATAAACCTTGAAGTACAAGCATTTCTGTAATTTATCGGCTGGAGTCCCTTATGAATGTAGAAGAGTGGAACAGTTGGGTTAGATGCAAGATAAATGTTCAGTTTTTGTGTTGTTTTTAAGAAACTATCTTAACTTCCATAGTGATTGGACTAGGTTCGCTATGGGGGCACAAGTTGAAGAAACTGAGGAAAGAAGACAATTGAGTTTGATGTAAGTCTGTGTTACTATTGGTAGTTTGAGAAGTTCTAAGGCAGCTTCTCACTTATTAAGAATGACTTTTAAAATCTTTCTTTCAATTGACATCCTGTGTCTTTCTAAGTTACTGGAGCCAGTTTTTGATCACCCTGTTAAAGAGAAGCAATAAATCTTTTAGGCATTGGAGCTCTTTATACAAATATATCATAATATGCCTTCTTCATAATCTTTCTTAAATTTCTTCAAATGTTCTTCAAAGAACATGGTTTATACTGCCCTCAAGATTGCTGTTGACATTGTGTAAGATCTATTGATACATATAACCACTATGTTATAATCACAGATACACTTGGTTATACACATCTGTATTTGTTCATTGACCCAATTCTGATTTTGCAAATAAACTATTGTTGAAACTGGAAGTAATTTGGAGTGGACTATTTCAGGTTTGTATATTTATATTTGGTTAGTTGCAATTTCTGTATTAATTTTGACTTTAAAAATCAAGTGTTCAATGCTAATCTAAAATACCATTAAAATATAATTTCTTCATAGTGATTTGCTTCTCTGAATTGTGTATAAGGCATTCACAGACTCTAAAGTGATCCAGGTCATTATTTTAAAATCAAATATATCATTAAAATAGAACTTTCTAGGATTTTTATACCCATGGTTTAAAATACAGTTTTTATATATAAGCTCACTGTATTCTCCTATAAGACTCAAAGAGAAAACAATATATTCTAGATTTTTCATGTTTATACTTAGTATTTCTTTGATCTATTATTTGTCTTTAGTAGTCTATCTTCATAGCTACATTTTTATTTTATCAACAGTCGTCTGAGACATCTTATGACAAGACTCATCTTAAAATTCACAAGAAAAACATGCACTTGATTTTGTTTGTGTTATTTCAAGTGTTTATCACTAAATCTAATGACAA
This sequence comes from Chionomys nivalis, assembly GCF_950005125.1. Classification (NCBI taxonomy): domain Eukaryota; kingdom Metazoa; phylum Chordata; class Mammalia; order Rodentia; family Cricetidae; genus Chionomys; species Chionomys nivalis. The sequence goes on along the minus strand of NC_080104.1, from coordinate 16,450,534 downwards.
ATAACAAAATAAAGGATATCCATAAAATAGAAATAAAGCAGCTGATATTTTTGTACTTCTCCCTAGTTAAAACACACACACACACACAGACAGAGAGACAGAGAGACAGAGACAGAGAGACAGAGAGAGAGAGAGTTCTTGTGCAACGTAGTAGGGAAGAAAATACTTCATGATATAGAAATTTGTTGATGCAGTTTTTGAGGAAAAAGAGTAATTTAGTTGTGCTCATATTTGATGTGGTTAGCTATCATATCTGAAGAAAAAGGGCCTTTTTAGGCACTGAATTAGACATAATAACTGTTAACAAACTCTGACAGGAAGGCTTTTGCTTAGAGTAAATCTAGGAAATGAAAATTTCACCTGAAATCCATTTGAGCAACAGATACTGTCTTAAACTTAATCTCCTGATGATTTTAACTCCATGAATTCTATTTGAAAGTGACACCCTGTCCCCAGTGAAGTCTTCCTAGGGTTAGGGTTGTTCATGTTTTGATATTTCATCCCACCAAAATCTATACTGAGATCCAATCCAATGAGATAGTATTGGGATTTCAGCCTTGATGAGATAGATATACTCACTTCCTGGCAGTCCTGTCCTCAGGAATGTATTAGAATTACTATAGAAATGTACTATAGAATTACTATAGAAATGTTATAGAGATGAGTTCTGTCTCTTGTTCTTCTAACCTCTGAGGAATAGTTCTCTGTCTGTCTGTCTGTCTGTCTGTCTGTATCTGTCTCTCTGTCTCTCTGTATCTCCCTCCCTCCCTCTCTGGTGGTGTATCATTTATGTGCCATCTTGAAAACAGAGGCTGAGCCCTTTGCACACATCAAAAACTCAGTTTCTTTGACTTTTTAAATCTCTAATATATGTAAAATCACTTTCTAACATCCTTCTATAATAACAAAATAATTAGAGTAAAGTTACATTCCAGATATTTGGATTTTTAACTCTTTAAAAATGGCATCCATATTGAATGATCTGACAAATATTTGGCCTAACAATTTGTAAGAAAATACAAAGCAACCACTCATTGGAGTATGTTGTGTATCAACACCTTAAACACTGAGGCTTTCAGGAGCAGGACTGGGTTGCAGTCAACTGAGTTGTTGGTCCAGGGGGTCCCATGAAAATCCCCAAACAGCTCAGGCTATTGCTAAGGCAAAGGATTGCTGTCTGCAAACTGAAATCAAGGCCCCATTGCTGAGTACAAACCCTCACAGAACTTACTGAACATGGACAAGTAGAACTGATGTCTACATAGAGCCATCAGCCCTGAGTTCTAGTCTCTTTGGCGCAGAAAGGTACTTTGTACATTATCAAAAGAGAAACATAGATATAAACCCAGCCATAAAAACTTTGACCTACAATCTGTCATGCCTGGAAAATATGGTAGGGCAATGGCGGCATAGAACTTGTGGGAGCTGACAACCAATGTCAAATTTGACTTAAGGGCCATGATGAACCCCTATGAAACAGTACTTGTATAACTAAGAATCAGAGACTGGATAGCACAGAAACCAGACCAGACAATACTTGCCAAATAAGTACTAATAAAAATGACTACTAATGAAATTCTGCTATACTCAATAGATCAATGCCTTATTTGGTTATTATCAGAGAAGAGAAGCAGATAGCAACAGATGCAAAGAACCACAGCAAGACATTATGTGGAGGCAGTATAAATTGGAAAGCTCCGTTAGATCACCCCTCTTTAGAACTCAAGAAACCCCACAGAAGATAAGGCAGAAAGATTAGAAGAACCAGAGGGTATAGAGGACACCAGGAGAACAATACCCCCCAAATCTGCTAATCAAAGTGCATATAAGCTCCCAGCGACTGATTCAGCAAGAACAGAGTCAACGTGGATCTACATCAGGTCTTCTGTATATTATATGTCATAATATATATATGTATATATATATATATAATAGCTTTTAGTATAGCATTTTTACAGAACTTCTGAAAGTGAGGACTAGTAGGTCTCTGGACTACTCTTGGGATTATTTTCCTCTGGTTGGGTTGCCGTTTCCAAATTCAATATAATAATTTTTACTTCATCTTATTATATTTTATTTTATCATGTTTGGGTTGTTACCTCTTATAAACACATTCTTCTCTAAGGAGAGACAGAAAGAGAGTTGATCTGGAAAGGAAGGCAGGTGGGGAGGAGCTGGGAGGAACAGAGGAAGGGGAAACAATAACCAGGACATTTTGTCTGAGAAAAAATAATCTGTATTCAATAAAAAAAAGCATTCTAATGCTGAGCCATATACACAAGCTTTTAAATGAGACTGTTTAAATTATGATGAAGTGATTATTCAACTCATAACCTGCTGTCAGGGGCAAAACTTTAAATAACATCAAAATCCTATTGATCAAGACAGTGCTGTGGACAATTTTTATTTTTATAATAAAATTTTATTGGAACCAGCAGTAGATTGGGGTAGGATAATTTTGGTTTATAGTTTTATGTTTTGTTTATTACAATTTCTGTATTTTGACTTTTATTTATTTTATTTTATTTTATTCTTTTTTAATTAAAATTTCTGCCTCCTCCCCGTTTCCCATTTCCCTCCCACTCCTCCCACATATTGCCCCCTTTCCCCACTCCCCTCCCCCTATCCTCACTCCTCTTCTCCCCCCACTCCATTCCCCCTCCCTCTCGATACTGAAGAGCAGTCCAGATTCCCTGCCCTGCTGGAAGACCAAGGGTCCTCCCACTTCTCTCTAGGTCCAGGAAGGTGAGCATCCAGACTTTTAAAAGTTGTAGTAAATCTTGTGTTTTGCATATCACTGAGTTCTGAATCTTATGTTCCTACAGAGAACACCTGACTTTTCCCCGTGTTCTAACTCAGTTTAAAAAATTTTTTTTCGGGCATTGTTTTTTTCCATGTATTTCTGTGCACCATATGGGTACTTTGTCTGTAGAGGCCAGAAAAGGGTGCTGAATCCACTAGAACTGAAGTTACTTGTACTATTTTGTCACCATGTGTGTTCTGGGACCTGACCCTGGGTCCTCTGAAGGAGATGCAATCACTCTTAACCTCTGAGCATGTCTCCAACCCTTTCCCATTTTCTGATTTAGCATTTTTATTCATGGTTTGTTCTTTCAAATGTTGTTTTGGTCAATCTATTTGAACTTCATTTACATAATTCCTTGTAGAATTGACATCAATACTAATGTATAGAGAGAAATCTGACAAAGCACATTTATGGTTGATCACAGATATTATTACCTGTTCCTGTGACAACTTTATATTGCTTCAACAACTTCTTTGTTACAGTTTGAATAAAAGACTTATAATGTGCTAAAATTATAGGTTCTCCCTTGAAAAGCTTAAATGTTACATAACACACAAACACTGTAATTTCCCTTCTGTGTTGTGATAAGATATGTTAGAAAATCCAATATACATGACTTTTATACTTATATTTACTGGTTTATTCCTATGTAAGGTTAAGGTTCTTGCTATTTAACTTCTTTGCACTTTTATGATTTTTCATATATTCAACAGTGTTTAAAAATACATGATGAAATTTGTGTCCACAAAGAAGAAAAAAATTGATTTTTATTTTAAAAGTTTTATACTTTGTTACTTACCTACAGATGATATGTCTAATAAATGCTTTGAACTTAAATGTTAATTGTTCATTCTGTGCCAACAAACGACTAGCAAGATGAAGTGTCAGATTCTTCTATGGAGTAGCTGAATTTTTTCTTCAGCGATCTTTATGATAAAGTTCCCATGATCATTATATAGCTAAAGAGAAAATGTATATGAGTAAATATTAGTGTGTCAGCTTTAGTTAAAAGACGCCAGTGGACTCTGACAATTCAAGTTCATTTACCACCCGGAAGAAGGAGATCCAGTGCTCACGTGACTGGTGCCTTCTATTGTTTCCTCTGACTGAATTTTGATAAAGTGTGACTCTTCCCTTAGAGAACCACCTCCTGGAGAAAGAGTGACTTCAATGTCATGCAAATTAAGTAAATTAATATGATTATTTTTGTTTGGTTTGCTTTAACTGACAATTTGCCACAAACTAGAATAATCTGTGAAGAGAACTTCAATTGTGGGCTTGGTCTGTGGGCATGATGTGAAGGAGTATCTTGTTAATTAACGTAAGAGGATTCAGCCCAGTGTAGGATGCACTGTTCCCTAGGCAGGTGGTCCTTAGCAACATAAGGAAGCTTGCAAAGCATGTGTTTGTTGCCAAATAACCATGACTGTCCTCTGTAGTTTTTTGTAGTTCTGGCTTAACTATGAAATGAGTTCTTAGGTGGTAGGTAATGGCGTGTTAGACAGCAAGCCGGCCTACAGGTTCCTGTTTCTACCTTGAATTTCCTCACTGATGAACTGTGTCCTATAGTTATAAGACAAATCCTTTCCTCCAGCTGAATAGCTTACTTTGGTCCGTATATTTTAATAGAGCAACAGAAGGGAAACTAGAGTACTTCCTTTTCCTGAGTGCAGAGAAAAAAACTCAGATTGATAGGTGGACTAGAACAATTATATGAGACTATGCCAAGTGAATTTTATTCTTTTGTTGACTGAAAAAGGTATGTGTAGGTACCATATACAGAGACGGACTCTGTATATCTTAGGAAAAGCATGTTTCTGGGAATAAACAAAACAAAAACAAAATACAGGCTTCCATAATGTTTTCCACAATGACTCAGAAGCAATTACAACAGGGGTTTATTAAAGTGGTTGGACATTAAAAAGTAAAATCAATAAACCAGAACTTGTAATGGCAATAAAATGAGGTTAAAATATTATTCTAAAATCCCGTGCTCTGAATACAGAATCTCTTACTACCTGGACCTATTTTTGACACTCAGTTTGCCTTCACTTCTGTTACCAGCCCACTTGAACTACCAGAATTCCTCCATGTAGCCGTATCTTAGAGTCTAATTTTAGCTTTTTCTAGCCAGTAAAACAAAGGTTCCTGCTTCTTCGTCAAATATCATTTTATTTGCCCTGAAATTAAGACAACCATAGATACCCTTCTGAAGATGCTTCCCAATTTAAAGATTTCTCAAGTTTTGACAAGAACACTTGGCTACCTAACCCATAGCCATTTTAATTGCAGTAAAGCATTCCATATTTCTTAGGCATTCTACCAAACTTTGACAAAATATGTGACTGTCTGGGTCATTTGCAATCTAACATTTTCCATGGACTTCTAGCTTTAGGAAAAAGGTGTTTTTAAAGACTGGTCGATAAAAATGATTATTTTAAAAATTCTATTTGGAAAAATATTGCATATAGAATATTTTTGCCACATTTACAATTAATTTCCTACTAAATACAAAGTAATATCCCAATATGACATGAACATTGGTATTATCTGAAAGCAGCAAAATTTAAAATGAGTAGTGATATTTGACTGACTCAATGATTTCTAAAGATGTTGGCTAAATCAAAAGATAAGAGTAAGCTACAAAGGCAAATCCCCAGTGTTTATACTGAGTTTAGAAACAGAAGAGAAAAAAGTGTTAAATTTTGTTTAAGACACATAAAAAGATTGGAATTTAAATATAAGACAAATGTTACAGTTAAAGTCAAGATGACTATCTGGGTTCTATTTTATGATATATCCAGCTATCAAGAACTAACAAAGTTGAGGATTTATTGATGAAAGAATAAAGATATTATATATAATTTGAATAATAATAACCCACTTGAATTCTCATACCCCTTATTAGAATCCAGAGCCATAAAACTGTTACAATATAGAACAGATGGATTATAATTTATTTTTGAAAGAAGATATGCATGCTTTTCCTAATTTATAGTTGATGTGCCTTGCCTCTTCCCAAATTCATTTATTTACTAAGTAGTGTCTTCATTATTCCACATTTAATTCATAGATAGTACTTTTCAGATGAAATAATGAATACTACCTGCTTCAGGTATCTATAGCTGCAAAAAACACCCCCTGGCATGAAGTTATATGGATGCTGCAGCAATTTATTTGCTCATAGATTTTTATTTTGAAAAATTTCGAGAGACGATATTCTTTGGCATATACATCAGCTGGCATGTTTGAAATACTGCTGGTAGGTTTTTGAATAGTGGAGTGAATCATATGATAGCATGATCATTCATTTAACTAGTGGTTACTGATAACAGTTGACTGATACATCCATAGGAGCTTCTTCACTTGGCCTGCCCACATGACACTGACCAGCTTCTAGCAATTGGAAGCTCGGCAGGAAAAGGTGCGACTGGAGAGGTGATGCATGGACCAGGGTTTTCGTGCCAAGCTTAAAGACATTAGCTAAATCTCCTTCAGATTTTGTATAGGATCAAATTGATAAACTATATATATATATATATATATATATATATAAAATATAAGAACAATAAAAATCGTTTGATTCACATGCATGTAAGGATTGAAATCCAAATGTAGACAGTACTTTCTGCCAGTTTAAATCGACTCTTAAAAAGTCAATACAAGGTTACTGAAAAGGTGTTTGTTAAGTGGAGAGAGGCTTAATCCTACCTCAACTTGATAGGTCACATTTTATTGGCACTCATAGGAGGCTTTACCCATTCTGAACAAAAGTAGAGGTTTGGAGAGGTGAGGCAGTGAGGAGGAGGGGAAGTTGCAGTCAAGATGTAAAATGAATGAAATTATTTAAAATAAATTTCAAAAAATATTCTTCCACCAATAAGAGACAATAATTTAAATCTTAATTCATCAGCCATATACATATTACTTAGGATACCGGAACTGTCTATGTTTGAGAACTTATAATTTTAAAAAGTTTATTCAGAGGTTCTTTTCTAAGCAATCCTATTTCAATCACCTTTATGTTCTACATCAAAATACCCGATGGTAGTTAAAATCAGGAGAGATTTATTGTGAATCATCAACAGAAAATTTTCAGTTTGTCATCATAGGACACCTTTGTTTTGGTTTCTTTTGGTGGAACAACATGGTATATGGTGTTGGTAGTTATGACAGAGCTTTCCACCTCACAGTAGCTAGGAAGCAAAAGAGAGCAGTGGCTAGGGTCCCAGTATCCTCACAAAAGAAGTCTCCCATACTAGGCTTTATCTCTTATAGGATCCTTAATTTCCTATTAACACAGTGATCTGAAGTAGTGATGAGTGTGAGAAACATACAGTCTTTAGAATACATGCCATTTATAAACTGTAGTCGTCCAAAATCATCACTTAATAACAGTGAAATATATAAATTACAAGTGATATGGCAACATTCAATGTAATTTTCCACTGAATTATCAAGAACTAAAGAAAATAGAAACATTATATCAACATCTAAAGCTGTACACATTCTAAAACAAGGTGGTTTCCTAGTCAGCTGTGTTAAAAATACAATTGTTATTTATACGAGTGGTCTTTTTACAAATGTCTAGCTGGATGACATTTTCTCTCTTATTTATTTCAAAACCATTCATTTCATGTGACCAAAGAGAACCAGAAATTTGAAAAGAGTAAACTCAATATGTGGAAAAGGCTGTTTTGTTTTGATTCCATCTATCACCCATTAATTCAATACTTCAAAGAATATTTCTGAAGAAATGTTATCACCCTGGAGTAAAGAACACAGTCACAACATCCATTCTGTCACCTTTTAACCTAGAGTTGGGAGAACAGTTATCTAAAAAAAAATCCATTGTCATAAAGGCACATAAGTCATTATAATTCCAGAGAAGATCATGAACAGACAAATGAAATAAAACTCTTAAGGGCATTCTCAAACTCTACAACCTGCTTCTGATTCACGGGTGCTGGCTGGATGAGAAAAGGCAGCAATTGAAGCAGGGCTTTGGAGAGGGGCAGAACACCTTTAAGGAATATAGTTCTTATGAGTATAGGACCACATACATTTGGCCAAACACAATAACAATGACAACATTCTAAAAATAATAAGCTGGTGTTTAACTTACATTGCCTCAAAAATATCCTCCTGAGTTTATATCTGAGTAGGGAGAGGAAGAATTATTTACATAGCATCTGAGAACACTGCACAATTCGTCTATGTTATCTCCTTACACAACTTTGAAAAAAATGTTTACCATGTGTAGAAAACTCAATCCATAAATCTAGCTGCATCCGTTAAATGTTTAGCAAAACTGAGTGCTTATGCCAACCTCCCTCAAGAAGTCACCCACACATCTAAGTCAGTCACTGTCACCCCTGCTGCCTTCCCACTCATGCTGGCTGAATTCCTAGATTTAGGAGAAAAGACACAAACCATAACTAAATAGATCCAGAGATAGCAAGCAATAGATCAGAATTGTTTTATGTCACTAAATGGAGTAAGTTTGTTGGGCATCTGTAACAGTAGGAGGAGCATACAAGTGGGAGGGTATTAGCTATAGACTGAGTGGGCAGCAGGTGCAATCTTTCCCTTAAATTTCCCTTTAGTTAAACGAGCTCCTCCTGAGAGACAGGGAAGTAAGAACAAAAATAGTTTTCCTTGTTTCCAAAGATAGATTCTGAATTAAAGAACTAAGCAGGGGTTTAGGATGGAGAAGAACATTTACATAAATGAGGAGAGATGAGACATCACATTCTAGAAGTTCTGGAATTTTCTAATGTTAGCCATTCTAAGAGATGTTAACTGAGAGACTGCTCGCTGCTGTGCAGTGCAAGTGGGCAGAAGACGGCTGCCAAAGACGCATTGCCGGAGGATACTATGATGAATAAATGCATGAGGGAGAAGGGGAGAGAAAGAGAAGCAGAGTGGTTCATTGGCTGTGGAGAGAGATGGAACTGGAGATGCTATAACAGTGAAGTGATGGAAGTGCCCTGTACCTTAAGCCATGTCCATACCTGTGCTGCTGCCAAGGGCCATGTTTGGGTGCATAACCCTATTGCAGCCAAGGTCTGTGCTGATATCCATGGCCAGTGTTAACACCAAAGGCCTTGTCAATGCCCAGTATCTGAACTGCTGCCTAAAGTCATGTTGATGTTTCAGAGCTGTGCTGAGCTGGCTCCACCCCTTGCTAACACAGGGAGAACTAGTCCTGCTAGTCAGCAGTCCTAGTGGCATGGGAGAGCTGGCCCTGGTAGGCTGAGCACAGGAAAGGTGGATCCCAATACCACTATGATGAACGGCTAGGTGATGGGAAAATGAAAGAACAAAGTTGGTTGTTGTTATTATTATTTTCCTTTGGATGTAGGTTACAAGGGTGGGAGGCAGATATGGAATGACTGAGAAATAAGTGAGATTAGGATGAATGAAGTGACATTCTCAAAGAACCAATAAAAATTATATTAAATTTGAAAAAATAGAAGTTGACTATGTTAAAAAATGAAAATAACAACATTGGCATTGATTGCCTAGTTTAGAAATCGAGTATCACACTAGCAACATATTTTATCATATGGTCAAGAGGTTTGTGATAAGGAAGGGCAGACTGCTATGAAGAATCCCATCTGATAAAATGCAGAGAATAAGGTACTGTGGGTGCATAGCGCCAGTTAGCACACAATACAACTCCTACACTAAAGGCTCAGGGGACATCACAGAAGGGGACCAGGACATCTGCTGTGAGAAAAGACACACTCATGGAATCTCAACAATATGGTTATGTAAACAAGATCCATATGATGACCAGTCAGCATGCCATCAGGGATGGGAAAGATTTCATAGGACCCCCACCCCTCAATAAAGAGCTACATGTGAGCAGTGGGGATGTGAGAGGGAGAATCACTTTTCTTCGGGGTCAAGCCCGATGATACATTATCTAATCCCAAGTGGTTGGCTCTAACCACATCACATGTGAGCAATGCTTAAAGAAGAGTTAGTAGGCTGTACACGCATGCAAACACACACAGACACACACACACATAACAATGATAAATATAGTTATGTAATAATAATTGATGTTGGTCACATTTGAGACAGGGTTGGAGAAGATAGAAGACTTGGAGGAAGAGAGGGAGAGGTGTTAGTAATATGAATAAAGAAATAATATAAGAAATTATTGAAAACTAAGAAAAAATTAAAACTAGGGAAAAGAATCTTAAAAAGCAAAGCATTTGGGCAGATGTGTGTCTAGGAAAGGACCTGAGAAGGCTCATACAGATGTGTGTGTTTATTTCGTGCCATGGGTTTTCACCTGCGCATATGTACTTTGATTAATTTTTTTGAGAAATAAAACTATTTCTATTTACTAATGCAGATTCTCCCTTATAGAAAAATGTGTCACGATAGTGAGTTCTTAATTCTCTTGTTAAGGTCAAACAAGTGTCTTATCAGAGTTATTGCAGACTAGAGCATAGCAATATAAAAAGAAAAGCCATGCTCTGCTTTGCATGGAATTATTCCAATCCATGGTCTCTAGGCCTTTCGCAGGCTTGTGTTTCAGCTGTGCTGAGAGGCTGCTCCGATAGCTTAACAGTCCTGTGAAAATTAAGCCAGCTGCTCTTCTGTGACCAGCTAAAGCTCTTATTTAATCATCATTGCTTCTTTGTAAACCATGAATTTTTTAATCAAACATAGAAATGAAAGGGAAAAGTCAACATTAAACATTAACTACAGGAGGATTTCTCCTGAAATTTATCGGTTTTTTTAAATATCAAATTTACACGTTAAAAATGTAAATTCCCCTAACATGTATTGAAAATACAGTATAAACAAATTTCTAATCTATGGCTTTGATATTACCAAATCTGCAAAGTCTAAGAGGATAGAAATGGTCATGTTGTAGATAAGGAACTGGGCCTCCTTGTTTGCAGTTGGCCATGCCAGAAGAACCGTTAGATGGAATTGATATTTCGGGTGTCATCCCATCAGAAAGATTCCTCTGACGGGCCAGTCTCGTTTAGGCAAGGCTACGGGACTGCAGACCCTGGAATGTCTTTTGCTTATGCTCTGCTTTTACATGTCTGCTGCAGCTCTCTTTCTCCGGTAGCTAGTGTGGTGTGAGTGGACGTGAGGAGCTCTCCACTGCCTGTAATATAATGTGTTTATCTCTTAGAAACGCATTCTTACTGGGAATTTTTACCTGTGGATTGTCATGAAGACGTCCTCTCTCTAAGCTGTTCTGTCTACTTTGATGATACTAATAATAGCTTATACAGAGTTTTGATGAATAAAAGGAAATACAAGGATATGTTTCACAGCCAGAGTCTGTGAGTCTCACCTAAATACCTGCAGGGATTGTAGCTCAAGTTCATGACTAACAATTGAGTCTCTGTAGTCCAGCTAGTTTAATTTTTTTTTAACCTAAATGTCAGGAGATGTGTTCACAGGTCTCAGAGTGAATCACAGCTGAAACAAAGCATTGAAAATAACACAGTTAAACCAGGTTCTTTATGTTAAATAACTTGGGGGTGAAAAATCCAAGAAGACTATCTAAAGTTTTAGAAAGGCTCGTAGTTGAGTGTGCAAATTTTAAGGTCAAGGAACAAGAACAAAGCAGCCCAATTATTACTGACTGATGTCCTCTTCTTGCTAGGTTTTGTTGATGACCAAAGGTGATGATAGGTTCCTTAGACCCATTTTTGCTCTCGATCTCCTGATATCTATCTATCTGTCTATCTGTCTGTCTATCTATCTATCTATCTATCTATCTATCTATCTATCTATCTATCTCTCTAAATGTCTATCATCTATCTATCTATCTATCTATCTATCTATCTATCTACCTATCATCTATCTATATCTATAACAAAACAAAACTATTAATGAATAGGTATGTACCTAAAGATTTAAAGTAGAGATGACCGATTCTTTTTTATATATAAAAGTTTAGGTTTGCTATTCCTTTAAGATTCCATAAAAGTTTACCTTTCAAGATAAGTAATAAAGTCATTGGCCCTTTCTTTGTAACTGCAAATACAGCCTGACGTCAAAAGACCTGACAAGAACACCTTCCTTGCCCACATGGTTAATCTATAAGAATTTACTTGGGTATGAATGTGTGTGGATTCTTGGGATAATTTGTTTTTCACCTATAACGCATAAAATGTTTAATCATGTGATGGAGATGAAAAATAGGTTTTTACCTTTAATCATTCACTCGAAAAATGTAATGCAACTGTTTTGACTCTTGTACTGCCTAGAAGATTCTGTTGGAGTATAAAAGATGTAAAAACATGATAGGAAAGAGAGAGAAAGAGAGAGAGAGGAGGAGCGAGAGAGAGAAAGAAAGACAGCAAGAATAAAAAAGAGAGAGAATAAAGAAGGAAACTACTGAGAGAGTTTGTGAGTGCCATTTTCCCTAACTCTCCTCAGAAACGCTGAGCCTCACCAACTTGGTGGACTCCTGTCCAAGCCCTGTGCTACTGGCGGCTGCCCCCCCAACCCTAGAGAGTGGTAACTGGGAATTACACAATTACTCTAAGTTTCAAAGATGAGTAAAAGTGACAAAGTCAGGTTTAAAATGTAGGCATTCTGAGAAGAAAATTACTGGTGTTAATTAGTTATCATCTAATAACTCAGTATGCCAAAGAATTAAAATTGCTATGAACTGATTAAGTACAAAGATAGTCTGCTGTTATATAAGTGTAAGAATGTTCATGTGATCTATCTATCATTTATCTACATAATATCTATCTCTTTATCAATCTATCACCTACCTATCATTGTATATATTTTTATTACTATTCTTTTAGAGCAAAACAAAATATGAAAGATACCATCATAGTGTTAATATTTGATTTATATGGTCTATAAAATATTATTTACAATGTAGTTTAAAAGATATTTAACTCTAGTATCAGTATTACCCTTGGTAAAATTTTGTATGAGCCAATGAAGAAGAGCAGATTTAAGTATAAAACATGATATCTGAACCTTTTCTTGGCATACTCAAATTTGCACACTATCTTAAAATTTAATGTCCCCAGAAGCCTGGTAATGGTCATATATAAACCAGATGATATATGTTAGTGTATACTGGGAATAAGACACGTGAGTATACAGTAAACTCATACCTATCACGAATAACTCTTTCAACACACAATGCAAAGGTAAGCATCATAAGTGAAGTGTTCCCAACTCAGCACAACTATGAATTTAATTAAATCAACCTTAGTCTTTTCCGTATCAATTTAACTGCCGTGATCCCTTCAGGGCCCCATCAAATATTTCAAGTCCATTTGTTGATCATTCATTTGCATGTAACATTTACACACTTACCTCTCTCTATAAACACTAAAATAAATCACATTTATTGCTAAAATATGAAAGACCAAGGAATTCAAATTCTGTATATTCCCTGTCCAGAAGCACAAGTGGTATGGTATGGCATGTGGTGGTTAAACAGGAAGTTATTATTTAAAAAATAAGCAACCAATATCCTGGTACTGATTTGTAGTTTACCAGGGATATTGCTGAGAAGGCAGGGCGGTGGTGCAGGAAGAATGATGCAGGATAGATGATCCTCAGGCAGGTCGTAGGCACAGGAGAAGCAGTGTAATAGAAGGAAGCATCATATGTTCAAAGCCATTAAGGAAGCTGAAGCACAGGGAGGGAAGAGGTAGTGAGAGGTTGTGCAGTTGGAAAATCTACCCAGAGTCAGATATGTGCATAACCTGAGAGAGTTCAGAGAAAAAGAAAAACAAAAACCAATACAAAAAAAACATTAAGGACTATTGTGGGGGTTAGGAGATAGGGTGAGAGGATTTGATTTACCTATTCTTAATTTCATTAAATTTGCTGTGCATGTGCCCTCTTGGGTCTTATTCAGTTTCCTTATCATCATGAGTTCCTTCCGAAAAATTACTTTTATACATGATATATTAATTTACATGTAGTCGTAATTAATCAGTAGAATAAATATTCCTACATTCCTAGCAACTTACTTAAAATTAAGATAATTACTTAGCCCAATATGATTTCTTTTCCTGGTAGTCATTTGAAATGTTTATGTCTGGGAATTTAGAGATTACACAGTGGTATATTCATGAAATACTGATTCGGTGTTTCATTTCATTATATATTCTTCATGTAATGAGTTTAAGCAGCAAAGGAAAAACCACAAGATACTTAATATTCCCAAGGTTGTCTTTTATAAATTCTACATTCTCTTTATATATATACTTATACATCTATTTAAAAGATTATTCTGACATTTCTTCAAGTCAGAAAAACATTGGATGAAGCCAGACACTATTACAATCTACCTATAACAGGATAATTAGAGAGTTTACATAATTCCAGAAGTAAACATTACTTTCAGAAAACTAAGTACATAAGCTGCCAGACAGAGAGGTTCCTTTCTCCTCCTCAAGCAATGCTGACAAATCCCGCAGCAAATTAAATAATCTAGAAAGGGGGTTGATAATAATGAAATAGTTCCAGTTAGTTTTTTTTTTCTTTTTCTCTAGAACTGAGGGGGAATTTAATTATCTGATGGAATTAGAAATCAGAGAGAAGGAACTGTGTTTGGGAAAGAAAGAGGAAGAGGTATTATGTAAAAACCATCTCAGAGACAAATGACTCTAAAAGCAGGTGAGAGGCAGGGAAATGCCTGGGTCTCTACATTCAGAACTTTGGGGGCGGGGGAGAGGCGTGTTTATTCCTAATCTGATGACATTGAGAAAAACAGCATCTGCTTGGCATGACTTGAGACACTTTGCTGTATTGTCTGAAGCACAGGGAATCATGTTGGGGCAGAGAGGGCAGAAGGAGGGCAAAGTTGATAAAGACAAACAAGTCAGTAGGGTGGAGCAGCAAAGACTTAGTTAAATCTAACTGTCTGAAGATGGTTTTTATTTGTTTACACTAATTCATAATCAATTCCAAGTATTCAAATGATGTTTGATTTAGAAGTATAAGCAATGAGATTCTTTTTTCTAATTAAATGAACTTTGTTTGTTCCTTTACATAAAAGCTACTGCAAATTAATGGCTATTTCTGAACATCCAAACAACTGTCTAGCTTATAAACCATACAGCCAAAGTCTGTCTGTCTCTGTCTCTGTTTCTCTCTCTCTCTCTCTCTCTCTTTGTGTGTGTGTGTGTTAGTACCTAAGATGTATAATCCTCAATTTCAAAGTATTTTAAAACCTTAAAAGCCAAATTTTTAATATTTTAATGTATTTTAAAACCTTAAAAGCTAACAACCTAAAAACATAGAGAAGACATATTATACAATCATCTGTAAACTAAACTCATCATCGTTAGCTAAAGACAATAAATGACCTAAATAGTAGAGGAGTCGTCATGCTCTCAAAAGCTGTGATGTAAGAAATGCTGAGGATCCTTGGGAGAAAGGTCATATTCTGCACAGTTGATGACCAAATGTAGAATGGTGGGTAAAAAAGAAAAAGCAAAGATAGACAACTGGAAAAAGTGAGTTATATTTTTGTCATCACAGATATATGATATCTGCGGCAAGAATTGTATGTTGGTGCCGGTAAACATATGCATTTCTAGAAAGAGTTAAAGATGATATTGATGACAAAGAATTTAGTTTTAGATAATGAATGCATAGTAAGTCACCTTACTAGAAGGAAGGTGGTTTAACTTTGCTTGTCTGTTTCTGTCTCTCCTCTCTCTCTCTCTTTCTCTCTCTCTCTCTTCTCCGTCTCTCTCGCTTTCTCTCTTACTCTCTTTCCTCCACCCTTTCAATTTAATATTGTAAGTTAAGGAGGGGGCCATCAACCTGATATGAGGTTCAAACTGTGGAAAGTAAATTAAAATGAATTAAGTCACTCAAATGCAGCGGTCACCCTAAGAGGTCTGGAGACATGGGCTACTTCTTTCTGTCTTCCCTGGAAGACCTGTTGTGTGCTCTGGGTCCTTTAAGAATGAAGGAGAAATTGAAGGAGGTGAGTAAAAGCTCACCCTAGTTTACAGCCTCTGCAGGGCTTTCCCCCTGCAAATCACCTTACTGACCTCAGGCCTATGGTGATTTTTCACAGCTCTCAGCAACATCCTGTCCAACTCCTTACCCTTTCTGCTGAAAGATTAGGGATGTCAGATTCTCGTCTATTAAAATCTGAAATGCAGACAGATTGCTTGTCAGCTGTGTGGCAAGTCTGAGAGAGACAAGTTGGAATAGGGGCTCCTCTGATTACCTGCAGCGAAGCAGAGTCCCTTACACGGTCAACCTGTAATTTTGGTGATTGCTCCAAAGCTTGGTTAGCAGAGAGAGGGAATAATTATGTGAAGGTGTTGAAAAAATTTTCCTTGAAACATTATCCTCTTTATAAATGTATCACTACACCACATTTCTTTATGCATTCTTCTAAAAATAATGACACTATCAGTATTAGTTGCAGAAACTCTTTGTGTCTATGACAAGGACTAAGGATAATTCACATCACCAGAGACTCAGCAGCATATTCTAGCTTTTCTAATTATTTAATGGCTTTAACTTCATTATATATAAGCTTATTCAGAGTCTTAAAAATTGCCACCAGCAAAATCATTAGGGGAGGTTCAGAAGGAAAAATAACTAAAGTGTTAGACAAGTATTTCATTTTGAAATGATACACAATTCATAATACAACCGCTCACACAGTAAACCAGTCATGACCACATCTGTGACCAGATATGGATGATTATTTTTAAATAAAACATTGGCTTTTCCAGTCTTCATGGAGTGTATACACATGAAAGAAAGTCAATCTTGTTAATATCACTTTGTGTTCTAATTAAAATACAAATGTGATGAAAGATGACAGACCCTTGCATCATATTTTTAGATATTTCTGAAACCTGGGTGTCTGGCTACTTGCTTTCTAAGAGGCTACAGTTTGGATCTTTAGGCTCACGGGCTGCAGGCTTTGTTCCCTTTAAAGACATTGTGGGGAGGTGGTTGAAAGGCAAAGGTACCTGGTAGAGGGAAGGTGGGCCACTTAGGAACGTCCTTGAGATGCATTTGAACTACAGCCCTCTCTGCTCATTTTCTCTCTGACAGCCATTAGGTGATCATCTTGCTCTCCTATGTATAGCCTGCCATGATGTCTTCACTTAGACCCACTCAAGCATTAGTGAGAATTTATGCATCAAAAAGTTACCCTTCTTCCCCCTGTAAGTGTACTGCCTCCAGGCTTTGATTTATTAACACTGAAAAATTACAGAGTAAATTTCTGTCTTAAAAATGATGGAAATATGGAGAATTTTCTATTTTATCTTAATTAGGATTCCTGTTAGATGTGTATCATTTGCATATAGACTCAAGTGTAATCTGCAGAAACAGGACAGCTGGCATATAAAGTGGGAATCTTAGGGTTGTAAATTAGAAGAGAATGTATGAGGAATATCTCTTTCCAAACAACTAACAGGAATTTATACTGAGCTTAAACATCAATCAACTGTATTGTATTTCACTTCTCATACTAAACACCAAAATTAGCATGAG
The DNA here is from genome assembly GCF_950005125.1 of Chionomys nivalis. NCBI lineage: Eukaryota > Metazoa > Chordata > Mammalia > Rodentia > Cricetidae > Chionomys > Chionomys nivalis. The sequence goes on along the minus strand of NC_080104.1, from coordinate 16,433,223 downwards.
CATTGCAGATTAATCAGCCAAGTTGCCCATGCTTCAATGTAAGCCTTACATATGTAGTTCCTACAACATCTTAATTTCAGACCCTTTCAAATAAAATAATTTACTAAAATGACTAGAACACAAGACAGAGTTACTTACAAGTGTTGGTTAGCTATAAAGAGTACAGTCCGGAGACTCACACAAATAAATCCATATATGAGGTAGACTCTGAACAGGACTGTACAGCCTCCGTCCCCTGTGTCTGTAAGAACAGGCAATCCCTTCCTTAACATTAAGTTTTCATCAATATAAACTTGTTCTTTGTTATCTGGTGGTATATAGAAAGAGTTGCAAGCTATGGTCAAGGAAATTCTGTCCATGAGACAAAGTCATGGCATGTATTAGCTTCTGAAAATTTGTATTAAATAAATTTTTATTATTTCATTGGAAAAAAATAAGTTTAAGATCAAGTAAAATAGAGAAAAAAACATTTTGAAGAAGAGAACTTGTTTCAAAATTCTCTCCAAATACTACATTGGGATTATGGTATTTTTCTATGCATAGAATTATTCACTTTCTTAAGGACCTTGGCAACAGAATACTACATTCTTATGTTCTTTGGGTTGTTAATTTACTGATAATCCTAGAATATAAATGTTATTCATAAGAAAACTTCTACAATATGGTGCTGGTATACTGATTATTTAAAATTTTGAAGCTGTGTGTCAAAACAGGAAATTTAATTTTTTTCTTAGAGACATTATGTTAAATACTCAGTTAAATGTAAATGAAATTATTGAGAATTATTTTTAAATTTAAAGTATAAACTTGAAATAGAATTACCATACCTTATGTCTCAAGTTTCCAATGGTTTTTCAGAACCAGTATATATATACCTCATAATATGTCTAAAATGTTGTTTACTATGCTCCTTCTTATTTTTTACATCAATGGCTAGCAACTTATCTGACATTGAATATTTTGAATAACTGGAATACCTCCAAGCTTACAATCTGTTCTTCCTTTAAAAAGAAAGCAAGGGACAAAATAAAACATCATTTCATGTCATTTGATTACAAAATATTGAATCTTGGGCTTAATTGAATTGTTGGCATTACTGAATTCAGATTAAATGTATTTGGATCAATGTTAATTGGCTTAGCTAGAAAGTTCATATCATTGAGTCACTCATAGCTTTATGAATCACATCCTTTGCTGTTTCTTTTGGGGGAAAGTAATAAATTCCTTCTTGTATCATTGGTTTATATGAAATCTGTTATTGCTGAAATGATAGGCGAATTGAACTCAAATAATTTATACTTTGGAAACATTGTAGCCAATTACTTACATGTGATAAATGATCATGTAGAGAAGAAAAAAAAACTGTTGATTTATTAGTTGTTTTCAGTCTATTATTGTTTAAGTTTTCATTATGTTTAATTTCTGAGAGGAACGTTTAATAAGAACTCTTGAATATCTGTCTTCTATTTTCTCTGAACAAGAGACAATTCTGCGTCCACATCAGCTATTGCTTAAGAGGAATTTCAGTCAACTTTTCATGGAGAATAGTCATGCATTCATTGACTTTGTTCTTTCAAATTAGTAAGCCAGAGTAACATTTCATAAACATATAAAGACAGAATATGATATGCAGCTAATTCAACATTTATTTACCCCATTCTTGGTGCTATTCTAGTGTCTTTACATATTTACTATCTAATATATAACAATCAGTATGTTCTGGCTAGTTTTATGTCAGTGTGACACAAGCCAGAGTCATTTGGAAAGGTGGAAAGCTCCCACAAGATCCTTCTACAGGCAATCCTGTGGTGTATCTTGATTGACAATTGAAGGGGAAGGGTCCAGTTCACTCTGATCAAAGCCACCCCTGGGCAGGTGGTCCTGGTGCTATAAGAAAGCAAGCTGAGCTTGCCTCAAGGAGGAAACCATGATGCAGTTTCCTCCATATCTTTACATTAGATCCTCCCTCCAGTTTCTTGGACTGATTTTCTGACCTTCCTTCCTTTCATGATGGACTGTGATGAAGTTATATCAGCATGAAGCAAAATCTTTCCTCCCCAAGTTTGCTTGTGGTCATGACGTTTTACCACAGCACCAAAAACCTTAACTAAGACACATATTTAATATAACAAACACACATACATACACACACACAACTCTCTTACTCCATTTATATATATATGTTAATATATATATAGATGATATAGGTGCATATATATACAGAATATGTATCAGAATAATTATCATTAAATATCATTCAATTTATCCTACACCCTGTTCTTCTCAAAAATAACTACTAATCATATTTTGGAGATCAAATGAAATTATCTTCCTCTGCCTGAACTTCTTAAGTGATTGGTGATAATACTAACTCACCAGGGAGTATTTCATTACAAAAACACAGGCATAAATTTTTATGTTCTTGGAGATCCAGTCAGAAATAAACAAAAAAAAAACATAGAATATATTTCAACATCTCAAAATTTATGTTTGACATAATTTATGCTATCTAAAATATTTTCTTATACAAAGTACTTATGAGGTACCAAATATTCCATTCTTGGTAAGGCTGTTGTAAATTGTCTGTTTAGTCTTTGATGAATGAGTTGTAAAAATAAATTTTATTTTGGGATTGCTTTATTTTCCTATCCACAACTTCAGCACAAGACATGTGAAATTAAAGAAAAACATCTTAAGCCATCAAGAACAAAAAGTATATTTATGTCCTCTGCCCCCTGGACTCTCCCATATTCCTGGAAGCAAAGACAATTAATTCCTTGTCCTGTGTAGCCTGTGGCTTACTGTCTGTCATAAAATAACACCACACAGTTCTACCAAAACAACAAGAAAACTTTATAACAGCAATAAACTGCTTTTAAAAGGTGATGATAAAGGCCTAGTTCTGTTGCATATGAGACCACTTTTGTGTGTTTTCATTGTATTTCTTAAAGCATGCATTATCTCTTTCCATTCCTCAGCCTTGAAGATGATGGGAGGAACCTCTGAGATGCGTGGACACTTAGGGAAAGGATGACATTCTCACTGGTTTTAATGATGGATTAATTTGTTCATCACAACACATTGCCTTAATCCTTAACCTTGGTGTGTAAAATAAACACTGCAATTCTTAATCAGAGACCTCTGGCTAGAATGAAATACACAGCTACCAGAGAAGTCATATCACTCACACTAGAGAAGTATTCAGAGGCCGTTTTCTTAAAAGACTTTATCTTGGCAGTGGCAATATAGATAACAGAAACTAACCAAAATGTAGTTTGCTCTCAGTTGCATCCATTTCCTTGCCTAGGGCAATTAATTACCAGAGTAGTAACTGGTTCAAGAGTGTTCAAGGAGCCTCAAGCAATAAGTCCAAGAAAAGAAAATTGTTTATGCTTTCTGCATTACTCAGCATTATACAAAAATAGTTTTCTTCATGAAGATTGTGACTCTGTTTCTCTTCTTATTTTCTATATAGGACTAAGTGTAACATTAAGTGCATGTAAAATGAATAAATAGATATTTATAGGATAGATGTTTCAGGTGATTTTGCCACAAAGGTCACAATGAAAACTGGAAACAAATCCACGTCTACTTCAGCTATAATTTTTATATGCTGTTGAGGTCTGTCATTATTACTTTTAAAGAAATATTAAATATATTGTGTAGAACAAAAGTAAATTCGCTGTTATTTTCTAACTATCATAATTCCAAAAAAAAGAATAATTTAAATTTATTTATGAAAGCAATGTGATTAGATCTGCCTCAAGATAAACTGTAGTGCTCGGAGATGTCTAATCAATAGCAAATTTATTAACTTGCCTCTTATTTAAATGTGTTTTAGAGAGCAACTCTAATGAAAGAAACTGAGAAAACATTTGAATTTGACCATCACTGTGAAATTCCACTTTCTTAATTTTTCCTTTTACTTTTGTGTATTGCTTTTGGTATAAAGTAATGCAAGGAAAAAAATAGTTACTTTCTAAAGCATAGGATGTGGCAGCGGGTGGGCTTTTTGGGTGCTATTTTGTTATACAGTGAGACAGTAAAATTTCTTAGTTGAAACTTAATTCTAACCAGTAAAACCTGTCTACAAAATAAAATTACTGAACAAATATTTTCTGTTTTCACTAATGTGTGTGTGTTTGTCTACTGAGTCCATTTAATGTTGCTTACATGTACACAGATTTAAGGTTTGATACTTGTGATGATATAACTTGACAGGGAACTTGTTTCTGAAGAAAATTGACTGTATTTCCCTCAACAGCCATAAACTACTTGTGACTTTAAAATTAGAGGAGGGGCCTTGTGAAATTTCTCGCAAGCCTGCTGACATATTGGCTGGTGTTATCATTATGCAGATATTTCTTTGGCATTGTGATGAAATTTTATGGGTGCAGACTACTGATGTTTTGAGTTGATTTCATATCCAGCCACATCACTGAAGGTATTTATCAGCTGTAGGAGTTCTCCCTGGTATAATTTTTGGGGTCGCTTATATATACTATCATATCACCTACCAATAGTGAAAGTTTGACTTCTTCCTTTCCAATTCTAATCCCCTTGATCAACTTTTGTTGTCTTATAGCTGTAGCCAGAACTTCAAGAACCATGTTGAAGAGATATGGAGAGAGTGGGCAGCCTTTACTTGTTCCTGCTTTTAGTGGAATTGCTTTGAGTTTCTCTCCATTTAATTTGATGTTGACTGAAAATTGCTGTATATTGCTTATATTTTGTTTAGATATGATCCTTGTATCCCTGCTCTCTCCAAGACTTTTATCATGAAGGGGTGTTGGATTTTGTCAAATGTTTTTTCAGCATCTAATGAGATGATCATTTGGCTTTTTCGTTCAGTTTATTTATATGTTGGATTACATTTATAGATTTTTGTATGTTTATTCCTGCACCTCTGGGATGAAGCCAACATGATCATGGTGGATGATTTTTAATGTGTTCTTTGATTCTGTTTGCCAGTGTTTCATTGAGTACTTTTGCATCTATGTTCATGAGTAAGATTTGTCTGTAATTTTCTTTCTTGGTTGAGTCTATTTATGGTTTTTGTATCAGGGTAAATGTAGACTCATAAAAAGAGTTTGGCAATGTACCTTCTGTTTCAATTATGGGGAACACTTTGAAGAGTATAGGTATTAGCTTTTCTTTGAAGTTCTGGTAGAATTCTGCAGTAAAGCCATCCAACCTTGGGATTTTTCCTTCCTTCCTTTCTTTCCTTCTTTCTCTCTCTCTCTCTGTTTCTTTCTTTCTTTTCTTTCTCTCTCTTTTTCTTTTCTTTCTTTCTCACTCTCTTTCTTTTCTTTCTTTCTTTCTTTTTGGGAAGCTTTGGATTACAGCTTCGATTTCTTTGCAGATTTTAGATCTACTTAAATTATTCATCTGGTCTTTATTTAATTTTGGTATATGGTACCTATCCAGAAAAATGTCCATTTCATTTACATTTTCCAGTTTGGGGAGTATAGGTTTTTGCAGTATGATCTAATGCTTCTCTAGCTATTTTTAGTGTCTGTTGGTATGTGCCTTTTTTTTTTCATTTCTCATTTTGATAATTTGGATGGTATCTCTCTGCCTTTTAATTAGTTTGGATAAGGGTTTGTCTATCTTGTTGATTTTCTCACAGAACCAGTTCTTTCATTTTGTATCGTTTCTTTTTTATTGGTTTCAGCTCTCATTTCATTGTTTTCTATGTTTTCCCACTCCTGGGTGAGTCTACTTCTTCTTGTTCTAGAACTTTTAGGTGTGCTGTTAAATCACTGGTATGAGCTTTCTCCGTTTTCTTTATGTAGGCACGTAGTGCTATGAACATTCTTCTTAGCATTGCTTTCACAGTGTCCCATAGGTTTGGGTGCATTGCATGTTCATTTTCATTGAATTCTAGGAAGTCTTTAATTTCTTTCTTTATTTATTCCTTGACAGAGGGGTGATTCATTAGTTCACTGTTCAATTTATATGTCTTTGTAGGCTTTCTGAGAGTAGTATTGTTAAATTCTAACTTTAAACCATGGTGATCCGATATACAGGGGGTTATTCCAATTTTTTGTGTCTGTTGAGGTTTGATTCATTCCTGAGTATGTGGTCAATTACAGAGAAGGTTCCATGAGGTGCTGTAAAAAAGGTATATTCTTTTGTGTTTGGATGGAATGTTTTGTAGATGTCTGTTAAATCCATTTGAGTTGTGACATCTGTTATTTCTTTTATTTCTCTGTTAAGTTTCTGTCTGGTTTACCTGTTCATTGGGGTGAGTGGGATATTCAAGTCTCTTACTATTAGTGCTTGAGGTTTGATGTGCGATTTAAGCTTTAGTAATATTTCTTTTACATATGTGGGTACTCTTGTATTTGGGGCATAGATGTTTAAGACTGAGACTTCATCTTGATGGATTATTCCTGTTATGAGTACAAAGTATCCTTCTCCATCTCTTCTGATTGATTTTAGTTTGAAGTCTGTTTTGTTAGATATTAGGATAACTACAGAAATTCTTTTCCTAACCTTTTACTCTGAGGTAATGTCTGTCTTTGAGGCTGAGGTATGTTTCTTGTATACAGCAGAAGGATGGATCTGGCTTTTTTGTTTTTGTTTTGTTTTTGGTTTTTTTGTTTTGTTTTGTTTTGTTTTTGTTTTTTTGTTTTTCGAGACAGGGTTTCTCTGTGGTTTAGGAGCCTATCCTGGAACTAGCTCTTGTAGACCAGGCTGGTCTCGAACTCACAGAGATCCACCTGCCTCTGCCTCTCAAGTGCTGGGATTAAAGGCTTGCGCCACCACCGCCCGGCAGATCTGGCTTTATGTACATTCTCTTAGCCTGTGTACTTTTATAGGTGAATTGAGTGCATTGATATTAAGAGATAACTATGACCAGTGATTGTTAATTTCTATTAGTTTTTGTCATTTTTTGGTGGTAGTGTTTGTGTGTTTCCCTTCTTTGAGGTTTGTTGGTGTCAGGTTATCTGTTGCCTGTGTTTTTGTGGGTACAGTTATCTTCCTTGGGTTGGAGTTTCCCTTCTAGTACTTTCTGTAGACTGGATTTGTTGATCGGTATTGTTTAAATCTGGTATTGTCATGGAATATCTTCTTTTATCCATAGATGGTGATTGAAAGATTTGCTGGGTATAGTAGTCTGGGCTTGCATCATGGTCTCTTCAGGACCTTCTAGTTTTCATGGGTTCCATCAAAAAGTTGGGTATAATTCTGATATGTCTGCCTTTATATGTTACTTGATCTTTTATATTTTTGCAGCTCTTAATATTCTTTCTTTGTTCTGTATGTGTGTGTTTTGATTATTATATGGTGAGGGAACTTTTTTTTTTGGTACAGTCTATTTGGTATTCTATAAGATTTTTGTATCTTCATAGGGATATCCTTCTTTAGGTTTGGAAAGTTTTCTTCTATGATTTTTGTTGAATATATTTTTTGTGTCTTTGAGTTGGAGTTCTTCTGCTTCTTCTATCCCTATTATTCTTAGGTTTGGTCTTTTCATGGTGTTCCAGATCTTCTGGATGCTTTGTGTTAAGAATTTGTTGGATTTAATGTTTTCTTTGACCAATGAATCAATTTCCTCTATATTATCTTCAACACCTGAGATTCTTTTTTCCATTTCTTGTATTCTGTTGGTTATGCTTGACTCTGTAATTCCTGTTCATTCACCCAGCTTTTCCATATTCAGAATTCCCTTAGTTTGTGTTTTCTTTATTGCCTCTATTTCAGTGCTCAAGTCGTGAACTGTTAGCTTCACCTGTTTGATTATTTTTCCTGTTTTCTTGGGTTTCTTTAAGAGATTTATTAACTTCTTTTTTTTGTCTTTTTTTTACCATTTATTTAAGGGAATTTTACATTTCCTCTTTAAAAGTCTACATTATCCTCATAAGGTTATGTTTAAAAACTTTTTTTCTGCTTCTTCTGGGTTAGGATGATCAAGTCTTCCTTTTGCACACTCACTGAATTCTGATCTTATCATGTTGCTTTTTAGTTTGCTGTATGAATTCTTGCATTGATGCCTACCCATCTTTTCCTTCACTTGGTGTCAGCAGTATCTTTGTGTCTTGGTCCAATCCCTGCAGTGGCTCTCTGTGTCTTTGAGAACTTTTATTGGTCTGCTCTGTACTATCATTATCTGGGTCTCAAAGAGCCACTGAGGTCTCTCTTAGCTCTCTCTCTTGTTCTGTTATCTTGATTCAGTCTCTTGGTCCACTCTGTGCAGTCATAGCTTGTACTTAAGAATTCTTCTCATGGTCCTCTCTGTTTGTACTCTCTGTGTAGTTGTACTTTGTGTTTCAGCATTCCTCTGAGGTTGTGAGAGATAGGTAGGATTGGAGAGTTTGGGGACAGAGTGGGACTTGTAGCTTGTCCAATGGATAAGATGGGGATGTCGGAGCAGCCTATCTGCAGAAAATTCACCTGCTGTGCCTGTCATCTATTTTCTCTTCTTCCTCATCATGCAATGTTTATTCTTTCTTGTTTTTCTTTCTACATATTATACTATGTACATTTGTATTGATGCATATGTTGTAGGCTAGAATTTCTAAATGAGGAAGAACATCTGGCTTTCTTCTTCTTGTGAATGTGTGACCTCTATTGATATCAAATGTTGTACGTCTATCAATACTTTCCCTGTACATTTAGTGATTTTATTTTTTAGAGTTTATTAGCATTTTATTTTATATATGTTCCAGATTTTCATTACAAATTCATTTACTGATTGATTTCTAGGTTCCTTTCATGTTCTTGCTGTGGGGAATAAAACATCAATAAACAAGGGGGTGGACATATGTCTCTGTATTGGGTATTGTGTTCTCTGGGTATATGCCCAGGAGTGAAGTAGCTCAGTTGCATGGTAGTTCTATTTAAATTTTGGCAGAACCTCCAAAATGATTTCCATAATTGATGTAGTAATATGTAATCTACCAGCAGTGAACCAAGACTCCTCTTTCTTCACATCTGAATCATCCTTAAATGCTAACTTTCATGAAGCAACCCTTCCTAATTACATATTAGAGCTTATATCACTATGCTTAGGTATAGTAAGGGTATAACTGAAATCCATTATTCTAAAGACTAAAATCAGAATAAATAAGATGAATCATTCACAGAAATCATTAATTTGGGGAAATGTTGGAAGTATTGTGAAGTCCCTTCTGTCAAAGAATGTTTTGCATCTAATATCTTAGGGAAGATACTGAAATTCTTTTTTCAGAAAAACAAAGTTTATTTAAGGCTATCATAAGAATTGTTGATATTGTGTTTAGAAACTGCAACTACAGCATATGGTAATAAAACTAATTAACTATCCTCAGGATGATGTTTGCCAAGTATTCCAAGGCCCGTTCTTTATTTAAGAGTCAAATAACTATTGAGTCACTATTTATATATGCAAACCAGAATAGAATGTTTTTGAAAATCCCCCACAGTGCATATTTTGGACATTTCCTTCATAATTTATTTGAATATTTATTTATTCAAATCCAATCAGATAATTTTATTTTCTCTGAATATGTAAAGCATTAGGTCTAATTTTGTTACAGTTGTTTGTAAGGAAATTATTTTTTAAAACAACTTCTCTATTAAAGCATAATCACCTGTCCATAATTTACTGATGTCCAGGATACATTTTATTCTTTTCTTTTTTAAATTTATTTTTTTTTTTGTATTTTACATACCAAACATAGTTCCCCCTCCCCACCTTCTGCTCCCCCAACATGATTCCCATCTGCTCCTCAGAAATTGTAAGATATCCCATGGGGAGTCAGAAAATTCTGACATATCAAGTTGAGGCAGGACCAAGGCCCTCATGCTTGCATCCATCCATAAGGAATGGGCTCCAAAAAGCCAATTTATGCATTAGGGATAAATCCTCTTCCCACTGGCAGTGACCCCACAGACTGCCAAAGCCACAGAACTGTCACCCATTAGTCATGCAAAGGGCTTTTGAGGTTTCCCAGCTGACAGTCCAGAGTCAGTGAGCTACAACTAGCTCGGGTCAGCTGTTTCTGTGGGTTTCCCCATTATGATCTTGTTCCTTTTACTCATATAATCCATCCTCCCTCTCTTCAACTAGATATCCAGAGCTCAGCCCAGTGCTTAGATGTGAATTTCTGTGTTCACTCCCCTCATCTACTGAATGTAAGTTATATGATGACAATTAGGGTAGTTGCTAATTTGATTAGAGGGGAAGGCCAGTTTAGGCACCCTCTCCACTATTGCTTGGAACCTTTGTTGGGGTCATCCATGTGGATTCCTGGGAAATTCCTTAGCATCAATTTCTCCCTAACCCCATAATGGTTACTTCTAGCAAGATATCTCTTTCCCTGTTCTTCCTCTTTATTCCTCCCAAGTTTGATGTTTTAATTAAAGATTTTAATTTGTGTGTATGTGTGTGTGTGTGTTTGAGAGTGAGTGTGTGTATGTTTGTATGTGTGTATAAATGTATGGATGGCTACGGAAGCCAGAAGAAAATGTTGGATTCCCTAGAGGTGCAGGTGGTTGTAAGACATGCAGTTTGGGTACTGGGAACACTAGAGAAGAAAGAAATTCTCTTTACTTCTGAACCATCCCTCCAATCTCCAGTCAGCTGATATGTTTTAAAAAGTTTAACTATGTTTTTGAGGTCATTCACCAATGTTGATGGTCCACTTTCTGGTATTTAATGTTTTATGATAAAACATCACTATAGTAAACATGTAGATGAACCTGGATTCCAACCTCCATAGGAATCAAATATCAGATACCCTGCATATTAGATATTTCCATTATGATTATTAACATTAGCAAAATCACAGTAATAAAGTAGAGAACAAGTAATTTTATGGTTGGGGTCATCACAACATGAGGCACGCTATTATAGGGTCACGGCATTAAGAAGGTTGAGAACCACTGGCAGGAAATCCTGTAACTATCATCAGTTAGTCCCCATATCCCATCTGACCTGATGTTCCTGGAATTAGAGAGTTGTGACTGACATCTATCTGAGTCATCTTTCAGGGGTGTCTTAAGGTTTCCATCACTGTGATAAAATACTGACCAAAAGCAACTTGAGGAGGAAAGCGTGCTTTGCTGTTTTGTTTTGTTATTTTCCCTCTTTCACAGATTTCAGGTCACACTCCATCATATGGATGTCAGAGTGGGAAGTCTGTGCTGGAACTGGAATCAAAAACTGAAGAAGAGGCTACAGAGGACTGCTGCTTACTGACTTAATCCCCATATTATGGCCAGCCTGCTTTCTTACACCATCCAGGAACACCTGGGTGGGGGTGGCTCCCCCACAAAGAGCTGAGTCCTCCCACATTTGTCAGTAGGCTTGTCAACAAAATCTGAATGGAGGTGTCTTCTAAATTTAGGTTTCTCTTCTCAAATAAGTCTAGCTTGTATCAAATTGACAAAATGCCACTAGGATTATTACCATGACATTATGATCATTTTATTCTTGTTATGGAATTATCAATATTTCATTTATTTTTGCTTCTGAATACTATCCTGTTTAACTTGTGTCTGTTATTTTATTTATTAGTTTGTGAACCCTGGGATTGTTTCTACCTTGTATTAAATATGAGTGATACTTCTGTTTCATAAATAATCCATCCATCTCACCTCTCATTGAATAACTCAATGCAAATTATATAAACTGAAGTCATTCCCCTATGGCCTAATATTCTCATTTCTGTTGTTTAGAGCTTCCTAAATTTTTATTGGAATGACTAATATGATTATTATGTAAATTAATGTACCATTTCACTACATCATATACTGACTGAATTTACAACTCATCTTAAATAAGATGGGACGACAGGTGATATTGATAAGACCCACAAATTATGGGTACATGCCTCTCTCACTATGGCAAGAAGGAAAAAATTGCTCTGCTGGTGGAACCCAAAAATTAACATGATAGTGAAATTAATAATAGCTCAGAAAATGTTCTGCTCTAAGGGAAGACTCTTAGTCCTAAGCAAGGGAAGTAGGGGTTGTGTAGCATCTATAAATATTCCTAAAAAGTGGATGGTAATAAAGCATTAAATTGCTTCTAAGAGTTTGGGACTTTTATCCATTACATGAATACAATTCAGTCTGGACTGAAACTGTAGTGATATTTCATATGTATTTTAATAAATAAAGCTTGCCTAAAGATCAGAGAGTAAAACCGCCTTATAGATCAGGCAGTGGTAACACAAACCTTTAATCCCAATGGCCACACTAGTTTGCCATAGAAACTGGGCAATGCATGCCTTTAATCACAGTGGTGCATGCCTTTAGTCCCAGACCTAGAGAAGATTATAAACTAGGAGGAGAAAGCTCACAGATACAGTCTCATTCTGAGATTCCTGGAGGCAGGATCACCATTTTTAGACTGAGACTGAGGTAGAGATAAGAGTTTGTGGTTGACTGTTCTGCTTTTCTGATCTTCAGGCTTGAACCCCAATTTCTCATTCTGGATTTTGATTAATGGTTCTACATTTGGTGCCAAATGTTTGGGGTACAAATTCATGAAAGAAGTCTTTTGCCTGAGGATTTTTAGACACTGGCACAGATAAGAGCTGGACCCAAACCTAGTCAAGTGGGTTTGGAAGAAAAACTAGCACTCCTAGCTCCCATCTGCCCCAGCTTTGCTTCCATGTAAAGATAAAAAATATGCAGTGAATCTGGATGTTATTGTATTGTCGTTGAATTGTTTGATTGCTGAGGAAGGAGCGACAGCTACTAAAATACATTTAAATACAAATGCTGCTGGATTAATCTAACCTATATATTTTGAAAATGTCTTGACTTCAAGTTTAAGTCAAAAGGTTTCTTATTTTGAAGAAGAGGTTTTGCTTTTGTTTCCACAGTAAGTGAAAGGTTGTGGATTCATTATTGAATAAGAAAAATAAGGTTTGATCAAGGAAAGACCCCCTGAAATATCTCTAAAAGGAGTGGATGGCCCAGATGATCCAACATTCTAGAGCATATCTGTTACAGTTTCCTCTGTGTTCTACATCCGGAACAGCTTCAAGACTGTTGGCTAAGATGATACAGCTTCAAAGAATACTTCAGTCAGGATTTGACCATAATTCTAAATTTTCTCTAGGTTCCCATAAGATTATCATTGCCTCCAGTCAACAGGAAGTACCCTAGAAAGCTATGCCCACATTCCCAAAAATAATTACAGAGGTTTTTCTTTGTTTAGTGTGTTGGTTACAAATTATTGTGGTAAATGTTGTAAAGAAAAAAAAGTTAAACAAAAAGAATTAGATTTAGATTGAAAAAACAGGAGATAGAGATATGATAGTATAAAGGAATTGATTATTGAGTATTATTGAGTATACACCGAAAAGAAAAGAGGAGGATATACATACAGATATCATAGGATATCATACAGATATGATAAGATAAAAAGGAAGATTTTTGAATCTAGTTTTAGAAAACAATTATTAGTTTTAAATGTTTTACATTGGATTGGACTTTTATATATTGTATACAAATTTTGTATATTGATACAAATTTGAGATTAAATTTGTTAGAACATACTGTACATACATTTCTAACTTTGTTCAAGGTATTGTACCTATACAGCTCATTTAATAATGTAATGCAAATTTCTAACCCTTGAAAATTATTATTACCAACTGTTTAGGATAATAAGGAAATGCAACTTAGTAATTAATCACTTATAATTGCACTTGAAGTTACATTAGGTATGTTTTCAAAGTAAAACAGATATATTTTAGATAGACAGGTCATCTTCAAACAATTCAGAGATCTGCAGAATATGGCATTTAAGATGTTTTAATAACATAGGTTCTTTTTTTATGACAATGAGATATGTCTGATCCTGTTAGCACCAATCTACTTCAGAGTAGATAATGGTTATTGAAGAAACTCCACATAGAATTTATTTTCTTTGTGGCAAAAGTGAGCCACTGAGCAAGAAAATTCCCCTGCCTTGAGTACTTACAATATGCTGTCCTAATTAGACAATGAGGACACACAAAAAAGTGCCAAACATTTTCAAGAAAAGGAGGGACAGCCCTTCAGAATATCCTGCATCATAGAAAAGTCTATCAGATATGCTAGAACTGTACGCCAAAGATTGATGCCCCAATGTTGCAGAGGGACTTCAGGTGACTGTCCAGGAAGCCAGCTGTTTCTGTTTTTTCTCACATTTTTGGAAGGATGAAGTTGCTTTCTTGTACTTCATGCTTTCTTGGTTACTATTATTTTCTCCTTATGTCTCAGGGAGTTAAATATTAGATAATTAAAGATTGTCAGATGCAGAAAGCAAGTTATGATAGAAAGTAAATTATGTACAAGATTTTTGACTCACCAAGAAGGGGTAGATATAGAATATTTTCTCTGAATTTCAAATGCAAATGGACTAGACACTGTTGATATATTATTTATTGACTGTATATACTGTATATAGTCATTGTACTCATTTTATATAGTTTTCTTGTATTCATTATAGCCTTCTCTTTTTATTTTTCACAAAAAGTGAAAATGTAGTAATACTTCATTTTTGTTTTAATAAATAAAGCTTGCCCAAAGAAGAGAGAGTACAAAAGATTCACTGGTTAGCCTTAGAGATGAGGCAGTGGTATCATACACCTTTAATCCCAATAGCCACACTGGTTTATCATAGTAGTTGGGCAATGCATGTCTCCTTTAGTCCCAGTGGTTCATATAGTTAATCCCAGTCCTAGAGAGGAATATAAGAATGGAGGAGACAGCTCACAGACACAGTCTCTTTATGAGATTCCTGGAGGCAGAATCACCATTTTCATATTGAGGTAAAGGGAAGAGCCTGTGGTTGGCTGTTTTGCTTCTTTGACCTTCAGGTTGAACTCAAATTCCTTTTCTGAGTTTTTATTAATTGTGCTTCATGAACATTATCTTGCATTCATACATCTAAAGTTGTCATTTTTTCTTGTAGATGAGTCTCAGTATCTAAAACATGCCCATTAACCATCTTCAAGGACTCTAGATGAATAAAGAATACTGATGGGTCAAGTATGCAATGTGTGGGAAAAAGAGATGCAGCTAAACAAAGTGAAAATTGCTGTATAGAAATGCTTCTCATCTGTTTTCTAATCACACTTATCAAAACCAAAAAAGTTCCATTGAAATTTTACTGCCTCTGAACAACTTTGAGTAGATTCAATGAACAGCCAATAAGGTCTTCCATAATTATTCTGTGCAAGAATTTAAAATAGAATCATTTCAATAAGGGGAGGAGTAGTATGCTGCCTGAGTCTGAAAGGCATGCACAATTGAGTGATTAAGCCAACTTTCCTGGCTCTTTGCAGAGCAATGACTCTTTCTAAAGGAAAAGATTTTGTAATTCCTATCTGTCTGTGTGGAATCCTGCGGTATAGCATTAATCCTTTCAAGGATTAGCTTTATTTCTGTCTTCTTGGTAGGAAATTGAAGCCTAGTTAAAATTAATCTGTAGAGAATATAATCATTCTCGAATGCTAATTGTCTTAAACTCCTCTTTATCCAGTGTGCTTCTTTTCCTCCGTGTTTTGCTTTGAAAGTTTCTGACAATAACTTTTAAGGGGTAGCTTAGCAAATGGTCACTCTACTGTTTGTGTAGATTTAACAATTAGCATTTTATCACAGTTACTTTTTATTCTCTGGAAAAAAAATAATATCACAGGTACAGTGATGGATAGTTGAACACATAATTAGATGATGGAAGAGTGAGAGGTAGGATGCATAGGAATAGGTTAAGAAATGTTTTTATAGAACTACTTAAAATGACATAACAAGTATCATTAGACATTTCTGTAAAGCATTCTACATAGAGTTTCTAACACTAAGTATAATCCACCACATAACTTTAAGTTATCACACTTGACAAATCTCTTGTGCAAATATTATATTTACTTATGATCTTAATTAATTATGATATTAATCAAAGAATTAATTCCCATTTTAACTTTTATGAGTTTCTAAACTGTATTATTTATAGTGGTATTCCATTGAACCATGTTGCAACCTACTATGTGAATGAAATTACATTTTTAAGCCTTTTATCTATGTTATGTTAACTAATCTATGTTTCTGCCATTTTATTTTATTCTTAGTAATTACAAACATTTTATGGGTTATTTCTACATTTTTTAATTCTTAGAAAGTTTCTAAATTTAATACTTTAATTTTCTTCTTGATTATTTTTGAATATTATATAGGCAATATTTCCTATATCAACTCAGCATATAAGTTATTAATGTATTTACTACCTCCCAAAATGCTATGTATATATATACACATACACATACACTAGAGTTTGTCAAATATATTTTTCAATGTTTTGCCATCTTTAATAGAATTTAATAATCAACTGTTTTTTTTAATTTTACCAATAAAATCTATTTGAGTTTAAACTTATATCCTATATACTCATAAATGTTGAAGTGTGTGTGTCTGTTGTGTACATACTCTGATGTGTACACCAGTTGTGTGCACATATTTTTAATGTGTGTAGAGAACAGAGTTGACTTGTATGTATGTGAACACACTATGTGTGTATGTGCTCTGGTATGCACACATTCACATGTGGCTGTGTTCATGTGTGTGAAGGCCAGAGTTGTCTTCCTCAATCACTGCACAGGTCTATTGAAACAGTTTCTTTCACTGTGTTCATCATTCGAAGGTTCTGCCTCACTGACAGAGATATTGCAGAGAATTTTTTGGGTACCGGAAATGCTCATGTTTGCTGCTATGCACTTTAATTACTGAGCCTCATATCAATTTTTGAGCCACTATTTTAAAACTTAACATTATGTTTGATTATTAGTTCTTGATGATGGAAATTATACTCCAAGCCTCACACATGCTGAGGATGTGCTCTACCCCTTTAGACTATACTCTATCACCCAGATTCAACTTCAGACTCAACTTGAGCCTGACTTTACCTAATATAAACTATTCTACAAAGATCATTGCTCCTTAAAGAGGAAATGACTTTTAGAAACAAAACTCAAATCCTATATATTACTATTTACACTGAGGTATAGTAGTTTCCAAGGTATATCATTATGCAGAGTTGGGAATTATATTTTAACAAATAATTTATTTTTTCTGATTACTAAAATTTTGATTATTCACCAAAAAATTAATCCACTTCATTATCACATGATTTTTGTCCTATAATGAGAAAGTTGATGCCAAAAATCTTAATATTTATTTACTTAGAGAACCCTATAAATATGTTTTCATAATAATCATATCAATTACACCATCATCAAAAATTAAGCCATTAAGTTAAATTAAGTTGAAATTTCCTGAAAATTTCAGGATATTTCAGGATTTTCAGAAAATATCCATCTGAGATGAAGCCACATATCTTTTATTTATTTATTTATTTTCATTCTTTTTTAATTAAAATTTCCACATGCTCCCTGTTTCCCATTTCCCTCCCCCTCCTCCCACATATTGTACCCTCCCCCTACTCCCCTCCTCCTATCTCCACTCCTCTTCTCCTCCCCCAACTCCATTCCCCCTCCCTCTCGATACTGAAGAGCAGTCCAAATTCCCTGCCCTGCGGGAAGACCAAGGTCCTCCCATTTCTATCTAGGTCCAGGAAGGTGAGCATCCAAACAGGCTAAGCTCCCACAAAACCAGTTCATGTATTAGGATCGAAGCCTAGTGCCATTGTCCTTGGCTTCTCATCAGCCTTCATTGTCCGCCATGTTCAGAGAGTCCAGTTTCAACCCTTACTTATTCAGTCCCAGTCCAGCTGGCCTTGGTGAGCTCCCAATAGATCAGTTCCACTGCCACAGTGGGTGGGTGCACCCCTCGTGGTCCTGACTTCCTTGCTCATGTTCTCCCTCCTTCTGCTCCTCATTTGGACCTTAAGAGCTCAGTCCAGTGCTCCAGATTGGGTCTCTGTCTCTATCTCGATCCATCGCCAGATGAAGGTTCTAAGGTGATATGCAAGATATTCATCAGTATAGGATAGGGTCATTTCAGGTTCCCTCTCCTCAGTTGCCCAAGGTACCAGCTGGGGACATCTCCCTGGACACTGGCGAGCCCCTCTAGAGTCAAGTCTCTTGCCAACCCTAAGATGTCTCCCTTAGTTAGGATATATACTTCTCTGCTCCGGTATCCCCCCTTCCTATATCCCAACCATCCCATTCCCCCAAGCTCCTCCCATCCTCCCCTTCTCACGTTTCTCATCCCATTTCCCCTTAGCCCCATGCCACCTCACCCGCAAGTTCCCAGTTTTTGCCCGGCAATCTTGTCTACTTCCCCTATCCAGGCGGCTGACTATACGATTTTCTTTGGGTTCACTTTCTTGTTTAGCTTCTCTAGGATCACAAATTATATGCTCAATGTCCTTTATTTATGGCTAGAAACCAATTATGAGTGAGTACATCCCATATGAATTTCAAGCAAAAATTCAAATTAATTTCCTTTTATATTTATGCCAAATACTGGTGGTCACTTTTCTCAATATTTAAAGTAATATCTTTAGGTGACTTAAGATATTTTTTCTTTTTATTTTCTCTTGTCTTTGTGTGTGTGTGTGTGTGGTGTGTTTTGAGTCAATTATGTTTTAAAAACCTAATGAGAAAGCCAGAGTAGTATTTACCAGAAAACAACTAACAGAATACATTTTACAATACAGTAGTTTTCATAGTTTTTGGCCATTTAAGATTGCATCAAAGCTACCAATGTACTTCATTAGGATTAAGAAAGTG
The DNA here is from genome assembly GCF_950005125.1 of Chionomys nivalis. NCBI lineage: Eukaryota > Metazoa > Chordata > Mammalia > Rodentia > Cricetidae > Chionomys > Chionomys nivalis. The sequence goes on along the minus strand of NC_080104.1, from coordinate 16,414,546 downwards.
AACTCATAAATTATTCTGGAAGCAAGACTCATCATTAGTACATTAAATAAATGTTTCTGAATAAACATTACTCATTATTTATTTTATGATTAATTTTTCAAATATGCAAAATGAATTTATCAACTCACTTCTTTAGCTCCATTAGCAGAGGTTGGATTTTGCAGAGTCTGATATTATTTTAATCAATTCATGAACCAAAGAAAGTCATTTAAATATATTTCCCTGGAGGTGAAATATGTTATTGTGAATGACTATAAGGCAAGCTGAAAAGTTTGTCATTGAATTACGTTCCAGTAATACCAACAATATAAACTTTGATAGAACCTATTTTCAATGAATTATGAAAGTGTGAAATTTAAATATACTTGGAGATCGTTTCATTTCACATAATAAATCATGCATGTAAATGAATCGCAATGCTTTAAATAAAAACTATAGTTTAATGAAATTCTTCACAAATATCTTGTATATAGGTATATTTGGTAATTAACTGAAACATTTTGTGATGAAATTTATCCTGAATATGAAAAATCTGTTCAACTATATAGTATATGTACATTCTGTTTGCCCACTGTGAATCAGAATCCAGAAATATTTGTACTATTGGATAGTTTGCAGGTCATTGTAAATAGTTTGCCCTCTCGGCACACTATTTTAAATGTCTGATTTTAATTTACTTCAGTTTACTTTGCTTAAAATCATATTTGGTATGTTTGGAAAGTAAACATTAGAATCAGAAAGATTTGAAATTAATTTATATTCAATTCTAAACTAAAAATAGAAAGAAAAATGGTAACAACACATTAGAAATCATTATATTACTATATCCATTGAGCAGAATAATACTAGTAGGTTTCCTTCTAGGGTAATGCTATCTAGCCACAGGTTCTTTACCACATTGACATTGTCTTTAAGTGAAGAAGGACTCTTAAAAGAAATCCCACATAGCTCAGAATTGAATATAATAGAGGTTTATTTATTTAGAGGTAAACTCACAGATCACAATCCTTTTCTGGAATGGGGAACAGCAACCAAATCCCAGAGTAGAAAAAGAGGCCAGACGTGCCCTTTACATTCACATAAATAGTATAAGAGGCCATGCCCAAGTAACTTAAAAGTTACTGGAGGTAGGAATTCCTACAGAATTTAAGCGGTCTTAAATCCAAATGAAATGTAGTTGGTTACTCTCAAGACATTTGAGGTACTACTGCACAGCTGGATGTATCTTGACAGTAAGGCAGTTATTGTATCTCCCAGTGCTCACAACTGGCCAAGATTGATGAATACATTCTCCCCTAGGAATGTGCATAACATCTTCCAGTACTATGAGCACTAGCCAGTGTGAGTGGAGCTTCCACTGGAGCTCCAGATAAGTTTCCTTATGCTCTGTGACTCAAGTATGTGATGCTGTTAGTAACATGGTCATATGATCCATGTCTGGGATGTAAGCAAGAGCACTGGCAAATACCCTGCAGTGTTTGGAGAATCCCTCCCTGCCCCTAGACTGTCCATGTTCATCTGGGGTTTTCCTACAGATTTTCTCCCTACAACAGCCTTCAGATACTGCCCATCCCTTTCCTCAAACACCATAGATGGCTGGGTCCCAAACATGGCCAGAGTTTGGGCCTGCTGGCTCTTATCATTCAGGTGGCTTCATGCCCTTGCTTCCAGGCATATAGGCTTCTTCTGCAAGTTTTCTTGACTGCTTTCAGGCAGCCTTTTTTATTTCCCCATGAGTTGGGGTCTTTCCTGCGACTCTCTCCTCTGGATACAGCCAAGCCAGATCAGTCACTTCGATATTGCTTGGGTTTTGTTGCTTTTGGTACAACCACACACACTTAGCCTACATGTGAGCAGCTGCGCCTGCCCACAGCACAGTCATGCACTGCCTGTTCTCTGCCCAGCAATATGGCACAGCCACAGCCAAGCTCATACTTCTCCCCACATCCAAGCTCCATCACTGCTGCAACAGGCTATCCTTGCACATCTCTGTGTTCAATTTTACCCTCACACAGCTCCACCTTCACTGTTGTCAGCAGATCTGTTGGGACATCTGAGAATTTCTATGAGGGGAATTAGATGTTTTTTTTTTTAATGCATTCCCACATTGAATAGGGAACAATATACAGGGAGTTAGGTTTTTGTATGGTTCCACAATAGACTGTTAGAAAAAAGAAAAATTGAATGAAGGGATAATCAACTGTAATTAAGTTAATATTGATTATAAATATTTTCAGTTTGTTGGTTCATTATTCTTTAAAAAATGTTTGATATCTATGCCAAGAGCAAAAAGTGGATACAATCCTTAGAAAGATTAACCAATGAAACTAATAGAAATATTAACACAGAGATGAATTTAGAGAAGAACCTACTACAACATTACATTATGAAACTGAAGAGGAGCTTAATTTTTCCAGTGACCAAAGAAGTACAACCACCAGATGATAGATATCCCCAAAGCTACGTAGAAGTTAACTGGGCTCCTTAGAAATGATAGATTTCAAGAAATTTAAGGAATCAGTAGTATGTTATGATATGAATTCACCTTTTGTGAAGCAGATGCTAAATTCATGGGCAACTCAGAACAGAATTATTCCACAAGACTAGAAAGATTTAGCTGCAACAATATTGAAATTTGGCCCTTAGTTACAATGGAAACCATGGTAGAAAGAAGAAATGATGGGTCATAGAACAATGGAGTGGAACTAGAGGTATTGAAATTTCTAAGACTAGTTTCTCAGGAAATACTGACTGGTGCAGGAGAATTGTCTGTATTCTGTCAATCATGTTTTAAATAAATGCTGATTGGCCAGGCAGGAAGTATAGGCGCTTCAACCAGACAGGAAGTAGATGTGGTGCTATGAGAACAGGAGAATGCTAGGAAGAAGGAAGTCCATTTCTCTGAGTCCAGCCCAGACCACCAGAGAAGCAAGATATGTGACCTACCCTGCTGAGAAAGGTTCCGAGCCATGTGGCTAACATAGATAAGAATAATGGATGCAAAATTCAAGATGTCATTGTTTTTTTACCGCAGAGTAGTACTCTAATACGTATATATTCCACACCTTCTTCATCCATTCTTCCATGGAAGGGCATCTAGGTTGTTTCCAGGTTCTGGCTATTACAAATAATGCTGCTATGAACATAGTTGAACAAATGCTTTTGTTATATGATAGGGCATCTCTTGGGTATATTCCCAAGAGTGGTATTACTGGGTCTTGGGGTAGGTTGATCCCAAATTTCCTGAGAGATCGCCACACTGATTTCCAAAGTGGTTGCACAAGTTTGCATTCCCACCAGCAATGGATGAGTGTACCCCTTACTCCACAACCTCTCCAGCAAAGGCTATCATTGGTGTTTTTGATTTTAGCCATTCTGACAGGTGTAAGATGGTATCTCAAAGTTGTTTTAACTTGCATTTCCCTGATCGCTAAGGAGGTTGAGCATGACCTTAAGTGTCTTTTGGCCATTTGAATTTCTTCTGTTGAGAATTCTCTGTTCAGTTCAGTGCCCCATTTTTTAATTGGGTTAATTAGCAATTTAAAATCTAGTTTCTTGAGTTCTTTATATATTTTGGAGATCAGACCTTTGTCTGTTGGAGGGTTGGATGGAGGGAGGAGGACCTTGGACTTCCCACAGGGCAGGGAATCCAGACTGCTCTTCAGACTCAAGAAGGAGGGGGAATGGAGTGGGGGGAGGGGGAGATAAGTGGGGAGAGGAGGGGAGGAGTGGGAGGAGGGGGAGGGAATTGGGAGGCGGGGAGGAGGCAGAAATTTTTTCAATAAATAAATAAAAATAAATAAATAAAGAATAATGGGTTGATATAAGTTATAAGAGTTAGCAAGAAGCCTGAGCTAATGGGCCAATCAGTTTTATAACTTATGGAGATCTCTGTGTGATTTTCTATGGGACTTGCTGGCTGTGTGGTACCTGGTCGGACAGAAACCCCAATAAGCCGGCCCTCATGTTACACTAACTATTTCTAGAATTAGGCTTCATCTAGCTTCCTGAACATGATTTTAGTGTTGAGTCCTAAGCAGTTATCTAAGAATAAATTTGTGCACCTTGGATGCACTTAATAAGTAATGGTTCTTTAACCTATCAGAGCTCTGCTGCATATGGCCTTTAAAATGTTTAAGTTGGGGTTAAAGCAATGGTTCATTAGTTAATAGCACTGACTGCTCTTCCAGTGGTCCTGACTTCAATTCCCAGCAAAGTCATGGTTCCACTATCTTTCCTGGAATCTGATGCACTCCTCTAGCATAAAGGCATACATGCAGATAGGCCACTCATAAATAAATAAATAGATCTTTAAAAATAAAATGTTTATGTTTTCTTAGTCATCTGTGATCATTTCTTACAGTGACCTTTGATATCTCTAAGAAGATGATAGTGTCCCACAATGATTGACAAATGCACCTGGATTGTGATAATGCCACTAAACACAAAGATCAGCACTGGACTACAAACTGCTCAGGAAAACTTCAAAGTGGTTAGGTAAGATGGGCCAGCCTCATAGACTACACCAGTCAGGAACTTCAGATAAGTCCTGCACTTTCCCGTGTCATCAAGACTGAACAATAGTGGACTTCCCTGGGACTTGACCATTATCTCAATTCTATCATAGTTCCCTAAAGACAGCAGGAAGGAATTTTAACAACAAAATGTCCCCATTCCCAAGAGGTGGTGAGGGTGATTTTTGCATGTTTGGTGTGTGCAGGCACACACTCACATACACACACATACACATACACACACAGGTTTTTAAAATATTTTTGTACACTGATACATATTTAAGGTTATTTTTGCCATACTGTATATCTCTTTTTACTCTTGTCTAAGGTATTGTACCAATAACAGTATAAAACCCTAGTCCTTAAATGTTATTTATTTATTTTTTTGTTTTTTTGGGTTTGTTTGTCTGTTTGTTTGTTTTGAGACAGGGTTTCTTTGTAGCTTTGGAGCCTGCCTTGGAACTAGATCTTATAGACTAGGCTGGCCTCAAACTCACAGAAATCCACCTGCCCCTTCCTCCTGAGTGCTAGGATTAAACTCATGTGCCTCCACCACAAGGTTATTCAAAGTTATTATTACAAACTCTTTAGGACAATTAAGAAATGCAGGTTCATACAAGTCTATAGTCATTTATAACAATCAAATTTGTGGCCCTGTTAGGTATGTTTTCAAGGAAAAATAGATACATTTAAATAGATTTATGGTCTTCAAACACTTCAGAAATCTACAAAATATGGCATTTAAGATTTTTTAATAACAATGTTTTTCAACAAAGTGAAACATGTCTGCTTATGGCAGCACCAATTTTAAGTAAACGTCAAAAAGGGATGATGGGCATCGAAGAGCTACCATATAGAGTTTGCTTTTATTTGTGGCAAAACCAGCTATTGGGCAAGAAATTGCCCTGTTCTTGACTGCCAACAGTATGCTGTCCAAATTGGACAAACTAAACACAAAAAAGGTGACTACCAAACTTTGCCAAGAAAAAGTAGGACAGTAATTTAAGATTATTGCTTCACAGAAAAGTCTGCATGATATTCTAGGTTTGTAGTTTGAATATTGATACCATAATATTGCAGAGAAGCCTTGGGTGACTGTCCAGTAGGTCAGCTGTCTCTTGCATTTCTGTAGTTTTGAAAGTTGTTTGCTCTATACTTCCTGTTACTCAGGTAACATTATCTCTTTCTAAGGTCTATGTATTGATGGTGAGGTTGAAGACTAGATAATTATAGTTAGTTTTCCTTGTTATAAAATTTAAAAAGAAACTCAAAAAAAGATGTAAAGTGTATAAGGTTGAAAGACATAAAAGCTGAAGTTGTTTACCCAAGAGAATGTTTTGAGGTCTAAAAAGATTGTGTTGCATTGTTAATATAGGATGGAAAATAAGTTAGGTACAAAATTTTGGACCCAACAAGATAAAATATATAATCGATAATTTTCTCTGAATTTGCCAAATGTAAATGAATTGGACATTGTGAATGTAATTTTCACCTGATAATTGTTGTTATTGTACATATTTTTTTACTGTATTAGAGTTAAAACCTTTTCTTCTTATTTAGACAAAAAAGTAAAAAAGTGTGGGATATTCTGATTATACTCTAACACTCCAAAGACTGACAATCAAGTTTATCTTTAATCAGAGGGCAGAGTTATTATACTAACTGACCAATCAGAATTAGCTATAGAGATTTTGGAGGACCCAGAACATATGGAAAGACACAGGAAGTAGAAGGGAGGGATTTAGAAAGCTTGGTGTGCCCTTTAGGATCTCTGATCAATCAGGTTTTACCCTGATATCTGATTGCCGAGTTTTAATAATGAAAGAATAACTTAGATAAATGTTGTATACCATACATTTAATTTGAGTATGGTATTGTCCCTTCATTATAAGTAACATTACATACATTCCTTATATATGTATATGGTTTCTACAGTAATAGGATTTTCTATGGATGTTTCCAAAGATCCTAGTGTTATTTATTCATCATCTGTTTAATATTCAGAGAAACTTCTTGCAAATGACCCTCACGTGGTCAAAATTCAGAGAACTAAAGACTTCCAAGTGCTCAGTCCTAAGTGGGGTATTTATGTCAAACCTCTATTCTCAAGGTTCAGCGGTCTATGAGAACTGGGAGTGGAAAGATTGTGAAGGCCAAAACTGATAGCTGAGTTCAACGAAACAGTGTTTTCCTGACACCACATGGCGAATTCATCTATGAACTTATTGCAGTTGCATAAGATTGCACAAACACAAACCAGACATAATCCAAATATAGAGGAGAGGAGTTGAGTAGGAAGCTCCATCTTACCCCTACCTAAAGAGCTGGATTGGATAGCCACTGGAAAAGATAAAGTCACCTGTCTTCAACAATGTGGTGCTTGCTACATTGACCACACTTCACAGCCCATGATCTTAAGTGGTCAGCTGTCACAGATTGGACCCTATGGGATAAGGAGAAGGAGAAAGGATGGAGGGGGGAGGAAGGGAGGGATGGAGGGAGGGAGGGGCAGAAAGATGGAGGGAGAAGGAGAGGGAAGAATGAGTAGGAGGGAGAGAAGAGAAAAGAGATGGGGAGGGAGAACATAAAGCTAGAAGTGAATATATGAGAAAAGTTGGGGACAGAAGGATAAATATAATAAAGAATACATTGGATGAGGTTCACAGAGAATTAAAAAATAGCATCATACAAAAACGTACAAAAATAACAAATGTTGAAAAGTCCAAATGTGTGCAAAAGTTGATGCTGAATTCTGATAATTGTACTTGAGACAATTCTAAATTTAGGAGCGTATTTTTTTTCAACATCCCCAAAACAACCATTGCAAAAAAAAAATAATAAACAAACAATACATCACGAAGAATAAACATATCTAAGAATTTTTAATAATGAAAGTAATTCATGTATGTCTATGATTATACCAAGCCTGAAATATTTGCATATTACAATCAAAATACAGAAACAAAGTTCTGTATCACTTAACAAGTCCTTCTGAGGGTACCAAGTATTTTAGCACATTTGAAAGTATTTTAATTTTAAACGTGTTTTTTTTTTTCAAGGCCAGCTGGCTGGGGTCTGAAAAAGCATGGGACAAAACCGGTCTCGCTGAACATAATGGACAATGAGGACTACTGAGAACTGAAGAACATTGGCAATGGGTTCTTGATCCTATTGCACGTAATGGCTTTGTGGGAGCCCAGGTAGTTTGGATGCTCACCTTAATAGACCTGGATGGAGGTGGGTGGTCCTTGGACCTCCCACAGGGCAGAGAAACCTGCTTGCTCTTTGGGCTGAGGAGGAAGGAAGACTTGATTGGGGGAGGGGGAGGGAATGGGAGGTGGTGGCGGGGAAGAGGCAGAAATCTTTAATAATTAAATAAATTAATTAATAAAAAAATAAAATAAACGTGTTTTTCTTAAAACAACTAAATAAATGTTTCAAAAATTCCTGATTTTTAAAACATAAAACAAAATTTTAAACTGTTTTGAATTTACAAACATTTAATGTAACATGGTAGCTGCAATTAATAGTCATGTGGGATATTATTAAGAATCACTGAGAATAGGGTTATAGGCATATCTAACTATTCCCTTTTGCATCGAATTTTTATTTTAGACTAAAGTATATCTGACTTTAAAGCTTTTGCACACCTAAAGTTTCTAGAATATTTTCCAAACTTTTCAATCAAAATTGGTCTATAAATCTTCCTATAGATGACACAATTTATATTTCCATTTCTGTGAAATCTCTTCTTAACATAAGCCAAAGACTGTGCCTCTGCATAAATGCCTTGGCAAGAATCAGCAGACAAAATATCTCCTTGTATAAATCCTTCACTTGCAAGGAAAGTGTTCAAGAGAATCCATAAAAAGGAGTTTGGAAAGTTTTATTCAATCTTTATTGCACAGCAAAAGCAAGTAAAAAATGTGATTTTAGAGGTCTGAATATACCAGCTGTAAAATCCTCTGCGCCCCACAATGGAATATTATGCCTAGAAGTTTGGAAGGGGTGAACAGAGGTGAGGTCAAGCTGATGGTTGCAAGAGTGCTTCCCTCTTGGCCACAATGATACTCTAACAATGAATGGAAAGCACACTCAGCCTTTGCAAATTCCTTTCGCCATGGTCTACTCATGAATCTTTAGGAATGAGAGTTGATACAAACTGTTTTGTTTGATTTAATTCTACTTCTTGGATATGCACATTTGAAGAGAATTAATACCTCAACATAAGGACACCAACTCATAGCATTAGGACAGATAAATAGAACATCAAATTTATCTGCTCTTCCCCCACCTCTATATATGATGTGCAATATTGTTCTGACAAGAATGTGTTCTGAAGTTACCACAGACAAAAATTTTTTATTTAGAAAACATTCTTCCTTTTGAGGAGAAAAATTAATGAAATTATAAAACCTAAGAAAATTGGAGTCTCAATGGGAAATTTTTCTTTTCCTGAGACCCTTTCATAAATTCAAAATTGGTATGTAATTAATACACCATTGTCTGAAGGAACTTACAAAGAGTTCTTGTCAATCATAAGTACATCCAGATAAATGCACTCACCTAGTCAACAACACTACAGTGCTTGATTTTTTTTCCAATTAGCAAAGAAAGATCCTTTTGACATAACAGTTTTTGGTTTTAGAAGCTGTTTTTTATTCTAGGTTCAACAACAATTTCAGGGGACACACACATATTGAACATCTCTGATAACCCTCTCATATCTGGTCCATTTTATTCACTCTTCCTTTGTGCTTGTCTCATTATAGGAAATCAAAATTCTCCTGCATCTATTTCTTTCCCCATCTTCTGAAGCCATGTTATCAATGGAAAACACTTTCATTCATTCTATGTATTTCCCTTAAAAGAAATATTTACTGTGTTGTTGAAATGTCCAGAGACTATTTGTGATTTACATGTAGCCAGAGGCCAGACTCTTCACAAAAATTCTGAGTATGATCATTGTACTCCTTGTTTGAATGAAGACACTTATTCATAGTTTAAGTAATATGTTTTATGTAACAATTACATTTATAACTCAAATTTTAATGCAGAACAATCTAATATTAAAGTTGATAATTTTACTAGTATACAAATACATTTGCTTCTTTTCTATGTTTGTACAAAGTCAATATGAGCAGTGGTCAAAGCTCACAGGCTTAGTGTTGTTTGTCATGTACTTTGCCAGGGGTGCACTTGTATTCTATTATCATTCATTTATTTTACCAAGTGAATTTTGTTCTTTTACATCCACATGTTTGTGAGAAAGCCTTATTTTTATAGGAGTTTCACAGTTTCCCAATTTCAAAAATTAACAAAAGGGATACGATTCATATACGAGTATGGCAGAAATGTATCATAAATTTAGCAATAGTGAATATATAAGATGGATTAAGAGGAAAGAGATATCTGAGGGTAATAATGGTTACCACTAAAGTGTAAAATATATTGTAAATAAATGCCAGCCTCAGATTCTTGGCTAAATGAGAAGTGGAAAGAATGAGTTCCATCTCATGGAATGGGTCTTCAATCAAGTCAGAGTAGCTGGTAACTCCTATAACATCTGTTTCACTATTGCAACAGTATGTGTTGCAAGCAGATGACCTTTGTAGATTACAGGGTTTGAAGCTTGGTGGTTGGTTACCTTTCTCCTCTATTAACATACAGAATGCCTTCTAGTACCAAGAATACTAGTTAGTAGGTGTGAAGACTCTGGTTAGGCACCAAATGTTACACATCTCACTGAAATTCTTTGTGTTCATTAAGATATGCAAGTGTTATCTTCAGTAACAAGACCTTACCGCCAGTTTGTGCAGAGCAACTGATAGCCTTGCCAGTGGGCAAAAGAGGATCATAAAGGTAAGAGGGTTATATGACGCCTTCCAGAAACAACAGGACTGATCATATATGTAACAACATATATTAACTCACACAGTTTGTAACATCATACACAGGGCCTGTGCAGTTCAGACCAGACAGGGTCCCAGCGCTGAAATGGATAAGTAGATAAGAACCACCCTTTACCAAAAATCTATCTTTGTTATCTTTGGGCTTTTGTGGGATTGCTGTGTGTGTGTGTGTGTGTGTGTGTGTGTGTGTGTATGTATGTATGTATGTTCCATGTATTTTGTTTGTTCATTTTGTTTGATTTTCTTATTTACCTGTTTGTTTTTTAAAGAGGGAGAGAAAGTGCATAGAGTTGGATGTGTTCAAAAATAAGAAACTGAAAAATACAGAGAACTTAAAGCAGCTTAACTGGTTATTCTCTTAAAAAGTCTAAAACAAATTGTAGAATTATTATAAAAAGCAAGCATTGTTAAAAAGTTACTGTTTTAACTTTTGATTATCTGTTTAAAGAAAGTTGAAGTGTAACTGTGATTATTAGAAACACTGAAATTTTTGGTGGTGACCTTTCCCTTTAGTGACAATTTATAGTATTTTAAATATCAAAATAGCAATTAACTGCTGAATATTCTCAAAAGATGTCTATCATGGTACCATACCACACAAAGCTTATAAGAAATGTTTGTAATATTTTAAATAACTGTAATCCAGGTCATTTTTCTTTAAACCACTGAACGTATTTATTCTTCTCTTTCTCTATGGCACAGAATATTACTTATACTCTTATGCTGCAAAGTCGAGAACAGAAACTGTGAAACTCTACACAAAGTGATGGAGTACAGCCTTACTATTTACGATCACCAATTAAGAGTAAATTCCCAAGAGAACACACACTACAGAGCTGGAACTGAAATTGAAGCATTTCAAAGTTCACTAAGGAATTCTATAGGAAAAGGAATTATGTCTGGATAAATGAAACATTCTTTATGTGGTTTTTCCCAGTCCTTCAACAAACTGTTCTGTTTCTGTGTGTCTTTTTACTTTTCCATAATATCCAAGGGAGATCACTACCAGATTTGAATAGGAATGGCCCCCAAAGATGCAAATAATGAATGTTTGATCATTAGGGATTGGAGTTACTTGAGAGATTTTAGGAGGTGTGGCCTCATTACAGGAAGTGTCGCTGAATGTGATGTTTGGGATTTAAGAAGCCCAAGCCAGCTCCAGTAGCTCTCCCCTTCCTCAATCTGTGAATCAGGATGGAGAACTCTCAACCTCTCCTGTACCACGTCTTTCTTCTTGCCACCATGGTCTCTGCATCGCAATAATGAACTAAAGCTCTGAACTATAAGCAAATTCCAATTAAATTTTTTCCTTTATAAGAGTTGCCATGGTGATGGTGTCCTTTCAGAGCAAAAGCACATTGACTAAGGCAATCACCATAGATTGTAACAACTTGTGAACCAAACTAAGTACTTTTAGCTCTTCATTTAAGGTTTCATCAGAACAATAAATTACCTTCATGTGGAAAGATTTAAGAAAATTTAATAAAGAAATGATTACTATCATAGGTATAAGAAGAAAACAGCAGAAATTTGAAGTGTCTGTGGTTTAGCAACAACATGTTCCACCCTTAGAATTTAATGTGAAAACAGAATAAATTAATAATAATAAATTAATAAGAAATAATAAAACTTCACTACAGAGTTGCATTCTGCAGTGAAAGTAGAAAGTATCCTTTAATCCTAAAATGGAGAGAAGAGTAATAACTGGGCAGAAATAGTGGGAAAATTTCCAAGTAGTGTATGTTTTAGTACAGATCGTAAATATCCCAGGGGACCCTAAGAGACTCAAAATTGTAAATAGCCGCAAATGATTGATGATTAGGTCATCTGCTCGGAAAACTTAGAAAATTCCTGTTTTCTACCAATCTATCAGAAAAGAAAGAATTATCTTTCCCAAAGCCTAATGCTGGAGACAATCCCTCAAGATTCACCACAGAATCCCTAAAGCAGGAGAAAATTAAAAAAAGTAAATAAATTTTTCTTCAATGGAGCCTCATTGAGTCTACAAACCAGTCTTAAGACCAGGCCTTAGGCTCAGAAGAAGATGGCCAACAGAAAATGAATTCAATGGAATTTTTGGAGGTTCTTTTTCTCAGGATGCTTTGCAGGGGCTTTTTTTCACTACAGGTCTTTTGTATTTACATTATGGTTTCTGGCTTTATGTTTTTATGGTTTTTCCCTGTGTGTGAATAAGTGTATCTATGGGTCTGTACATTATTTGATCTTTTCCTTTGGCTCTTTTTCTCATGTTTGCCTGTTTTTTTTTTGTTTGTTTGTTTATTTGTTTTTATTTCCTCTAACTTTAATCTACATAGAGTCTCCTCTGAAGAAATCCCTTTCATGAATGTCACTTCACTTAAATTTTGTTTAGCTTAGCACTCCAGATGTTTGGTTCTATATTGTGGAGGAATTTTGCTGTGTGTAGACTTCCAAAACCAACACAAGGCTTTAGGTAAGAAAATTATCTTGAGGCTTAATTTAGGGCTCTATCCCTTATGATTACTTCAACTCTAAGTTGTTCCATATTCCTTCTGCAAATTCTGGGGCCAAGCAAAAACACTCTTCAAATAGGAGACTTAAGGGGACATGTACCAGATCAGGTTATAAAGGTAGGATACAAATGATACAAATACCAACTGCTGTGTAGGATTCTTAAAGGTACAGACCTAATGCAAGAACAGATAGCAATGTTACAAAACAGCACTTACAAAGAATAACTGCCAAGAAAAAATATCACAGAACACCCCCTCTCCCCACCACATCTCTCACATGTTCCCACTAGATGTCAGCCAATGTTTCCCAAATAGAATCTCCGTCTTCCAGTGCTACAGCTCACTGTTCATTCACAGCGCCATTCCCAGAGATGAATATGTATCATCCGTTTGTGTATCCTCTTTGTCTTCTTTGAGGTCCTGTTTTGTTCCTTTGGCACACTTTACGTCTAATGTCCTCTTTAAGGGACGCCTAGCTCTTGATGCTTGATTTTGCTGGTCTCGACTGCACCACACAATATTATTGGTTGATTGGACTACATAATTTTTTTTCAGGCGCATGATGAAAATTTATAAAGAAATGGAAAAATTTGGTTATTAAGAATCTTTGTATTAATTTCTCTACTTTCTTCTGTAATACCTGGAATTGTCACTAGTGGGAATAGGATTCATTTATTCTGGATGGTCCCAGGTGTAAGGCCAACAATGGATAGAAATTGTAGGAAGAATTGGTTAGTTGAAATAACCAGTCTTCAAAACATAAAGATGTAAGCCTTAAAGCAACTTTATCTTGGGTATGAACAATACCTTCTTCTATTTGGATGTTTTCAATGATTTCCCAGGATTTCAAGCAGTATCAGAAATAAGGACTTAATTGTGATAAATGTCTGCAAAGATTTGTTTTTTAGTACAAAAATGTGTTCAAATATATTACCTATGTGATCTATGCACAGCTTTGGGAGATAGACAATATATTAATTTCTCATTTTATGGTAGTAGATTTGATCTCAGGTGGATTAATTATCTTTTAGGAGAGAACAAATTTGGCTTGTAATGTACAGTGTTTGGAAATTTGTCTCCTGATTCCAAATCTGCCATTTTTTTTCTGACTGTGCATAGTTTTGTAATATTATATTAAATTTCATGAATGCCCTAGTGGTAATGATGTGTTGGAAATTCTCATGCAGTTTAAGCAGGACTAACCTTTCCAAATCCTTCAGCATGCTATTTGCATTTTTAGAGAAAAATAGTTTTGTTTTCTATGAAATGATTGCCAACTAACTGATCCATAAATTCAAAAAGAAAAACAGAAAATTAAAGCCTTCAAAAGAATTACATTCTTTCCCCAGTAGAATTAGTATGAAAGTACTTCGTAATTTTGCTTGGTCTAAAGGCCTTAGAAAAATTGACTTTCAGTATTGATGAAATTTTATTTGAAATGATAATCATTGGCAGGAAAGCAATTTACCACATTGATAACATTGAGGAAGCATATTCATCTTCAGTTTTAATCACAAATCTCTGGAAGGATGAAATTTTCAAAATGATAGGTCTTTGACTTTGCAAAATGACATTTCTCTAGGTGGTCATTCTCATGGTTTAAAAAGAGGTCCTGCTAGAACTGAAGGCAAACTGCACAATGAATTAGATTAACAGAAGCCTAATTACAAATTCTAATTTTTATTGAAAAATTATATTTAAAAACGCTACAAATGTGCTTGTTTTCAGATACATGCACCCTATGACCTCAAAACCAATCTGAATCAAGGAAGATTATGAAGCAATTGAAGCTCCATCCCGCAGTGCTCAATGTGATTCACATATGGCACTCCTCACCTGCAAAATTGGTTTCTTTCATAAAATAGGGTAGTTAATACTGTTTGGCTTGCAAAGTTTAAAAGAAATTTATTCATAATGACAAAATGGAATATTCCATGAATGTTCTCTTCAATTTGAGTGCTTTATCTTCTCAGTGGCTACTGATATATAAGTCATCCATAAATGGCTTGTTTAAAACAATCTTCATCAGCAAATACTAATCATGCATAATAGTTGGTTTCAGCCTTTCAGATGTGTAGGTAATGTATTTTAAATATATCCCCATGATTTTCTTCTTCCACCCCACTAATCACCTTCCTCTTTCCAACTCATCTTCCTTATTTTCTTATAATTTTTTTTTTGTTCTCCAGTGCATTTTGTTACTGTTGCTCAGAGGAAGAGGGGTATGAAGTTCTATATGGGACCATGAGCATTCTCTTACTAGCTACAGCACTGAGAAAATCCCTCCCCCAGTAACTGATAACTACCCCTCCAGTGTGAACCCTCTCCAATGATGACAGTTTGCCACGAGGTGCAAACTTGTGCTTCATTAAATTTATTAATATTAAAATATTAACTAATATCAGTTAGTCAAAAGGAAACACATTTTAAGTTGGGACATGAAATAAGATAATTAAAAATATTTTATCAAACCCTCTTCCACATGTGGTAATTAATCAGTTGCTTGATAATCACACATTTATTTATTGTTATCCATGAAAGAGCCTGGTATCGTCTTCCATTCTTAGCTATACCAGGTCATTTTCTCGTTAGTGTTAAACTGAGTTTTGAAGATCACTTTGAAGTTGATTGGGTAACAACATAGAGGTTAAAATGTGAGCTATAAGATCCAGAGTGTCAGGAGTCAAATATTGAAATCAATTAATATCTTTAGTACATCTGCAAACTAACTTTGAAATCTTGCATTTCCTTATCTGTTTAATACAGACTTTTATAGAACTTTACTCCCAGGGTTGTGGCTGTTGCTGTGTAAATGCAGATTCAGGAGGATGAACTATGTACAAAGGTTTTCACACAGTGGTGCTCCAGAGTAAATTCTCTTGTGTTAGCAGCAGCAGGAGCATGCTCACTTGCAGACGTTTCCAAGAGGCATATGAGGCTTTAAGCTGATTCTTTCAATTCAGTAAAGACTAGAAATAAAACATTTCTCAGTAAATTTTAAAAGTCTATACCTTTTAATTTTCATACTATCAAACGTTCTAACAGTTCACTCACCTTTTTCCATTTTTCATTTGGGTTTCTGTGGGATATGTGAGTGTAGACACAAGTGTGTTTGTGTGTGTGTGTGTGGCTGTGCCTGCATGTGATAGTCCAAGGTGGAGACCAGGACTCATTCTCTGTAGTTCTTCCACCTTAATCATTGAGCCAGGACCACTCATTCAGTCAATAACACTGATAGGGTTAGTCTTGCCAGGCAGCTCATTCAAAGGGTTGATAACTGCCTCTGAGGCTTGAATTACAGGAAGACCACATGCCAATCTGGCATTTACATGGTTTTCTGGGGATCTAAATGGCATTCCTCATGCTTATATGTAAGTACCTTAATTACTGAGTTATATCCCTAGCCCAAGGCAATTCATCTGTTCCATCAAATATGTGGTAAATGCATATATATATATTTGTTCAGCCAATCGTGTGCCAAAGACAGTTAAGCGACGACCAAGTTCTATAATCACACTCTGATTTTAATCTGTGTAAACCTTTTTTTGAATCATTTTAAGTGGGTGGTTATCATTAAAATTAGTTATTTTAAAATCATTTCATAGAAATGATAACTCTTTTATTCTGAAACCATTGTTACAAATATTTTTATTTTTATTCATTGTTTTCTCAAAAAATACATCCTGACTGCAGTTTCCACTCCTCCACGTTCACTTCCCCTAACCTCTTTTTCTTACACTCCTCCCAATTCCCCCATCACTTCCCTTTGACATACCCAATGCTCCTCTCTTTCCCGCCAGAAAAGAGCTGGCTTACCAGTGCTATCAAACAAGCATGGCTAAACAAGATTACTAAGACTAAGTACATGTACTAAGCAGGGCTCAAAGGGCCTCATAGAAACTGAAGCAGCAATCAGGGAGCCTGCACAGGTCTATGCTAGGTCTTTTGTGTATATTATGTGTTTGTTTAGCCTAAGGTTTATGTGGGACCTCTAAGAGTGGGAGTGGGGGTCATTTTTCTGATACTGGGTTGCCTCATGCAGCCTGGATACAAGTATATCTTTTCTTTCTTTTTCTTAAATCTTCCCACAACAATACTAATACACTGGGGTGTCTATATAGTAGGTTCTATATGGCAAAGTTATGTAACTTTAGTCAATATTTTATGAATTTCAGAGGTGCAATTTATTATCTACTGATGGGATTAAAATTCTTTGTTTTCTAGTTATTGATCATTTCAAAACGACTCCAGTTTTAAATTGTAATTTGTTTTGCATGTCTTTACCTTATTCACCTAGAGCATAATTTACCTCATACGAGCTTACTTTTTAAACTAACAATCAGTGAATCACAAAGGAGGAGCAGAAGGAGAGTGAGCACGAGCAAGGAACTCAGGATGGCGAGGGGTGCACCCACACACTGAGGCAATGGGGATGATCTATCGGGAACTCACCAAGGCCAGCTGGCCGGGGACTGAAAAAGCATGGGACAAAACCGGTCTCGCTGAACATAATGGACAATGAGGACTACTGAGAACTGAAGAACAATGGCAATGGGTTCTTGATCCTATTGCATGTAATGGCTTTGTGGGAGCCCAGGTAGTTTGGATGCTCACCTTAATAGACCTGGATGGAGGTGGGTGGTCCTTGGACCTCCCACAGGGCAGAGAAACCTGCTTGCTCTTTGGGCTGAGGAGGAAGGAAGACTTGATTGGGGGAGGGGGAGGGAACGGGAGGTGGTGGCGGGGAAGAGGCAGAAATCTTTAATAATTAAATTAATTAATTAATAAAAAAATCAGCAAGAAAAAAAAAAAAGAAATAAGAGTTAGTTAAGAAGGAGCCTGTGTTTTATTTATGGCTAGAAACCGATTATGAGTGAGTACATCCCATGTTCCTCTTTTTGGGTCTGGGATACCTCACTCAGGATAGTGTTTTCTATTTCCATCCATTTGCACGCAAAATTCGAGAAGTCATTGTTTTTTACTGCTGAGTAGTACTCTAATATGTATATATTCCACACTTTCTTCATCCATTCCTCCATTGAAGGGCATCTAGGTTGTTTCCAGGTTTTGGCTATTACAAACAATGCTGCTATGAACATAGTTGAACAGATACTTTTATCATTTGATGGGGCATCTCTTGGGTATATTCCCAATAGTGGTATTACTGGATCTTGGGGTAGGTTGATCCCAAATTTCCTGAGAAATCGCCACACTGATTTCCAGAGTGGTTGCACAAGTTTGCATTCCCACCAGCAATGAATGAGTGTGCCTCTTTCTCGACAACCTCGCCAGCAAAGGCTATCATTGGTGTTTTTGATTTTAGCCATTCTGACAGGTGTAAGATGGTATCTCAAAGTTGTTTTAACTTGCATTTCCCTGATCGCTAAGGAGGTTGAGCATGACCTTAAGTGTCTTTTGGCCATTTGAATTTCTTCTGTTGAGAATTCTCTGTTCAGATCAGTGCCCCATTTTTTTATTGGGTTCATTAGCATTTTAAATCCTATAGAAGTTAAATAAGAAAGTGAACCCAAAGAAAATCATATAGTCATCCGCATGGAGAGGGGGAAGTAGACAAGATTGCAGGGCAAAAACTGGGAACTTGCGGGTGAGGTGGCATGGGGCAAAGGGGAAATTTGATGAGAAACATGAGAAGGGGAGGAGGGGAGGAGCTCGGGGGATTGGGATGGTTGGGATATAGGAAGGATTGATACGGGAGCAGCGAAGTATATACCCTATCTAAGGGAGCCATCTTAGGGTTGGCAAGAGACTTGACTCTTGAGGGGTTCGCAGGTGTCCAGGAATATGTCCCCAGCTGGTACCTTGGGCAACTAAGGAGAGGGAACCTGAAATGACCCTATCCTATACTGATGAATATCTTGCATATCTCCTTAGAACCTTCATCTGGCGATGGATCGAGGTAGAGACAGAGTCTCAATTTGGAGCAACGGTCTGAGCTCTTAAGGTCCAAATGAGGAGCAGAAGGAGGGAGAACATGAGCAAAAATCAGGACCACGAGGGATGCACCCACCCACTGTGACAGTGGAACTGATTTATTGGGAGCCCACCAAGGCCAGCTGGTCTGGGACTGAATAAGCATGGGTTGATTCCGGACTCTCTGAGCATGGCGGACAATGAAGGCAGATGAGAAGCCAAGGACAATGGCACTAGGTTTCGATCCTAATACATGAACCGGCTTTGTGGGAGCTTAGCCTGTTTAGATGCTCACCTTCCTGGAAGTAGACAGAAGACCTTCGTCTTCCCGCAGGGCAGAGAATTTGGACTGCTCTTCAGTATCAAGAGGGAGGGGGAATGGTGTGGGGGGAGGAGAAGAGGAGTGGGGATAGGGGGAGGGAAGTGGGGGGAGGGGGCAATATTTGGGAGGAGGGGAGGGAAATGGGAAACGGGGAGCAGGTGGAAATTTTAATTAAAAAAGAATAAAAAAAAATAATTCAAGCATTCACCACAGTAAAAAAAAAAAAAAAAGAAGGAGCCTGTGCTAATAAGCCAAACAGTGTTGCAATTAATATAAAAAAAAAACAATCAGTGAATCATTTTCTTTATTTATCTATTTACTTATTTATTTTTTGTTTGTGTGCATATATGCACCCTTGGCACTTGTGGGAGTTAGCACTTTCTTTCCAGGATGTGGATCCTGAGAATTGAACTTAGGCCAACGGGCATGGCAGCAACTGTCTTTACTTTTGGAGATATCTTACTATTTGTGAGTATATTTTTTTTTAATAAGTGACATATAAAGTTGTTACCTCATACAAGTTTACTTTTTAAAGTAACAATCCATTAGTTTAACACCTTAACCCCAAAAATGACATATGCCACTGGGATTTATTAACTTGGATGCACATTCATTCAGTTATAGATATGCATTTAATTTTTAATTGTTCTCATTGATCATTTGTCTGGATATTACAACCCATCAATACATGTTCTGCAAAGAAATTATGTGTTCACCTTTGTACTCAGAAAATGGGTGCTTTTACACTTTCTCAAGAATTAGATGCAGACACAAGACTTGCCTCTTCCCATTGATAGACTTGCATCATGAGGAAACGCAAATAAAAATGGAAAGTGGGTATAGGATTTGAGAAGCTCTGCTCCAGAATTACCCACTCTCTATGCCAGAGTAAAGACATTTGACAAAAGTCTGGGGAATAGTTAGCTTTCTTTCTTCGATGGGATTTTCAGTATCTACAAAAAGATGTGCAAATAAAGAAAAAAATGTACAATCAGATCTGTCAGAGTAGAAAAATGATTTCCCACATAAATAGATTTTCATAAGCTAAATATTGAACCAAAATTGATATTTTGGATTTTCTACTAATTTAAATTCTCTTCTCCAAAATCACTGAAAAACAAAATGAGGAAGTCAGATATTTCACATTCCCTTGCTCACTATTTGTGCCAGGTAGATAAGGATATTTTCAAATATTCCTGTTCTGATTCTGACAGACATATTGTAAGACCCCTTCCACCAACATTAAAGACAAATGACCCTCAATTAAAGGTGAATAAGTGAATGGCTGGCACTTCAAAATGTGTGTGGCCAAATGCAACGTTCCTCCTTTTCAATTTTGAAGTATCATAAAATTATGGCGATGCCCAGACAGCAACTTCTGATTTCCAGAGAGCCCACAGTGCTTACTAGAGACTTCAGCCAGCTTTCACAACACGGAAAGACTCTCTTTATTCTAGTCAATTAATACTGTGAAGTTCTTGGTTATCATTGCATTGTCATTCCTGATGCATGTGTACCCTCATCCTGTGTTGAATTAGTACAGATATTTAATAAGTCATGTTCATTGTCAGAATGAATCATATATCTACCACTCATGCACTATTCAGGGTGACATGTATTTTATGCCTGTTTACATGTTGCACACAAAATCATTCTAATATTCTCTAAAGTGCATGATATTATTTACATTTTGCTTCTATGTCTGTAATGACTGAGTGCAGTAACAACACAGCAAAGCCAGCTCTAAGCTTGCTGAGTACCACCCAGCAGTTAAACATACTCAAAATCCAAACTCAGGCCCAGTCCAGCTGGCCTTGGTGGGCTCCCAATAGATCAGTTCCACTGTCACAGTGGGTGGGTGCACCCCTCGTTGTCCTGACTTCCTTGCTCATGTTCTCCCTCCTTCTGCTCCTCATTTGGACCTTAAGAGCTCAGTCCGTCGCTCCAAATTGGGTCTCTGTCTCTATCTGGATCCATCGCCAGATGAAGGTTCTAAGGTGATATGCAAGATATTCATCAGTATAGGATAGGGTCAAATAAGCATGGGTTGAAAGCGGACTCTCTGAACATAGCGGACAATGAAGGCTGATGAGAAGCCAAGGACAATGGCACTAGTTTTCGATCCTAATACATGAACTGGCTTTGTGGGAGCTTAGCCTGTTTGGATGCTCACCTTCCTGGACCTAGATAGAAGTGGGAGGATCTTGGTCTTCCCGCAGGGCAGGGAATTTGGACTGCTCTTCAGTATCCAGAGGGAGGGGGAATGGAGTGGGGAGAGGAGAAGAGGAGTGAGGATAGGGGGAGGGGAGCGGGGGAGGGGGAGGGGGCAATATGTGGGAGGAGGGGGAGGGAAATGGGAAATGGGGAGGAGGCGGAAATTTTAATTAAAAAAGAATAAAATAAAATAAAAAATCCAAACTCAGGCCCATATTTGAAGATTATGGTGCTATTAAACATAAATTTATAACAGAAAAAAAATGATAAAACAGTAACTTCTGATAGTGTCAAGGAAAGTAAAAAGAATCCAAGAGGTATGAAACAATTTAACAAGACACATTTCTGTTTTATCAGTTTTGAAGTGCCTCTCAGAACCAAGGCAATATTACTCTATACATACAAGAAGAAAATATTTTTTTTCACAGCAAAACCACTTTAAGTGATGTACATGGGAGTAAGGATTGTATGAAAGATCATTGTTCAGATAAGAGTTACAGGGTTTCCACTCTTAGTGACAGATATGGCATAAAGCTTCACATGCCCAAGAGGGCTGCAGTGACAGCAGAGAAATATCCCAGAGTGACAGCCAGCACAGCGTGCTTATCAGAATCAAGTCAACTGCATTTTGAAAAAAAAAAAAAAAAAAAAAAAAAAAAAAAACAGGCCATTTTAAGTGTATTCAATAATTTGATAATTTGTGAATAGAATTAATAGAGTGAGTTTAAGCAATATTCTAAAGTATCTGGGATGTAGTAAAGAGTTGACTTCTTATCAAGTAAGAGGTCTCATCCAAGTTTCTTTTTGAAGTAGGTTTTCCTATGCATGTCACAAATAAAGAAGAGATGAAAGAAGCATGGACAGAATAAAAGGAAGGAAGGAAGGAGAAAGTATTGACAGCTAGAAAAAAACCAATTTTATCCACGCAAGCTCATTAGAAGATACATATTTTAGAAAATATATTGAATGTATATACAATATAATGTTAAATCATACAAATCAAGAAAGATTTAAGCCTGCGAAAGTTCAGAGGAATGGGAAATCTGAAAATGCAAATGACTTGGCCCTGAAGGCATGGTAAAATGTGGAATTAAACACTGTCCACAAAAGTATAGTTAGAAAAGGTTTAAGAAATGCATGGCATCAGAGGGAGTGATTTCAGCAATGTATCCCTTTATGGAGCAACTGAGAGTAAAGGGGTGTGTTTTGTATCTTTAATGATAAAGAAATTCAAGAAATTAGGGGTAGATATTGACCAGAAATATAGTCATAAAATAGGATCCATGGAAACTCTCCTACTGTCCAGAAATAGAAATTGAATTAAATAAATTGAAGTTTAGAGCACCAAAAATCTACTAGTATTGAACAACAAAATATATAATTTCCACCAGACCTTACTTCTTTCTAAACAGAACTGTCAAGAAAATGTCATAAGACACCATTAAGTGTCACCATACAGAAGATATTTAATAATTTTTCCATCCCTTTTCACAATTCTTTTATCATTAGTCTTCTTAAAATTGAATGAATACATAAGATTAATTCATAAGAATCCTTTTAAAGGAAACATGATCTATTTTCTAATTTCATTGATTGCACCAGCTATAGATAAAGAAAGAGAGACATTATAGAAGTGCAATCTAATAATCCGGGAGAAGATGCTAAGTCATGAGGAAGACATGTCAAACCCAGAGCATTAACAGGAAGTGACAGTACAAGTATTTTAGTAACGTGCTTAATACATTATTTGAGCTTGAGAATTTATAAACAGGAGGGCACACATGCTCTGTATGTTTTATAATACTAACCCTTATATATCAAAGATCCACAGTATGAAATGTGCTTTTTCTTTTTTCACTCATTTCACATCAAATTCTAATATTTTGATTTCTTTTCATTTTGCAGGGATATGAGAAAGCATTTACACTTTAACGAGACGAGTTTGCTAGTGTATACTTATATTGTACCTAATATTATTAAAGAATTCATAGTAAATTTTATTTCATATTTTAAGAAACAATAGTTCACAAAATTTGTGTCTCTTGATGAAAATCATGTAACAAGGAAGTAGAATTTTAATGTAGTTTTACCTGTTATTTGCTTATTAATTGCACTGAGGCTAATTCTATTCCACAGTGCATTTCTTAATTGAATGCTTCTCTGAATTGAATTCCTGTTCCCTTATGTCATTAATAATTTTACAAACCAAAGGCAACTCATAGCTATTTAACTAAGAACATTCCAATGAGAATAGTAGTGTGGTAACACACCTGAGATTTATGCTTCATGTCATATTTTGACACAAAGTAACAGTAGAAACTTGAGTAAACTAGTTCCTGAGAATGTGTTTCAGATACTTAAATACAAAAGGAAAAGCAATAATTGTATAAACTATATGAGATCCTAGTTTGAAATCTGGAGTGCTGCAAAGTGCAAGCTTCCAGGCACACAGATAGAAATGGTAATCTCAGAACTGGTCATTATTCCAAGTTTGGCTTCTCACTTTCATTGCATGGAGCAATCTGTAAATCATTGCTTTGGGAAGCACACTTCCACATGCTACTTTTCAATGTTCTTCCAAGACACACAGTTACAGGAAAAGTTCTAAAATGGTATAAGAAACTAATAAGACTAAAATGTAAATTTGAAACATGGGAACATTCCACATATTTATTATTCATAAATATACATTGTTGTTTGTTCTCAGAAATGGAGAAAGCACAGAGGCTCAGCTACTTCAGTATCTGACTATTGTTTCTTAGCAATTCAGAGCTGTATATCTGACCTGAAGGAAGAGTTGATCCCAATTTTATCACACCATATCTTATCGACCTTGAATATCCCTAGAAATGGTAGGTGGCTCTGCTGTACTACTCTTTCCAAAGCTTCCAGTTGTGGGTGGGAACCCCATGCAAGCATCATGGAAACAAAGGCCAGTTAACCCAAGGAAAATCAGATCTGTTATCACAATCATGCTGCTGCAATTTTAATGCTGTGTTTTCTCGGGTACTCTGGAAATAAGATTTTACAGATTAACTTTTATTTATTTATGTATGTATTTGTTTATTTTGCTTTCCAGTATGTGTGTATGTGTTTATGCACATGCACACACACTTAATATTGTGCTCATGTGTGTATGCACATGTGAGGCCAGAGGTCATTATTATGTGTATTTCTCCACTTTATTTCTTTTGTTTATTTTTATTTGATGTGTATGAGTATTTACCTACATGTATGTCTACGCAACATGTATGTGCCTGTTGCCCTCAGAGGCCAGAAGGGCTTATTGAAGCTCCTGGAACTGGAATTATACACTCTTGTAAGGCTCTGTCTATGTGTTAGGAATTCACCCCAGGACCATCAAAATGAGCTTGGGTCATCAGAAATGAACTGGGTCATCTGTAAGAAGAGCAAGTCCACTTAAGAGTAGAGCTCTGTCTCCAGCACCACCAGCTATGGAGATAGAATTTCTCTCTGAACCTGGAACTCACCTTTTTGCTAGACTGGCAAGGAAGTGAATTCCAGAGATCATCCCATTTTCTTTCTCTATCCCTGGGTTATGGGCACATGTCACTGTGCCTGGATTTGTTGTTGTTTTGAGTTTTTACCTTACTGTTGTTAAATTGATCTCCATTCCAATGCTTTCATGCCATCAAGCTGGGCTCTAGGAAGAAAATAGTTTCTCAGAGGTTGAACCTGTCCTTGCTGCTGCATCTGTGTGAGGCTTGTTTCATTCCATTGGTGCTCAGTTCTCCTGACTTCTTGGCAGGGAGCACCAGTTAAGATACTGGTCCTCACCATCTCCTCTAGGTATGTCGTGGTACCTATACTAGTGACCTGTCAGCTGGGAACAGTCTTTCTCTCCCTTTGGTCCCTCCAAGCAACTATTTTCTGCCTCATGGAGAGTTCCTCTGCTGGTGAAGTGACTCTGTGTACTATGGCTAACTCTATGTCCCATGTCATTGATGCATCCTGGGCCAACTCCCAGATCAGACATCATTCAAGGTGCTGTGACTGCAGTCATGTGACCAAACCCCCCCCCCCCCCCGCTTCAAGTTTAGGTTTAACTGTTGGGAGTATAGGGTTGGCCTGAGAGATTCATATCCTTCCTCAAAACCCAGAAGACTGAAGACGGGGATATGTGACCTATTTCCTATGGATCTAAGTAGACCAAAAATTCAGACATTGGCGGTGATATGAATGAGTCAACCTGTGGGTTCTCTCTCTTCATAGGTGCCCATAAAACTAGATGTTACGTTATTGCATTTAATGTGAATGCTTTCTAAGGTTGCTAATTACATATAGGTAAATAAAATAAAGAATGGAAGGAATAAAGGAAGGAAGAAAGAAAAAAAGAAAGAAAGAAAGAAAGAAAGAAAGAAAGAAAGAAAGAAGCTGAGAATGTGAGAATGTCAGAGGAACCAAGGAAGTAACAGTTCCTCCATCGTTTCTCTTTTAAGTCCTACTCTGGTTCCTCTCTATTTGGGGCAATATCTATATGATGAAATAAACCCTCCTTTTCCAAAGTTGCTTTTGGTCACAGTGCTTATCACAGCATCAGAAACCAAATTAGAATACTCTCCAAAGTCTATTTTTTTAATGCATAAAGAGAACATTTCAGAAATAGAAAATAAGCTATGAAATCCATTTTCATGCATGGAAAAGGATGTGTCTAGCTTTCAGATAGAATAGATCACCAAAAAAGAAAACAAAAAAAAAGAGTAGAATATTTGTTTTATAACTTTACGCTCACATTATTGCCAGTCTTCCCATGGTGAATAAACAATACAGGATTTACAGGGCTTAGGGATATGGCTCAGTCAGTAAAAGCTTGCCATGCAAACATGAAGTTCTGAATGAAATTTTCAGCATTCACATAAAACCAGGCATTGGGGTGTGTACCTCTAACCTTGGGGAGACACAGAAGGATCACTGGGACTTGCTGGATACTTTGGTGAAATTTGCAAACTGTAATTTCAAAAAAAAAAAAACTTATCTAAAAACTTATCAAAAGGGGTTGAGGAAAATTCTACACCAAAAGTCAACCTTTGACATCCACACATAAGCACAAACTCATGAAAACCCTATCCCTGTAAATATGCACACTCATGGATAAGTACAAGCAAACAAAAATAATTAGAAAATAAGCGCTGCTCCTTTTTCTCCACATTGCTACTCTGTAAGCTTAAATTTTCAACAAGAGTTATTTACAGTCTTGATACAATTGCAAAAGTTATCAAATTCCACAAACTAGAATCCACATTCAAAGCTCATATGCAAATAAAACATCCCTTCCCTGAAATAATACGCACAGCTTCACCTGAGTGAAGACATGGGTTCTTGTAAGGGTAGTATAACATTCTTTAATAGCAGAATAAATCCAAATTCTTATTGTTTACTTGCTCATTTAGTTTTTGTCTTTATTTAGTGTTGGGCATTGACCTCCAGCACTTTATGCATACCAGGCAAGTACACTAGTGTGAGCTACATCCCAGCCACAGACATTATTTTAAGGCTCATTTTCAAAGTGAAATGCATTCTTTGAAATCTTTGTGTGTGTATGCATAAGTCTATGTAGAGGTGTGTGTACGTCTACATGAGTGTATAAACAAGTGTGTGTGTGTGTATGTGTGTGTGTGTGTGTGTGTGTGTGCAGAACTATACATACAGGTGTGCAGGTGGGTGTAAGAAGAAGAGCCCATCAAATGCCTCGAGCAGGACTACTTAGAGATATTTGGGTAACTTTCATCTTGTTGTACAGGTGCTCAGTTCAGAACTATTTTCCCAAAATTTGGGCAAGAATGGCTCTTTACTACTGAGCCACCTTTCCAAGTCAACATCAATAAATTCTCAACATTTACTAGAAGAGTTTTAACATCAGACTTTAAAATTCATACCATTAAGTAAATTTGAGGCAGAGTTATTCAAATTTAATGTTGTAATCACATTCATAGATTTTATGAAGTCAACGATGCATCCAGATCTCTTTTATGTAAAATCGTGTAATATAAAGAATTGTGATTACAGAATTCATTAGGATTCTGGCCTATAATCAGGCACCCATGGGAAATAGAGAGATTCTGAAGTAAGGCAGGGTATGTTACATAGCAATTAATGCAAAACCTGAAAATTTTCAAGGTCTTAGATTCATATGATACTCTGCTTTTATCTTTTATCAATTTGTAGAACTAATTTTTAGTTTTGTGAAATTTTATGTACGACTAATAGACTAATAGGCTAAAACACCAGACAATATTACCACATGCAAAGATCCTCATCTGTGCAATGTGGAAAGTCCCAGTTAATATTCATTGTAGATTGACATGTGATATTTGGGACCAAATCAGGAAAACATGTATAATACTTAATGGAAGTAGCATTATCTCTGTACATTCCTGTTTGTTTCCATCTGTGCTAAACACATTTCACAGCTCTAATCTTTCCCAAAATATTGAAGAAAATTACATTTAAAGAAATACAAATGATGGATTCTTAGTCTTCTGGTTAAGTGAGGCAAACACTGCTCTTTCTTGGACCCAAAACAGCCACTTTATCTTAGGCTTTTGGGTAATTAAAACTACATAGGTAGTGCTTGAGGAATGATAACAGAATGTTCCTTTTATAGGTCTGGAGACTTGCATAAACTAGTTACTTCCCTCAATTATGGGATAAGTAATTCTCTGGCCTTTAGAAAGACCACTATTACCACTCTCCCAAATAGCACACACACTGTATATGCCTATATAAATATCTCAGAAATACATCTGCATAAAATTAGAATCCATGCATTTTGTGTTAGTATTAAAGTAAAAAGAGAAAACTTCCAGCCATACTGCCCGTGTAAAGTTTTGAGGTTACAATTATTTCTGTTTACAATGTTCACCTCCATTCTGCCATGTCAGTACCCTTCTTTCTGATATCTCTCAATTTTATGTCCTTTTTTTAAAAAAACAATTCATTATGTCTAGGTTGTCCTGTTTGTGTGACCATATAGAGGAACTTGCTGATCAAGGGTCACAACCTTAAAGAAAACTGACTCCTCCTACAGACATCCTCAACTGTCCACAGCTTTTCGGGGGAGCTCATGATTTCATCACCTCTTCACAACTGGAAGGTTGAATGGACTGATCTTGTCCATGTCTTATTCAGGTAACCACAGTTGTGGTGAGGTCATGCATTCAGATTCCTGCCATATCTAGAAGACCCTGTTTCACTGCTGTTCTTCCCAGTATCTGAATCTTAGAATCTTTCTATCTCCTCTTCCAGTGTAGTTCCCGAGTCTTTTGGGTGAAATATGACTTCAATATTCCACTTGTGACGGAGCACTGGAGTCTTTGCCGTCAGAGACTTTCACTTGGCTCGCTAGAGGGATTTACATTGTAGGGAAGTCACTGTAGTACATTTTCTTTCTTTTTTTTTTAAATTTATTTATTTATTTATTTATTTATTTATTTATTTATTTATTTATTACGTATACAATATTCTGTGTGTATGCCTGAAGGCCAGAAGAGGGCACCAGACCCCATTACAGATGGTTGTGAGCCACCATGTGGTTGCTGGGAATTGAACTCAGGACCTTTGGAAGAGCAGGCAATGCTCCCAACCTCTGAGCCATCTCTCCAGCCCCTGTAGTACATTTTCTTATAGATAAGAGCATACATGTTTTGTGGAACATGTAAAGAAAGCACTGTGCAAGCTGGTAAATAGTATGTACACTTCAATACTGGTAAATGTTAGCCATGAAATCTGAGGTTCTGAAAATGTCCTTTCTTATATTTTATGAGTTATATATTATGAATAGATTCTTTTTTTCTAGTGAGCCAGTGATGTCATCCTACTTGCTAATCTGATCTTATTTTGCTATGATTTGACATCTTTCTAAATGATGGAGCTGAATGAGATGAACACTGGATCTGGGATGAAAAGTCTTTTGTGTTTTTCTTTTAGGCTACAGTCAGTGATAATCTATCCTGTTTCCTCAACATTGTCTTCCTCTATCTATTTATTCTCAAACTAATAACTTTTAATTTGCTTCATCTTACTAAACTAATAACTTTTAATTTTATCCTGTTTTCTTTATTCTGTACATTCCTGTTCATGTCCATCTGTGCTAAACATATCTCACAACTTCAATTTTCCCAAAATATTAAAGAAAATTACATTTCTGAAGCTATAAATTATGGATTCTTGTTTGCTAAGACACTCAGTGCTCTTTTGTGAACTAAAACTAACCACTTTATTTCAGGCTTTTAGGTAATTAAAATGTTCACTGCAAAAAAATACATTTCAAACCTGGACTAGGGACCACTGTATGCTATTCTAGGAGTATGATTAATTTTTAGAGTGTTTTGATCTGTATGTTATTTCTATGATTTCCATAGAACAAATTTTCATTCCTCTATATTCCTACAGAGCAGGAATTACTAATCAGGAGGATTCTGTTTATATTCTATTACTAGCACAAATATTTGTGGATATTCTTTCTCCCTTTGAAAAGAGTTCTTATAAGGGCTAGAGAGATGACTCATAGTTTAAGAGTAGTTGCTGCTTTTGAAGAGAACACAGTTTCAGTTTATAGCACTCACACTATGCCTAGCAACCATCTGTCACTCTAATTACAGGGCATCTGACACCCTCTACTGGATTCTGTAGGTACCGGGCTAAAAGGTGGTACACACACACACACACACACACACACACACACACGAAAAAATAGAATTCATACACATAAGACAGATAGTAATAATAACAGTAATCATAATAACCATAATAACCATAAAGCTGCTATGGAGCAATATTTGTACACTATAAATAAATGTTACTGGCATTGGTTAATAAAGAGCTGACTGAGGTATAGCTAGGCAGAAAGAGATTAGGCAGGAGATCCAAATTAGGCAGACACTGGAAAGAAGGACAGAGTCACAAAGTTGCCATCCAAGAAAAGAGGAAGCAGGATGTGTACAAAAGGAGGTAGCAAACCATGAGACATGTGATAGAACTTAGGAAAGAAATATTTATTAATTTAAGTTGTAAGATCTAGTTAATAATAAGCATGAGCTATCAGCTTAATATTTGTAATTAATATAACCATTCAGTCTGGTTCTTTGAGTGACTTCTGGGACACAGAAAAACTCCACCTACATAAAGCAATATCTGCAATGAAAATATTCAAAAATTCTACTGAAGAATTTATATTAAGTGATTGTTCTGTTCCCTGAAGTATGATTTATTCATGGGAACAATTGCTTCCTCTTGTGAAATATAAGGTCCCAGAAAAACTTTGTGCCTCGTTTATTGGATCACAGCAAGTTTAGACTAGTTATTTTAGAAAAGAACACAGCTTCTAAACAAAATCTGGACAGCTGCCCATCTCTGGTCCCCTGGTGGAAGGGATGCAATGGATTGTCAGAACAGTTTGGTTCCTCAAGCTATGAAGTGCAAACATATCCTGACACTTACTTGGCATTTGTGTGTGAGAGCAACAAAATGAAGCTCTTCTTCCTTACAATTACTTCAAATAAAGTCTGTTTCCTAGAAGCAAGAGCTAATGTTATTGACAAGATATAAGCCACCCAGTTAGAGTGAATTAAAGTAAGCTGATTTTTAAGGCCAAATGTAGTTATTGAGTAATGAGTTTTCATATACCTTCACTGAAGTTATGACTTGAATATTACTTTCCAACTAGGAAATAGAAGATAAATCTAAATATTATCCTAACAATAAATATTGATTCTTATTTGGTGAGCAGTGATATCTAACATCAGTCTTTAAATTAACGTTGCCAACCAGTAATTATATATATATATATATTCAATATAACATTTACATTATTATATATTACACATAATTATATATAATGCAAAATAATGCTTTAATTTTGTTAGCACACAATCTAAAATACAAGATGCTTTTTCTTAATAATAAATTATTTTTTAATAATGTGTAAAATGTCAAGAATTATTATTTTGATCCATTATCAGGGTCTGCATTGCTAATGTTCTCACAGAATATTGTGTTCATA
Organism: Chionomys nivalis; assembly: GCF_950005125.1. NCBI lineage: Eukaryota > Metazoa > Chordata > Mammalia > Rodentia > Cricetidae > Chionomys > Chionomys nivalis. Next base: position 16,383,140 of record NC_080104.1, on the reverse strand, counting down.
CTAATAAATGCAATGTAAATTTCCCTGTCATATCCAGATAGCGCTTTAGATTCCCTTCTAATTACACCTATTTTCTATCCTAGACTGTTTAAGGATTAAAAACAATTGTTACTTTCTATGGTAATCATCTTTCTTTCACACAGTCAAAATTCATGAGAGAGTCACTTTAAAGGAAAGAAAAGATTATCTTAGCTCACTCTTTCAGAGGTATTACCCAATGGTTGGTGTGTTCCAGTGGTTTGGGGGAGGCAATGAGTTAATAAGATCACATATAGGAGAGTGATGGAAGAAAAATCTATTTACATCACATCATTCAGAAAGCAGAAAGATATTAAGGAAAGGGGCAGGAACAAGTTATACCCTTCTAGGATGTATCCTGAGTGACATATGGCCATCTATGTGCCAGTTCTTAGCATTTCTACTTCCTTCTGATAATATCAAATCACGACTCCATTATCATGCTTATACACTGATGAAAGTTGGAGCTGTCTTGATACCTTCCCAAAATTTCATATCTGTTCATTGCTGCTTTGAATCTGAGACCTTCAGTGAAACAGTCTTTGAGGAACATTTTACACTTAAATAAAGGTTATAATCTATGTATGTAAGTTACATAGAAAATACTTGCATAGAGTCTTCCATACTGAAACACTGCAAAATATACAACAGAAAAATACTTCAGTCTTCTATAGATTGCTAAACAGTCTATGTACATGAATGGTTGATTAGTAATGAATGCAAACTACCTACTTCACTTACAAGGTAAGTTAGAAAAAGATAAGGATTCGAGAATAATAGAAGAGGATAATGAAGACTAGATAAACATTATGTGCTGGCTAGTTTTATGCAAACTTGATCCAAGCAAGAGTCATTTGGGAAGAGGGAATCTCAATTAAGAAGATAGCTCCATAAAATTTACTAGTATTCTGTAGGGTATTTTCTTGATTGATGAGTGATTTGAGAGGGCCTAGCTCACTGTGGGTAGTGCTATCACTGTGTTTGTCATCATGGGTGCTATAAGAAAACAAACTAACTCTCAGATTGTGGCTGACAATGGGGGTTGACTGAGAAGTCATTGATAAAGGCACTGGGACTTGTTTTTAAGGCATGTTCTGGCTTTTTTGGACCCTAGTCTATATGGATTCACAGCTCCCTAGGCCTGGATGAAGGGGGGAGGGCCTTGGACTTCCCACGGGGCAGGGTTCCCTGAACTCTCTCAAGCAGGGTAGGAGAGGGAGGAGGAGGTGTGGGGGAGCGGGAGGGAATTGGGAGGAGGGAAGGAACTGTAAATAATTGAATGAAAAAAATTTTTTAAAAATTAAAAAAAAAAGAAAACAAAATGAGCAAATCATGAGAAACAACCCAGTAAGCAGCACTCCTCTATGGTATCTGTTTCAGTTCCTGTATCCAGGTTTCTGCATCTGAATTTTTACCATTTTGGACTATTATAATGGTCTGTTCTGTCCCTTCAAGAGACAGGCCCCACCCACTTCCTCCACATCTGCCAAGGCAAGCAGATCTTCCTTGCACTTCCAGCCTGAGCTCTCTTTGTTTCTATCTCTCTCCTGAAGAAGTAGCTTCTCCTCTCCTCTTCACCCTCCCTGTTTCTCTTTCTCTCTCTGCCTCTTTCTCCTTGTTCCCCTTCTCCCTCCTTCTCCCTTTCCCCTTCCCTTACATAACCCACTAAATACTTATCCAACCTCACTCTTCATTGTGTTCCTATCTGTCTCTGTCTCTCACCTGCCGCAGCTCCTTGTGGGACCAGCTGGTTAGCCAAGGTATTTCTCTGCCACCACTTGCGAAATGGCATCTTTCATTTTTAACATTAGATTGATGCTCATGACTCAGCCAGGCTCTCTCCACATTCCCTCCAGCCCACGGCTGGGCTAGCAGAGGACATATAGAACCCTGGGCTTGGGAACCAGGTTTCTTTACAACAGCCCTGCTTTACATCTGCCTGAACCTCTATGCACACCAGCAAATTTGGTAGTGAGTTTTCCCCTTCCATTCAGCTGAACTGTATTGCCCCAAACCACAGCCTTCATGGCTATGTTGAGCCCTTTGCTGACATTCATCTATTGTTGGTTTCCATAGCTAAAAATGTGATTGGATGACCCAGATTAGTCCATCTGAGCTAGCACTGCACATGCTGAACAGTGCATTTGCTCTGGGGCCCGGGGTCCCTCAGAGTTTTCTTTCTCTTTTCTTTGTCTTTTCCGTTAGCCCACTTGTAAATGGTCCCTGCCATTAGAGACCCCTCGGAGTGGCCTCTAGCCTAGGGATTCCCAGTTTCCCTGACTGGAGTCAGTCGGCTTCATTAACACTTCACCTGTAGAGAGAAGACGTTCTTCTAAAGGCCTTGTGGTGTTTGTTGGTTGTTTTTTGTGGGTTTCACATTTTCAGCTATGAAACATAAACCCTCAAACTCAGCCACATACCTGTGAGTACTCTGTTTGTGTCCCACCGGTCCCACTTTTCCTCAAACTATTCCTGCCACCACTACTGCTGGTCCCACGGAAACTAACAAGATTAGTCAGATCCAAAAGGCAGCTGTTTTCTTTTTCTTTTTTTATTTATTTTTTTTATTAATTAATTTATTTAATTATTAAAGATTTCTGCCTCTTCCCCGCCACCACCTCCCATTCCCTCCCCCTTCCCCAATCAAGTCTTCCTTCCTCCTCAGCCCAAAGAGCAAGCAGGTTTCTCTGCCCTGTGGGAGGTCCAAGGACCACCCACCTCCATCCAGGTCTATTAAGGTGAGCATCCAAACTACCTGGGCTCCCACAAAGCCATTACGTGCAATAGGATCAAGAACCCATTGCTATTGTTCTTCAGTTCTCAGTTGTCCTCATTGTCCGTTATGTTCAGCGAGACCGGTTTTGTCCCATGCTTTTTCAGACCCAGGCCAGCTGGCCTTGGTGAGTTCCCGATAGAACATCCCCTTTGCCTCAGTGTGTGGGTGCACCCCTCGCGGTCCTGAGTTCCTTGCTCGTGCTCACTCTCCTTCTGCTCCTCCTTTGGATCGTGAGACTTCAGTCCAGTGCTCCAATGTTGGTCTCTGTCTCTGTCTTCTTTCATCGCCTGATGAAGGTTAATATTCAGGAGGATGCTTATATGTTTTTCTTTGGGTTCACCTTCTTATTTAGCTTCTCTAGAATCACGAATTATAGTCTCAGTGTCCTTTATTTATGGCTAGAAACCAAATTTGTGCAACCACTTTGGAAAGCAGTGTGGCGGTTTCTCAGGAAAGTCGGGATCAACCTACCTCTCGACCCAGCAATACCATTCTTGGGAATATACCCAAGAGATGCCCAAACATACAACAAAAGTATATGCTCAACTATGTTCATAGCAGCATTGTTTGTAATAGCCAGAACCTGGAAACAACCTAGATGTCCTTCAATGGAAGAATGGATGAAGAAAGTATGGAATATATACATATTAGAGTACTACTCAGCAGTAAAAAACAATGACTTCTTGAATTTTGCATACAAATGGACGGAAATAGAAAACACTATCCTGAGTGAGGTAAGCCAGACCCAAAAAGAGGAACATGGGATGTACTCACTCATATTTGGTTTCTAGCCATAAATAAAGGCAGCTGTTTTCAATTTCAGCCTTTGCTCCCTGCCACAGCTTGTCGTGCAGTGGCTCAGCAACAGGGTGGATCACATCTCTAGGTCTCTCTTGTTATTATGTTTAAAACTCCTGCAGCTCAAAAATCGTGGCTTCTCCATACATCATGTGAACACTGTCATTTTGACTGAGGTGGGGTGATTTTACTGCCATCTATTTTTATGTTTTTCTTTTTTATTAATTGATTTTATTGAGTTATACATTTTTCTCTGCTCCCCTCCTTTCCTCTCCCCTCCCCTTCAACCCTTTTAACTGAGGTCTGGTGACCTCACAGTCAGGTGACCAAATCTTACTGAGGTATAACCTGCATGATGCCCAGTTTACATATGTTTTTTTTTTCTCTAAATTCCTCTTGCTTACTCTGTTACCCATTTGTGCAGTGGCATGCCTTTGGAAGGGCCCATCAAGACCATCCACTTCGCCCAATTCCTGTTCACTGTGTATATGTGTATCTCTGTGTGTGTGTGTGTGTGCATACATGTAACTTAAATGCACCTATGTTTACTGTTAAATGTTATAATTGTCTGTGTTCATTATATCTCATTCCAGACTAACAAAACAATAAGTTTCATGTTTTAAATTGCTATGTACTTTTAAGTCTCTTAATCCAGTCCTGCTTTACCTGTTAAGTTAGAAGCCAGTACAGTCAAGCTCGGACCCAGCTCTCCAGAAAGATTCTGTACTGTAGTCATAACTTATCTATACCCAATAAGCAACCCTTAACTGGTAAGAGATAAGGGGAATATGGTATTTAAATATTTAATTATTTAAAGACTTTTCATAACAAAAAGAGACTGGTTGGCTCCTAGCAGCAACATTCTACTTCCTCCAAAAACGACAGAAGAAAAATGGATACAAAACACCCATCCTCAGTTCACTTCAACAGCCAAGTGCTGACCACTGGGAAAAACTACTTTTCATTTAAACTGAAGATCTACAGACATTACACAGAATCACTGGAATCGACAGCCTAGCTGCTCAGGTCAAGGTAGGCTTATCTTCCTGCAGATTTCTAACCCACAAGTTCTTCTGGAGCCTTGCAGGCCCTGTGCTAAACATCAAAAGACAAATATGACTCTCAGCAACCATGGAAGACCCTGAGGAGTAGCTCTCCATGCCAACCAAGTAAGTTCTCTGTTCTTTTTAAATCAATAATTCAAGTAAATTTTTATCCTTCTCAAAGATCTCTGATGCAGTTTGACAGCTGAGAGGTTCTGTCAGTTTACAAGGACAACCTCACCAAACAAATTTCAGCAAAATACAAGTTATTAAGGTATGAACCTGCAAATTTTAAAGGTGCACACTATCAACTTTCCCATTCATGTTGCCTTTCATAGTCTTAAAAATACTTTTTATTTTGAAAAAAAAAAATCTGTCACAATCATTCTGACATGCTAAAACTTATGTTTTCACAAACCAAAAATATCCTTGTGAGTTTCAGGGACCTGAATTCAAGGATCCACCTTAAACAGGTCAGATATACCCCTCTCAATTCCCTGATCCTAAGTTTTTTTTTTTCCCTAAACTTAACTTAGTCCTCTGTTCTGCCAATACCTTAAACAAGTATAAGATACACCAGATATTTCCATACCATAAACATCAGACAGGATCAAAGAGACCAGCTATGCCAGATTATGACCAGCACCCAGCTTTCTCAAGTGCCCCCCCAACCAAGATGATGCCCACAAATAAGCAGAAGTCAGTCTTGAGTATCTGCCACCCCAATTCCTTTATCCTTTTTTGCCTAACCTCCTGCCTTTTTATTATAAAAAAAGAGATGGGAATGTAATCGTCTGTCCTCTCCCTTTAAGAGACGAGCCTGCCCACTCCCTCCCCTGTCTGCAGAGGTAAGTGGATCTTCCTTCTGCTTCCAGTCAAAGCTCTCTTCCTCCCCCTCCTCTGTCTCTTCCTCTCTCTCCTTGTCCCCACTCTCCTTCCTTCTCCCTTTCCCCTTCCCTTCCATAACCCACTAAATATATATCCAACCTCTCTCTGTATGGTATGCCTATTCTTTGTCTCTTACCTGCCACAGCTCCTCGTGGGACCTGCTGACCCACTGAGATCTCTCACCCTCCATATGGCTCCCTTGCTAGTGCCCGCTGCCCTTGTGGTATGCTGCTTGTTGTTGCCACTCAGAAAACTAGGCAGCATTTTATTTTTACCATTACAACTATGATGTGGAAATGTAAGATAAAACAAACAAAAACAAGTAAAAAACCCTACTTTTCTCCCCAAGTTGCTTTAGCCGTGTTTCTCATTAAAAAAAAAAAAAACAAAACAAAACTAACATAGTGATCATCAAGAGATACTTATTTTGCGATGATACTCTATTTATTTATTTATTTATTTATTTATTTTTTTCGTTTTTCGAGACAGGGTTACTCTGTGGTTTTGGAGCCTGGCCTGGAACTAGCTCTTGTAGACCAGGCTGGTCGCGAACTCACAGAGATCCACCTGCCTCTGCCTCCCAAGTGCTGGGATTAAAGGCGTGCGCCACCACCGCCCGGCTTAAGGTTAACCAATTTCTTTATTTATTTATTTATTTTTATTTTTTTGCAATGATACTCTAAGAAGTCTGGAAAAGTAAAGAGAAAGAAAGCAAAGCCTGAAGCAGATAAGGGTCATCCATCTGGCTATCTAGGTTACATATGTCCAGTGACTCGGGGTTGATACTCTGCTCATCCAAAGAATGGTAGGAAGCTAGTGTGACTGACAAGAGGGACTGTCATGAGAATGGTTGTAGAGAGTTTCATCATCGTAGTTAGAAACGGTAGAACACAGAGCACTGGTTATAGAAGAAAGCTAACTGCCCAAGCCAAGGTGTGAACCTGTAAACAGCATTCCTCCATTGGTTCCTACCCTGAGTTCTTTCTCTCAGTGATAGACTATGACCTGGATGTGTGAACCAATTTAACCTTTTTCCCATCCAATTGATTTTGGTCATGGTGTTTATCACAGTAACAACAATAGAAAGAAAACTAGAACTGTATTGAGATAATATTGAAAGGTATGAACATGGACAAGATCAGGAAAGAAAGAACATAAAATCGCTTTCTGATATTTAAAGATCATGAGAAGGAAAGGGGTGTGTCTTCTTCATCAGTCTATTATGTTACAATGAATCACCTGAGACAGTCATAGAGAAAAGAGATTTCATTCCTCAAAATCCTGGAGGATGGCAAAAAAAAAAAAAAAAAAAAAAAAAAACAGAGGGTTTCTCTCTGCTAGCAGTAGCTTCTTGTTGCTGTCTCCCAAAGCAGAGGAATTTTGCTTCCTTAAAGAACAGAAACAGAGGGCAATATTTTCAAATGCTGTATGAAATGTGGTTTGATAAGGCTCTTAAAATATTCACAAGGCAGCATTACCATGACTTAATCGGCTCATCAGACTCCCATTTTGAATGGAATCTCCCTAGTCATTAAACTTCAACATCAGATTATTCAAAAGAACTCATTCAGTCCATAGCAGTATAAGTTGCAAAGAAAAGTTAAGTTGTATATTTTGAATAAAAGGAACACAAGTGAACCCTTAGCTCTTCAAGATGGATAAGGGATCCCTCCAATTAATTATTTCAGGTTCTCCAGTGACATACCTTGTAATTACACAGCCAGTTAAGGTTGACTTAAAAGGAATAGTGACTGTTTAGCTGATGTACAGCTGTTTTTAACAGCAAAGAAGTTCTTTGAATGTTACGTAATTGTCACTCAAATTACCTTTTCAACTGTCTTTGGCAATCTGGGGTGACTTATTCCTCATGTTTATCACATACTAAAAGGTCAGCTAGGATTTTCAGTGGGAAGTGACTGTAGAGGAGAGACAGTCTCAAAGGAATTTCCATCTAGATGCCACTTTCAGTATTCTCCTTTCCTTTACACAGCATATTGGGAAGCGTGAGCACACCAATTGGTGGCCCAGTACAAAAAAGTTAGCCCTAAAACATACATAAAGTAACATTAAGTTGACTCAACAGGTTATATTTAGAAATATATGTGTGTATATACAGAGTACATTGTCACCTTGAAGTGTGAGCCAACTTCACCCTTTTCTCAATATGTCTGCAATAAGAATTAGTGAAAAAAGAAGCAATGAATCTGCAGGAGAGAGGGGAGGGTTCTGTGTAAGGGTGCGGAGATAATAAAGGGAAGGAGGAAATCTGTTATATTGTAATCTTAAAAGTAGATTTTTTAAATTTAATAAGCAACACACACATGCCTCTACTTAATAATCAGGATGATATCAAATTGACTCTGAAATACTTTTCTACAGAGGAAGGTCTTCAGATAGTTGTTTATAAGTCATAGGAAATTTGCAACTTTATGTTCGTGTTTGACTGATAGGACTGGGAAAGACTGGATTCTACATTTCAATTCCATGTTTATCTACCATATTAGGCAGAAATGATAGGGAGTCTTATATTCAGAAACTGACATTACTGGATTCACAGGAAACAGAATAACATGAACTTTTAAACAGAAATATAAAGTAATTATCTTAGAATTCTCCTAATATAGTACTTTTCTTCTTTTCCTTCTGGCTTTTCTTTCTGCTTACCTCTGGGCTCTGCTTCTGTCACTCTCCATAAAGTTTACAAATAAAGAATGCTAAAGGCAAATTTATTGATTTGCAAACTAATACAAAATATCTCTGCAGTTTATTGAAAAATAATCAATTTATTTTAAAGTTTAAAATGTATGTTTTTATGACATATTTCCCCACATACTTACCTGTCTGTATCTATCACCTTTTCTAAATAACAGCAAATTACCAAGTTACTTCTGTTTAACCTAATTTTTCTCATACCAGCAATTTATAGAAATGAGAGCTTGTTAGATGCGGTATTAATATTACTACTAATTTTATGGAGTTTTTAATTTTAAAATTATTCTAAGAAGATGATGCCTCATTCAATTGCATTCAACGTTCAAGGTCAATTTGCACATTTCCTGGTGTGGAAAAGACAGTTTTTAGCTGTTATTTACTGTGTTAGCTTGATCTCAAATCCCTAAACATTAAAAATTTCTATGCAATGTTGACTATACACATTTTCATTTCACTGTTTCCTTGCCTGTGTTCTTTTACCATCTTCTTCAGGATTTCCATAAATCATAAATTATTTCAACCCAAATGTCTCACTGTAAGGCAGGAATGGGAATTAGAACTATAGTCTAATTAGTAACCCACACATAATCACCATCTTTGGGTTTTCCTTTGTGGTATACTGTAATGCATCTCCCATACTGTTCTGTCACTTGCTTAAAAAGAAAATTCAAACATCCCACATAGTTCAGCTGTAAGTGTTCCTGGTGCTATGCTGTGTGCAAAGAAGGCACGCAGCAGATTTCATCCTAAGTGTTTTGAAAGCAAATGGTCCATCTAGAAACTTTAGAATTGAAATCGTTAAAAAATAAGATTTATTCTATGTATTCTGCATGTGTATATATGCATATCTCTCTCTCCCTCTTGCTCTCTCTCTTTCTCTGTGTGTGTGTGTGTGTGTTTGTGTGTGTTTGTGTATGCAGAATCAGATGAGGGTGTCAGATTATTCAGAGCTGGAGTTACAGATGTTTGTGGGACCCTTGACTTCTTATGTCGATTGGGATCTGAACTTCAGTCCTCTGCATGGAGCAGCAAGTTCCCTTTACTCTTGTGTCATATCTTCAGCAACAGAACTGGTTTCCTCCATATAATCATGATAGTCCGTGTTCCTGAAGTTTGGCATAAGTATAAACAGTAGAAACTAGCTTTTCTTTTCAACAAAGGTAAGTACCCACTGAATCGTGAACGCCTTGTCATTTATAGCAACGCATTTATTTAATTATCCTATATTTAACTCATGAGGAGGTATTATTTAGCCCTGAGGTACATGGAAAACCAATTAAGTAAATGGTGCAATCTGAGACACAATATTGGAGTTTTGTTAAGTTTTAGAATGAAAATATCTGCATAAGAAGTAAGGTGGAGATACAGAGATGGCACAGCAGACAAAAGTGTTTGCCGTGCAAGTCTGACAACCTAAGGTAATACCCCAGAGCCTTGTCAAAAGCAAGATATTGAAGCATGCATCTGTACCCTTGCACTTCCAAGGTCAGATGAGGTACAGAGAAAGCAGAATTATCTATAAGACCAAGGAGTATATAACACAGAAGAAAAAACAAAAGAGACCTGTCTCAATGAGATGGAAGTAAAGAATGCACCCATGAAAGTTGTCCTCTGACCTCCATACGTGCATATGACATATGTACGCATGTGCTTACACACATGTGTGTGCACATCACAATAATTCAATGAACACAAATTACAAAAATAGAAAGTGTCACTAGGAGAAAGGACAATTCTGGTCAAGTGAAAGGGGACAGGCGTTCGAATGCTCAGCACTTCGAAAATACAGAATACTGAAAAGAATGGGGTTCTCCTCCCAGTATTGATCTAAGATCTATTTTATTCAGTTCTTCACACAAATATGTTGGTTGCCTTTTAATCATTCCTCTGTAGGTAATTTTTATTCCATAAATTATTAAGCCAGTGATTTTCACCTGTACCATGTATTTCAAATGCTTTCTGAATTGCAACTGCAGTGCTTGTTTGGGGCAAGATGGGGGAGGGTATCCTGATTTCTCAATCTACTATGGACCGATATTTTAAATAAATGCACTAATGATAGATTAAGAGAAGATTAAATATCGACACAAGTGTCACACCCTAGTAATTTTCACTGGATTCAACATGCACAAAATTGCTATTGTTGTTTACCTCATTTGGTTCCTGCCCAGCATCTAAGGGTGTCAAGGTGCACTGTCTGAATCTACACCCATCCATGTATCACATTAGACAGTGCTGCATTAGAAAGTATAGAGAGTGTAGCACACAAGGAAACTAAAAAAATAAAAAGCAGGTTTGGAGCCTTTATTCCCAATAGAGAGAGAGGCCATCTTTTCATTCTTTCTCATACAGAAATTCTCCTGAAGATTTGCTGCTCTGTGGATCCCCTGCACACAAACCAGACTTAAACACATTTACACGCTGGATGGAAACTCATATGCTGATACTTTAAGCCAGTGACTCTTGAAGAATGATTTAATTAAATTTGCATTCTCTGTCCTCACCATGTGGATTAGAGGCAAGTCTGCCTTTGATTTCATTGTTGGAAAGAGGGATTTTAGTCATCTAGAAGAGCATTCTATAACCCTGAGAAGTGGCCTGTTCTCCAAATACCTTGAAAATCCCTTTGGGTTGCATATAAAGGCAAACTGTTTTTTCTAATAAACACATATCAATTTTTCACGAAGAAGTGAAACAATTCAGACTTTGATTTGCAGGTAATATGAAAGTTTATGATGATTGGTGTTTGTCTAATCAGTACCACACCCATACTCTGAACATATTTTTTATATCATTTCTGTGATGAGGGGAATTTCACCACTTCTTGTATTTTTGGTGCAATTATGCCTCCAAATTTGACATGATAAAACTCATATTCTGGAAGACACTTTTTATATCTTTTATGTAAGATTGAATTTTCTCTCATTTTAAGACCTAGAGGGGCTCCCAGGTGCCCAGGGGGATATCCCTAGTTAGTTCCTTGGGCAGCTGAGGATAGGGAACCTGAAATGGCCCTATCCTATAGCCATACTGATGAATATCTTGCATATCACCATAGAACCTTCATCTGGCGATGGATGGAGATAGAGACAGAGACCCACATTGGAGCACGGGAATGAGCCCCCAAGGTCCCAATGAGGAGCAGAAGGAGGGAGAACATGAGCAAGGAAGTCAGGACCACGAGGGGTGCACCCACCCACTGAGACAGAGGGACTGATCTATTGGGAGCTCACCAAGGCCAGCTGGACTGGAACTGAATAAGCATGGGATAAAACTGGACTCTCTGAACACGGCGGACAATGAGGGCTGATGAGAAGCCAAGGACAATGGCACTGGGTTTTGATCCTACTGCATGTTCTGGCTTTGTGGGAGCCTAGCCAGTTTGGATGCTCACCTTCCTAGACCTAGATGGAGCGGGGAGGACCTTGGACTTTCCACAGTGCAGGGAACCCTGACTGCTCTTCGGACTGGAGAGGGAGGGGGAAAGGAGTGGGGGAAGGGGGAGAGGAGTGGGAGGAGGGGGAGGGAAATGGGAGGCTGGGAGGAGGCAGAAATTTTTTTCCAATAAAAAATAAAAAAAAAAAACTGGAAAAAAAAAGAATTTCTAAGTCTCAGGTATTCCAAATGTTCTGCAACTGTCTTTGAAATATCATCATATATTTATAAGATTCTCTTTATCTTTTACTTATATTCATTGAAATGTGTGTCTATATAACCACAGAAGTAGCTACGTGAGGGCATGATCTTTTAAATCTAGAACTGAAGAGATGAAAGGAGATCCTTTGGGGCTCCCTGACTATCCAGCCTAGTCTGTTGGTCTCCTCTAGATCAACCAATGAAAACCTTTCTCTCAAAAAACACAGTGGACAGGTTTTGAGAAACAACACCTTAAATTGACCTGTATCCCATGCACATGCACATACATACTCAAATATATACCCACAGAGACACTCCTCTTATACATATTGACGTAAGTAATGATTTGCTACTCTATAGCAAGTTTAAAATCCAATGATGAATATCTATATTTTCCTAGTAAATACTTAATAAAATTAAATTCTCAGAGTGCATAAGTATAAATTGGACAGTAGATAAGTTGGGCACAGTAAAGTAGGGAAAACTTCAGCTCATATATACTGTATTCTATTTGCAATGCCAAATCTCCCTGCCATGAAGGAGTATGAGGTGCTTTAGGTTTTCTGTCAGAATTAAATACTTGTGAGACTGTCTTGAGTGTGTTTATCATCTTCATTTTATTTCTGTAATACCACTTATCAAAATTATTCTGTTTAGTAAAAACAATGTATGTATAATTTTATAAAAATAATGAAGTCCACCTTAGAAACACAAAAGCTATCTTTTAATTAATACTCATTTTCTCACCCAAAGACAAGTACTCGAAAATTATAAAAACTGTTTTGTTTTGTTTTTTTTTAAGTTGGGTATTTTATTTGGCATACTAATTAGAGACCAATGTCAGTGGAGCTAAGAAGAAATTCAAGGCAGAAACCTGGAGGTAGGAACTGAAGCACAGATATGGAGCAACAGTGCTTACTGGCTTACTCTTCAAAGTTTGCTCAGCTTGCTAGAAACAAGTCGTTATATATAAATAATGTCACATCACTTAATGTTTCCCCAAAATTAAAACTTGGAGATTTCTCCATAAAATTTTCTAAACATTAAAAAATAAAAAAAAATCTTTCTAAACATTAAATGCTTATTCAATTAATAGTTAATTGCAGATAAAACTTAAATTCTAAGAATGGCTTAGGTTATTTGATCTTTAATTCAGTGATTATATTATATTTTTACAATCAGTCATGAGTTTTATTTAAACAATGAATGACATCAAGTAAAAGAACGAGAATGTTTATTAATTCACTTGCAAGGAGAACTGTGTAACTTCAGATGATCTGTCTATCATGTCTGTGGAGGTCTGATGGTAGGGTCTACATATGCAACAAAGGCCAGAAAGATAACATTTAGCTGTAAACCCATGATTCTACAACCATTAGCAGTCAATGACCACTGTGCTGCTAAAGTGACTATTTGGGAAAATAAACTTAAAGATTCAAAAAAGAAAAAAGTGAGTGGGCAATGGTAGTGCACACCTCTAATCGCAGCACTTGTGATGCAGAGGCAGGCAGATCTCTGAGTTCATGACCAGTCTGGTCTACAGAGTGACTACCAATACAGCCAGGATGATCTAGACATACCTTGAGTTGTAAACAACAACAACAACAACAAAAATAAGTTGGCGCAAGAGAGATGAATTAACAGTTAAGAACACTTACTGTTCTTGCAGTGTTCCCCAAATCAGTTTCCAACTCGCAATTCAGATTACCTGTAACACCAACTTTAAGAAATTCAGGGCATCTAGAGAATCTAATGTTGCAAGGGAGAGGGCCGCTCGTTTGTCCCGGCCATCCAGCAAGCTTAACCCTGAATTAACCACACAGAAACTGTATTCATTAAATCACTGATTGACCTATTAGTTCTAACATCTTATTGGCTAACTCTTACACCTTAGTTAAGCCCATTTCTATCAGTCTGTATATCACCATGTGGCAGTGGCTTACCGGAAAAGATTCTAACCAGCATCCATCTTAGGCAGAGAATCCATGGTGTCTCATGGACTCTGCCTTCTTTCTTCCAGCATTCAGTTCTGTTTTCCCCACCTACCTAAGTTCTGCCCTATTAAAAGGTCAAGGCATTTTCTTTTTTCATTAACCAATAAAAGCCACACATAAACAGAAGGACTTCCTACACCAATCTAATGGTCTCTTCTTGTCTCTGGGGGCAGCTACACTCATGTGTACATACCCATTACAATAATAAATAAACCTCAGTTTTTATTCCAATTTGATTTTATGAAAAAATTGTCTAAAATCTATTGATCCTAATTCTTAAATATCCTAAATATTGTATAATTATAACTGGAAGCTATCTCAGAATTATTTTCATCTTCATTTTGCAACAAAGAATAAGAGTTTTAAGGCAAAGGTATTTATGATAGTGGTATATCTTTGTATCACTTCCTTGACTGCTAACCTTAAATTGAATGTTGTCATAGTTTATAAGTCCCTTTAGTTTTTAATCAAACAAAACTCCTCTCTCATGACAGAGTCTAGATATTTGCTCTAAAACTACATTCAAATGATGGAGATTAAATTTGTTTACAATCTATGAAAGATACCAGAAATCAGTTTGCTGTATTCATGGTTTGGAAAAATAGATAAATGTATGTTTGGAGATGACCCTGGAAAAGGCTAGCATTGAACATCAAAGATTACAGAAGTTTATATCATGGAGAGGAACCTTCCACTGTCTACAGATGTCCTTGTTGAGATGACCTGGTCAGACTTTCGCAGACCCTTATCTTTTGATCAGGAGCCCGTCCCTACTCAGGGAATCCTAACTGTACAAAGTGCTGGAGCACTACTGACACCATGGATTAAACGCGCTTTTCAGTGAGTACAATAGCCAGAGGGTTTGATTTAAACATGAGCCCCCATAGGCTCATATATTTGAATATTTGGTCATTAGCTAGTGGTGCTACTTGACAGGGGTTAGGTATGACCTTGTTGGAGGAACTGTGTCACTGGGGTGGGCTCTAGGGTTTCAAATGGTCTTGTCAGTCTTGGTGTCTCTTCTTACAGCTGCTTGCTGATGAAGAACTCTGACTTACCTCTCCAGTACCAGGTCTGTCTACATACCATCATGTTCTCCTTCTTGATGATGATGGGGTAAACCAAACTTCTAAATTTAAGCAATTTCCAACTAAATGTTTTATTTTATAAGAGTTACTGTAGTCATGGTGTCTCTTCACAGTAGTAGAACTTTGACTAACACAAGGTTGTATATGTCGATGTTTTGTATAAATCATACAAATTTTGTATATGTCAGTTAGGCCTCTCACCTCATTGCCAGAAGGGTAATGCCCTGCTCTGTCAAATAGAGAAGCAGTCTAGCAGTCTACACACACACACACACACACACACAGAGAGAGAGAGAGAGAGAGAGAGAGAGAGAGAGAGAGAGAGAGACTAGTTCATTACCAAAAGTAAATAAAAATATTCTTTAATAGAGATAAAAAATAACATAAAATGACATTTTACGAAAAAAATAAATCTGTATTTATCAGTTGGAGGAATATTTAAAATATAGCACAGGGTTATTTTGTCACATAATGTTTAATTTTCTACTCTCTGGTTTAGTTTATATAGATAATACATCCTATTTCCACTATTTACATCTCTCTGTCCTGCATTTTTTGGACAGAACTAAAGTTAATGAAGAACACAGTGGTTTCCATTAGGAGCATTGATCTTTCAGTCAGTAGAAGGTCGTGATTTATACTTCCAAAGGCTACTATATTGTAGATAAGGGCTGGGACCTTCACAGTTGAGTGATTTCCATTAACTTTCCTCTGCCTATTTAGTCAGAACCTAGTTTTGAATTTTCTCTAAAGCAAAAGTATTACCTTTTAAATTCTGACTTTGGTATTTTTCTTGTTTCAGCTACCCATATTTTGTGCACTGCTCACTGGAGGAGAGGCTATTCACCGTTTGTTCCCCTTGACAAAGGAACTCAGTCATCCCAATCAGGGAAGTCCTGTGCAATTGGCAGTTCTCCTGGATTGTTTGTTGTTCAGGATGTCAGCTACCAAGCTGGTACTTATTGTGATCTGATTTCCAGGCTCCATTTCTCTGTGTTCAGAATTGTGCAGCAAATTAAACCCTAACCCTGCTCCTTGCTACTGCAGGATTTGTTCATTATTAATTTTGTACCTCAAAATTAACAGATATTGAGTAGTTAAATATTGTAATCAACTAATGGATTTATAAAATCTTGACTAATTTTTGATGCCTTTTTTTCTTTGGATAGAACTAAATATTGATCTCTGTTTATTATTATACATGATTTCTGGTCTAATGTTCATTACTCTTGGTAGAGTATGAAGTCCTAGAGAGCAGAAATTTGATTGATTATATTTTTTTATTTAAGAGGTTGTGGTCCATGGAAAAGAGTGAAAACTTTTAAACTGATTTATTGAAATATTCACTTGGTTTTACAATGCATTAGAATAACAGAATACATAAGTGGTTTTAATTGAAGCACACACAAAAAATTGTGTTTTATAGGCCAAATTTAATTCTAAATGTCATTAATAATTAATTAAAATTTAAATTCTATGTGAATAATTTTGTTGGACATCATGGTCTTATCCAGTAATGGTTCGGTATGTCACAATGTTAACCTGCCTGGTAAATATGCCTACTGTGCAGTAGATGAGATGAAGATAGTCAACTACTCTCATGACTGTATTTAATTCCTACTCCAGAGGCATTCATGCCTGGTCCTGTAAACAAACCCACAGCTAAGAATGGCAAAGGTCCTAGAGGAATGGCCATAATGTTCTTTTACTAAGTAGCCATGTTGTCAGTCAGCTTTCTAAATATTTTGCACATATCCATTGGCTTGTTCTGGTCACAACCTTGGTGAGATGTTTCTTAGAGCAGTGAGCATGGCTCATTGCAGACATGTGTTGTGGTCCAAGGTGTGCTGGACTGTGAGTGTTCTGTCATAGTAGGGACATTATCACAGAAAAGGAGGCAGGAAGCAAGAGCTGAAGAATAGGAAGAGTGATCTGCAATGCCATCCTTTGAAAATGACACGAACCATGCAACTTCAACTCATGGCAGCCCTACATGCCTATATGAGATCAGAACCACAGGAAGAAAATTAAAAATTCTAGCATGGGTCATATTGGGATCCAAACCCCACCTCTAGTTGAGGAATTATGGGCAGTTTCTAACAGCTAGTTGAAGAAAAATTCACTTTTCTTAAGGAACGTGGTCCCTGGGAGGTTGTCAATGCCCCAGTGGATAATCCCACACACATGAGCATTAGGGCAACAGTAATTAGAGACAGTGGGTTAAAATGAATTAGTTGATTAGTTTAAAAGGAAGACATTAAGTTGGGTAGAAATGTGATAGGGATTGTAAGGGAAGTTTGGAATGGGAGGAATATCATCAACAAACACCATGCACATGTATGGAATTTTTAAAGAAAAACCTTTTTTTGTGGGGGAATTTTAGTTTTATGATTTTTATTGAGCTCTACATTTTTCTCTGCTCCCCTCCCTGCTTCTCCCCTCCCCTTCAAACCTCTCCCAAGGTCCCCATGCTCCCAATTTACTCAGGAGATCTTGTCATTTTAAACATAAAGCAAAGAAAACCAGCCTACAAATCACAATCCCAGAGAACATAGACAACAATGAGGATACTAAAAGAGATATACATGGATCTAATCTACACAGGAAGTAGAACAAACACATTTATAAAAGCAAAAGTTGAGGTTATGAAGAAAGACAATTAGACTCTTGTCTTTTATGTGCATTGCACTCTCATTGCATTTTTTACCTTAGCCAGTCAATCACTATTCACCATTTTTGGCTTCTTTCTCAGTTTAATTCTTTTGGAGACAAGGCACACAATCTAAACACATATAAGTTTTGTAGAAATTCTTGAGAAACTAAACATATTAAATTTAAAAATGAATATAAAGAGCAAAACTAATTTTATTATTTTCATAATTTGTCATTGTTTGTGAGGCTATTTTTAATCATATTTAGTTCCAGGACAACCAATTGATCACCTCAATTCCTCTTATTCAGAATAATATTATTCTTGTTTAAATCATTATTTCTATTTTAAAACACTTTTTATTTATAATTTGTTCATGTATGTGTATTTGTGCATGGATGCACATGTTACACACATGTAAATCTCAGAAGATGACTTACCAAGTCAATTCTCCTTCCACTGTCTAGTGCCAGAGTTTGAACTTAAATCCTCAGGCTCAGCAGCAAGAGAGCTGGATCATCTTGCTGGTCCAAGATATATGTGATTTGTTGTTCCTTTCATTTAGTCATTTATTCCTTACTGAAATTGAACTCAGAAATGTAACAAAGCACATTATGTTCCTACTGATTAGTTTATACATTATCAGTTGTATTTCCAAGCTCAGTTCTTTTCATCATGTCTCTGGATATTTTTTCTCTCCTTTGTCTCTGACATTTATTTCCGTTTATTTATATATCTCTGACAGGGAAGGAGATGTAGATAGGAAAAATTCAGTGCCAACAACAGTATTGTCTATATTCAAATTCCCACTTTAGATTCTTCCTACAAATAGAAGCAAATATTCTTCTTCTTTATAGTCAACCATTTTATCCTATTTTAGAAGATAAGTCTTGCTTTGAAACAATAAGTTGCACTGTAGGTATTCTATGCTTCCCAATATCATTGGACCTAATATTAGTTTCTCATTGTTAATTATCACTGACTTTATTTTAGTACTTAATTACCTCTGTTTTAACCAGAATATTTTTCTATTAAAATAGATCTTCAATCCTTGAATATTAATTTTGAAAGAAAAGTCAAGTAAAGGCAAGCTTTCCCGTAGTATTTTTCTAAATCTCAGAAATACAAATGATACATTGTTCCTTTTCTAATAGATGCGATTTTACTAGTAATTTATCATATACATAAACATTTTCTCTTTAAAATTTGCAATTAATTTTCATAAGTATCTCAAATGCTAAACAACATATTTTGATAAATGGATTACAACAGAAAGAGAGGGGTAATGTTGAAAATGACATGAAAGGTAGACATATTAAGTAAAAAGAGATAGCTAAGAAAGTTATCTCTGCCATGATGTAATATAAAGAAAAAGCATGCTTAATTACCAATTGTTGCCGGGCGGTGGTGGCGCACGCCTTTAATCCCAGCACTCGGGAGGCAGAGGCAGGCGGATCTCTGTGAGTTCGAGACCAGCCTGGTTTACAGAGCTAGTTCCAGGACAGGCTCCAAAGCCACAGAGAAACCCTGTCTCGAAAAACCAAAAAAAAAAAAAAAAAAAAAAAAAAAAAAAAAAAATTACCAATTGTTTCTGATATAATAACTTTTAAATTTCAACCACTTTAAAGAAAGCAAATGGTGGCTAGTGGGTAAAGCCAACTTGCTTTTAATCTACTCAGCCTCAGTTTCTCGATTATCTAACTAAATGCATATTAATCTATACTCAAATTTAGAATGTGATACACAATGCTAATTTAGGGTTTATCTCAAAATATTTTCTTTCTTGTTTGTTTTGTTTATTTTTGTTTGTTTTTGTTTTGATTTTGATTTTTAAAGCTCAATCAAAGTTTCTTGCCCCCGCCCTTCCCAGTTCTTCCAACCTGCTCCCCTCTCCCCTTTTCAGCACCTGTTTTGGCTTATTGGGTTTTTGTTGTTGTTATTCTTGTTTTTGTTTGTTTGCTTGCTTGCTTACGTCATTATGTTTTCCTTCATGATGGGGATGCAACAGGGATGAGAGAGAATATTGGAGAATTAGGAGGTGAACAGAATTGGGGTGCATCCTGTGAACCCCCTAAATATTCAATTAAGAAGTATATAAAAAAAGATGATTAGGAGAAGGAAGGTCAGAAAAAAGTAGAGAAAATGGGCAGATATTAAATAAAGGACATATAATTTTGTTAGCTTGAAGTAATAAGTTTAGTGATATACTGATATACATGTTGATCAGTTAATATATTATACATTAAAATATGGTAATATATTTTATATTTATAATTATAATGCAGTACTACATGTATTAGCAATATTCTAACTCATTAAATATATTTTTAACATATTTGTCTGGAGAAAGAATGATAAAATGATGGAGTTAAACAATATGTTAATTAAGCCCAGAATAATGGCAGGTGACTTTAATCCCAGAATTTATGAGGTGAAGGAAGAAAGATTCAGGCTTGGTCTACATAGTGAGTTTCAGGACAAACCAACAAGCAAAATAATATGCTCATTAGATTACTATTTATGTAAATTAAACATAGACCAAAACACCACGTTATCCCATTCTATACACTTATTATCAATCTTATTTTAAAAAGTGAATCAGAATACATAAGAGGAGACTTCAATAATAGTGTTTGGAAATATTTGTGGTTAAATATTTAAATAAAAGATCAAGGTTACGGAAACTATTTTGAGGAACTATTTTGAGGAATTATTTGTTATAATAATTAATTGAATAATGGTCTACTACTATTTCACTGTACTTCATCATTAAAAAAGCTAAGAAAGTAGTATGAAATTCAGAAAAGAAAAAAATGAAAGAATCTCTATCAAATCAAATCATAATTTATTCTCAAGTTGTTCCTATCTTTGAAAGCATAGATTCTCAAAATTTCCGAGAAATTTTGATTCCATATAGCCACACAAAAATGCACACAATCACACACACACATAATCACATAAAACACATATACATACTAAGGGAGACTCATACACACAGTGCATGTATATATGTTCATCTACATATGTGCACATGTTTTTATAGTTTTATACTAGTTTTTCCATAAAATTCTGAACCATGTACTCAAAATAGTTAAATTATAAAACTTTATAGATCTGCATCTCTTCAAAGCATATTCGTCTCTCACTTTATAGACTTAGATATGTTTTCTCTTTTCATAAAAAATAAATGCTTGTAGCATTTCCAACATTGGTTGGAGGCAAATGAAACCTTTCCATGGTCCCTCCTTATTTATTTATTTATTTATTTATTTATTTATTTATTTATTTGCCTCAACATACTACAAAGGAATGCAACAGAATCTTGCCAACCTGCTGCTAGGTTTGACATGGAGAATGAATTACGCTTTGCTTTCAAATGAGTTGCTCCGTCAATGTCCATTGTGACAAGCAGATGGTGCTGATCTCCCAAGGAGGAGAGTTTGCGTGCAGAATCCCACCTCTACATTCATCCAATTACTGCAAAGAAAATATGCCCATGTGTCCTTCATATGAACATTCATGGAGGGTGGGGACATTGGAAGAGATTTCCAAGATGATTATTGCTGCTGTTCACACCTCCTCTTTGGGGAATCACCCAAAGGCAGCAAAGATACCCCACAGCTGCAGGGTTTACAGCTGCAGGTTTTAAATGGTATTTTGCAGAGACCCATAAACATGAACTTGTTAGAAAACATAGCATTTAGACTTCTCTGCATCTGGTCATCAAATCTGAGCACAGTTAGTGTACAGGGAGATGTTAGAACACATACAAAAGTGCCTTGTCTTGTCCATTTTCTGTTACCTTTTTTGGTTCTGCTAGCTCCCAATGCTCTAGGCACTGTCACGGCCTTTGCTAGGCACATCAAAAGCATTCTCATTGCCTTTGCCATCCCCTTCCTAGAGCATCAAGTGGCAAGGGGAAACTTACAAATAAATATCTGCCCTTACAATAGACAAACGGTGTCCTTATTGCTGCGCACACCCCTCCACTGAATTCTTTATTTTGGGGGTACATAAAACAACATTTTCAGCTTCATTTTTAAAGATAGGGATTTAAGTCTTTCCACATGGAGAATGAACTCACATGAATGGAGCAGGTGACTGGGAGCAGGATGCTGGAATGGCAGGAGGATTCAGAGAAAAGAACCATGTGACCCAGCAGAGAGAGATAGTTGATCTAGAGTAAGTAGTTCAAGGAGAGCTAGAAGCCAGCTGCATCCAGTGTTTTCTGTGTGAGAGCACCTGTTACAATGTCTGAGAACAATCTCAAAGAGCCAGGCAAGTCCTTAATGAAGTGCATTCAGAGTAAATGTAGAGCTGAGAAATGATCAAAGGCAGAGGGGTGTTGAAGGTGGAGATATGGAGACTCACTCAGTGTCTGTCTTGACTAGAACAGGAGGTAATGAGGCTCAATGAATACTGCACTGCTCCCTGTATTAGAGCTGGTGAAGTTAAGGCAGGGTCTCCACACAGGGCTCTAGTCATTCTACCACAGATGCATAGCTCATGCATGAGTTGGAACATACATGGGATTTCCTGTCATGGTGCTCTCCTTCCAGAATCTGAGTACTAGCTTTCAATTGAACGCTCTCAACAGCTGCTTCCTGGTGGATTAAGCAGGGAAGGCCTTAGTGGATCCCAAACACAGTTTAGCTTAGCTACAATTGAATCAAGCTGGTCCTCAGCCTTCCTCTTGAATTACTTTTAAAGTAGGATTTAATGCAGAAGTACATCCTAGAAGACAAGACAGAAATCTCCACCAGGTTTCATCTAGGGAACAATATTTCACTCCATGCTGACAGTGTCCTGAAGCTGAGCTGAAAAGGAAGTGACCACAGAGCTCTAATTTGGACACTCCTCCATCTGTCAGGGACAGCCACCTTTGTGAGTCATGCCTGCTGGATGTTATTATTTTAGGGTTATTGGGGCTCGGTGTCTAGATAAGTCAATGGCAAGAGTGGAAGTGAGGTAATTAAATAGAAAACTAAAGGTGTGTATGTATGCTTTGCCCATGTGCATCTGCTAATTAAAAAGACAGAATTCAATACCAGTCTTATTGTAAATAATTAAGTTAAATAACAGACTCAGCAAAAGGCAGCATTTAAGGCTCAGAAAAAAAAATTTTTTTCATAAGATGAAATGATACAGTAAATATTAATGAGTGAAATATAAAGTAATTTAAAATGAAAATTTTTAAATTTTGACAACTAATTAGGGATTGCACCATGGATAATTGATTTTTCCCATGCCTGAGGACTGCTTCCATGATAAGACAAAGTAACAACACATTTATCATAGCCAGGCTTGAGTTCAGCTTCTGAATGGCTATAATAATATAAACCAGTGTTTCTAGGTAATAAATTATGATGGTAATTGAAATTCTCTGATTTTTCTTACATATGTGATAGAGAGTTCAACAATTTTGTCCTTTTGTTTGCTTAACTAAAGGATCTAGTACTATCTATACGTGGACTAAAATAATGTTTTGTCTTTACATAATGATGCTGAACAAAACCCAAAAAGCTGTTTTTCCTTTGTGATCAAGTAATAAGCATTTAGTTTGCAAAATCCAATCTGCTCTCATATTGTCTTCTGTGTTTGTTATTTATGTTGATTTTTACTTTTCTTCTATAAATGAAAAGAAATAGCAAAACTCTCATATTTTAAAACATACCAGGTACAGCATCCTAGAAGGCTTGTCCTTGGACAACTAAATGCAGTGCCACGGGATAGCAGAAGTATGTATAATAAGCAACTGATAAATAACATTAGGAGTAATCGACTAAGCATGGAGAAAAGTCATGTTGATGCCAACAGTAGTTAGTAATAGCATGGAAGCACAGTAGGATTGTATTTTCAAACATGTTCGTAAACTTCTCTACAAGTTGGACATTTCTTTTTTTTTTTTTTTTTTGGATTTTTGAGACAGGGTTTCTCATTAGCTTTTTGGTTCCTGTCCTGGAACTAGCTCTTGTAGACCAGGCTGGCCTCGAACTCACAGAGATCCGCCTGCCTCTGCCTTCCGAGTGCTGGGATTAAAGGTGTGAGCCACCACTGCCTGGCTAAGTTGGACATTCCTTAATATTTGGTTTTGTAGCAGAAGAAGATAGACTCAGTGAACACTTAAATGAAATCAACAATTTTCTTTTCCCATATCCAAGAAAATATGGGGAATATACAAAATAATGAAAACGGGTGTAGTTATATTCAGTGATGGACCTCAGCTTCGAACCACTACCAGCTCTTGATGTCATCATTCTAAGGGAACAGCTATGCTCAGAATGCAGGGGTATTTTAAACCATGTGATGTGGGAGAATTGTCTGTATTCTGTCAATCATATTTTGAATAAACGCTGATTGGCCAGGCAGGAAGTATAGAGGGGTCAACCAGACAAAAAGTAGAGGTGGGGTGATGAGAACAGGAGAATTCTAGGAAGGTAGAAGCCCATTCCTCCCAGTCCAGCCCAGACCACCGAAGAAGCAACATATGATCTGCCCCGCTGTGAAAGGTACCGAGCCATATGGCTAATGTAGATAAGAATAACGACTTAATATAAGCTACAAGAGCTAATAAGAAGACTGAGCTAATGGGCCAATCAGTTTTATAAATTATGAAGAACTCTGTGTGATTTTCTTTGGGGCTTGCTGGTTGTGGGGTATCAGGCAGGACAGAAATCTCCACGAGCAAGCAGGCCCCTCATGTTACAACCATACATTGCAGAGAAGATGGTGAAAGCATGATGAGGGGCATAGGTACAAGGCATTCTTTCTAGAAGATGCTAAGAACTCAGCAGGGGCCAGGATTGCTCATTGAATCTAAACAGAACTGACTTGATTGAAGTTCTAGGGTTAGGTGAGCAAGACACAACAAATCTAAGGGGAGCTTATTTGAGGGTTACTGTGTTCAAATTATGATGTGACAAATAATATTACTTATTTTCATCTGGGAGAAAATAATACTGATTTATTAAAGACCAGAGGAGATGAACTAGTTGAAAATAATAGAAGTTTTTACATAGATTAGCCAAAAAACTCTCAATCTCTGGAATTTCATTCTCATGAAAAAGGCAGATTTCTCACTCAATACTTGAAGAAATATTGTTGGGAGATCAGAGAACACAAGGCAACATAAATTTCCTTTAGTGGAACTAGTGATGGTGATGTAACTTGTCCTTTCTGAAATTTAGAACTTCTTAACAAACAATATACAATAAGTTATACAAGTTAATACGTAGTATGTGGCTAGGGATGCTTTGATATTCCTAGAATATTCAAATCCACAACGTCCGCATATATGTATTTATGAATGATGTATATTTCAATGTTAATTTTATAATTGAAATACATAATTTATAAATTTTAAGTATGAGAATTAGGTTACTAGATTGACGGACAACTTTTCTAATGATGTCTGTTGTGCGATTCTTGTTAATATGTGTATCCTCAGAATACATATAATTCATATCGCTCTTCTTCAGTTCTTTGCTATACTTTGTCTCATGGTGCCCATTTATGGCAAATAGTTAATTTTTAATTAAAAATAAATTATTGTGGCTAGAATATTTCATGTTGAAATCTGTAATACACCATTCACGTATAGACATATGACTAGAAATGAACACAATAAAGTATCCTTGTTTGGGAAAAACAAGAAGAGTGTATTAACATGGACTCTGATGATTTGAAATGGAAGTTAAAGGATAATCCTCTTCTATGAAGGTGGAAAAATAATCAATGAAAGAAAAGCAATACATGCTACGGTATATCACTGCAGGAGACCACAGTTCAAAATCTTGCTGTTTACTAAGTATAATCTCTACACAAAGCATTCTCAGATGAAGTCTAATGAGACCTTCACAGAACTTTACTGCCATCTTGAAATTTGCAGGCCAATGAATGGATTTAGAAAAAAAAAAAAAAAGAATCTTGAGTGAGGTAACCCAGACCCAGAAAGACAAACATAGTATACTGTCGCTCATAAGTGGATATTAGATGTGAAGCAAAGGATAACCAGCCTATAGTCCACTACCCCAGAGAAGCTAGGTAACAAGGAGAACCTGAAGAGAGACACATGGATACACCTGGGAAGGGGAAATAGACAAGACCTCCTGAGAAAATTGGGAGCCTGGGAGGGCAGAAAGTGGAGCAGTAGGAGAAAAGGGAAGTGTGTGTCGGGGGGAGAGAACATGAGGGAACAGGCTGGCGGGATGGGAAAAGTACAGAGAAGGAGAAAAAAGAAAACAATTCTTTGGTTTAGAGAGTCATTATGGGGCTAGCAAGAAATTTGGTAACAGGGAAACTCACTGAAATCCACAAAGATGAACCCTAGATGATAGTGGAGAATGTACACGAACTGGCCATCCCCTGTAATCAGATTGATAACTACCTTAATTGTCATCATATAAACTTCATCCAACAACTGATGGAAGCAGATGCAGAGATCCACAACTAGCACTGGACCGAGCTTTCAGAGTCCAGTCAAAGGGAGTGAGGAGTAATAGGGTCAATATCATGATGGGGATACCCACAAAAACAGCTGACCTGAGCTAGTGGGAACTCACTGACACTGTGTTGATAGTAAGGGAACCTGTATAGCCCCAAACTAAGCCCTCTGAATGTGAATGACAGTTGTGTGTCTTAAGAAGTCCGTGGGGCTACTGGCAGTGAGGCCAAGCTTTATTCCTAGTGCTTGAACTGGCTTTTTGGAGCCCATTATTTTCGGAGGGATACCTTGCTTAGCCTAGATGTAGGGGGAGGAGTGTCTTGGTCCTGCCTCAAAGTGATGTGCCAGACTTTGTTGACTCTTCTTGGGAAGCCTTCCCCTCTCTGAAGAGTGGATGGGGGGGTAGGGTGGGTAAAACGTGGGGGGAGCTTCAGGAGAGGGGAGAAGATAACTGGGATTGGTATGTTAAATGAGAAAAGATTGTTTTAAAAAATAAATTTAAAAAAAATGAAAAAAATTAAACTGTGAAATGAAAAGCAAATCTTGGGTTTTAAGGAAAGAAATTAAAAATGATGAACCAAGGCATTAAATCTGATGGGTAATACCTTTGAAAAGTGCATGGTGAATTAGTATTAGACTCACTATAACCAGGTGATTGTTTATAAGATGAATTATGAAGGGATCTATGAGTTTCTGTTGATATTTAATGATTTGGAAGGACTAAGTATTCACAAACTGTTCTCCACAAGGGTTACAGCTGGACAGTCTTCTGATTCCATGCAGAAATATTACTGACATGTGGATAGCATGAACGTTACTTCATATCAGAAACAATATTGTTATAAAATTTTATCTGTTTGAAGGTAGGAGAGTTGAGCAAGTGGATTGCTTATTCAAATAATGAAAAACTAGTGATGCTTCTTTGAAAATTCTAGTACATGTAAAACATTCTATAAAAATTTAATTATTTTGGTAATCTGCTAAAATGAGATTTTAGTATTAGACAAACATACTATATGATTCTTTTAATATCAAAACATAACTGTAATTATCAAAATTAACACTCATTTTTCTAAAATGCAGTTAAGGGGATTGCAGAGTAAGAGCAGATGCTGCTCTTGTAAAGGACCTGGGCTCAGATCTCAGGACCTACACTGTGTCACAGCATTTTATATACTTTCAAAGGATCCAACAGCCTCTTTTGATTTCCTTAGGCATCAGCTCTGTATGTAATGGACATTACATATATGCAGACACTCACACATGCACATTAAAATTAAACAAATATTTTAAAAGCCCACCGCTTTTCTTATATAATACATCTCAACACTCTATTGGACATTATTCATACATAGCTCCCAGTCTTTCTGCTATCTGTTTTGTATGACGCATGGCTCTCTCACTCTCTGGTTTCTCTCACATCACACTATTCATAGATTTTGTCATTTTGTCTTGCAGGCTTCAACTTCCACCTCCTTCTGAATTAGGTTGAGCAATCAGTCTGCTAGGTAGACCTGAGGAGGTCAGCAGGGAATCCTCTTTGAGGGGCTGTTCTTTTTTACATATACACATTACAGAAAACTTCTTTCCGCTGAAACTCCTTGGGGAAGTTTGGTACTGCTGACCATGGGGAAGTTATTGATTTTTGTCACCCTTGACCTTTTGTTCCTTTTTTAAATGAACATATTCAGGTATAACCTGACCATCCACTCTTAAATGAGGAGATTATATGCGGGAACAGGATAAACATTGTCACAGATTTCTGACTATCAAAACGGTTCTGAAGAATGGTTGCTCCTTCCAGTCAAAATATTTTCAAATTCATCTACTAAAGTGGCATGCCTTTTTCCAGTCATACCTGCTTCACCAACCAAGGAGATATCCTAAAGAGAAACCTAGACTTCAGACATGAATGAAGTTTCATTTGGAGTCATTGAACATCTTTATACCTAGAAATAACACTTTATCAACTAAATTTGAGTCCAAAGTTCTTAAATTTGTATTTCTTTAGATTATATTTATAGTCCCTGAAGTTGCCATGAAATTTTTGTGAACGTGCATCACCTGGGATCCATAATTACAGCAGTGAGATCAGAGGTGGCTGCAGCTAACTATCCTTTGTTACTGAGATGGAGCACCACCTGTCCTCATCTTCAAATACTTCTTTGATGAGTATGCTATTTGGAACTTTACCATCCACTGATGAGATCAAACAGCAGTAAACTTGATAGAACTCTTGGTAACAACAGATGGGGTCTCAAAGGCAAAAGGACTGTGAACTCAAATCACTCCTGCATATTTCTCAGAGGGCAAAAAAGAGCTTATGAAATTGAGCTGCTATAGCCTTTGATCAGAATCAAAAACCTCTTTCCCTGGAGGTCAGTAATCCGATATCCTGAGGTCATTTGTATATCTTAAGCTTCATCAAAGTCTGAATTTCTGCCAGAACGCTTTAGGGGAAAAATGGCATTATTTTTATATTTTAGAAAGAGTACCAGTCTGGACTATTACAGAAATATGTTTCTTACAATTCTCAGTTATTTCTATGGTAATTTTATAATCAGCTCGGTTATTTCTCAGATTTTAACATTTTACAAAATTGCCTGTATTGAATTCTTCTCCAATTACGAGAATGCTAATTGGAGCTGCAGAACTCATCAGTGGTACATTGTACATGACTCACTACTAATTTTTAAAACAGTGACTCTCTGTTTCTCCATCCCCAGCTAACATGTGTCCTTTATCTCCTGTCTCACTCCACTTTGTGGCAAACACTACTGAAGGAAAGCCTGTTTTTGCTGCTACCTCTCAGCCCTCTCACATTGTTCATGCAATGGTTTATGTCTCTAGACCACGATACAATATTTGACTAATATATTGCCTCATAAACTCCTAGTTGGTGACTTATTCGTTAAAGCCTAGCAATTCATGAGGATGTTCTTAAAAGTTGGTTTTACATAAGCTCTGTCTTCTTCCATATTTCACAGGCCTGGAAAACATTCCAGTGGAAGAGACTTCATTGAAAGGAGATAAACATCAGTGGCAATAATGGTCACAGGCTTCCTTAAAATTGTGTCATCATTCCATAGAGTAGACGGTGCTTGATCCAACAGAAGAATGAGGGAAGCAAATTAGATGAAGGACCTGGATTCGAACTATGAAAAATGCTATATATTATTTGATAGAGTAATGAAAAATGATAAGAAATTATACATGCCAGCATTAGTAACATATTAAAACTGTTTGTAAATAGCATTTTTCTACTTAGGTTTCTGCTACTGGGAAAATCATGGAAAAAAGCATCTTGGGAGAGGGAAAGGTTTATTTAGCCATCAGATGACAGTCCATCACCAAGTAAGCCAAAGCAGGAACTGAAGCAGAGACTGCTGTGCAATATTATTTTAATCAGGCAAAGATGTGATGCATGTGTTTATACTGCATTTGTTTAATTATGGAAAGATGTGTTGCTGTTTTGCCTTGCCTACCTAAGGCACCTGATTGGTCTAATAAAAAGTTAAATGATCAATAACTAGTTAGGAGATGGATAATGGGGTCGGTTGGGAGAGAGAATAAGTAGGAGGAGAAATTTAGCCCTGAGAAAGGAGAAGAACAAAGATAACAAGAAGGAAAGAGAGGGACATACTCAGGGCCAGAAGCCAGGCAGTTGCCAGACAGACAAGAGATGCAGGAAAGTAGGACATACAGAAAGAAAGGTAAAAATAAAAAGTCCTGAGGTAAAATATAGATAAATAGAAACAGATTAAGATAAGAACTAAGCAAAGACTAAGCGTTCATAACTAATATGAAGTCTGCATGTCATGATTTTGGGAGCTGGTTGGTGGCTCAAAAGAAAAATCCTGGTATAAGAATATTTCTTACCAACTTGCTCTGCATGGCTTGTTCAGCCTTCTTTATCACACAATTCAAGACCACCTGCCCAAGTCAGTTCACATGAATCATTAATCATTCAAATGCTCCAACAGACAAGACAAAACAATGGAGTCAATTCTATAATTGTGGTTCCATCTACCTCTGAGACTCCATTCTGTGACAGGTTGACCAAAATTAATCAGGACAGGTATGCAATATTCTGTTCAATCAAAATCAAGGTCAACATCTCTCATACTGCTAATATTAATTAAATTTGACAGATGTACTTTCTAAATCAAGCCGATAAAGACATGAATGAGGTGTAAAGCTAATGCCTTTGAATGGCTTCTGTATTACTGTCTATTATATGATTATCACATTGTTCTGAGTGAAATTAGCTCTGTGTGTGCACAAAGTATCAAATTACTAAGATCTGTTCTGGGAATGAGGGTGTAGTTCAATGGTAGAAAGCTTGTTTTAGACACATTTGACAAACAGTGTGATTAATGTACAGCACTACAAAATCAAAAAAAAAAAAATTCCTGGTTTGAAAAAGATGGGCAGTGGGTCTAGTATTGGTGAAATGTCATGTGATTGGGCACGCGTGAGCTTACGTCATTCTGCCTTTGCAGGAGTAGTCTCTTCATTTTCCAAACCGGCTTTCCAAACACCACCCAACAGGGTTCACTTCTATATGACAAAGTAGTCACACATAAAGGAGTAGAACGGCCACTTGCTGCTTCTGTCCTGGTAAACCAAGCTTAATAATAGAGAGACAATCAACACAAGGAACTCTGGGAAGCTTTGTCTTCCTTTGAGGTAAAAATGTATTTAGATAATTTGACACTGTATTAATGAAAACAGAGGAATACGTCTTCTTGGATAACACATGCATTCTACAGCACGAGGACTTTACTAGCAGTAAAGATACAGTCTGGTTACCAGGCTCACATCCCATTGCATGACTGGTTAATCTTTCATTGACATTATTGAAACTCAGGCCTTGGAAAATCACGTTCACTACCCCCAAAAGTCAAGCAACCTTCTCCCAACCAATTGTCTTTGCCGAGGAGGTAAAACAGCAAACAATGACAATGGCAACAAAAAATCTAAATGCTTGATAACTAAAATAGACAATTAATTCAGGGTAAGTCATTCTCTAGTAAATGCTTTAAAAAATTTTTAATAATTGTTAACCCTTTAATACCCATTCCTTGCACACACACATTTTTTGACATGCTGTAATGTTGTAGATCTTTTTGGACTCACAAACAGTCCATCATGTTGTTTTTAAAAATTATTATAATTCACTCAGGATAGTGTTTTCAATTTCCGTCCATTTGTATGCGAAATTCAAGAAGTCATTGTTTTTTACTGCTGAGTAGTACTCTAATATGTATATATTCCATACTTTCTTCATCCATTCTTCCATTGAAGGGCATCTAGGTTGTTTCCAGGTTCTGGCTATTACAAACAATGCTGCTATGAACATAGTTGAGCATATACTTTTGTTGTATGTAGGGATGTTCTATCGGGAACTCACCAAGGCCAGCTGGCTGGGGTCTGAAGAAGCATGGGACAAAACCGGTCTCGCTGAACATAACGGACAATGAGGACTACTGAGAACTGAAGAACAATGGCAATGGGTTCTTGATCCTATTGCACGTAATGGCTTTGTGGGAGCCTAGGTAGTTTGGATGCTCACCTTAATAGACCTGGATGGAGGTGGGTGGTCCTTGGACCTCCCATAGGGCAGGGAAACCTTCTTGCTCTTTGGGCTGAGGAGGGAGGAAGACTTGATTGGGGGGGGAATGGGAGGTGGTGGCGGGGAAGAGGCAGAAATCTTTAATAATTAAATAAATAAATTAATTAATAAAAAAATAAAATATGGAAAAAAATTATTGTAATATGTTCTATAGGACACATCTAATATTTCTATATCCATTTTCCTTTTTTCTACAAAGAAAAGAGAAATTTTCTCTTTTTAATGAATGAGGTAAACAGATTGATGAATAAACATTTAGTTCAAGTTTGCTCTTCCCTTTCTGGGTCACTGGTTGTATTTCTACAGGTTGAATTGCGTCTTCATCTGCTCTCACTATGACAGAACTTATCCATATTGGGTTCATCTCTTCTCAATGTGACAGGCCTTATTCATGCATTGGGTCCATTTCTTGCCACTATGACAGACCTTATCCATACTGTATTTATCACTTCTACCTATGACAGACTTTATCTATCTTGCTTGTGGGACTTTGCTCCTTTATTTAACACCATTTGGAAGATTTCAGTCATGGAACATGCAAAAGAATGTAGGAAGGATATTTTGAACAATTTCCAAGAAAGCATCTCGAATTTTCTTCACGGTGACTACACTTAACTCTTAGATCATGTCTCTTTCTCTCTCTTTCAATCCATTCTGAGCTAGAAGAATAGAGAAGAATGATTAATTTATCTTTCAATGAAATGCTCTAGGAAGAAATATTGGTTATTCCTTAAGCAATTTACAGTTATATTATTTTTTAAACATTCTTTAATTTCAAATGCTACATTTCTGGTGAAA
This sequence comes from Chionomys nivalis, assembly GCF_950005125.1. Classification (NCBI taxonomy): domain Eukaryota; kingdom Metazoa; phylum Chordata; class Mammalia; order Rodentia; family Cricetidae; genus Chionomys; species Chionomys nivalis. Next base: position 16,350,661 of record NC_080104.1, on the reverse strand, counting down.
ATATGAAAAAGTATTCATGTGTGAATGTTTTCTGCAGTTGTAATATGATACTCTATAAAAATGAGCTAATTTGTCAGATTATATTCATACCACTAATATACACATATATAGTATGTATGTATGTAGATACACACACACACACACATATATATATGTATATATATATTATCCATACAATATTATAGATGTTTGGGTTTATTTACAAAAATAGTTTTTACAATTTCATATCACTTATACAAATTATCATAAAAAGCTTATAAAAGAATCACATTGAAATATGGTTCCTCTCTAGCATTGAAATGATGATTTTATAGTTACAAATGTGAAGTTAAAAACTTTGTCTTTTATTGTGCAAATTGCAAATATCATCATCATACACTACAAATACTTGCTATTTGTCATATAAATTCAGGAATTATATGGATGTGTAATTTGCTCCAAGGATTTTCCCAGGGAACAACAGGCAGTGATTAGTCCCTCACATTCTCTACAACCTCTGCTTAATCTCCTGGTTCATGGAGAAGTTTTTTTTTTTACATTCTTCTCAGTGTGTCAAATGTATTAGCAAAGGATAGAATGTTTTAATTGCAGCTGCTGTGAAGTTTACTCAATTGCTACATAACCTTCATTTGGCTCTCATCTGTATGGCATCAGTGCAATTTTAAGGGTAGTAAAATATTTCAGTGCCTATAAACATTTGCAGTTGTGTTGATTCATCCTTGCTTGGCTCGAGGAACCATGAATGCTATGTTAGATGCTTCAATTTAAACAGGACTTGCATCAAAACATAAAAAATAAAAAAAAAATGTTCTCTAACAATAATACTTCTAGATTGTTCTACAAATGCAGACTTATTTTCAAACAAATAGATTAAAATACAAAAGGCTTATTATTAGTAAATTATTTAGTAACTATAGTAATGTCCTCTATCCTCACCTTGTAAAATGTCTACAAATCTGAAGCTTTAAAATTAGGAGAAATTATTTTCTCACATTCTTGGAGCCCAGACTTCAAAATCAAGTTGTGCTCAGGTCTCACACCCATTAGAGGTTCAAGAACAGTACCTCTCTGCTTCTTCCAAGATCCTGATGTCACCTGGAGTTCTTTTATACTGGTTGCCCTCAGATCTCTGCCTGTACCATGTAATGGTCTTCTCTTTTTCTCATTCTATCTTCTATTTGACACCCAAAATCCTTTCAATTATACATAAGGTCCATCTAGAAAACTAAGTCCCAATATTCAAATGCAACCATGTTTATGAATGTTTCCTAAGTAAGGGTGTATTCATATTGATGTCTCATATTTTTCTAGATTTTATCACTCTACTCACCATGAAATGCAGTGTTATTAAAGAATAATTATCTTACAAAGCTATTACTATTTTATGTCTTTACAAATTTGAGTGACTATCTGATTTGCTGTGCCCATGATAATGAATAGCTCAGAATGTTTATTTGTATTTTTGATCAGGTGATGATTAGCATTATTAAACTTGCTTTTCAAGGCAAGACACCTGGAAAGTGCATGCTTGTTCTAATCTGGAACAAGTACCCATCAATAAACATATCTCTCCCATAAACCAGTGAAAACGATGCCCTGCAGCTATTATGTTTCTGAGGATGAAGTAAATTTGCATTGCTGCATGTCCTTGAATTCTTGACTCCATTCTTCCAAACACTGTGACCATGATGAGTGATTTGGCCTGAATATAGATGATTTTCCTGATAGGTACAAATTTCTCATAGCAGAGTTCACAGCAAATTCCACAGTGTTCATTTATTTCCAATATTTAGTGTTGTCTTCAACATCCTTTAGCATTCTTATAGCTTTACATTTTCTCACACTCTAACTTACTGAGAAGGAGCTTCTTTTCTTAATGCTGTATTTTTATCATTGCATTCAGTATGACTAATATCCTCATTATTCATTATATATATTTATTTAACATATTGAATATGTAACTTTATGTTACTCTCTTATATAAATCTTATATGGCTTACCACTCATTTTTACTCTCACATTCCACTCTCAAATTAAAATCTCAACAGCATTAGTCACATTGCATAACGTATTTTTTAAAACTTGACCATTTGCTGTGTAAAGAACAGAGAATGACCATTTTACCTTTATTTTCAATGATAAAAATTTTACTTCTAGACAGGAAGAATTTTGCAGTGAAAAACCCAAAGTCTAACCATCAACAGCTCCTCGCATATTCTCTCAGAACAGACACCATTTTGGTAAGCCTTTTTTTATGCCACATAAAGTACACCCTGACCTTGCAAAAAGTAAAATGCAAGAGACTTCAGTACAATTTCTTTGTTGCCTAAAGTCAAATGGATAGTGTCATCTTTCTATGTGACAGAACTCTATTAATCAAAATCTAAATGATGGTGATAAAGGCAGATTCAAGGACAGCTGGAATATTAGGCAAGGTACACAAAGAGGTATGTGTAACATGTGTATAAGTATGTCAGGAAAAAAATACTACCTTTTGGAAAACTGTATATATTCAGATAAAATGTTCTGCATACAAGGAGGGCATTTTCATATTGCAAAAAATATTTTTTTTACAAAATTGGTACATCTCTATTTTCAAGCCTCTCATATGTAGTAATCTTTTATGTATGAAGTGATAGTTTTTGTTTCTCGAACTAAAAATTATTTTCATTGCTATTTCATAACTGTAACTTTTACTACTGTTATGCATTGTAACATAAATAATTTTGGACATATAGGTTTTCCAAAAGGGTTATAACACACAGGTTTTGAATCATTGGTTTAGACCTATGGTTTCAAAGGGATCTCAAGCCATTGTAGCAGACAGGGCAAGACAGAGTGGGCAGTGTGAGCATGGCACAGAGACATGCTGGCACACCAGGAACAGAAACCAGAAAGAACTAAAAAGGTGGACTGCTGATCTTCAATATAAAGTTCTAATGTCAACCCCTCCCACAATAATCACCATAGAAGAAAATGTCCCATAGGCATGTTCACAGGCCAATCTGATGGGATCATTGTCTCAATTGAATTTTCCTTTTCTCAGGTATTTCTAAATCATTTCATTGAAAAAAGTTAGCCAGGACACCATAATATTATTGTATAAGATAAGATACTTGTTTCCATAACATATAATTCAGTTCTCCAACATCTTTAAGAAAAACCAAACACATTAATTAAAAAAGTAGGTTTTGTAGATTTATATTTCTTCTTTCCTATACAGGGTTGCTAATTTGGATAATATCATTACAGTTCAAGATACTATTTTCTCTAAATGCTGATAGATTTTCATTTTATTAATTTCCAGAGTGAAAGGGAAGCATTGCCCTTGACTGCACTCCTACGTGAGAGTGGAAGAATTATGACATGTTCAGTTGTGAAGAGTAGATTTCACACAGTACATTTTAATTGACTTCAGTAGGAAGCCTTCAGGAGTAGCAATATATGCCATGTTGTGGTCATACTTTGTCTTCAGTGTGCTGATATTGATGTGGTAACCATCACTCATAAGAGAGACAAAAGATATCTTAAATGTTAGCACTGGCAGGTTATAGGTAATTGCAGTTTGAAATTATTACTATTATTATTATTGCTATTATTGTTACTTTAAACGTCATCTTAAACAACTTCAATTTATTCTGATATTCTTTCTAAAAACTATTTCTCTTTCCTTTTCTATAAATCATGTATAATATTGAGTTTGTAGATTTGAACAGTATATTATGTGCCAATACCTTACTGCGTATGTGCCCCGTCATTCATGGTTGGTAGTTCTTAAAGATATAAATATGTGTGTACAATTGTATATATGCATAAAAGTGTATATATATGTGTGTGTGTGTGTGTGTATACATACAAGTTTAAGACATTTTTATCACTGCAAAGATTTCATTTTCTATTAATGGGATCTTGTATGATTCAGGAAAATGACATACTATGAAAACCCAAAGAATTATGCTAAAATTTTCAAAGAGAAAGAGATTTTCAGGGAAGAGACAAAAGAGATACCTTAAAGAAAAAATACTGTCAGCTCCTGGTGCTGCTGTACCTGCATGGTGAAAGCAGCAGAAGCAACAGTTGAAATAACTGTAATGCTGTTACCTAAACAACATGATTTCTTTTTTTTTTTTTTTTTTTTTTTTTTTTTTTTTTGGTTTTTCGAGACAGGGTTTCTCTGTGGTTTTGGAGCCTGTCCTGGAACTAGCTTTGTAGACCAGGCTGGTCTCGAACTCACAGAGATCCGCCTGCCTCTGCCTCCCAAGTGCTGGGATTAAAGGCGTGCGCCACCACCGCCTGGCTAACAACATGATTTCTGTGTGCGTCCTTCTTCTTAGCTTTAGACTAAGGTTCATTTTAATGACCTAATCATTCACAGAGGAAATCTATGTGCGTGACCATGAAACACAGTTGTGAGTATTAATTGCAGGTTTGTTCAATCCTTCTAGGAGTCATTCTATAAGTTTGAGGGGGAGATTAAAACATATGCTCTTATGATCAGTGTGGCACCTACTCCAGGAACTGCTCTACCTTTCTAGTAGAACACAAATGCTCTTACTCCTCCACTAAGGCATTCTGGTGATTGCTAACCACCCTGTCTCTAAGGAAGAGTTTCTCCTCCATTCTTGCCTTCTCAGGGAGAATCAGGGAGAAAGAATATTCAGTGAGATTCTAGACAGTTTATCTAGAAGATTTTCTTCTTCTTTTTTTTAACAGAGGAATGGAAAGTAGACACTCCTTAAAGGTAGTAGATAGTGTGTTGTCTGTTTGGGCAGTAATTGCAAAATGAGATTCACATTGTGCATTTTAAAAAATTACTTCTTTTAATTTATTGATATTGTACTACAATAATATCACTTCCCCCTTCGATTTCCTTCCTCCAAACCTTCCCATATAATCTTTCTTTCTCTCTTTCATATTTATATCATCTTTTATCATTTATTGTGATAAATGTATATGTATATACATGTATATTCCCAAATACATAAATACAACCTGCGAGAACAGGAGAACTATTCCACTCAAGCAGGAGCACAACAATTGGTTATCCAATACCAAAATGTCAGGTGTTGTGCATCATGAAATTTTGTTAATATTCACCAATTGGGATCATGTTCATGAAAATAGGGTGACCCTTTTCCATCTCAAATAATGGTGAGTCAGATATCCCTTTTAGCATCTATACTCCTATGATCCTTTAGAAAAACTAATTGGGGAGTGAGGTTCAAAACCACTGTGCAAATCTTATAATTATCCTATGTCTTTTGAGGCTGCAGGTCCTCCTCCACTAATATGTAAGTATAGTAATTGGAAGAGTGACATGAGACATTAAGTTCTTATATGGCTGTAATGACCTCCATATACTATTAGGACTTAATCAAATAAGACAATTTGACCATCAGAAGGTACAACTACCAAGATTCAACTGCAGTTTCCTTGGTTTCCTCCTTTCTAATTTCCTGTTAAACCAAGTCAAACAAGTAAGAGATAAAGCTTAAATTTTTATTCTTTGTTTCTAACCTCTTGTTTACATCACATCAATGCCCTATTGCAGCCACCACACCTTTATTTCCTGAGTTCTGAGAAGCTAAATGCTTCTGATATTCGATTATTCTTTATTGAGTTTAGATGGGTTTAATGGTGTGTGTTTGTGTGTGTGTATGCATGTGTGTGTGTGCATGTGTCTCAGTGTATTTGCATGTATGTGTGTGCATGTGCTTGTGTGTGTTCCATCTGTTGATGTTTTTGTCTTGCCAGAATCCTACGGCATGCTATCTCCCTCTAAACTTGGGATCTGGAGAGATTTGTTTGGACCCCTCTCCCCAAATCAACATACAAAATTTGCTTTCTGTGATCAAATAGGAATATTGTTGGGAGCATTGCATTTCAATAATCTTAATATTCAGAGTCACACCTCTCACATTTTATGTCCTTTGAACATTTTTTTATCAGTTTGAAGTGTGTATGTGTGTATTTGGTGTGCATGCACATTGGAATGCATGTTCACACAGGTTTATGTGTAAACACACATATGCATGCATGAGCTCATGCTGAGGCCTGGCACTAATACCTCTAGTTATCCTTGGTTGCTATTCCACCATGGCCATTAAGGAAGTGTCACGTAATCAAACTCAGAGTTCCCATATAGTTATCATAGTCAGCTTGCTCTGTGGACCCTGTCTTCACCTTCCAACACTGGAATTACAGGGAGAACACCATTACGCTAGACATTTTTCTGAATTCCGTCAGTTGGAACTTCAATCTTCATGTTTCCATGGCCTCACTTAGTCATCTCTGCATCACTTAATAAGTCCTTTCTCATGAATTGTACTCAATTTCTTCATAGGAGGAATATCATACGCTTTATTTCCATGTATTTTGTATTTTATAAAACAATTGTATAAAGGATCTAGTTAAGCTCTTAAAAATACTTTGAAAATTCTTTTACCTGAGGCATTTCTAAGGAATTAGGGAAGTGAGAGGAATCTCCAAGCTCATTCTGTTAGCCATCTGTTTCATTATTTTCTGGGGAGCTTATTAAAATGCGCATTGTACAATGTCATAATCTAATCAAAATCCCTAGGGCTGGGTCCAAATTTGGGCTTCTTTAGCTCATTATTATACAGATAAAAATGATTACAAACTCCTAGATTAGAAAGTAAATGAGAAAAGAGATGGTTTATAGTTTTCTTATGTCTACAATAGGATACATATGTAATTTATTTATGAGAATATTAGAGAAATTTATGTGCTTGGCTCTTGGGCACCATAATTGATGATGCTATAAACCCAGAAACTAGAAACCTGTTTCCACTGATTGCTAAATATGCTATAAAACATCACAGGAAATGTTATAATGCTAAAATATATGCAAGTTCACAGAATTAAAGAGCCCATGGTACTGTCCACATTGTGTTCCATCATTTTAAAATTTAAATAGAGTAAGCCTCTTGCTTGCCATGAGAGCAGAAGGCTAGTATGACTTGCTTATTCACTCAGCCTCTGGGAAACCTTTAAGTCAATGTAATACAATGACAATACAATGAAGTTCCTGGCTTATTTATTCTTGTTTTCTGCTTTAAACTACACTCCCAACACACATGTGGCATCTATGTCTGGTGCATTCTGTGTACAAACCAGTCTTCAATAGATTTTGCTAGTTTTTGAAAAAATAGTCTCTTTTGATTTAATAAGTGCTCAAGAAGAAAAATCAAGAGAATAAACTAACTTACGGCCTGAGACAAATTGGGTAAGGAGGAAACATCCCCAAACATATTATAGGAATAAAAATGTTAAATAAAAATAATTTTAAAATCATAGGTATCATATATGCAGCTATTAACATTATAAAATTTGGAACGTCCTTATCCTCTAGTATGTCAGAAATTGCATTTTTGAGAAAAATGAGGCAAAGCTCAATAATTTCACGAGGTAGATAAGTTATAAGTTGTCACGTGAATTGTAATTTTATTTCCCTTGGTGTGTGTGCTCCTCATAGCACATAAAAATGGTCATGCACACTAATCTTCTTACATCTAACATTCCCTGAGTCACCCCCAACTATAGTGATGCATCAACTAGAAGGCTTGATTAGAGAGATATGGTCATTTGTAAAATACAAATGAGTTACACTTTCATGGCTTTAAAAATAGCATCTATTTTTTTCTTAAATGTGTACTGACATCAGTTATGATGGAAAACTCTTAAACCAAGGAAAAAACAGAACCACCTCCTTATTAAAATTTGTCTGGATTTAAGGCCCTGATTTGGTGACGTTGTCTTAGAGAAATTATTCAAGTTTATAGACATGTGATTCCAGACTTAGATATATTTTAATATGGTTTGCAAATAAAATTAATATACATGTACATAGTGATGTGCAAGTGTATTGAAATGGGGATATGAGCACGGAGAAACCAAGATTACTAAACAGGTGCAATCTCTGCTCTTGTCAAAGTTTTGCTGCAAGTGCATCAACAGGAAAAACAAATATTATATGCCTGGTTGTTACACTCTATAATTCTCTTTAGTTTTAACATTGTCTTTCAAACTAAATATTGACTGATTCTGCATTTTATTACAATGGCCAGAACACTTCTCTCAGTTTCCTTTTGAGCAAAGTCAGAATTGATTCTTAGATCAGCTTTTGTGACCCCTGGAGTTTTGTAGACAGAGTAAAGATTTATACTCTGGCCTAATTTAAGATCATGTTCTGCATCTACAGTTCAGGAGCTGATGACTCATTGGTAACAGCCCTGATCCTGCTTCACAAATGGACTGCTAACTTTAAATTACATAATGATACACACAAAGAATAGAATTACTGTTTAATATGGAAATCAATGGAGTGTTTTATTTGGTAGCATATGATATTTGGATGGGATAGTTTCCCACCATCATATGAAAACTCCATTTAAACTCCTATTATCAGGACACTTCTACTATACTAGGCTTCCATTTGACTTCTCAAAAGGACTTTACTGGTAGATATACCCCAATCAGAGAAGAATTCTCATGTAGTAGATGGCAATTAACACAGAGACCCACAACTGGATAACATCCAGATAGTGAGTGACGTTGGAGCATAAATAAGATGACTTTAACACACCTCTCTCCTCAAGGCTCAGGCATCTATTCAGAAGAGCAGGCAGAAAGAATATAAGAGCCAGAGGACATGAACAACTCCAACAAAACATGATTTTCCAGGTACTTTAAGTTTGATGTACATATGAACTCACAGAGACTGTAACACTATGTATAGGACCTTCACAGGTTCAATCTGGATTGGATCCCAGCACTGATGGGGGAAGTAGACATAACTTTTCACACCTAACCAAGAAGCTGTTTGTCATTGATAACTGATAACTACTGGAAGAGAAAAAAAACAAGTTTTCTCAGGGGATGTGTCACTGAGTATATCAAACACCCTCCAACTCTGGCTCCATATTTAAGACAAGTTGACTAACACAGTTTGTTTTCTGTGTTCTTTTGTTTGTTTGTTGTTTATGATGATGTTTTGTTTTTTAAAGAGAATAAAATATGGGTGGTTATGAATGTGGGGGAGAATCTTGAAGGAGTTGGGGATGATAAAAAGAAATGGACTTTTGAAATGTAATTTTATTTTCAAAAAAAAAATCATCACTCAAAACCAAGAAAATCACATAACATAATTATTCAAAATTATTTCTATTAGTAAAACTATGTATAACATTTAACACATATTTTCTTTATATATTCTCAAAGTAAAGAAATAGATTTTGATTAAGGTGAAAGGAAATAGTATATATTCCCCCTTGTCCACTGAAGAGTTTAAAAGTTTGTTAGAAAATATACATTTAAAACCTTTTAAGAGGCTTTAGAAATTGCTGGTTATTAGAGTCATGACTCTTCCAGAGCACCTAGGTTTGACTCCTAGTATCTTTGTCTGGTGGTCCATAACTCCCTGTAGCTCAAGTGTCAGAGGATCTGATGCCCTCTTCTGACCTCCACAGTCATTTGCATGCACCTGGTACTCATGCATGTACTCGGGCACACTCAGAGCACATAAAATAATAAATAAATACATTCATAAATAATTAAAAGTTTTTAACAAAATTATACTTGTGGAAAATTATATGGCTTTCAAACTTTGTTTTATAAATATGCTTGAATAGGTTTTTGTGTCGCTATAAACACTTTTGCAATATAAATGTAAATCACAAGGTCTTTTGTGTCCACCATTTTTCTTATATGTACTCTCTTGTGCACTTGTCATACAGAAAACACTACAGCATCATTGAACAATGTTTTCAAACAGCCATGAGGTTAATGTTTTTCTTATTCATCAACTCAACATCTGACAGTAACCATTTCTACTATTTTTTCGATGAGATTTCAACATGGAGAGAGATGATGAACGACACACAGAAATCTGCTCCCGGCAGTATTTTTGGAAAGGGCATGTGTGTGTTCAGCATAGTTTATATCAGAAGGTACAAACTATACCCTCAGATTCTCTCTCTCGAAGGTCAGACAATGAAAATGGACTTTTTAAAAAGGCACCTGCTATCCATGCTTCAATTTATGTCTTCCTTATGAACAGTGCTTTTTGTAAAGAACTTAAAATAAGAAAGCAAATGTGACCTGTTCAAAAATTGAGTCTAAAAATAATCATATTCAGTTGCCTTGCTTGCTCAGAATGTCAGGATAACATTATTCCTTGAGAGATTTTTTGTTGCATACAAACTTAAATAAAACAGGTAGTCATTTAACAAAGAATAATTCTTAGCTATAAAATATTCACCTTCCTTATCATTTTTGTCGCTTTTATAGTAATCTATCAATTTCATAGTCTCAGAGATTTCCTATCTCTATTTCTTACTTTTCAGTATTATAAAAATGACCCTGTTAGGTGAGTACTAAATAAAAATGAATATTAAGGATGTTGTAGTTAAACATTCACCATAGGATATGAATAACCTTACTTTCAGACAATAAAATGGCCTTAAGAGCTTTGGGTCCCCCACTAGCTTTCTATGTCCTAGAACTAAAGTCTTACATCATAACACTGTAGTTTCTTCAACCCGCATACAATATATACTGGTCCCTGTCAGTTTGTTTGTTTGTTATTTATTTATTTTCTGAAATTAGCAAAGTCAAATTCCTTGGTTTCATGATAGGTTTTCATTCCCTTATTATCATTACTATACAGAATCAGTTTTCTTCAATGGAGTGATACTGGGTGTATCAACACACAGGCTTCATGTTAGGGGTATTGATCAATGTAGGGAATCAGGAAGTTGGTCTGGCCTAGCTGCCTTTAGAGGCATGCATCGTAGGTTTTTTCAGGTTAGAGTCCATGACTCCTGGGACACTGTATGTAGTTTCCTGAGAGACTGTCATATTCTCTCAGGTAGTGAAGCATTCAGGACACTTTGTGTTTCTCTGTATGTTCCCAGAGAAGTCAAGGAAGCATGGAAGCTTAACAGAACAATTGGCCTTTGATTTATTCTTGTGTACCCTGTGAAGTTTGCCAACTTCATTTTATCTTGGCAACTACAATTGCAACGGTCCTGGCAATTGCCATTATATTCTGTTCCTGATAAACGTATAAAATGTCTGATTGCTTTCAATAAAACTTGTCAGAGTCTCAGTCTTGCTGTGGCTTCTCCACTGTCATGGTTTAATTCCTTGCCCAGTTTTAATATATTACTTTGCCCGAGTAAGCGTGAGTACGTACAGGCCAACATAGAATGGACTCAACCATTTTGCTTTGATTTGGCTGCAGTTTATTTTTTTGTTTGTTTTGTTTTCCTTTTGGGGTTGTTTCATTTGGTTTTCTTGGTTTGGGGAGGTTTTGTTGCTGTGTTGTGTCTTGAAGAAGGACTTAAAGTTGGGTGGGTCGAGAGCAGGAGGATATCTAGATGAACTTGTGGGAGGGGAAGAATATGATCAAAATATATTTAATTTAAATTTGTTTTAATTAATAAAAATAACAGAAACAACAAAGTTGCAAATTAGAATAAAACCACTTGGTTTTTTTTTTTTCCTGCTGGAGTATAACTATGTTATAAGTTGAGTTCAGAGACAGTCATTTGAAATATTTTAAGAGACTGGAAATACGACAGGACAGCTGATGACATTCTTGAAGAATAATAAAATAATTAGTAGCTGTTACTGTAAACTTTTGTCATCAAAAGAAAAATATGCTGTTAGTCCCTGAAAATGTTTGTCAGTGCAAACCCCTGATAGAAGCACATTAAGCATGATTTTTTTCTAGTGGCAAATTGTATCTGAAGCTTTACTTTCCAATATTAAATTGGTAATATTTCTAAATCTTAGCCCTGTATGTGTGTGTGTATATATATATATAGTAAATTAATATTTTATAACTTATATAATGTATGTGTGCATATATATATGTATATATATACATATATATGTATTGCAGTGATATACTAAGGTCCTTTATATATCACTGCAATACATTTTCCTAAGTTGCTGGTAGAAATGTGCTACCATAGCTACAATAATTTTATAACACACCCAGTTGCTCAGCAGCTTTGAAGCTGTCTACAGCATCTGACTGAACAGAGGCTTCAATTTACAAACCCAGTTGGAAGCCGTTGAAAGCAACTTTCAGATGGCAGGACAGAGGCCTTCCAGATTCTGAACCGCTTCTGTCAAGAGTGATGACTAGGAAACAGATACCCTCTGCCTTTGGGAAATCAAGTTTGTTTCTCATTTCGTAGCTGTCAGCTTTACAGGTCTCATCAGCTAGGACAAAGGCTTGTAATTATAAATCAATCCTCTGTGATGCTAGTGGTGACACATTCTTATAAATGCCATGACCGCAGTGGCTCTCTCACTCTGATGAAACAATATCGTTTGGGGATCCAGAAGTATGCAGAGGGATCAGACTCAATCTCAGATATCAGACTCCAGATACTAGAGCAGAATCTGGAGATTGTCACTGAGACAGATGCCATAGCTATGGTGGAGATGGTTGTTTATTTAGTTATTAGCAGAGCCAGGAAAATAGTAAACTGAAGCAAACTGGAAGAATTTGAGTCACCAAAATGAGAATTCACTGTGTATTTATATTCAGTATTTTTATTTTGCCTAAAACATTCTAGATGATAGTAAAGAGATTTTTAATATTGTGGAAAAGAGCATATAAAACAACTTTTATGGCATGGCAATTATAATCCAGACATCACTGTTAAAATAAATGATGGTATACTTTATAGAACGAAAGCAGCAGATTGAAAGTGGCAGGTTATTCAAACTCTTGAATAAAATGATCTGAATAAAACAAAGTTAGCCAGCACATATCAGATTCTACAGTGCATGTGTTTTTGTGTGTGCATATTTCTGTTTGTATGAGTGCTAGTGTGTGTGTGAGTGTGTTTTCATACATGTATGAGTGTGTTTGCTTTTTTCTGTTTTTTTTTTTTTTGTTATTTGCTTTAGGATTTTTTTAGAGAGAAAGGACCTGAAGTTGGTTTAGAGGGAGGTGAAAGAAAGACTGTAAAGAATTGGGAAAGAAAAATAATATAACCAATATATATATATATATATATATATATATATATATATTCTCAAAAAATATAGAACCATAAAGCAAATTGGAATAAAGATTGTATTTTATTTCTCATTAACTGGTGGCATTCCTAACTGACATTCAAAAAGTCTTTGTGCAGCAATCCCAGGGTCTCAGAGACTTGTAGAAGATTGTTTTAAGATGTGTTACATTTGTTTATGCTGTGGAATATTGCTTTAATGATGCAAAGATATGTTGTATTCTTTTATGCTTCATTTATGCAACTCTGTGAACCTGTGTATTTTTGTCTATCTAAAACACCTGATTGTTTAATAAAGAGTCAAATGGCCAATAGCAAGGCAGGAGAAAAAAATAGGCAGGACTGGCAGATAGAGAGAATTAATAGAAGGAGAAATCTGGGAGGAGAAAGAAAGAGCAAGAGAGCATGACATATGGGGCCAGACACGCAGCAACCCAGCCAATCATGGAGTAAAAGTTTAAGTATGACAAAGAGAAGTAAGAAAAAATCAAGATGCAAAAGTTAGAGGGTATAAGCAACAAAGCTGGCTAGAAACAAGCCAAACTAAGGCTGGGAATTCATGGTGAAGAATAAGCCTTTGTGTGTGTGTAATTTATTTGGGAGTTGGGTGGCAGGCCCTCCAAGAAGAAAGTCACAACATTATACAGTAATTGCTCAGCCATCTTTTCGTGGGTGGCTTATCAGAACCCAGAGATCTGGTAAAGACTAAACCAAAAGGCAAGGCTTTTGGCATTACTGCTTTGTGAATAAAGGGGCTGTCCTTTGCTGTAGCTAACTCCCTTTCTGTATCATATTTGGGAATTAATTCCCACAGTTTTAAACAGTTTCATGAAAACAGTTTTCCCACTGCCAGGCCTTCATTCCTCTCACCTAGGTAACTGCAGAGATCTGCCTTCTTACAATTATCTTTATCGGCAGGCATTTGGCCAGAGTTTAGGGTCCAGGCAAAGAGCATCCCATTTCGGATAGTCACAGATCTCCAAGGACACAGAATTATTACCTTGGGCAAGCTGCTGCTCTGTTTTTTACCCACAACACCCACGATCAAAATGGTTGATAACAGCACAGCCCAGAAATGATAATTTAGAACCCTCAATCTCTTCTTTGCTTAGAGCAGTAAGTCCAACTCCAGACCTATGCCTGTAGAAATTACAGTGCCTGGTGTATGTGCTAGCTGATCAAGAGCCATCAGCTTCTCCCTGATTGTTTATGTAGGTTTCCTAGTTACCTGATATCCTCTAAGTATACTGAAGAAAAAAAAAAAAAAGAAGTAGTACATTGATTTAAACAATTCGTACCCTATTTGTAATTTTACTGAAAAATAACCCTTTAAACTTTTATTTACGACCTAAAAATGTAACATAGCACACTAACCTTCCCCTCTTGAATTCCCTGATAATTTAATTCCCTTTCTTAACTAACTTTCTCCATTAAGGAGTTCACTGCAAGTGTACTATCCACTCCCACAGATCTATGTGTGTATGAGAAAACCCTTATCTTATTTCATATGAGGCAAAATAATTGCAGCCCTGGAACCTCCTAGGACTGGGGAATTGCTGGTTTTAAGGGTATATATGACTGGGAATATTTGTAATGGGTAGGACAAGGAAGAATATCATAAAACTAAGAACAATACAGAACGAGGCAGAACAAGGGAGAAGGAACAATGAGAAATGATGAATTGAAGAGAGTAGAATGAAGAATTATGAACAGACGAAATCTGTTGTGATTAGACTTCTTTACCCTCACTCAGATCTCTAGGCCCCCTTTAGCTATTCATGATTTCTTTATTTGAATGCTGAAAGGGAGTCATAAAGGCTAAACCTTTTAAGGCTCCCGTTATTATGTTGATTGACTGCTTGATTAATTGATTATATGTGTGTGCTTGTGTATACTCAAACAAATCTGCAAAATCCACAGTACCAGTTGTCATCCTTCTACCATGTGGGTCCATGGAATTTAACTCAGATTTTCAGACTTGGCAGCAAGCACTGTTGCCCACTGAGTAATTCTGTCTGCCTAATCCTTGCTTGTTTCAGAAATGTTGGGTGATTTACTTTGAGCTAAAAAGGTAGCATAACTTTAATTTCCTCTGAAATAGAGAAAAGTACCAATGAGGTTGAATAAAGATAAGTTGCAATGTTTTGGGTTCTTTGTACTTGACATGTTAGTTTCAAAAATTGATTATGCTTGAATATTTGGAAAAGTTGAAACTGTAATCAAATTAAATTACTGTAAATATTTTGGGAGCACTTCTGTTTCCAGTCTGACAGAAATTCACATTTCATCCTATTCTTGCTGATGGAAAATAATATATGAACACTAAATAAGACAAACGGGTTAAAAGTTACCATTGCCTTAGCAAGGCATGTACCCTGTGTACCCTGTGGCAATAGTGGCCACTAACCACTCTTGTTTGAATTCAAGGTCTTCTACAAGATAAAACACATTCATGGCACAATTATTATTCCAGGAACCTATGATTAGACAGATCATAGGCACTAGGAAAGAACCTACTATTATTCTGCTAGATGACATAGTTTTAAACTGAATCCTAATGACTTATTGTTATACCCATAAGATTGAGACAGCTCTCACCTTTCATAAGATAAGCTTCTGGTTTCTATTTTCCATAGACGGTGATCAACACAGAGATCTCAAATAATCAAAATGCGGAGAATAAGAGACAGTAGATTATCAAGCCCCAGATGGAGCATATGTACAACATCCTTTCCTTGAAAAACTCAGGGGTCATCGCAGAAGACGAGGTCAATGAACGTAAGACCCATCACAGGCAATAGATGACCACAAAACAAAACAAAGCAAATTGGTGTCTGCCTTTGGGATGCAGCATGGTAGTTTCACATGTAGACACACAGTAATTATGAAACAATAAAAATATCTGTACAAGCCTCAACTAGACAAAATCTCAGTATGGAAAAGGGAAGTGAGAACAAAGTCCCATCCCTATCCAAGGCACTATTGGGAATATTTTCCTGCTGGTACAATAAAGCTCAGTTTTTACAGAAGGTGTAACCACTGACAAGTCAACAACATTCTAGCAGAATCCCATAAATTCAATAATATTTGGGAATCATGAATTGTCCTCAATTGGTGGTGACAAATATGATGAGAATGAATATGATCAGAATGCTTAGTGTGTAATTCTCAAAATCTATTAATTTTAAGTTTTTGGAGGATGGAGTAAACCTAATCCACTGGAACCTTTTAGAGCCAGGAAATGAGATGGTAGAAAGTTCATTAAGGTTTTGTGTTGTTTTATTTTGATGATTCTTTATAAATCTATGACACAGGAAGCTAGTAAATGGCAAACAGCAATGGAAGCAAATGGAAAAGCATCCTTCATCCAAGCTTTACCTCTAAACAAAGCACTGCTACCCTGAAACAATGTCAGATTTTAAAACCAGACAACTGGATTTAATCACTGCTTCCTACAAATACCACAATACCACTATAATCCATGAGAGCAAAGACCAAAGATGAGCCTGAAGTTCTGTCCATGTCTGACTATTATGAGGTGTCCTTATCCACGTTTCTGGGATGTTATTGGATTAGGTGATTTGGAAACCAGGTATTCATCCATTCAGAGAGGTTCCTCATTCTTCTAAGTTTTCCAATGGTAATAATTATTCTCCTCTCGTTATTTTTCACTAAGATAGCTCAAGAGGACATGCATCAGAATCTGAGATACCTACTTAGAGTGAGTAAATTTTTCCTACATCAGTGACCATGGAGGCCTAGAACACGGTGGGAAATGCCTAGTATTTCCAAAGGAATATGGAAAACCATTCTAGATTATAGGAAATTAAACATAGAACCTTGACTTTGATTTGCAAATGACAATGCTGAAGCATCGCCTATGACCCCAGTAAAGCGATGTCGCAGACAACTATCTCAAACAGAAAGTTCAGATAATATCTTGCAACACAATACTCTCATGTCCAGATCCTAACAGAAAGCTGCTCTTTACACCATGAACCAGAAAGACCACAAACGAAATGGAAAAAATACACAGTCAATACCTGTCAGTTCAAGTGTGTGATAACATGATGGATTGATTTTCAGTAAAAGGACAGAACACAATAACACTTTAGTAGATGAAAGAAAGACCTCTCTGTTACAGATACAAAGCAACGATGTTCATTATGGACAGCCCCACAGAGGGTTGTACCCTGGATCAGCAGCAAACTGGAGTGTGGAAAACAGCACCTACATAAGGAGAGCAGGTACAGTTAATTGTTCCTTCAGACTTAGTGACCATTGGTTAATTTGACTGATTTCAGAGGTCTTGGGACACAGGAACTTATCCTGGTTGTTACATGAGTGGTCCTGAAATGTAAGAATATGAGAAGCAAGAAGCACAAAGAAAGTATATTTGAGGTGTATGGTAACCGCTTCTGTTGAACGGGAACTGATCATAAGAACATTTGACTTTGATGAGATACAGTTTAGCAAACTCCCAAATTCTTTCAAAAAAGAATTGAAATATTTAGCTAGGTCAAGACAGCACATGTGAGTACTGCACTAGAAGATGTGAAATTGTGACTCTACTGTAGACCCTGATTTCAGCATATCTTTACAATGTTCTTGGAACTGGTCAGGTTATCAATAAATGTCAGTGCCCTGATGAAGTTATTTCAATTGCATATTCTGTTGAATGAAACCAGCTTTGAATTTGGGTCACAAACAATAGTACTTGCACTGACAAAATCACCTCTCTGCTCCTTAGCTCTAGAACTGCTAGGGGCAAGGCATAGCTGATAATTGAGCACATTAATCTTTTGTTGATAGGTTGCTCTTACTTATTACTTATTGTGTCTCCAAAGAACCATTCAAGACTGATGAACATAAGAGTCTCTCCTAAAAAGAGATAGGAAGTAAGGATATTTTATATTGTAAAGTTAATGTGATCTTGAGAATAATTGTAAAAATAAATATAGAATGTTCATAGAATTAAAGGAAGGTGATTTTAAAATCTTTCTAAAAAGATCACCTGTGGTGATTTTATCTTAATGAAAGAAGAAATTTCAAAAACAAGGTAAGTCTAGATTCCAGAACACATATTGGAACCTGGTACTGTTGATGGATTTTTGTCCATATCAGAGAGAGCTTACTGCTCTTTGGCAGTTTTGTTTTGGTTTTATTATTGTTTTTAAGATTTATGCTATGATATGATAGTGTACATAAGCGACCCCAAAAGCTCTACCAAAGAACTCCTACAGCTGATAAACACCTTTAGTAACGTGGCAGGATACAAGATCAACTCCAAAAAATCAGTTGCCCTCCTATACACAAAGGATAAAGAAACAGAGAGGGAAATTAGAGAAGCATCACCTTTCATGATAGCCACAAATAGCATAAAATATCTTAGGGTAACTCTAACCAAGGAAATGAAAGATCTATTCGACAAGAACTTTAAATCTTTGAAGAAAGAAATTGAAGAGGATAACAGAAAATGGAAGGATCTCCCTTGCTCTTAGATTAGGAGGATCAACATAGTAAAAATGGCAATTCTGCCAAAAGCAATCTATAGATTCAATGCAATCCCCATCAAAATCCCAGCAAAATTCTTCACAGAACTTGAGAGAACATTAATTAACTTTATATGGAAAAACAAAAAACTCAGGATAGCCAAAACAATCCTATACAATAAAGGTACTTCCGGAGGCATTACCATCCCTGACTTCAAACTCTATTACAGAGCTACAGTAATGAAAACAGCTTGGTATTAGCAAAAAACAAAACAAAACAAAACAAAACAAAACAGAGATGTTGACGAATGGAATCAAATAGAAGCCCCGGATTTTAACCCTCAATCATATGAATACCTGATTTTTGACAAAGGAGCTAAAAGTATACAATGGAAGAAAGAAAGCATCTTCAACAAATGGTGCTGGCATAACTGGATGTCAACCTGTAAAAGAATGAAAATAGATTCATATCTATCACCATGCACAAAACTCAAGTCCAAATGGATTAAAAATCTCAATATCAGTCTGAACACACTGAATCTGATAGAAAAGAAAGTGGGAAGTACTCTACAATACATGGGCATGGGAGAACACTTCCTAAGTATAACCCCAATAGCACAGACAATAAGGACAACATTGAATAAATGGGACCTCCTAAAACTGAGAAGCTTTTGTAAAGCAAAGGACACTGTCATTAAGACAAGGCAACCCACTGACTTGGAGAAGATCTTCACCAACCCCACAACAGACAAAGATTTGATTTCCACAATATATAAAGAACTCAAAAAACTAGACCTTAAAATGCTAATTAAGCCAATTAAAATGGGGCACTGAACTGAACAGAGAATTCTCAACAGAAGAAGTTCAAATTGCCAATATTTTATTTAGAATTTATGCATCAATGTTCATGAATGAGATTTGTCTGTAATTCACTTTCTTAGTAATGTCTTTGTGAGTTTTAGGTATTAGGTTAATTGTAGCCTCATAAAAAAAAGTTTAGCAATATTTCTTCTGCTTCTATTGTGTTGAACAATTTAAGGAGTATTTGTATTAGTTCTTCTCTGAAAATCTTGTAGAATTCTATGATGAAACCATCTGACCCTGAGCTTTTTTGGTTGGGATACTTTTGATGATTGTTTCTATTTCTTTAGCAGTTATAGGCCTACTTAATATTCTTATCGGTCTTGATTTAATTTTAGTAAGTAATATTTATCCAGAAAACTGTGCATTTCCTTTATGCTTTCCAATTTTGTGAAGTACAGATTTTCAAAATATGACCTAATGAGTCTTTGGATTTCCTCTCTGTCTGTTGTTTTGTGTTTAACACTCTATTTAACATACCAGTATTAAACAATATCAATATTCCAGTGAATGATTATAAGATACTATTTTTCTACATTTCATAGAATCTTACAAATTTTCTTGGCATTGGATGCTTCAGTTTCTTTGTATTACTACACAAGTTGTAATTTTCATTTATAAATACAATTGCAAATACATTTGCTCTTAAGAAAATCTAATTTATGGAGCCAGAACTATGGCTTGGGTATTACGACCACAAACTTCCTGAGAACCAAAGTTCAGGATCCAGTACTCACTCACAACTGCCTAAATCCTTCTGGTCCCATTCAGACATCTGAACTCAAACACACATACCTAAGTATATTCACAGATGTATACACATAATTAAAATTTAAAAGAAAACCTTTAAAGAAAAACTGTTTCACTGTTATTTCAACATTAAATATTTGTTATGAAATTATTATCAACACTTTTTGCATGTGCATATTGGTGTTATGTGTTTGCATAAGCATGCATGTGTGTACTTGGGTATGCATGCATGTGGAGGGCAGGTGTTGTCTATGTGTTTCTTAGCCAATTACATTCTACTTTATTTTACTTTGAGTCAGAGTTTACTGATTGTGCTAGCATAGCTCCTCAGCATGTTTCTGGGAACGCTGTCTCTACCCCTCTGTGGCCGGGGATGTAGATAGGCTACCATACACACAAGGCATTTACATGAATGTTGAACTTCCAGGCTTAGTTCTCACACTTGAGAAACAAGTTCTTTACCCCCTGAACCAACCATAGCCCAACTCTAAAAGTAATCATTAAAGATAACAAACACAATTCCATTAGATGCTGAATCGATTATCATTTCTTTTGAGAGAAAAAATAAAATTTCAGAAACTTGTAATAGAGTAACTGATCCAAGCCAATATTTTCTGGCATTTTATTGTGATATACAACAAGGGAAAATATAAGACACACTTGATTTGCTTTCCATTTATCTCTGTACAGTTTTCTCAAAGGAGCATACAAATATGGTTTTACAACAAAGACCTAGCAATTCATTTTTATGTAATCTTTTAAAATAAAAATACTCTTTATAATACCTCTGAGTATAAAGTTCACAACCCCTGTTTGGATTTCTATTTTGTTGTGTCATGAGAATTCTACAAGGTTGTATAGTTCAACAAAGACCAGTGATTAGATATATTATTTTAGTATTTGTTTCTCTTTATTTAATATTGTAATGAAATTTAACTTCCAGCTAATAAATCCGTTTATATTTGGTTCTTCCTGAAGATAGCATCTAATACAGTAATCCCAAACCTTCCAAATGAACTTGACATTCTTTTAGAATTGGAAATAAAATTAAATGCTAATTTCTTTTTTTACGGAGACAAGGTTTCTCCGTAGCTTTTGGTTCCTGTCCTGGAACTAGCTCTTGTAGACCAGGCTGGCCTCGAACTCACAGAGACCCACCTGCCTCTGCCTCCCGAGTGCTGGGATTAAAGGCATGTGCCACCACCGCCTGGCTAAATGCCAATTTCTGAAGCAGGATCTGAGATAGTGCACCTAATGTCTGCTCTTGCCCTCCATAAGATCTCAAACCTAGGCATCTCCAAAGTCACTGTGCTGACCAAGACAGTATTACATTTCCCCTCTGTCTGACAATTTTAGATAAATGTTTTTCTGACTGAAGCTTCCTGGACTTCCTTTTTGTAGATGCATATTTTAGAAAATTTGCAATAGTGAATTCTCTCTCTTTCTCTTTGGGGTCGAAACTCCCAGATTTCTGCTAACACACAATTTCTTTAACTTAGGGACTCAGAAGTAATATTCATTAAAGAGCAATATCCAGACAAACATTGCTCCTTTGTCCAGTATTTTTTAGAGGGACAGAGGCTAAAATCAAGTAAATATCAATTATCCAACAAAGGAAGTTTAATTTCACTCACCAGATTCTCCCTCACATCCCTAAACTTTTCCACTGGCTTATGTAGTACATAGAATCTCTTTCCCCCTTTGTTTCAGCGAATTGCATTCAATATCTCTCTTACATTTCATCAATCTTGAGTTGCTTCATTTACCTATGAACTTATTTTGACACCAGATCCAAGATCTTTAAAATTTGAGTTCAGTGTAAATCTCTTCTTATGGATTTATGAGTCTTAAATGCAGTGACCAGGAACATAACCACAATTCACAAGCAAAATCCTTCAGCGCTGCATCTAGTAGAACAGTATTTCTAGTTCAGAGAACTTGACCAGTCTGTCATACCCTAAATTTTATTAAAGGGAGGATGTTTTCACACTTACTGGTCATTGTTATATTTATGAATGAAGTCAATTTCTCGGGGAATGCTAGTAAGAAGAGAGATGTGAATACACCCACATTTAAGAACTGCAATCACAAATTACTCTGGGCTCATTTTTAAATGTCAGACTATTAAAAATTAAGAGGAAAAATCACTAAACTTAATCTGTGCTTTAGAACCTGAGTGTTTAATTTACTAAGAACTTCCCAATCTGTCTTGAGGTCACAGGTCACACTCCATGTGCCTATATACTCCCGAAGGAAGGCAATCAAGCTAGAAAAATAAATAGACTCAGAAACACTGTACACAAAAAATTAAACAAAAGAAAAAAAAAGTCTTCTCATGATTCTATGAGGAGGGAGAAAACCAGAGATGTGGGAACAGATTTGTTGCAGGGTCAAACAACAAAATTCTACCAGTGGTGTGGAAATCAGTGGCACATTGAGGGTTCAGTAAGTGGCAACGTTGGGGATCTAAGATTGGCAAAATAGTAGCAAGCACACAGGTATCTCTGGGTCTGAACTGAGCAGGTACTAAAAATCCACTGCAAAGTGGCTGGTTAAAGACATTAACTGCACAACCTAAAAGTGAAACTCCACACAGAGCTGTCTTTTCCATTATCCCAACAGCCAGTTGCGTATTCATCAGCAGATGAGGTCAGAGAGCTGGAATACAAGTACACAAGGGCTTCAGATCTATGGCATGGTTGCTGCACCCCCAAGTTCCTGTTTCTCACTCCTGAGGGATAAGACACCAAGTTTTCACTTACCAAATCTTTCTGGTTTGGGTGTGTAATTGTTGCTCTTAGTATGCACGTGTGGGCAGGCTCAGTATTGCTATCTTCTTTAATTAATCTCATCCTTTTGTTGCTTACCGAGTTTTCATTCATATTTTCAAAATTAGTGTACACAGTATTCTGTTTCATTCTATCATTTTTAAACAAAACTTCATCTCCTTGATATTCATCACTCCTCTCCCATACCTACCTTATCCTTCTCTTTCTTACATTCTTCCATCAGTTCTCAGAAGATTCTTTTCAGCCTTCATATCACGTGTGTCCCGCTTCCTCTCCCCTACCCTATTTTTTGAGAGTCTCTCATCAAACTTGGTGCTCACTGGTTCATCTAGCCTTGCATCTTCCTCCTCACCTCTGAGATTGAAAGCATTAGTAATCTCACATGAATGTTAGAAGCATAGAGCTTCCTCCTTGCCTAGGTTCCTATCTTCGTGATGAGGACCAACCTTAAGTTGTACATCAGTCACTTTACCAACTGATTAATTTTCCCATCCTCTTAGTCATAAAACCTTTGAAAGATGTAGATACTAAAAATGTTACTGGATTAGACATTTATTATCTTCAACTGCATTGGGAGATATGAACAACCACTGCAAGTGACTGCTTAAAATTGTGATGGATTGGATGTAGGTGACAGAGATGTAACAGTAAGTTCTGGTGGGCAAAAAAATCTTTAGATAACCCAATTTCAGCTTGTGAATCTTAACATTAATTGTGAAAAGCCCTATTTTTAGACACAAATTTTGAATAGAGAAAATGACATGAGCAGTAGCTACTCTCTCATATAATACTATTTATAATCTTGAAAAATATTTCTACTAGAGATGCTGATGTGGCAAAGAGAGTTAGTACACCCAGTCAAGCATGTAAGATGTGAGTTTTGCATAAATCCCAATCAGTGTCTATTGCTGCATATATTTCTGCTGATAAACGTTTCCTTATTTTAGACTACAAAAGTCCAATTTCCCACTGGGAAAGACAAATATACTTTATAGAATTTGCCTTTTGTTCTGTATTTCCACTTGTGGTCCAGGGCCCAAATATGCAGTTATTAGAAAATCCCCATACTTGTTAGTTTATATTACTTGAATAGTTTTCCTCTTTTTAACACATACAATTTCTTCCCATGCCAACTAAAAAATACGTTTATTTTAATAAAATACAGTCAAAATTTTATAAAATCCAGCTTTAATGGAAATGGTTTTTATGTTTGTGCAGATTAAATATTAAACAGTGCATAATTGAAGTCACACATTTTCAGTCCTTCAAAATATGTGAAAATGTCCTTAAGTCTATTTGTATTTGTTTAAGAGAATTAATCCCTGATATTGTATTTTTCAGCTATTCAATTCAATGCAACAGATAACGCTGCATAGAAAATACTGGAACTAAATTAAAATTAAATGCAATAATACTTAGTGTATCTTTTTTTTTTTTTTTTTTTTTTTTTGTTTTTCGAGACAGGGTTTCTCTGTGTCTTTGGAGCCTGTCCTGGAACTAGCTCTGTAGACCAGGCTGGTCTCGAACTCACAGAGATCCGCCTGCCTCTGCCTCCTGAGTGCTGGGATTAAAGGCGTGCGCCACCATCGCCCTGCTTACTTAGTGTATCTTTATGGTTACATTTGCCTGTTTCATTCTCAAAGCAACAGGGAAGTTATGAAAGTCTTTTCTTCTTTCAGAACTTAGCAATATTAATCTTTTACCCTTAAGCAAATATTGCACCACTCATTCTTTCTTTGTTTTTTAAATTTAGTTATACTATTTAAAAAACTCTGAGGGATGTCAAGGTTGCTTCCAGTTCTTGGCTATTATGAATAAAGCATCAGTGAGCGTGAGTGTCCTTGTGATCGAACAGAGCATCCTTTCAGTATATGTCCAGGGGTGATCTTGCTGGGCCTTGAGGTGGATCGATTCCCAATTTTCTGAGGAACCATGATATTGATTTCTATAGTGGCTATACAAGTTTGCACTCTCACGAGCAATGGAAGACTGTCCCCCTTGCTCTGCATCCTCTTCAGCATGAGCTGTCACTTGTGTTATTGATTTTAGCCATTCTAACAGGTGTAAGTCATTTTGATTTGTAGTGCCCTGAAGGTTAAGGATGCTGTACATTTTCTTAAGTGTTTGTCAGTCATTAGAGAGTCCCTTGTTGGGAATTCTTTGTTTAGATCTATACCCAATTTTTAAATTGTATTATTTGGGTTTTTGATATCTAGTTTCTTGAATTATTTATATATTTTGGTACTACTCTTCTATCAGATGTGAAACTGTTAAAAACCTTTTCCTATTCTGTAGGCTCTGCTTTGTCCAATTTAGATTTTTTTAACCCATCCCCCAATTTAAGTGTTACGGACATTGATAGCTGACGGGGAAGTGGGAGACAGTTTTCTTTAAGATTGTAGACCCTGATAGATCTATCCACTATCTAGTAGATGGCCTCATCCTCAAAAGTACACGGTCAGCCTAAATTGGACTTGATAGATAGTAAAAAAAAATGGTAAATAAAGTAGGGTATTATTTTTGGTGGATCTAGGATGAGTTGAGGGAGTTGTGGGAATAAGTACGGTTGAAATGCATTGTATGAAATTTTCAGAGGGTATTTGATGGGTGTGGAAAAAGGATTTATTTCATTTTATAACTTACAATCCAAATTTTTGGGAAGTAAAAGCAGAAACATAAGCAGGACTTGAAGCAAAAATCACAGAGCAATGCTGCTTATTGTCTTGC
Organism: Chionomys nivalis; assembly: GCF_950005125.1. Lineage (NCBI taxonomy): Eukaryota > Metazoa > Chordata > Mammalia > Rodentia > Cricetidae > Chionomys > Chionomys nivalis. The sequence continues at coordinate 16,324,984 of NC_080104.1, read as the reverse complement.
TCCTTCTGGTTTGCTCATTTACACTTTGTATATGGTCCAGACCCTACTAACTAAGAACGTTATCACACACAGTGGGCTGGGCCTTTCTACATCCATCATCAGTCAAGAACATGGCCACAGATGTGCCCATAGGCCAGTCTGATACAGGCAGTTCGATTTTTTAAATTAAAACTACATTCTTCTTTCATACGATATATTCTGGTTCCCCTCCCTCTACTCCTTTTAGATTCTCCCCCATTTCCCTTCTCCTCCCAAGTTTATTCCCCTTCTGGTTCCCCTTCAGAGAAGAGCAGATCTCAAAGAGACAGCAATCAGACAGGACAAAATACGGTACAATAAGACAAGGCTAACGCTCTCACATCGAGACTAGGACAAGGCAACCCAAAAGAGGAAAAGAATCTAAAGAGTATTCATAAGAGTCAGAGACACCTGCTCCTGTTGGGAACCACCTTTTGGGGTGACTTATGCCATATGCCTAGCCACAGCAGGTTCATACATTCCAGGGTAGGAACATGAGGATTAGGAATGTTAGGTAGGAGGAACAGAGATAAGAAACACAGACACAGAATAATACTGGGAGGTCAACTCAGTGGATCCTGCATGCTGGATTTTCGAGTTTAGACTTCAGAGTTCACCCATGTTTAATTTTCCATACACTTTTACACCCCAATACAAAAGGGAGAAGAAAGCAAAAGACTGCTTTAACATGATATAAAGGACCACCAGAACAGTTACTTGAGATATCAAGCCATTATTTCCTAAGCAATTCATTGCATGTTTCGGCAGTGAACACACCCTAGATCAAGTATTCGGCAGGCAGGCAGGCACTCTCTAAATCAAACCTCCTATTTCAAAAGGAGCAGAAGTATGCTTGATTTCTCTGATCTTTGATCAGAGTGGAGCATATCTACGTCTATGGGCCACCTTAATGTCCAAAACACGAAGTAACCATACCATAGGTCAGGATGTCTTGTTTTGTAGCAATACCTGTCGTTAGCAACTATGAAAAGGAAAGAATAGGCTCAAACTCTCTGACATTTGGACAAGGTGGAATAGGCTTACATTTTGGCTCTCCACATGCGCCCACTGTTAGGAGACTCACAGGGACATCAAACTAACAGTCATTACATATATGCAGCGAACCTCATGCAGACCCGTGCAAGCCCTGTGTTTGCCATTTCAGTCTCTACGAGCCCAGGTGAGGCCTGCTCAGTTTATATGGTGGCCCATGTTCTCCCAGTGTCTTCCATCTGCTCTGACTCCTACCATCTTCCTTTGCCCTATTCCATGGGGTTCCCCAAATTCTGATATGAGACCTCCAGTTGAAACTCTCTTCCTCCATATAATGTCTGGCTGTGGATTTCTATACCTACTTTCATCTGCTGCTGGAGGAAGCCTCTCTGATGACAACTGGACAAGGAAATAGCATTAAGAATCATTTCACTGATCCTATCCTATAGCCATACTGATGAATATCTTGCATATCACCATAGAACCTTCATCTAGCGATGGATGGAGATAGAGACAGAGACCCACACTGGAGCACCGGACTGAGCTCCCAAGGTCCTAATGAGGAGCAGAAGGAGGGAGAACATGAACAACGAAGTCAGGACCACGAGGGGTGCACCCACCCACTGAGACAGTCGGACCCATCTATGGGGAGCTCACCAAGGCCAGCTGGACTGTGACTGAAAAAGCATGGGATAAAACCGGACTCTCTGAACATGGCGGACAATGAGAGCTGACAAGAGGCCAAGGACAATGGCACGGGGTGTTGATCCTACTTCAGGTTCTGGCTTTGTGGAGCCTAGACAGTTTGGATGTTCAACTTCCTAGATCTGGATGGATGTGGGAGGACCTTGGACTTTCCACAGGGCAGGGAACCCTGACTGCTCCTGGGACTGGAGAGGGAGGAGAAGAGGAGTGGGGGGAAGGGGAGAGGGGCGGGAGGAGGGGGAGGGAAATGAAATCACTCTCCTAAAATGGGCTTCAATTTAAACCAGCAGAAATATATCCAGTAATACATGCTGATTAGGAATTATATGAAAGTCACACCTTTCATACTTGGCTGGGTATTTCAGCCTTTGGGAGGCAGAGGCAGGCTTGTTCCTGTGAGTTCTTAACCAGCCTGCTCAACAAAGTGAGTTCCAGGACAGCTAGGGCTGTTATACAGAGAAATCTTGTCCTGAAAAACAAAAGAAAAACAGAAAGGCAAACAAACAAATAGAAGAATAGATATAAAAGTAAGTATTGCAATTTATAGTTAACAGTCATTAAAATTTTCTCAATAACTTCCTGTTCCTCAATATATATTTTTGCAATAAATAAAACTGTCTTATTTTAAGATTCTAGAGAAAATAATCATCTCATTTATCATCTTTTAAATTCATTGCTGATAATCATGCAAACAGGGGAGGAGAATATCAACCATCTCCAATTTTTTTCTTTGAGTATTTGTAAGGAGGTTTTCCGTAAACATACAGACAACCAGATAGAGTTCTAAATAGGATTTCTCTTCTCCAAACATTTCCTCGATCCTTGACTTTCTGTCTCTCCTTGTTGTGTCTTGTTTTCTTTCCTGAGCTTCTCACCATTTAATTTGTTGGAGGAATTTGTGCTGTGGATCAGGTTTACATGCCATATGTAGGTGTACTTTCCTCAAATACCATATCAAGGTTTTTCCTTCCCACTGAGACTTGAGTTTATCATACACATATGAAGAATAATGTGTGATTTCAGATGCTGTATGATTGTCCCTTATGTGTATCTTTGTAGTTAAACCAAGAAAGTTCCTTCCAATACGGGAATATAGGATGTTTTCTTGAGCTTCTTACAGGCTGTTGTATGTCCTGAGGGTTTCCTCATTACATATCTACCCTGTTGGTCTGATGCAAAAAAGTACCTGTTATCTTTGATGTTTTCATTGTTAGAATTCTTAACTTAAATGGGGCAACTTTGCAATAAACAGAAAGTACACAGTAAAATCCAATGTTACATATTAGAAAAGTGACAGATGAAAAGATTGAGCTACCAATCAAATTCTCTGATTAAGTGTGCTGAAAACAAACACATGCTCTGAAAAAAAGGGATAAGATACAAAACAAACAGAATGCACCATTAGATGACCAGCCCAAGCAAAATTCAGGCTCAGGAAGAACTCATCAATATTCACCCAAGGAAACAATGCAGATATCTAAGTACAAAAGGTCTGTGCTGGGACCTAGCATTAATCCAGTTTATTCTAGTGAAAATGGATAATCTTTGGACAGCCAAAAATAGAGTTCTTAACTCAAAGAGAAAAAGAAGTAGTTTTCTCTGAAACAAATATTAACAACTATGGTCCTAGAACACATATTTAGTTTGCCCCAAATACCCTCTTTTAATGAGGAAATATTTTGTGAAATTTTATGGTACTAGGACAGAATTGAGCAAAAATGAATGTATTTCTTCCCTTGTATGAAAGAAAAAATCAGGGACATAGGTTTATAGCAAAGTGAGAGAAGCACCTGTAATCATCCCAGGTGCGCTCTATGGAGTCTTAGTGTTGGAAACCGGTGACATAAAAGGATAATACATTCTGATAGTCATAAGGACTTTGTCCATGACACAAAACTGGACAATATGCCATTGTGTGATCTAAAGTAAACCCAAAATAATGTGGCTCTTTCATTTTGTCTGCCTCTTCTATCTCAATACTCCCTGAATTTTGGTAGTGAGAAGATTTATAAAGATGTCTCTCCCCCCTACACACACACACACACACACAAACACACACACTAACCTGTCATCAAGTTCAGAGAGCACTGTGGAAGAGGAAGCACAAAGACTGTAAGACCCAGAAGTTGGGAAAGGTTAGAGCAGAACGAGATTTTCATCTAAACATAATAGGACTGTAGCACTAAAAAACTCACAGCAGCCATGGGTGCCTGCAAAAGACCTGCACAAAATCAAGCCAGTAAACAATCTAAACTGAAGTGGGTTAGGACTCATTAGTCCCATCCTTAACCTCGAGGAGTTATGGACAGTCGTTGGCTTCTTGAGGGGTATGTCAGTTTTCTTTAGGTTTGAAAAGCCACACATCTGAGAATACATTAGCAGCACAGATTATATATACTCTGTAGGTAAAGAAAGAGGAGGAGGAGAAGATGGGGTTTTAATTTGGGAGAGAATAAGGAGATGGGTTTGGCTGTGGATACAGTAAAGTGGAAGTAAGCGATTAATAGGATCAGACTGCATTATTATTATGGTCAAAAATATGGTTCTGGAGAGATGTAATAGCAGTTAATAGCACTTGTTGCTCCTGCAGAGGATACAATTCCCAGCACCCACATGGTTTAACTCCCTCTTCTAATCTCTGTGGCCTCCAGACATGCACATGATGCACATACATACACATAGGCAAAATGCTCATACACATAGAATAAAATTATACTTTAAAAAACTTATAAAATTCTCAAGTAATTAATAAAATAATACATACTATTAAAAATGTCCTCTTTAGGGCTGAGCATTCAGCCTCTTATCAGCATTGTGACAAGTTATTCTTCTTTCTATTGCTCTGATGTTTCTTCAAAAAGAAGTCTCTCTGACAAAGGGTGAGGGCATTCAATGGCTATGAGTATAAATATAAGTATTTAAAAGGCACTTTCATAACATGACTATTTAAATATCTGTCTCTATCTGACAGCTGTATGAGTTTCAAATAAATTACCCATAGAAATAAAATATATAAAATAAAAGTTTGAGTCAGTGATAAAGAACTGTGAACGTTGGATATGCTGTGTTCTGAATACAATTCGGATTATTACAATTTGGACTGTTTCAAATCTTCAGTCAAATAAAGCAAAATTGTGATTCAAAGACCACTTGGTCAAGAACTCATTCTGAGGAAAAGAATTTGTGAAGACAAGAAAAAGCACATCCATCCTTCTGACAGGTGTACTCACGGTCAGTCCTGATGAATAGGTGGGTTGGAGACACACCAGAAATACCATGCTTTAAGAACTCAAGTGTGGGGAAATCACTTTCTATTACCTGAGGACAAGATGAGTCATTTTATACCCTATAGAAAAGCCATTATCACTGTTAGAGAAAATAATAAAAAGATAGTTTTTATAGGAAATAGGACATTTCTGAGATTTTAACGCAAAATATGTGTTTTCTCCAAAATCTCAGATTTTAAAAGGAACCTATTATATCTTCAGCAAAACCACAAGTTTTAGGCTTTCATCCTGTTTACCTGTGACTTTTCAGCGCCTTTCATCAAACAAATTGCTAAAATTTGTATAAATGAAAAGTTTCATGTAAAAATTTCTATTCTTATTTTCTTATTTTGCAGCCCTTCAACTTATTCTGTCTTATGTACTGATGTTTTGCTAGATTAGATTTGTACTAAATTGAGTAGTAAGACAGGACATTTTGATTATTTAAGATTAAAATAGAGTCATGTTTCCTAAACTGGACCAAGTTTTTTCTGTTTATTCTACACCAGTATGTTATGGATGCAGGCATAGCTGATGGCCAAAACCATGAGAAAAATCAAGACATCATATTACTAATGTTATTAACAAACACTTTGCCTTTCACTTCAAGGGCAATTTTAATATCTACCATATCCTGAGTTGTTTGGAACCTGCTATCACTTCTGTAAGCAAAACAAACCATTCATTTTTGAAATAGAGACATTCAACTCTTCAGTGCTTCAGTTTCATGAGTGTGATAGCAAAAAATTTGAAAAGGTTTTAGGACTCTAGCCAACGTCATGCCTTGGGCCAAGTGTGAAGTAAGCCAACTTGGACAGAAAGGCACACTTGGACAGTCAGAATGGACCTCAGAATCAGATTTATCTGATTTGGAAATTTTTGGTATAAGTGGGAATACACTAAACTATTAATATAATGTGAGGGACCTCCATTTTTGTAAGGTAAAAGTGGTAGTAAGATGCCTTTCCCATCAGTCACAGGAATTAAAACTATGGTATCTGAAACACATGACCATCTTTCCCGTTCTTTTCTTTCTCAATCATCATTAGGTTTTTCCCTAAAAGAAGATCTTATTTTAAGAAAATTTTCCCATTCCCCTACCAGTCTATAGTTTAAGAAAATGTGTGTAAATATCATTTTCTTTATCTTCATTTTATTCATGGTAGCCATTGTCTTACAGACTTCTCATAAAAAGACTTTTGGTCTCCAGTTCAACTAAACTGTGGATGATAAAAACTATCATTTTCTGCTGCTCTCTATCATTCTCTAAATTCCAGGAGTAGCCTCGAGCTAATTCCCTACTAATCAATTACACCACCATCTCTGAGTCCTACTAGTGTACTTCATACTCTTGCTTAATTGTAAACGTGTTCATAGGCTTCTGCCTTTGTTGAAGGGAGCTGCGGGCTGCGTTCCTGCCACCCGCCTCCAGCCGCCTGGCTAGCTTATGCCCCAAAATAACAATACACACACTGTTTTCATATAAACACTGCTTGGCCCATTTCTCTTAATGTGTGTAGCACCACAAGGTGCGCTTACCAGGAAGATTCTAGCCTACGTCCATCCTGGGTTGGAGCTTCATCGCATCTGCCCTGGAGAAGAGCGGCATCGCGACTGTCTGAGGCTTCTTACCTCAATTCCTCTTCCTCCCAGCATTCTGTTCTGTTTACTCCACCCACCTAAGGGCTGGCCTATCAAATGGGCCAAGGCAGTTTCTTTATTAACCAATAACCTTCCTCCATCATGCCTTGATTCCTTATTTCCCATTACTGTTTGATTTTTTTCTGCCTACATTAGAATGTGTATATCATTCTCCCAACAGACAGACTTAATGCTTCTCTTCTACTAAAAATTTGGGATACATTTTTTAACTGTCTATTCTGTCTCTCTCTTTTTAATGACTGCTTTTCTTATAGGGTCCTTACTTAACTTAGGCCTCATATATTTGCAAACTGATGTGACCATTTGTTTTGGGTAGGAAGTTTTGCTTTTTTGAAATTCAACCCATATGTAAAATAAAATAAACCACCTTTTCTGTTAAGTTCTCTGGGTCTTAGGAAGCTAGTATAATGGCTTCATAAAATAGATCAGTTGAGGCTATGTTGATTGCATCAAAAATATATTCCTACTTTTAAAATCCATCATGTGCTGTAATTATGATTTGATACATTAACTATTCCATTCAAATAAATTATTGAATGTCTATATTTCATTTTACAAAATCAATATTGTCACTGACTGAATGTCTGTCAAATATATGACATTCATTATCTTTATATTAACTGTTCAAAGAAATCTCAAGGTAATTTGCTATCACCAGTGTCATTCTTTCCATATATATTAATAGTTTACCTGTCGTTAGATAATTTTTATGTTACCAAACATTTCTGTAAAGCTGTTCTAAAGGTTCCATTCTAAGAATACCTTTTAATAAATGTTTAGATTTGTGTTTATATAACGTTGTATCTGAACACCCACACAGCAAATAACCTATCATGAAAAAGGTACAGGATTCTTAAGAATTTAGTACACACTGGCTTTAACCTGTTGATCTCCATCTGGATGAGAAACAGACAATGCCAACACCATCTGACTAGCTATTTGCCTGGATGTCACTGGTTGGCCTTCTTGCCTACACCATCTCCCTAGGGACTTCTGAGAACTATTTGAATTGCTAATGACAGAAAAGAGTCTCAAACCCAGATGGTGGTCAGGTGTATATTGAGATGGACCAAAAATTAAATTGAACTTGCTATTTGTAGAAAAATAATATAAGAAATACCATGGGCATTGAAATAAGTCATGTTTTGATTCCTTTAACACTATACTAGGCACAGGCTATTTCTTCCCAGGAAGCATCTCCTCACCATGTGTCACAAAATCCAATATTATTTACCAGTGAGGAATATGCTAAATGCAAAAGCCACAGGGAAACAATTCAAAGGGTGACATACTCTGTTGCTGGGCCCTAATGTCTTCCTCAGGGGTGGGATGAGAAGGCATGGCATCAGCAAACACAGTTGCCAGGAGTCCAGTGAAAAGGAGGGCAGACTCATTTATTTAACAACCAGTAGGAAAAGCTTATATAACCCTCCCAACAGCCAGGCATTCCAATCTCTTGACATCATGGTTGTCCCTCATTGGCTAGGCATAATCATGACATTTGACAGTGCCTGTTACTAGGCCTTAACACACCTTAAACTAATATTCTATGACAATACTCATTACATGTGTATGTTTTATTCTGTGACAATGGATTTAAAGTCTATCATAAAGTTTTGCTGAACATCGTAATGAAACATAAAACCTCAGCACAATCACATAAGGGCTAGAGATGTGACTCAGTGGGTAAAGTATTTTTTGTCCAAACATGAAGACACTAGTTCGCATTCCAAGAATCCGAGTAAAAGTGGTCACAGCAGTGCATGTCTGTAACCCCAGCACTGGGGAGAAAGAAACAGAAGAATCAACGGGGCTTGTTGATCAATGAGTCTAGACAGAAAAGCTTCTGTAAAGCAAAGAACATGGTCAACAGGACAAAACAACAGCCTACAGAATGGGAATAGAACTTTACCAAGCCCACATCAGACAGAGGTCTGATCTTCAAAATATACAAAGAACTCAAGAAATTGGTAATCAAAAGAACAAATAACCCAATTTAAAAAATGGAGTACAGATCTAAACAGAAAAATCTCAACAGAGGAATCTAAAATGGCTGAAAGACACTTAAGAAAATGTTCAACATCCTTAGTCATCAGGGAAATGCAAATCAAAACAACACTGAGATTTCATCTTACACCTGTACAAATGGTCAAGATCAAAAACACTGATGACAACTCATGCTGGAGAGGTTGTGAGGTAAAGGGAACACTCCTGCATTGCTGGTGGGAGTGCAAGCTGGGACAGCTCCTTTAGATATCAGTATGGCTATTTTTCAGAAAATTAAAAAACTGCAAGCTTTAAGTTCAACCCTATCTCAAAAAGGGAATGTAGAGAAACTATTGAGAAATATATCCTTCCATCAAACCAGGACTCCATAGGTGTACTTACCCACACACAATATGTGTATGTAACACACACATACACAAAATATGTAGTAGATATAGCCCATCTGATGATTAATTTGAAAGTAGTTTCTTTAGTAAACATATATTTAAGTCACATAGTCCTATATTCCGATAGAATATTCCTATAGGATGATGCATCAGGTTACCTGGATCTCTCTGAATCTCATGCATACTTCAAAAAGTAGCTAGAATCCACCATTTTTTTAAGTATTTACATAGAACACAACAAAAGATGTGATACATGCTGATTGAATATTACATAAGACTTTTTTTTATTCTTGGTGAACATATGATTGTTAGTTTTAACCATCAACTTGACAAAATCTAGAAAAATCTGAGAAGAGAGCTTCAATGAAGGGCTGTCTAGATAATGTTGGCTCTTAGGTATGTCCATGAGGGATTGCCTTGTTATGTCAGTCGACGTGAGTTGACCCAGAACACTGTGTATAGCGTCATTTCCTGGGAGTGAATTCTGGACTTTGTAAATATGAAGGCAAACTGGGTGGTAAGGATGTGTGTGTTCATTTCTCTCTACTGCTGACTGAGGGTGTGAGGTGAGTTGCTGCTTCAAGCTCCTGTTCCCTAGACTAGCACACAGTGAAGGACTGTATTATGGGGTTATAAACTAAAAGAAAATATTTCTCCCTCACATTGCTTTTCGTCTGGTTATTTTATAATATTAACAGAAGTTAAACTAAAATACCATCTAATCATCTTTTCCTATATATGATGCTTTGAAATATTTCTCTTGTAGAAACATTCATTTCATAACTGAAGAGATATCACATTGGTTAAAAAAACATGCTCAATATTCATATAAAAAGCCAAACTTCTCTTCACAGACCAGTAAACCCAGAAATGTGAGGAGAACCCATGGCTTTTATGGTTACCAGCCTAGATCCAGGGTAAGGAAGAGGCCTTTTCTCAATAGAATAATACACAGTGGTAGCACCAGTCACGTGACTTACACACTTGCACACACATGTACACTTATACCACAAACTGGCACATAAAAATAAAATAAACCCATAAATAAATAAAAAACAAATAATAAGACAGCCATATATAAACTATGTGTGCGAACAAATCTCTGCAATGATAATCATTTCTCCTTTAAGTAGTTATGACATTGTTCTCATTCATCTATGTTCACAAGAAGTTGGTATTTTTTTTCTCTAAGCTGAAAAATCGCTATTCTCGCACATGGCTGCTTTAGAATTCAGATGGTGTACGCTTAGTGTCATACTTGGAAGAAAAAGGGTTCTATTTTTATCCCCTGTCAGTTCAATTATGAATCTAAGTGCTCTGGCCATAACTATATAATTACATAGTCAACATTTGTCTTTTATTGCTTGATGAATCTTTTTGACACATGATTTCAAAGGAAGAACAGACAAAAAACCCCAGGGTGATGTGATCAATCTGCAAAAATTTATTCTGTTTAATAGTACAGAGAACTTGAAAAAAATCTTTCTTCCTCACCCTATTATCAGTTAGATCCATTCAGAAGACAAAAACTGTACAGTCAAATAGCAAAAGGAAGATAAATTTTTTAATTAGTGTAAGATCTTATCTATAATGTATCTTACTATAAAGGAATATGCAAATTCACACAGATAAACAGATGGACACACACACATACATATGCACACGCACATGCAACTTTAGATCTTTAGAAAGAAACCATAATTGAAATCACTGCATAAAGATGTGTCTAAAATACACATACTGAAAAGCAATAAATATTCCTTAGTATCAACAGAAAATTAAGGTTTATAAGCAAGCTTTGGCACATATGCAAGCCTCACTGGTAAGTCAGGAATGACACTTTCTGAGTGTCCATGGAAAACATTTCACAAACTGCTACTCAGTCTTTATGAGAGTCTCACAAATGTCTTGAACCACATACTACAGACACATAAAGAATATAAACAATATCAAGAATGAAAAGAGAAGTCATTTCTCTTTTATTGTTATACAGGTACTTTCTAATAGAAAACAAAGTCACAGCAGCTGCAAAGAGTTGCAGTATTGAAGGTTTAAAGAAAATATGACAGGTATATTTTTAAATTCACTGATAACTAACACAGCTTCCATCACTGATCAAATTTTTCTAAATAGAAAATATACTTAAAATGAATAAAATAAGGTATAAAGAAGTGCATGCAACTTAAAATTATAGACAAAGCTGAAAATGACTTGTCTTTAATTAAACATAAACTGAAAAAAATAAAGGAAGAATTCCTAACTGGGGAAATAATCTGCATATGATTATTTGACACTGTAGGGATTTATTTATTTATTTATTTATTTGTTAATAGAAAAGGAATGTCTTTTCTTTTCCCATTTAAACCAATTTAGTAATATTTTCTTAATTACATCTGTTTAGAGTTCAAATTTAGAGAAATTCAGTAATATAAGAAAAATATACAAGCATCCTCCTGAATATTAACCTTCATCAGGCGATGAAAGAAGACAGAGACAGAGACCAACACTGGAGCACTGGACTGAAGTCTCACGATCCAAAGGAGGAGCAGAAGGAGAGTGAGCATGAGCAAGGAACTCAGGACCGCGAGGGGTGCACCCACACACTGAGGCAATGGGGATGTTCTATCGGGAACTCACCAAGGCCAGCTGGCCGGGGTCTGAAAAAGCATGGAACAAAACCGGTCTCGCTGAACATAACGGACAATGAGGACTACTGAGAACTGAAGAACAATGGCAATGGGTTCTTGATCCTATTGCACGTAATGGCTTTGTGGGAGCCCAGGTAGTTTGGATGCTCACCTTAATAGACCTGGATGGAGGTGGGTGGTCCTTGGACCTCCCACAGGGCAGAGAAACCTGCTTGCTCTTTGGGCTGAGGAGGGAGGAAGACTTGATTGGGGAGGGGGAGGGAATGGGAGGTGGTGGCGGGGAAGAGGCAGAAATCTTTAATAATTAAATAAATTAATTAATAAAAAATAAATAAATATTTTTAAAAAGAAAAAAAATAATGCACATTGTAAAGGCAGAAGAAATAGTCTTGTTCCAGTGAGTCTTGAGTAAACAACCTCACAGAGAGTAATTAATTTGTTTACATTTAAAAATCAGTGTAAATCCACACAACTGTTTTGCCTCTAGACATTTATTCGTGATTAATAACAACTCAAGACAATTTGGTAACATCTATATCAGATTTTATACTGACGAGTGGACTTAATATATATGCAATAAATTGGCTTCTCTTACATCTTGACTCCCAAAGATCTTGTTAAATATAAAGTTATAAGTATAAATATTTGGAGAATTTATAAAATTATCCTGGATATGTTTTTCTCTACATCTGTTTAATTGTTGTTGTTGTTGTTGTTTTTAGGACAATAGTGACTTAAACAAAAAAGGATTAGAGTAGTTTGTTTTGAGTAAGAAAAGAAATTTAAATAATATTCATTTAAAGTTTCCCTTCCTTACCCCCTCAATACCTCACATCCACATCCACACATATACATACACATTAAATCTCAGACTTTTAAATAGATGAGTTCAGTAGGCTAATCAGACACTTGGTGCCTCATAGATGATGTACTGTGTCTTAGAACCCAGACTTTGAGAAGCGAGCGCTAGTGCCCCTAGTGTTACCTTTGGGAAAGCCAAGAAAAAAAAAACTTTTTCGGAAAACTTGAAATACTACAAAATGAACCTTGAGACTTCAGAATAGTGTTGCCACTGTCAAGAGTGGATTTCCTGACCTGGATGGAGGGGGGAGGACCTTGGACTTCCCACAGGGCAGGGAACCCTGACAGCTCTTTGAACTGGCGAGGGAGGGGGAGGGGGATTGGGGGAGGGGGATGGGGAGAGGGGGAGGGAAATGGGAGGAGGGGAGGAGGTGGAAATTCTTAAGTAAAAATAAAGAGTGGATTTCTTCTGCTGCAGTATCCAGTTAGGAGATGAACCATCTATCCCAGGGCCAATGAATGGCGCCACTGGATCAAGGAAGCCCTGGGATTTCGACACTCGTGGTTTCTATGCCAGTGTGAACACTGGCAATGGACAGCATCACAGTCCCCAGATGCGGCAGAACGCTGGACCCAGACATGACTCTCTACAACAACTCAGTCCAAGATGCTACCATGGACCCAGTGGCAGCACAGGTCACTCAGATCTATATGGCACTGGCCTTTGGACACCAACATGGTCACAGGAGGCTGACCAGACTTGGACATCCATAGAGCCCTCAGTGGTAACAGGAGCCATGGACACCAACCCAGACTCCTGCCAGTATGGGGCTATGATCCCAGACATGGCTTTTGGACACAACCCTAGCCTAGATGACATCATTGCCCCCAGATGAGAGCACAGACCCACTGATCACTATGTCCCTGGCTGTGGCAAGGCCCTGGACACCAACATGACCTCTGCACTCAGGAAAGATGGTTCAACCCCTCATCACAGGCATGAAACTCACCTGGAGAGCACACTAGAATTTTCCCTATTGTCAGGGACTCTGAAGGTGTGAGAACAGGAGAGCTAATCCCATATCCAAACCCATCTACTTTGTGATGGCATGGGTGAGAGAAAGATACCCTACCCCTCTACCTCTTGCAAACTGTGGCAGGTGAGAGAGCTGGCCCTTGAGTCAGGAGAACAAAAAAGAGCCCTTTCCCTCACCAGCTGAAGCACAGGGCAAAACCTGGACAGCTGTTGGGGCTGGCACAGGTAAGCCAGCCCTGAGGGTGTGAGATCAAAAGAGCTGACCCCGCCCCCTCCATATGCCTCGCTAGAGAAGTCTGGTGAGAGGTCCCTAAACCTTGCTTGGGCTAGACAGTGGAGATGGGCCTGGTGTTGTAGGTGTGGGTGAACCAGATCTGAGGACCTGAGAGCAGTAGAACTGCCCCTGCCCTTTGCTGCAGGCTGCGTTGGGTGAGCTGGCCTGGGCAGTGCTGGAGAGCTCACCTGGGGAATGATGATGAGGGACAGCTGGTAGACTGACCCAATCAGCCACCACCCAGGCCCAGAAACAGGGTTATTAGTTGGCCCACATGAACATCCACTGCATTTTTGACCTGTTAGAGAATGTAAAGGGGATGGCCTACAGATCACAAATTGTAGGATCTCCACGATACAGGACAACCAAAGGATATCTAAGAGGAGTCTCTAGCGAGAGCCCAGTATCAATAGTGTGGCAGAAGCCAGAGTCCTAGACGAATGACTCATAGCAATGAACACTTACAAGAAAAGATAAAAGGACTAAAAGATAAACCGTGTGACTCCGTGGGCCACGCTGCAGCTTCTACAATGATTTTTCTTTTCCTGTTGTTTTGTTGTTGTTTGGCTGATTGGTTAATTGGCTCATTCATTTTCTGCATTTTCCTTTGGATTTTGCTTTGTTTTGGGGGGAAGATTGCATGGCCAGAAAATAGAAGCAGGGGGTGGGGGACAGGGAGATGAGTGGGATCAAGATGCATGATGTGAAACACCAAGGAACCAACACAAGTAAAATAAGTGTGTTTCTTTATTTTTTAAAAAAAAATCTATTTTCCTTTAAGTTTTTTGTTGTTGTTGTCATTTGTGTTTGTTGTTAATGAGACATAAAAATAATAAAGAATAGGGGAGGAACTGGCAGGAGCTGTGGGATGGGAAACCATGATCACAATTTATTTTATGAAAAAGAAATTCAGTTAGAAATAAATAAATAAAATAAATTTTATAAAGTTGAGAACGGTCTTTCCATGAAGAGATGAACGTGGAACAACTCTTCCGGTTCTGAATATTGGCACAGTTTAATTTAGAGTCATTTAGATGTCAAGTAAAAGAAAAGAGATTTCAGGTTATGAAGTCTAGAGTGAAGAAGCAGTATTTCAGGAATTTCCAGTGATTCTTTGTAGAATTTGATATTTCTTGTTTTTAACAAACGAGCTGAATGATAGCTAACAGTAGAGAAATGTCAGATTTGCAAATTTTTGTTGTAAACTGAGCTTCAATTCATGTATTGTCTCTAGGCCAAAAGCCTAGAGTTGTTGTCAGCTTGGATGTTCCTGCCTTCTTCATTTAAGGTGAAACTTAGATTTCTACTCTGAAAAACTCTGTGCAATAGTGGTGTTAGTTAATGTCTCACCAGTCTGAAATATTATACTTATAAATTCTACTTCCATAAGGAAGTTCTTGTGTGAAGGCTTTTAATTATAGTTTTAGTGTCATTAATAAATAAGATATCTCTTTGTGTGATGTATGAATATAGAGTTATATATAATACTTTATAATACTTGAGTATTTATGTCAGAGTATTAAATTTTCTAATTCTTTAATGTCAGTATTACTTTCATTTTTCAGTTGTTATATTTGTGAAAAAATTATTTCCTTGAGGATTTGAAATGTTTTCTCAGTATCTCTACATTGTGTTCTCTGATGGTGGTCTAGTGTGTGTAAGCCCAGGTGGCAGAGGCAGTTCTTCGCTGCTGCAGCTCTCTCTCTGCACTCTTCACTCTCGAAGGCGGTTCTTATGTTCCATTCTTGCTTTTTTTTTTTTTTGGTTTTTTCGAGACAGGGTTTCTCTGTGGTTTTGGAGCCTGTCCTGGAACTAGCTCTTGTAGATCAGGCTGGTCTCGAACTCACAGAGATCCGCCTGCCTCTGCCTCCCAAGTGCTGGGATTAAAGGCGTGCGCCACCATAAAATGGACCTTGAGTCCTAGTTGACTTTAACTGTGTCTCACTGTGAATTCTTTTCTTCTGGCAGCACAAGAACACTGACTTCCGCTACAGCAAGGTTTGCCGGGAATGTGGAAGGAACATCTTTCTCATCCAAACAAACACTGCCAAAGATGTGTGAATGAGTAGGTGCCTCTGGAGACAGTCTTGGAAGTGGCATAATTAGACTGAAGATCTATTTCTAGTTGTGAACCCACTTCCTTTCTGGTGCCTATGGTGGTTCGCTTGCTTATATCACTAACAGTAAGGGTTCCTTTCACCCCACAAACTGGCCAGTATTATTTTTATTATTTTAGTTCTTTAAGTAACAGAAAAATTTGGAAATGGCGACTATTTTGTAGAGTGAAATATATTTGTCTCAGTCTGATGCGAATACATTTTTAAGCTTATTAAAATTTTATGTTTAGTTTTGATATTTTTATGGCACTAGTATTTATATACATGTATATATACTATATATATTTATATATACATATATATAATCTGCTCCCACCTTTTCTACGCAGTAAGATACTAGAAGATTTTAATGGAATAAAATAAAGTTTTAAAATATATTATTTGAAAAGATATAAAATTTTTTACCAACTCAAAAGTGACTGAATTTTATTGAGAAACTATCCAAACAGTCCATTAATAAACCATTAAGTTGAACCATGTTAAACATTGATTTTGAATATTTTATCTATAATAATTTCAGATTGTTTTAAGTAATATTAAAATTGGTGAATTTAGCAAGATTTTGAGCACAACTGTTACAAGGCAAAGACCTTATTTTCTGTATTAGTCAAAAGTGAAAAAAAGATAGTAAATAGAAATAAGAAATTCTTGTGAGTTTCTGAACACCAGCATTTCTGTGAATGACAATGATGGACTAGATATTTTAAAAATTACAAGAAAGTATTTGAGTGTTTTCAGCATTAAGAAAAGATAAATATTGAGAAGGAAGGTAGATTTAAGCATTAAACCACAGCAAAACTAAGAAAACAAAAATGAATCATTGCCAGGGTAGGACCTTGAAGTACAATAGAGAGGGAAACGACAGAGTTCTAGTGACCTGGTCAGGGAAATGGAAAATATTCATTAGGGAAAGGATAGGGAAATAAACACAAAAGAAGGTAAGATAATAGTAAGGATGTCTGAAAAATTCATAAACAACCATCTATATATCTACATAGAAACATAGAATTTCTATAATACATGCAAGCAGTTGTGCACATGTGCACATAAGCACACATACACACGGAAATTTTCTCATCTGGGGCTAACAATGTTCATTCTAAAAGCCAGAGGCCATTTATCAAAACCCACAATACCAGGCATGAGAAGTCCTTTGTGAGTTGTTGGACAGAACTGTCTGAGAGAACACAGAAAATACACAGCCTACTTCTGTTGCCCTTGGTTGATCCCTGGAGGTGGAAGATAAGATCCTATTGTTGAAGGCAAGCTTGCACTTCAGAAAGATGAACAAACAACACACATATACATATACATGCATTCTACATGCACACACACACACACACATACACAAAAAAATGACTCCCTACATGATTTAATAGAGTGGCATACAGGTTGTGCAGTCTGTGGTTTCAGTAATCTAAAAATGAATATTTTCTGACAAATTCTAAGGATCCAGTAGCTGGCAGAGGTCTGTTTAATGAGCCATGCTCACAGTCCAATTTTCAGGCACGAAGTGGGTCTATGCTGCCATTAAGCAAGTTGTAGCACTCTGGTCACAAACCCCATTCAAATGCTCCATAGCTGGACCTCCTGAAATTGTTAGAGCCATTCATGCTGGTAAACTTGTAAGCCTTAATTTTTAAAGAAGCCGCATGGTTTTTACTATGCCTCTCTAAAGGAGCACTGTGCCCCTGCTCATCGTAAACTCATCTAGAAAAAAATAATACAACTAACAGGTAGCTGTGCTAAACTCTGTGTGTGTGTGTTTGTGTGTGTGTGTGTGTGTCTTGAATTCCATTTCAAGCTCTCTCAGGTTTTATGTGGATATAGTTACCCATGTTGGTGCCAGTTCTGTAGGGGGAGACAGTTCATTTGTTTCCCAGCAACCCATACACAAAATAATGACTCAGAAACTATATTAATTACAACACTGTTTGATCAATTAGTTTATGTATATTTCTGGCTAACTCATATCTTAAATTAACCATTTCTATTATTTTATATTTTACCATGAGGCTCATGGTTTACTGTCAAGGGTTTGGCGTGTCTGTCTCCTGTGGTGGCTACATGGCACCACTCTGATTGCACCTACTCTCTTCTCCTCTATCTGCTTGGAATTCTTACTTTACCCTATTTTGTGCTGCAATAGGCCCAAATGAGCTTCTTTATTAACTATTGGTAGTCATAACATACAAATGGGAATCCCACATTAATTCTTGATAATATTATTTTGTTTCTATCTGGATAACGTAGAACTTCCCTATAATTTGAGAAATGTAGTAATTTCAAGATCAACTGAGCTGTGTAGTAAAATTCCATCTCAAAAGACAAAAAGAAGAGGATATACCATAATGATAGATCCTCCAGTTTGAACCATATCCATAAAATAACAGATAGATAGATAGATAGATAGATAGATAGATAGATAGATGATAGATAGATAGATAGATAGATAGATAGATAGATAGATAGATAGATTAGTTTTACCAAGGACACACGTGACTTTTTAAACCATTCCTATCTGAAACATTGTCATCTTTCTGAAGGAAAGTCCACTCACAAGAAATCAATACCACTTATAATACACAAATTTATTTTGAATCAATAAGAACTTCTATTACAAACACAGGTGTAAATGTAGTAATCATTTTAAAAGTAAATATCTAAGCCATAATAGAATGAAGATAAATTTTTAATTAGAAATTAATGAGTAAGAAGTCTAAAAGAAAAGCCTTAAAAATAATAGCATAAATTCAGAAAACAAATAATAATAATGGCAGGTGCATAAATGTTGGCTGAATCAAGTCCATAGGAAGCTGGAGTGGCCAAAGTTTGTGCCCAAAGCGAAACAGCCAGTAAAAGGCCCAAAATTCAAAAACAGTAATGTCGCAAAGCCTGCCAAAAATATTCTCAGCCAAGATGGTGCTGAAGGGGAGCAAGCAGGGAGAAGACCTGACATATTTAAAAAAAAAATGATTGAAGTTAATGATGGGATAAGATGACATAAAATGCCTGATGCCCTTGTGGTCTCCATTAGGGACTATAGGAGCTGCAATACATGCAGACATGACTGCTGATGTGATTGGCTAATTCCCCTTCTGCTTCTTCTAGGATTTGTGGATTTTTGCTTTATATGTTGCATGTTGTAAAAAATAAATGAATTCCTGCTTGACTCGACTCCCTGGTGTGTCTGATTGTCTCCGGGACCTGGGTCTGGGTAGTATGCTGTGCAGTTCCCTTCCTCAGTCAGGGCCAGTCACAGGTGGCTGGCTCAATTCTTCAGCAGAGTCTACAGAGAGACCCTGCACATAAATATCAAAGTATCTAGTACATAACATTATCACAGGAAAAAGAGTATATAACGAGAAAAAGACATGTGAGATCCAGAGTTATGTATTTTTTGAGTCATGTAATAAATGTGATTAAATTTACCGATCTGTCAAATCTATCAGATTTGACATTGAAATTTCTGTTGTTCTCAGTATGAATAATTACATGAGGATACATAATATATGGCATTAGAAGAAAGATACAAAAGCCTATATTCTTTTTCATTTTAATTATTTGTTTATTTGAAACAGAATACAAGCATCTACACTAGGTGGCACATGATAGCCTATAACTCCAGTTCTAGGGCATATGACATCTTTTTTTGGCCTCCATAGACACCTATGAATAAAAATGGGTTTATCTAAGATGTAAAACCTAGCTAGTAATAAGCCTCAGCAATCAGCCAAACATTTATAATTAATGTTAAACCTCTGAGTAGTTATTCAGGAACTGGCAGTGGAAGAGAATCTTTAGATTACACACACTCTCTCTTTATCCCTCTCTCCCTCCATCCCTCCTCTTTGTTTCTCCTTTAAAAATCAAATAAATATATACACAAAGAAAGAATTCCATACTTAAATATCATTTTTAAGATATTTTAGCATACAGTAACAGTAGACACAAAGATTCTCTTGTAAATAAAAAAATCATTTACTTAAAATGCCTCAATACTATGAGATATTGATAACATGAAATTTTCATTGGGCTTAGGGCCATGATTCTCCAGGGGTTTCTGACAGTTATCAGAAGAGAGAATATAAGCATCTTATACTGACACTCTTACACTGACACTCCTATGTGCTTGTGATTTCATCTTGATATGAGGTTTTGTGAGTGGGTGAGATTTGTGGGAATCAGTTAAAAATAACTGTACAGACAATAACAGAAAACAAAAGCCTAAGGTAGATTACTGTTGTCAGAGGTTTCTCTCCTGCCCGGTTCCGGCAATTGTTAAGTCCCAAAGAAATCACACAGAGGTCGGCATTAATCATAAACCGATTGGCCCATTAGCTCAGGCTTCTTATTAATTCTTATAACTTATATTATTCCTATCTGTGTTAGCCATGTGGCTCAGTACCTTATTCAGCAGGGCAATCACATCTTGCGTCTTCTGTGGCTGGGGTCACACTGCCAACCCAGAATACTCCTGTTCTCATTGACCCACCTCTACTCACTGACTGGTTGTCCTGCCTATACTTCCTGCCTGGCTACTGTCCAATTAGCGTTTATTTAAAATATAATTGACAGAATATAAACCATTGTTCCACACCAGATTACTAAGATTACTAAGATGGATGCCATGCCAGCTGACAGACATGATTTCTTTGTGATAACATTTTTCCTAAGATATACCCCAGATAAAATTACTCATTTTTAATTTTTTTCTAATAAAATAATAGCCATTTGAAGTAAACAAAAGTGAATTAATGTAAAAAATAATTAACTTCAAAGGGCACAATGCAATAGACTCAGATTCCAGAGTCTCAAGTAGTGGTAGAACAAGATTTTAAGAAATAAAGCATTGTAGATATTTTGAATGAAATAAATGTAGAATGCTTGAAAAGCCATTGATTGAGCTGGAATATATCCAGATAAAAAATTCTTAGTTAATTTTTAAGCAACCAAACTGTGTATTTTAGTAAAGGAAGTGGATATAATGAAGAAGCTGAATAGTGAGATAAATTATAGAAATGAAACATTAAAAAATAAAGAGAACTTTTCTGAGAAAAATGCAAGAAAAATATCAAAAACAGCATATTAGAACACTAATAATATCTCTATTTGAAATTTCCTTAAAACGACAATTCCCAAAATACCTACTTGAAAATGAATAGACGTTGATTTAAATGAAAGAAAATGATAATAATAGAATGCTATGCAGACAAGAATTGCAAAATTGAGGATTCTAAAATAATTTAGAAGACTGTGGATATATAAAATCATCTGCATATATGCATATATAATATAGAGAAAAATACATTTTATTCTTCAAAGTTTTATAATAAGTAATTAATAAACTTAGAAATGCCTGATTTCTGTGGAGAAATTACCCATTTTTAGACAATTTTGTGGGGGCATTGGAAATTTACTGGTTGATCAGTACTATGCTTGATACAGATACACTGAGTGACAATGAGAAACTCAATGAAAACAGATGAGCTAGGTAAATTTTGTCAGCTTGATGGACACAGACAGAGTCATCCGGGAGTAGGAAGCTTCAATTGAGAAAATCTTTCCACCAAATTGCCAGTAAGCAAGCCAGTGAAGTCCCTTTCATGATTATAGACTGATGTGAAAGAGATCAGCCTACTATGGGTGGTGTTACTCAAAGCAGGTGGCCCTGGGTTGTACCAAAAATGATACTGAATAAGCCATAAGAGGATGGCAGTAAGTAATGTTCCTTCATGGCCTTTGCTTTTAGAGCCAGCCTTGAGTTTCTACCCTGACCTTCTTTCATGATGGACTGTGATAGGGTTATATAAACCAAATAAACCCTTTCTTCCTCAGTTACTTTCGGTCATGATGTTTACCACAGTAATAAAAAAATTAGAACAACAAACATAGTTGTTATTCATTCTTTTCTTCTGATCCTCACACTCTGTTAGTCTCTCTCTCTCTCTCTCTCTCTCTCTCTCTCTCTCTCTCTCTCTCTCACCTTTCTCTGTGTGTTCAGATTGTGCCACCAAATATCCTAAACTGAGAACAATAGAAAAAAGAGAAATTTAGTTCCAATTGTTGTGGGGACAGGAGGGTCCAAAATCAAGACACCAGCACATTTTGGTATCCGCTTATGCCCATTTTCTTTAGAAATGGGTTATCTCCTTTCTGTAACATAAGGTAGTAAGGACTCACTAGCTCCCATGCCTTTGGGTAGAGCCTGCATAAGCTAAACACCTTACGAAGCACACCGTTCCCTAACACACAAGCTTTCAGACCATAATATAGATTCTAGAGGTCATTCTTATTCTCTGTTCTTAGCTCTTTTTCCTTTCTTTTCCAGTTTTGAATCAGACATTGCTTTATTTCTTTTTTAAAAAATTTATTTATTTATTTATTAATGATTTCTGCCTCCTCCTCGCCACCCCTCCCATTTTCCTCCCCCTCCCCCAATCAAGTCCCCCTCCATCGTCAGCCCGAAGAGCAGTCAGGGTTCCCTGCCCTGTGGGAAGTCCAAGGACCACCCACCTCCATTCCGGTCTAGTAAGATGAGCATCCAAACTGCCTAGGCTCCCACAAAACCAGTACGTGCAGTAGGATCAAAAACCCATTGCCATTGTTCTTGAGTTCTCAGTAGTCCTCATTTTCCACAGTGTGGCAGTTTCTCAGGAAATTCGGGATCAACCTACCTCTAGACCCAGCAATACCACTCTTGGGAATATACCCAAGAGATGCCTTATCATACAACAAAAGTATATGCTCAACTATGTTCATAGCAGCATTGTTTGTAATAGCCGGAACCTGGAAACAACCTAGATGCCCTTCAATGGAAGAATGGATGAAGAAAGTATGGAATATATACATATTAGAGTACTACTCAGCAGTAAAAAACAAAGACTTCTTGAATTTTGCATGCAAATGGACGGAAATAGAAAACACTATCCTGAGTGAGGTAAGCCAGACCCAAAAAGAGGAACATGGGATGTACTCACTCATATTTGGTTTCTAGCCATAAATAAAGGACATTGAGCCTATAATTCGTGATCCTAGAGAAGCTAAATAAGAAGGTGAACCCAAAGAAAAACATATAGGCTTTATTTATTATGATTCTATTGTTTTTCTAATGTTGTTTCACTTATATTATGAATCTTTTTCTGTACGCACACAGCTTATAACTCTATTTTTCTGTCTTGGACTTTCATCTAGGCTTAGACTATTAGTTGATATTGTTCATCTGTCAAACTTCACGTTTGTGAACCTTGGTCTCCATACTGGACGTCACAAATTTACTCTCTTCTTAAAGCTTCCATCAGAACTTATCCTCTGAGATCTGGATTTTTTGTAATAGGAGAAAATCCTCACAAAGCCGCTCATACCTATCTGTTTTCATTGCTGATACTCTAATGTAACTCTCTTTGTTTATCCTCTTCACTTATGATACACTTATGATACACATCTTCACTTATGATACACATCTTCAATTATGATACACTTATAATATAATCTTCACTTACGATACACATCTTCACTTATGATACACATTTAATTTTCACTTATCCAGTGCATTATCTAAATGGAATTCAGAAGGAATTAGTCATCTCAGTAATCTTCCCATAATAATGCAAAGGCCTTTTATAGAATCTATTGTGTTTAGTCACAGCTGTATGGCCTGTTGTGCTCACTGTAAATCTATGTATGTGACTTTGTCATAAATTTTATGTTTGACTTCTTTCCTTAGTATAGGCCACAGGACCCTCTGTATGCTCCTCACTATATCAAGTTAGCTACAGTATGGAAGACTTTATAATCATTTGAGCTTTTATCTGGCTTATGGTTCTGGCAGGAAGGTTCAAAAAATATCCCCAACATCTTCTTAGTGTATGGTCAGGACTCTCTTGCTGCATGATGCAGAGGACATCACAGTGTGACACAAAGAGATCATATTTGCTAACATCTTTCCTCTACTTTTGGCAAAGTTACTAATAAAGTCACATGAAGCCAACTTTGTAGTGACCCCATATAGTCCTATTTACCACTTAGATATGTCACCTGTAAATATCGTTACTGTGAATCTGAAGATTATTTCTACCATTCGAGTTTTAATGGTTCTCTTCAAACTACAGAATTCACCCCAATTAATTATCTCCTCTGAATGGGTTCTGAATTACTTGAAAATAAATATCAAAACCATAATACTTTCATTTCTCAATCTTTAATAAAAATATGGTAGCAAAATAGCTATGTAAGACTTGGGGATTCTGGGGGAAATGATGATTGTGATGTATATAGTGTGGTTATCAATGAATCCTTTCATAAAACAGATAGATATGAAGTGCCACACAGACCATCAAGCCAAAAATTACATCTCAGGAGTTTCTACATTATACCTACAATATCTAAGCTTATGCAAGAAAAATTAGATAAGTCAGTGCCAAATCTAAGTGAAAAATATATAAAAATCTCAAGGTGAGTAACTATCTCTGAGTGGTTACTCCTATGAGTGTCAATCACAAAATCTATCAAAATGACTAGCACAAAACTTTGACACTTGGGCCTGGCACTGGCAAGATGAAGAACAATGTTGTAATTTTTAGAATAAATCAAAAGCATTGAAAACTCTTGTATGTTCCTTTTATAAGAAACTGACATTTTCCAATAATAATCCCAAAATACCAAACATAATAGGAAAGAGGAAAGATATCAAATATATCTTTTAGGTCTTTCAGAACCATGGAATTGTGTCTCTTGCCAGATAACATGACTCTATAAGAAGGATGTTACTGCAGACTTGAAGGAGACACACACTGTTCAGAAAGAAATGTGCACAAATGTCATGTACATGATATGTGAACAATATGCTGTTGGCATTGCCACAAACAAACATGGAGTATAAAGATTCTTGCTAAGATAATGGATTTGTGTGCTCATCATATACAAAACTAAGAATTGAGTGATTTTCCTAAGGTCAGAGAAAAAAAAAAAAAAGAGAAAGTTCCCTGGTTTCAGCTGAGACACCAACCTGTTCTGCCCAAAAGAGGAGTCCTTGTGAGAACAGGGAGAAGAGGGTTGTGTATTCACTCACAGTGCACAAAGAAAATAGGAAAACAAAACCAAAATGCCCAGGGACTGTCAGAAAAGGTCTGATAAGTAAAAATGTCTTACCTCTCAGAAATAAATTAAAAATAGAATAGCATAGACAAAAAGTATGTATAAGCACAAATGACGTAGATAAAAATCTTATAGGAAAGATAATAAAATTCATTACCCTGTATACTCATTTATAAAATATAGTTAAAGAGTTTTTAAATAAGAAAAATGCAAACAATAATGTGGGAATTATAAGAGTGCTTAAGGAGAAAAGACAAAACACGAGTTAGAATCATAACGAAAAATGAAGATTATTATTCCTAGATTATTTTGGGTTATTGAAATAAAAATAACATAGAACTTCACAGAATGTATTTTATCCCTAAGACATGCCAGGATGCTCAACAAAGACAGCCTTGTAAAATGACTGCCCTCGTTGCTTTGGTGGTGGGGGTAGCAGAGTGAGGCAAGGTCTCACAGTGTTGCCTAGGCTGTGCTTGCTGGCCTCGTGACCCTTGCTTGACTCAGCTTCTCCATTTGGGGGACTTCAGTATGTAACATACATTTGGACAAATGAATAGATTTTAAAGAAACAAAACTCAATTTTTCATACAGGTATAAATGAAAAGTAATTTCTAAGGATTTCCAGGGCTCAGTACAGCTTGACTCAGGAGTAAGGTCTCGCTTTGAAGATTACAAAGTTGAAGGGCGTCCCTTGTATGATTTCACAGACAATAATTTCTGTTTGCAGGAAGACTTTTTATGGCTGTCTTAGCTGACACACTTTGAGGAAACCAGCCATCCTGGTCTAATGGCTTCTGTTGTGAGAAACTCAGGGAAGGCTGAGCAGAAATGAGTTAAACTGGGGTCCTTTCTCAAGCCACAGCAAATTGAATTCTGTCAACAATTGGGTGAATTTTGAAATTAATAAGCTCCACCTTTTAGCAAATGAGAGGTCTGTGGTGGCCTGAATTTTGATTATAATATGACAGGAGATTCCATATATATGTCCCTAATGACTAACATAAGGGCCATAAGTATTTGTGACATAAATGAAGAGGGTAGTGTCTGCTTTTGAAATGTATACAGTGAGACAGATATTTGACTTGATACATAGCTAGTGTTATATTTAATACAGTTTTAGTTCCTAATAAAGAATTCAGTAAATCTAGTTTTCTAAGAGTTAACTATCATATGTCACAGGTCAGATTTAGATTTTGTACTATTTTTAATATAATTATTATTATATTGATGATTGCACAAGAAGCAGGGCTATCTGGTGAGAGGTTAATTGCCTAATTATGCATTCCTTTCAGGTTTGTGGAGCATGTAATATCTCTCAGTATGGAGTCATTACTAATTATAGACCCTTGAATACAAGAATCTAGGATAAGTTGATTGATGGCCCATCAATGGGAAAAGTCAGAGGATGAGATAAGAAGTTAAGTGATGAGCATCACTAACAGACAACCAGGTGTACACAGGGCAACAACATACTGATAGCCAATCATAGGGGACCAGAAAACAATACACAGAGACGTTAATAGCTACACAGTATTTTCAGCAACTTTTCCTAATGAGAATTGCAAGTATACTTCATTTTAGTACCATTTTTTCCCTTATCTAGATTCAGCAATGACTATAGATGTATCTTTCCACTATCACCAAAAGGTCTTTGAAAATAATAGTGATAGAAATGTATGGTTTATTACATCTCATATGAGAATTGCATTGGCTATGACCAACAAACATTTTTCAAAAAGGCTTATAGTAATTCACACATTTAAAGGTACACATATTTTTTATTCATTTGGCACAACTAAAATTTAATATTCTAAAATGTTTTTATTATATTTATGGAAATAGATTATTGGTTTTAAAATATTAAGGAAGAAAAAAGCCAATATTTATAATTGCATAAACCTCAAAGTGTAAATGTTTTTTATATCAACCATAATAAATATATGATTATACAAATTATTAAATGAATTTGTCATACCATGAGTAAGAAGATAGGTATTTGAATTCTTGCTTTCCTGTTTATATTTTACACCTATTATTTGTCAACTGATTATAAAGAACTATTTAAAAATCACTGATTCCCCAATTCCAAAGATTATATTCAAAAATATAAATGAGATATTATGCCCTTATTTGTAGTCTAAAACGTGTCTTCTCTTTTTCAATGAAATTCTCTATGTAATGAATGAGGTATGATCTTAGGGAAAGGGAAAATAATGTGATTTCATATGTTCCTCAGATTGAACATGATTTTCATTTTTCTATGTGCAGGATATCCTGTTCTCCTAGGAACAATGAAGAAGGCATCTCAAATATGATTCTGCACAGGAATAAGACAAGTTACTAAGACATTCACAAAATTTAACTGGTCTTTGCTTGTTAAACTTTATCTTGAGGGCCACAGTATGACATGTATGTGCATGTCAATGACTATGTGTGTGACCTAACTCTAACCGTCCTTTTATCAGTTCACTTAGAATCTCCCTTTATAATCATTTGAAATGCCCTGGTTTTTGGAGTCAGAATTTTAATACTGGAAACATGGCAGGATCATAATCGAGTACATAACAACCCAAAGGATTTCTCTTTCTATAATAAAATCATTTAGAATGATAGAGCTCACAGGTAGTAATTCCATTACCCTGGAGCTGGCCTCTTATGGTAGAATTAACCCTTCTTGACACAACTTTGGAGATTTTTTTGAACAAATTTCTTTGAAGCTCAGTCACAGGGTGGTTTTGAATACCCTGTAAATCAGTTCTAGGAAGCCTTAGTTGTCCTGCATTGTAATCAAAATGCACCTGAGTATCTAGAATAGATTATAACACACTGTTATCCAGACTTCAGTTGCTAATTTTAGAAAGTGTCATGAGATCTGGTGGTAGCAATGTGGACACAGATGTGAAATTACATCATTTCAATACCACATAAATATGTGATTCATTTTTTTTCCAATGAATGTTCAGTTCTGATGAATGCAGCTGTTTATTTCTATACACCCATAGGGATAAAGACCTGATAGACTCATGGAGTTAAGCAAAGAGGATTTGACTAAATGGATATCATGATAAATAAAATCACTAAAAATATTTCATTAAATGTATATTATTTTCTTTTGGATTTGAATTCCTAGCCAATGAAGAATCCAATTTCAAAAAAAAAAAACCGAATAAAAATGTCTAGTATGTTTAGGAACCAGCAAATGTCTGATTGCACTTAATCAGCTGTGTAACAGTACACAGAGATTCAATTGTAAGCATGAATGCTTTAGCTGTATTTCTACTTTTGCTATTTACCTTAAAACTCTTAAAGTCAAAGTTGATGTCAGAGATTTTTTTTGATATACAAACTCCTTCTTGATGATTAATAATATTTTTAAGACAGGAAAATGTTTGCTTTCTTTACCATATATTTTCTCTTTTGCTACTCTGAAAAATTACAGGTTCTACCTTAACAGAGATGTAACCAGTGTCATTTTGTTCTAAATCTTAATTTGCTTTACTATTCACACTTCTGG
Organism: Chionomys nivalis; assembly: GCF_950005125.1. NCBI lineage: Eukaryota > Metazoa > Chordata > Mammalia > Rodentia > Cricetidae > Chionomys > Chionomys nivalis. Next base: position 16,296,458 of record NC_080104.1, on the reverse strand, counting down.
TTGTAAGCTTGCCCCCTGAGTTATGAATATGTGAGTGTTCTTAGAGATGAAACATTTAAATGAGGTCAAGTTTCAAGAAGTAAAGAATTAGTATCCTTTCTTTTTAAAACCTGCTTTCTGTATCCCTGTTTCAGTACCAGGTTGGCATAACTCACACACATGTTTTATTACATGACTACAAGAAATGCTTTTACTCTACTTCCCTGATAAAGTTATATAAAATAGAGACTGGAGGACTGAAGAGGTAGCTCAGCAGTTAAGACTGCTTCTTGTTCTTACAGTGGAACCAGGGTCAGTCCCCAGCACCAAAACTGTACTGCGTATAATTTCCTGCAAATACAGATCTGAAGAACTAAACACCTTCTTCTGGCCTCTATGAACAACAACATACATGTAGTACACATATATACATTAAGATACACACACACACACACTTTTGTGTGTATATATAATAAATTAATATTAAAAACATAAAAAGATATATAAAATAAAATGAGACTGGGAGATTTCATTTAAAAGGGATTTGAAAGAGATACTCTATAATTCAGTAGAATGTGACATCCCAATTGGGAATTTAATATAACAGCACAACTTCCAGTATTGTGAGAGATTCTACTTTGAAGAGATTGATAAAGAAAGTTGCTTATTAAATAATAAAGCTGAAAATAGCTTGACTTAATGACCATTCTACTTGTTCTACAAACTAGTTCCAGAGCGCGATTTAAATCCTGATTCTCAAATTACAGTATCTAATATTGTGTGAGCTCAGCCTACTGTATTTTTTCAGTACTTTATTGTTTACAGGGCTTTGCAGTTTATAAAATAATGTTCATGCATTGGCACAGGAGACCACTTTATAAATATAACCTCAGTAGCACAGACAGTGAGAGAAACAATTAATAAATGGAATCTCCTGAAACTGAAAAGCTTCTGTAAAACAAAGAACACGGTCAACAAGACAAAATGGCAGCACACAGAATGGGAAAAGATCTTCACCAAACCCACATCAGACAGAGGTCTGATCTCTAAAATATACAAAGGACTCAAGAAATTGATCATCAAAAGAATGAATAATCCAAATTAAAAAATGGAGTACAGACCTAAACAGAGAACTCCCAGCAAAGGAATCTAAAATGGTTGAAAGATACATAAGGAATTGTTCAACATACTTATTATTCAGAGAAATGCAAATAAAAACAACTGTGAGATTCTATCTTACACCTGCAAGAATGGCCAAGACCAAAAACATTGATGACAACTTATGCTGGAGAGGTTGTGGGGTAGAGGAAACACTCCTGCATTGCTGCTGGGAATGCAAGCTGGTACAGCCCCTTTGGATGTCAGTGTGGCAATTTCTCACAAAATTAGGAAACAACCTTTCTCAAGATCCAGTAATACCACTTTTGGGTATATATCCAAAGGATGTTCAATTGTGTCACAAAGACATGTGTTCAGCTATGTTTATAGCAGCATTGTTTATCATAGCCAGAACTTGGAAACAACCTAAATGCCCTTTGACAGAAGAATGGATAGGAAGATGTGGTACATTTACACAATGAAGTACTACACAGCAGAAAAAATAATGACATCTTGAATTGTGCAGGTAAATGGATGGAGCTAGAAAACATCATTCTGAGTGAGGTAGCCCAGACCCAGAAAGACAAATATCATTATCTACTCACTCATAAGTGGTTTTTAAACATAAAACAAAGAAAACCACCTTACAAATCATAATCCCAGAGAACCTAGAAAATAATGATGACCCTAAGAAAGAAATACTTGGTCCTAATCTGCATAGGAAGTAGAAAAAGACAAGATCTTCTGAATAAATTGGAAGTATGGGGACCTTGGGAGAGGGTTGAAAGTGAGGGGAGAGGCAGGGAGAGGAGCAGAGAAAAATATAGAGTTAAATAAAATCAATAATAGATAAACAAATAATTTTCACATAATATTCTCTCTACAATATATATTACTTATTCAAAGTGATCTGTGAAAGAAGTTAAGACTGTATTTTATTTTATTTTGATTATTTATTATTATTATTATTAATTGTGTATCTAAGGTATTTGTGAGTGCATACCCATGTATACCCTAGTAGACTTGCAGATTGAGGAGCCACTTTCAGGAATCAGTTCTGTCTGTTATTGTGGGGTCTGGAGAATCAAGTTCAGGCAGTTAGGCTTGTGTGACAAGTGATTTTATCAACTGAGCCATTTCATAGTGGCTCAGGGGAACTATTAAAGTTAACTTTCACTTAGAACAGCAATGATCAAGGGGCACATGGCTCGAAGAAAATTCCATATACATAAACATATAGGAGATCTAAGCCATTTTCCTATGAACTTTAAGGACTCCCATTCCCTTCAGAACCAATGCTTTTTTATCATCTACAACCCTATAATATGTTGCTAGATCCCTTAGGCTGATTCAGTTGGAAGGTCCGTTACTGCACATAGATGTGTGCAGGGACAGCTTCAGAGTCATGGAGGAGTAAACAACTTCATATTCTGAGTCACCAAGATTTGATCTAAGTGAATTTGGGATCATGTTTTTCTTTCCCTCTCTCATGCCAGTAAGATAGATATTAAGGGAGTAAGATTTGTTTTATTGTTTTGCCTTTTCCAGACAACTCAATAAAGTTAATAGAAATCGAATTCAGCTTCTCCATAAAGATTTAACCCTCAGTGAAATTGGTTCCATTTTTTAAGATCTTCACGTTGTTATCCACTCTCAGGAAAACCATTTAATCAATAAGTGTCTGTTGAACTGAATATCAGGTATTTGCCGAGAATTCTGCTGCACTTGGGGATGCTTTGCTGAGTGTAGAACAGTCTTTGTATGCAACGACTTGTCCTCTGGTGGCTGTGTCTGTAGGAACTAAAGATAAGGAATATTTGACTCACTACGACGAATACCATTTTGGTTGGCATCTCACACTACAGCAAATTTCCTAAAATCGATGAAAGAGTGACAAACAATTACCATTTAGAATTCAGGAATCTTTGTAGCTAGTCTTCTGATAGGTTAATATGGTTTTTGATATTTTATCATTTTTATTTCTTAGAGTTTTTAATTTAAAATCTTTTCAAATACTTTCTATTGCTAAAGCATAACTACTTACATATTTGTCTGGTTAGTTTGGGAGCTTAATGTTCTTAAATTTTCCCCTTTGTTCTTTTCATGCCTTTCTTTCAAAACTTGCAAAGTCAAAAATTACACGACTAGACTCTCTCAAAGCTGCCATCCCTTTCTTATCTCTCTCTCTCTCTCTTCCTTTCCTCCTATCTTTTTTTCTACCCTTATTTATTTTCCAGCACCTCATACTAGTCAGTCCACTGTGTTTTGTAAAGTAAGTTCTTGAAGGATCACGTGAATTTAAGTTTTCTGAATTATTCAATGACGAAGTTTGAACACAAACTACATGACAGGTTTTAGTTCACAAGGCTCCTAGTGATATATACAATACAATAAGGAATTACCACAGTTTAAGAAGCCTCTAAATAACAAATTATTTTATATATACTGTTTTTGTTTATAGAAATGGTAGCCAGAATTAAGTACTATTTCTCAGTGATGATGTACTTGAATCTGTGTTTGCTTTTATCTTACCACAGAATGTTGCTGGGGAAAACAAAGCCACAAGGCATCATTTAAAAAGCATTTTTAATTTTTAAAATTACCACCGTTAGCTTTTCTTGAATGTTAGAGAATAATCAAGAAGTAAAAAGCAAGTGTTGGGTTGAATAAGAATCCCCACCCCCGCAGCCTGATATATTTGGTCACCAGGGGTGGGTCTGTTGGAAAGGATGACAAGGATTAAGAGTTGGGGCTATGTTGGAGTAGAGGTGGCCTTATTGGAGAAAGTATGCCACTAGTTGTAGTCTTTGAGATTTCAAAGCCTCTGCCAGGCCAAGTGTTACCTGTGGATCAGGATGTAACTCTCAGTTACTGTTCCAGTGCCCTGCAGGCTGCCATGCTCTTTGCCATGCTGATGATGGACGAATTTCTGAAGCTGTAAGCAAGCCCCAATTAATTGCTTTCTTTTATGTGAGTTTCCTTGGTCATGGTGTTTCTTCACAGTGATAGAATAGTGGCTAAGTTAGAAGTTTCACTAGTATATCTTTTCTTTCCCTCTTCTAAGTTTCTAGGTGCTCTGATGATCTCTAACTTCTCATCCCCACTGATAATAAGATTGATCCTCTCTTCTTCAGTCTTTGTTAGCTTCTGTCTCTTCCTCCTCCACATGTCTGTCTATTAGCTTTTCTCTGACTCAACCAATTATTACACAATGTAAGGGAAAGAGTGGGTAGAAGTAATTTGTTTAATTTTTTTGCTATATTCCTGCCTATAAACTTCATATACTTATTTCATCCTAAAAATAAACCCTGATATATGCAGTTTTATGACAATTTTAGAAATTTGAAAAGCCAAATTCAAAGAAATTAAAAACTGTCATCCCAGCTATCACGTGTTAAATGTCAAGGCTAATGGGAAAATTAAGATTTTTACTGAAGCCGGGCGATGGTGGCACACGCCTTTAATCCCAGCACTCGGGAGGCAGAGGCAGGAGGATCTCTGTGAGTTCGAGACCAGCCCGGTCTACAGAGCTAGTTCCAGGACAGGTTCCAAAGCCACAGAGAAACCCTGTCTCGAAAAACCAAAAAAAAAAAAAAAAAAAAAAAAAAAAAAAAGATTTTTACTGAGGCTCTTCCTTCTGGTCCCCTCAGCCTCTGCAGCCAAGTCTCTCGCAACACCCTGTACGAGGCGGTGCGGGAGGTCCTTCACGGGAACCAGCGCAAGCACTGCACGTTTCTGGAAACGGTGGAGCTGCAGATCAGCCTAAAGAACTACGACCCCCCAGAGGGACAAAAGTCTCTCAGGCACAGTCAGGCTCAAGTCCACCCCTCGCCCCAAGTTCTCGGTCTGCGTCCTGGGGGACCAGCAGCACTGCGATGAGGCCAAGGTCGTGGATATCCCCCACATTGACATCGAGGCGCTGAAGAAGCTCAATAAGAACAAGAAGTTGGTCAAAAAGCTGGCCAAGAAGTATGACGGCTTTCTGGCCTCTGAGTCTCTGATCAAGCAGATCCCGCGTGTCCTGGGCCCCTGAACAAGGCTGTCAAGTTCCCTTCCCTGCTGACACACAATGCAAACATGGTAGCCAAAGTGGACGAAATGAAGTCCACGATCAAGTTCCAGATGAAGAAGGTGCTGTGTCTGGCTGTCGCTGTCAGCCACGTGAAGATGACGGATGACGAGCTGGTCTACAACATCCACTTGGCTGTCAATTTCTTGGTGTCCTTGCCCAAGAACTGGCAAAATGTCCAGGCTTTGTATATCAAGAGCACCATGGGCAAGCCCCAGCGTCTTTACTAGGATGCTCCAATAAACCTTCGTACTACCCTAAAAAAAAAAAAAAAAAAAAAAAAAAAAAAGATTTTTACTGAGAAATCTTTGCTGTCAGAACTTCTTCTCCTAACTCTACCTTGTCTTGCTTGCCTTCTCTCTTTAGTTCATAGTGGAGCTTCATTGATTTAGAGTGCTGTTCACTTCATGAAAAACATATTGATTTGTACATGTAATTTATATAACTATATACATATATAGTTATAGTTAGTTAGGTTTATTTGATTTTAGATACTTTCCAAATGTATGTCTTGGATGTCTTGTGTGTTTGAATACTTGATACCCAGCTGATGGCATTGTGTATGAAGGTTATAAAAACTGTAAGGAAGTGGGGCATTTTTGGAGGAAGTAGATTAATGAGGCATGAACCTTGAGATTTACAACCCATCATGTTTCCTATATATTCTCTCTTTGACTGTGGATACAGTGTGACCACATGACTCCCACAACCACAAGTGTGTCTTCTAATAATGTAGACCACCAAAGTACAGGCCAAAATCAATTCTTCCATACTTAAGTTGATTCTGGACTAGTATTTGGTAACAGTGATGACGAAAATAAATAATGAACTGACTACTTACTGATTTTTTAGAGACTCTGTAGACATAAATTGTGTTAATATGATTTTCCGGGGCATCTGGCTATGTGACGCTTTGTCTTTAGAAATGTATGGATTTTGTTTTCTCCTTAAAATTAAAGTTTCAAATAAAAAAAAATAATGTGTTGTAGCAGCAGGCTGCTTATTGGATCCCAGCCGCTTAGCCCCAAAATAATCACACAGAAACTATATTATTTAAATCACTGCTTGGTCCATTAGCTTTATCTTCCTATTGGATAAACTCTTACATCTTAATTTAATCCATTTCTATTAATCTGTGCATCACCACAAGGTAGTGGCCTACCAGCAAAGTTTCAGCACATCTCTCTCCTACAGTGGCTCCATGGCTTCTCTCTGATTCTGCCCTTCGTCCTCACAGCATTCAGCTTAGTTAGCTAAGTTCTGCCCTGCTATAGGTCTAACGCAGTTTCTTTATTCATTAATGGTAATCACAGCATTGAGAGGGAAATTCCACATCAGTGTCTTCATGTTTTTATTAGATTTAAAAAAATACCAATCCAAGTTTCTGCTCCCTCCCCTCACATCCTTCCACCCCACCCCCTTTAATCCTCCAAGAGGGTAAAACACATTGCTTTGTGGAAGTTCCAAGGCCCTTCCTACTATATCTAAGCTGAGCAAGGTATATATTCAAAGAGAATAGGTTCTCAAAAAGCCAGTACAAGTAATAGGGATAAGTCCTGGTGCCACTGCCAGTAGCTCCTCAGTCTGCTCCAGCCATGCAACTGTCAACCACATTCAGAGGGACTAGTTTGGTCCTTTGCTTGTTCATTCCCAGTCCAGCTGCAGTTGGTGAGGTCCCATCAGCTCAGGTAGACTGTTTCAGTGGGTGAACCCATCATGGTCTTGATCTCTTTGCTCATATTCTCATTCCTCCCACTCTTCAACTCAACTTTGGAAGCTCAGTCCAGTGCTCCAATGTGGGTCTCTGCCATGGTTCCCATCAGTTGCTTGATGAAGGTTCTATGGTGATATTTAAGACATTCATCAGTCTGACTACAGGGCAAATCAAGATCAGGTGCCCTGACCTCTATTGCTTAGGGTCTTAGCTGGAGTCAGCCTTGTGGATTCCTGAGAATTTCTCTAGAGCCAAGTTTCTGCTAACCCTATAGTGGTTCTGTAGATGGAGCGGTGGGCTGCTTCCCGCCACCCAGGAGGGCTCCCAGCCACCAGCCAGCGTTACTCAAAATAATTACACGGAAACTGTATTCTTTTAAACACTGCTTGGCCCATTAGCTCTAGCCTCTTACTGGCTAATTCTCACATCTTGATTAACCCATTCTATTAATGAGTGTAACACCACGAGGTAGTGGCTTACCAGGAAGGATCTTAACCTGCGTCCATCTTGGAGAGGAGAGCTATAACGTCTGCCCCACTGCCTTCTTCCTCCCAGCATTCTGTTTTATTTATGTTCTAACCTATCAGGCCAAGAAGTCTTTTTTATTAATTAACCAATGAAAGCAACAGATAGAAAGAAGACCCACCTACATCATGGTTCCCTCAATTAAGATATCTCTTTCCTTATTCTCATTTTTGTCCTTCCTCCATCTCAACTATCCCATTCCCTCTCCCCTTCCTTTCCCTTCCTTTCTCCCCTCTTGTTCCCCTTCCACCCTCCCCTCTCCTCCCACCCCTATGTTGCCAATTTTGTTAGGTGATCTTGTCTATTTTGACTTTTCAGGTGGACCTATATAAGTTTTTCTTAGGGTTTACCTTGTTATTTAGCTTATCTAGGCTCAATGTCCTTTGTTTATAGCTACTATTCACTTATGAGTGACTTCATACCGTATTTATCTTTTGGGTCTGCGCTAAATTATTCAGGATAGTGTTTTTTAATTCCATCCATTTGCATGCATGATTCAAGATGTCATTGTTTTTTACTGCTGAGTAGTACTCTAATGTGTAAATATGCCAAATTTTCTTTATCCATTCTTCGGTTGAGGGGCATCTAAGTTGTTTTCAGGTTCTAGCTATTTCAAATAATGCTGCTATAAACATAGTTGAACAAATGCCTTTGTAGTATGATTAAGCATCTTTTGGGTATATGCCCAAGAGTGGTATTGCTGGATTGTGAGATAGGTTGATTGACAATTTTCTGAAACACTGCCATACCGATTTCCAGAGTAGTTGTACAAGTTTACATTCCCACCAGCAATTGCAAACCCCTGTACGCCCTGTGCTTGTGGTTTAAATCGCCATGAACCCATGTGAGCCCTGCTTAGCTGATTTGGTAGGTCAATCAAATCTTTGTGTAAATGAATGACAGTCCATCTCAATGATGGACATATATACTTTGCTCATTAATACATTGGTGTACAATTAGGTCATATGGTTTTTATTGTTGCAAATATGAAGATATAAACAATTGTGCACATGTATTCATTTAAATACATTTCATTTATGAAAAATTATTATCAATAAACATATCCTCAGAAACACAAAACAAGCCAGTAGCAAATTCGGACTGGGGAGTTATTTCTTAGTGATTATAGGGTCTCTTTCTATGGTAATAAGAATATCTTAAAGTTTAACAAAAATTCAAGTTGTATAACATTGTGAATTCTATGGAAGCATATACTTTTAAATGGTTATTTGTCAATTTTATGTCACATATTCTGTACACTATTTAAAAGCCAGGCAGTGGTGGCGCACACCTTTAATCCCAGCCCTTGGGAGGCAGAGGCAGGTGGATCTCTGTGAGTTCAAGGTGAGCCTGGTATACAGAGTGAGTTACAGGGCAGGCTTCAAATTTACAGAGAAACCCTTGGTTAGAAATTTGTTTAAACAACAAAATGGTGTATTTCATAATAAATTACAAAGCTATCAACAACAGCCTTTCAAATTTTCTTAAAGCAAATTAATTTTAATATAAAACTTTAAAAGTCATCAACTATGACACTGTCCTTTTAGTTTACAGTGGCATCCTTGCTGCCTTACTGCCATATTAAAGTGACTTTACAATTTCTTATGCCAAAAGTTATACTATTAAACTGAAATTTTCTAGTAAAATCAAAGCTGCTATGCAGTACATTCTAATAGTTCATTTATCCTGTTTAATTGAGAGAGTACCCACTTGACGCTACAACTCATTGAACACGAAATTCAACTCTAACCCTATGTAAGCAATTAATTGTACTTAAATAAAAAGAAAGAAGGACAAAGAGATGGGTGAATATGGAATGGAGTGTGGATCTGAGGAGGGATACGATCAAAACACGATGCATGAAATAGTATAAGTGTTTTAAAAAACTAAGGAGAGGGAACCTGAAATGACCCTATCCTATACTGATGAATATCTTGCATATCACCTTAGAACCTTCATCTGGCGATGGATCGAGGTAGAGACAGAGTCTCAATTTGGAGCAACGGTCTGAGCTCTTAAGGTCCAAATGAGGAGCAGAAGGAGGGAGAACATGAGCAAAGAATCAGGACCACGAGGGATGCACCCACCCACTGTGACAGTGGAACCGATTTATTGGGAGCCCACCAAGGCCAGCTGGTCTGGGACTGAATAAGCATGGGTTGATTCTGGACTCTCTGAGCATGGCGGTCAATGAAGGCTGATGAGAAGCCAAGGACAATGGCACTAGGTTTCGATCCTAATGCATGAACTGGCTTTGTGGGAGCTTAGCCTGTTTGGACGCTCACCTTTCTGCACGTAGATAGAAGGACCTTGGTCTTCCCGCAGGGCACGGAATTTGGACTGCTCTTCAGTATCGAGAGGGAGGGGGAATGGAGTTGGGGGAGGAGAAAAGGAGTGGGGATAGGGGGAGGGAAGTGGGGGGAGGGGGCAATATTTGGGAGGAGGGGAGGGAAATGGGAAACGGGGAGCAGGTGGAAATTTTAATTAAAAAAGAAATAAATAAAAAATATAAAAGAAAAAAAAAAAAGAATAAATGAATAAATATAAATACCAGTTACACGTGGTTAAGGAATAATAGCCTTGAAGGAACATCGTACACAGAGTTCATCTTTTGCTCATTATAAATCTATTTAAAATTAGAATTCTTAATTGACAGAGGTGAATTAATGGCAAGTATTAATGAGGCAGTAATTGAAATTTGTATTAGAAGCTTAACTGAAGTGTGTAAAGATAATGTGTCTCTATTCTAAATTCAGTAAGTGTGAAAATAATGAGTGCGGTTCAGGGCAATGTGGTTCTATGACTCAGCATATTGAGAAATGTATGCAAAATTAATGACACAAGTCACCTGAGCAGAGCAGAATCGATTACTCTGCTAACTTGCTGCCATCCAAGAGGAAAGAAAGGGCAAACAGCCTTGAGCTTACATGCTGATTTCTGCTCCAGAGGCAACATCAGGATCCACCAAGAAGACTGGAGAAAGATGCAAAATAAAACAAGCAACAGTCATTACAGCGGAACGTGTTTCTTGACAGAGAAATAAGAGGCAAGGTGAGCTTCAAGTCAGGGTGTTGTGGAAGCAGCAGCATGACAGATGGGCATGGGAGAGACAGAAAAAGGAAAAAAGGGAAAGGAAATGGTTATGATGGGAAAATGTTTGAAACAAGTTTTATTTAGGACATCTTGAAGTTTCTACACTCTTTATCATGCCCACTTAGGTTATGTTTTATGTGCGTCATTCTTAGTGATATACAGCATAGCCAACCACTGTGGGTTTATTAAATCATTTTGTATTTTCATGTTGGCATGTGACTTCTATGTGAAAGATAAATTTTAAAATCAAGGAATTAAAGGAAAAACATGATCAACAAAAGCAAAGACCTCACTATTGGTGACTTATCTTTAACTAGCTGACACTAATTTAAACATTGATGTGGGATTCCCCTCTGTATGCTGTGAATATGTTTTATTATCATTGTGCAGCTCATTTAAAAATCTAATGCATATTTTAAAAATACGGATTAATAGATAACCATTTATAATAGTTAAGCTTGTACTCATGTTTTCTAGATTTACAGAGATATATTTCAGATGTATTCTTTAAACCTTTCAAAGAATAACAGAATGTGGCATTAAAAATGTTTGAAGAACTTAGGACTTTTCATGACAATGAGATACATCTGCTCCTGGCAGCATTAATCTACTTCAAGAGGATGATAGGCATTGAAGAGGCTCCTTATGGAGTTTGTTAACCATTTGAGCTAGAAACCTCTCTTGCCTGGACTGCTTAATGGTATGTTGTATGAACTGGACATGCAAGACCCACAGAAAAATGACTCCTAAAGTTGATTTAAAAAGGTAAGATAGTCCTTTAGGGTTTCTGCCTCATGAAAGTCTGTCAGGCATTTTGCAGAAAACAGAAGAAAGTGACTGACAAACTGCCAAAATAGATGGAACTGCCTTTGAAATTTCCTGCTTCATGAAAAAGTCTGTTGGATACTATGGGCCTGTAGGCGATAATGGATGCCCCAACAGTACAGAAGAACTGCAAGATGGGAGCAAGATGTCTCTGTCACTTCTAGAGTATTGGAAGTTGCTTACAATGCTCTTCCTGTTTACTGAAGTATTGTATCCTTCTGGAGTGTTTGATGGAGCTGAAAAAGATAGTGATAATTATAATAGTTAAATTTAATATAAAACTTTAGACTCACATAGATATAATAGATGATTAAATATTTTCCTTAATTGCCAGATACAAATGGACTAAATATTGTAACTATAATTCTTGCTTGATAACTATTTTATAATGCATAATTTTATTATGTTAAAGTTAAAATCTTACTTTTTATTTAGACAGAAAAGGGGAGGTGATGTGGGATTCCCTCTGTATGCTCTGAATATGTTTTATTATCATTGGTTAATAAAGAAGCTGCTTTGGTCTGTGGCAGGGCAGAATAGAGCTAGGTGGGAAAACTAAACTGAATGCAGGAGGAAAGAGGGTGAAATCAGAGAGACACCATGTAGCTGCTGAAGAAGACAGAGTCCCCAGAACCCTACTAGCAAATCATGAGCCTCGTGGTAAAATATAAAACAATAGCAATGGGTTAAATTTAAGATGTAAGAGTTAATAAGAATCCTAAGTTAATAGGCCAACCAATGTTTTAATTAATATAGTTTCTGTGTGATTATTTTGGGTCTGGGTGAACAGGAAATGAATAAGCAGCCCCCACCTACAAAACACATTTTACTACCACTCAGAGATGTTAGTAACCTAATATAGTCCATGGTTTAATAAATGTTAACAAAGGTTTCTTTTACTTGGAATGGTCTTAATTCCAACAGCAAGAATAAGACCACAACCACAATTTGAGCCAAATTTGAAGCAAGCCTGATTTTTCTTATTAGGGTGCCCCCCCCCCGGCAAGAGCTGGCCGGTGATAGAGTTTTAAGTCAGGTTAATGAGAGTAGCCCCAAATTTATTTCTTGGGCCCCCATTAAAAGAGAAAGTCAGCAGTAGTTTTACAGAAGGAAGACAATGGAGCAACAAGGAAATGCAGAAAGAATCATAAAAAATCACCATGTGGTAACCATGTGATTAGGAAGTGGCAGGAAGATTAGAGTGTTCTCAAAAACAAGGCAAGGTCATGGTTTGGGGAACATCAGGTTCTAGAAAACAAAAAGCAACTCAGTAAATAGAAACTTATTTTCAGTCATACAACATAAAGGCTCCTTCCTTCAAAATGGAGTCAGGCAGGCTCCTTGTTCCCCCTTGACTCATGTTTTCCTGTCAAATCTTTGATAGGTGAGTGTCTTAAAAATGTCATCAAGCAGTAACAATTCTAGAATTGTTTATAGAATAGGTGATCGAGCTAGTGACACACTGGAGGTCACAGGGACCGATTATGATAACTTGTAGAAATAATATTAGAACAACAATGAAAGGGTAGGACCATCTTAACCCTATTGGCCAGTCTAAATTAATTGAGAAATTTTGTCTATTCTTTTATGTAGATCATCAATTTTGTTAACAATAATATAAGAGAAATCAGAGATATTAAAACAGCACACATTTCAATAAATTGCTGACAACCAATATATTTAAGTAATAGGCAATCTATAGTAGCTCTGTTTTGAAGAATAGCTAATCTTATTTTGTTGTAATATTAGAAGATTATACAAGCTATTTTAGAAACCCCTCTTTAGTCTCACAGCTAGCCCTGGGGTTGAACACAGGAAGGTTGTAGTAGCAGAAACTGCAGTGGGATCTAAAAGATGTGAAGAGTCATCACAAAATTCAGGAAGAGCTCTTGTAGTTCTACTAACAAAACGGAAAGCTCTGCTGAGTAAAATGGGTATAATACGTCTTTTCCCACATCCTTTAATCCTGCTGGGAACGCAAAACACGTATTATTTCCACAGAAAAAAAAGTCCATCCTAAGGGCAATTGTTTACCAAAGGGGAGAATGTGATAAGAAGTGGAGTTACAATAAGAAGGGACACGTGTGCAATGAAAATATGGGCAGTGGAGTAAAAGAATGTTATCAAAAAAAAAATCAACTGAAACTTTTAAAACATACTTTTCATAAGAAACCCCTATTCCATACAAATTTCTTTCTTAAGAACCCAGGAATAGAGGAATATTTTCTGACAAAGAAGAAGTGTTCTCCTTGGCTTTTTAGTGCTAGATGGACCCAGAGATTATATTCATATTACTAGTTACAGACAGGGTTACTCTGGGTACTTTAAATTCAATTGCATTGATTAATGTCTCCTTCCTTCCCCTTCTTATTTTAGCACACTTATAATTTCCATTATCAGAACCCCTTAAAGAATATTTGATTATGCTGAAGTCGGTGCTATTAAATAAAAGTTGGTTAGTTAGATTGTTCCATCCCAAGTATCCTCCATTCATCTGGCTAACGACTTTTTGTTCCCCTGGTGGATAAAGGCAATCCTTTGCATGAAGACACTATCAGGGTGTTTCCTATGATAGGGGAGCCTTTTATCTCCCCTGTAAAGATGCATTTAGGTTCTGTTTTTATAGGTTGAAAATAAAACAACAAAACTGTTAACCATAAGACAATTATCATGCAAATTTCAACAGCAAGAATATAATAGATAGTCAAGCCTCAGAAATTTTGATTTTTTTAATGGTTTTTTTTTTCAATCACTTTCTACCTCTGGGGGCTGGGTTCCTCTTCTGTGGGTTTCTCAGGTGCCTTCTGGAGATGTGAGGGATGAATCCAGGAAGAAATACTAGCAACATTAACAGTAGTAGGTGTCCAAAGACCCATTTTGTAAGGTAGTTTCCATCTAGGTTCTAGCTGGTTAATTTTGAAGTGATTGACTAATACAGCATCTCTAGGCCAGAAGGGGTGATTGAGTGGATAGTTCACAACAGGTTAAGCAGCCCAGACCCGAGGGAGAATCTTTTCTTAAGTTAATTGTCATCATTTTAAAAACTCAGAGATTGGAATGGGGCAATCTGATAACAGTACCCTAGTGATTATGTAGGTGGTTGCCCATAGACTATTTCATATGGGTTGAGCCTTTCTTTATAGGAGTTACATCGAACTCAGAGAAGGGCAGATGGCAAGAGGTCAACATAGCTGCCAGTTTCAAAAGGATATTTAGTAAAAATTTCCTTCTTTTTATTCTCTCTACTTTTCCTGATCTCTGAGAATGATACATACATTAAAGTTTCCAATTTATATTAAGAGCCTTAGGGAGCAATTGAGATAACCTGGTTATGAATGTTGGACCATTGTCAGACCCTAGAGGTATCTGGAGGCCAAATATGGGAATAATTTCCATTATTCATTTCTTGGCTTGCACTTGGGCTGCTTTTGTTTCAGATACAAAGACCTCTACCCAGCCTGTGATGGTATCCACAAAGAGCAGCAGATATTTGCAGCCTACAGTCCTGAATTGACTTCAATGAAGTCCATTTCCCTAAATTCACAAGGTATGATACCTTGACTCTGTTGGTTTGGGAGAAACATGTCCTTCTTTGCATTTACCTGGGCATAGGTCAGGCAGTGATCTGAAATGCTCTGAAGTTTTCTTCAGTGTTCAGGTGGCCAGACATGAGTGAAGATGAGTTCTGAGATCTTCAGTGACAAGTGCATGACATGATATAAGGCAGTTAGTCAGTTTTAGCCCAGTACCTTTGGCATGCAGATTCTTACATCAGGCAAGATCTACCATCAATGAGGATCTCCTGAGCCCCCAAATCAGAAGATGGTTTGATCTCTTCTGGATTATACTTAGAAACATCTGCATCAAGGCAGAATTGGAGTTCAGGGACAGCAGATTGTTCTAGAGAAGCCTGGGGTTTGGATTCCCTGAAAGCAGCCCCATTAGCAATTTAGGGGCTTTTGTCTTTTTGTGTCCTGGTTCATGAATAATTGCCAGTTTAGCTGGTATCCAGGTGACCTCTATCAACTGGACAATTTTATATTTATTTTTATTAAATCTCTCCCTTATATGTGAATAAGCTACTCTGCCTATATATCTGTCTGTGAACATGAACTGTGGCAAAAACATATCAGTTGTCTGTGTAGATGTCCACTTTTTTCTTTGATTCCATCTTAAACTCTGTGTCAGAGCAATTATTTCTGCTCTTTGGGTGGATGTGCCCCTGGGAACGGCTTGTGACCAGATGACCTCCTTCTGGCCTGTGACCACCACTGCCCCTGCATACATGGATCTTTTTTGATTGAAGTTGCTGCCATGCATATAGAGATTTGCATCCCTGGTAGTGAGGGAAATATCTGGCAGGTAAGGACACATAGCTTGGATGACTTTCAGCATCTCTAAGAAGTCATGGATGGGCTCCCAAGTGAGGCATCAAAGTGACAGGATTAAAGGTCGGGGATTTATCAAAAGTTATTTTGTCCTTATATAAAAGAAAGTCTTGGTACTGGTCAGAAATGCATTAAACATCCACTGGTTGGTGGCATCTCTCACCAGGGCTTCCACAGCATGTGGAGCTGTTACAACTAGAATCCATACCTACATGATCTTGTCAGCTTCTTTTACAAAAATTTCAGTGAGTGTAATGGCTCATAAACAAGGGGGGCATCCAGAGGCTACAGGTCCAGTGTCTTTGAGATGTAAGCTATCAGAATTTTCCAGGGAGCCAGGGTCTGCGTCAGGACTACCTACCTTGACAATGCCCTTTCTTTCATGGACGTAAAGATGAAAGAGCTTGTATATATCAGGGAGAGTTAATGCTGGGGCCTATACCAGGGCCTCTTTAAAGTTTTTAAAAGTCTGTTCCTTAGTCCAATCATGTTCCTCAGTCAATTTCCAAAGGGTGGTGACCCCAACTGCAGCAGAGTACAAGAGTTTAGCAATTTTTGGTAATTTTAGCAAACCCAGGTATCCAAAGACAACAATGTCCACCAGTTTCCAGAAATTCTCTAACTTGTGTCTTGGTGGTTAGAGTTGGGATTTGCATTATTGACGCTATGCAGGCCTGGACAACAGTCTCTCTCAGCTCATATCCCAAATGAGTAACCTGAGGTGAACAAAAGTGGATTTTCTTTTTAGAAATTCTGTAGCTTAACTGGGCTAGTGTTTCCAAAAAGCCTGTCGTGGCTCACAAACAGTCTCCCTCATCTTTAGCAGCCAAAATAAATCATCCAGATATTGAAGAAAGGTTACTTCAAGGTACTATGGAAGAGACTTAAATCTCTTCCATACTTAGATTATTTCATCTAAGAGGTTGGGAAAGTTTTTGAGCCTTAGAGGCAGGTCTGGTACAGTTTAGATACCCTGATATCCAGCACAGGGTCAGCCCATTTAAATGAAAAGGTATGCTGCCTTAATTTTGACAGAGGGATATAAAATAATGCATCTCTTAAATCCAATACATGTAAACTTTTTGCTCTGGTGGTAATAAACTGAACAAAGTATAGAGATTTGGAAAGGTTGTATAAACGGATTCTACCCTTTTGTTCACTTCCCTCAAGCCTTGTACAGGTCTAAAGTCTTGAGTTCCAGGCTCTTGGGCAGACAACAAGGGGCTAAAGGAATAAGTATGTCTGCTTCAAGGAGGCATCTAATGTGAATCTTAATCCCTTCCCTGGCTTGTAAACTGATGGAGTATTATTTGACTTAAATGGGCATTGCCTCAGATGCTGACTTCACTATGATGAGTGGCACACATTTTGCTAAGTCAGGAAGATTGTTCTCTGCCCCAAACTGTAGTAATTTCCTGGATCAGCAGTTTTTCATTCCCCCTTCAGGGAATGGGTTGAATTTTGGGGAAATCATATATTCCTCACTTATCAGACAGGTTATATATAATTAAAGCCTTAGCAGGGCCTTCCAATCGCAACATAGGAGAATTTCCTCAGAAAGATAATGTTGTCTGGAGCTTGTCAAGATGTCCCGTCCTAGTGAATGGTAGGAACATTAGGGAATAACAATCAAAGATGAATCACAGGTTAACAGTCCTAGGTAAACAGTCCAGTCAATGGTTTGTTTGTATTCTTTGGCATTCCCTGTTTTCCCCTGTACTTCTATTGTTTAGTTGGTAAAGGATTTCAGGGGCTTCTGTAATAGTGAATGAATCTATGTACACTAGAAATTTTACAGGTTAGCCTCCTATGGTGGAGGAACTATGCTCCATAGTTACAATTGTCTTAAATTTGGGAGAGGGGGATACTTGTTTTCAACATGGATATTCATTTTCCAATGATCAAACTTTTTGCATTGCATGGATTGGTACCTTTGTAAAGGTCTTCTCTTTTTATCACAGTGTCCATTGGCAAAATTAAAAGTGGTTGGGGCTTGTAGTACAGCCATGGTAGCATGCCCCATCTTCTTTAGCAGAAGGTCTTCTTTGATTTCTCTGTAATCAAATACTTTCTAAATGATTTCTAATTATTCTGATCTGTTTTTTCCTAAAAATACATCCATCTTATGTATCTTTCTGTGTATTCCAGGTGCTGACTCTATAACAAAGACCAGGTTAATCACTTTGAGATCTGCCAGGTCCTTTGAGTCTATATGAGTATATAACTGATAGGTATCCAGGGGATGCTCCAGAAAAGCTAAAGATGACTCATTCTCTTTAACATGTTAACTTAGATAGGTTAGTGGGCTTTTAGATTGCCCATTTTATCTCTTCTAGCAGAAACTTCTAGCAGAATTCACTGAATAATGTCCTAACTCCCTTTGTATTGTAGTCCTGTTGGGGGTCTCTTTGGAAGAGCATGGTCAATTGCCTCTGCCCTCTGGTCAGTATCCATTAAATATTTTGGGAAGTGTTTCAGTTGCTTTCATGAGAATCTATTCCCTTTCTTTGGTAGCGAAGAGGGTACAGGGAATTTTCTGACAATTGTGCCACATAGGAAGATGATTTAAATGATAAAATCAATTAAAAAGATAAAATAAATGGGTACCAGTACTGAAAGGGAGGTTCTGGAACTTCCAGCAGTAGAGATGTGTAGTGGAGAAAAGGAACTACAGGTAGCAATTGTCAAAAAATTGTCATATGGGAACAAGGACTTAAGGAGGTTTCTTCCTCCCCAGAACCAGAATTGGAGGATTCTGTAGGGCGTTGTGGGACTCCTTGGTGAGTATGTGGAGGAAAAAGATGGAGAGGAAGGGAAGAGTTGCAGAGGAAGAAGATAGAAAAAGATAAGGAAGAATTAGATGGTGGGGTAGAGGTAGGTGTAGACATGGGCAGAGGGAGGCCTTGGTGAGGTCTGGGGTAGCAAAGTTGGAAGGTTAGGTGAGGAGGGAAAATGAGGGTAAAGATTGTTATGTGGAGGGAGAGTGATTCTTCCTAAGGTAAACCCTGAATATCAGTTTTGAGAGAAGGCTCATTGGTCTCTTCTACAGGACCTCAAAACATTCACCTGCCAATAACTATGGCTTGGCCACTTTGCTTGTTGTGGACCATGCACACCTTCATCAAGGGGTGTGGGTGGCTGCAGCCCAAGTCAAGACGTACCCAATCTGACCTGGGAGGCTGGGCTTATTAGTGGTTATCAATGGTAAAATTAACCATTGTCCAAGCTATCTGAAAATCAATAGTACCGTGGGAGGACCAGTTAACCCCAAATATGGACCATTCAGTTTCACAGAATATTTGGAAATGACTCTTGGTAACAGGATAATCATAGTCCTCTCTAACTGTAGGGGGCTAAAGTTTATCAAAATTCTTTAGAACACAGGTGAGAGGGTTTTAGGATTTCTAGTCTTAATATCCATACTGCCCATTAGTTTAGCTACCACAAGTCCAAAATAAACTAAAATTTAACATAGAAAGTACAAAAGACAGAAAGAGGACAGGAAAAATAAAGTCAAAGGTAAAGACAGAAATTACAAAGTAATCCCATACTAGTTCAGAATTATGTATAAAAAAGGTCATTTATTTAGGGGAAACTCACAGATCACTGTCCTAGATCTTAGTCCTCTGCATGAATGGGAAAGAGGAACAAAGTCTAGCAGCCTGAAATGAAAGCCAGAAACAAGAGAGCAAGCACAGACTTTACAGCTGCATTTATAGTATAAGAGACCATGCCCAAGTGGCCTGATATCTTAAAGGCTATTACCTGAAGGTGTGGAAGAAGCTCCCACAGAATCTCTCCTTTTGGTTAAATAAGAGAGTTCCAAACCCAATACAAAAACTATATACATTAGGAACAGATATCAAGTATAAGATTAGAATTATAACCAGCATAAACAATATTAAAGAAGGAATATATACTAAATGCTTTAATAAACATTCTAACCTAAGGAGTCTTATCTTGTTTTGGAAATGTCTTAGCTAGAATATAAGAGGACAGTAACTACAACTATCTATTCTTTGACCCCATTGAAGGCCTGAAAAAAGAGACAATATTACTTGAGTAGGTAGGAAGTACAATTAAGCAGCTTCCAATATGTGCAGTAGATGACAAAGCTAAGAGTATGTTCAAATGACAAGGTAATTGAGAGATTACTGGACAAAGGTGCAGATATAGCTATCATTAGTCCAGACTATTGGCATCCAGATTGGCCTCTTGAAGAGGCAGATATTAAATTTTTGGGAATTAGAACTTTATCTCAAGTATAACAAAGCACAAGGTAGGTTGAATGCATAGGGCCAGAAGGAGAGAAAGGAAGGCTGAGCCCATATGTAGCTAATATTGCAGTGAATTTATGAGACCATGACACATTGCAGCAACGGAATACCCAGGTTAACATTCCTTCGGTCCCCAAAACTCATGTTTCTGGGAAGGATATTATAAGGTATTTTGGGCAATACCCTGTCACTTGTATTTTAAATAAACGTTGATTAGAAGTATAGGTGGGGCAACCAGCCAAAAAGTAGAGGCAGGGCAACAAGAATTCTGGAAAGAGGGAAGTTTCAGTCTGCAGTCGTCATCCAGACACAGAGGAAGCAAGAAGTGACTGCCTCGCCAAAAAAGGTACCAGGCCATGTTGTTAACACAAACAAGAATTATGGGCTAATATAAGTTATCAAAGTTAATAAGAAGCCTGAGATACTAGGCCAATCAGTTTATAATTAATGTAGACCTCTGTGTGCTTATTTGGGACTAAATGGCTGTGGGCGATGTGGCTAACATAGAAGGACCCAGTAGCACAGAAACATCAGTCAACACAAAGGCATGACAAATAAGACATAAAACCAAACCAAGAACCTCAGGTGGACAGTGTGATCTCTTGCTTTTTGCCCCAATGGAAGAATATTGGGGTTCCATAAAACTCCCTCCATGTTCTAAATAGAGATTCCACAAACAGAAACAGTCTATAACTCACAAGGGGGCCTTCATAGATGTTGCTTTTCTTGGCAAAGTTCACCGTGATAGTTTGTGAACTGAAAACAGTCCCAGAGCCTTAGAAAGTTTTGAGACTTATGCCTATTGAAATAGCCCCTAGCCTCACAGTGTAGGTCTGGATTTGAATTTGTGTGGGTGGTCTAACTCTTGATGGGGCACTCCTAAAAACGTTAATCCCAAGGGCGACAATAAGACAACTATCACAAATTGAGTCAAATTGGAAGCAAGTTTGATTTTTCTTATTAAGGTACACACAAGGGCTGCCTCCTAAGTTGATTTAATGAGAGCAGCTCTGAATCCATTTCTTGGGTCTCTTTTAAAAATTTAAATAACCAGTAGTTTTACAGAAAAAAGACAATGGGCAATAAGGAAATATAGAATAAAAACATTTTAAAAAAATCATGTGATTAGTGAAGGTCGGGAAGGGTAGGGGTATTCTTAAAAACAAGCCAAGAGCAAGAGTTGGGAAAGGTCAGGTTCCAGGAAACAGGAGCAATTCAGTAAATAGAAACTTATTTTTAATAATACAGAACAAGGGCTCCTGCCTTTGAAATGGAGACAGTCAGGCTCCGCAATGGTACTCTGTTTTCCTGATGTATGTTATTTCATTGATTTATCTGCCTCTTTGAGACAGTGCTATCTGCTTTGCATGAAAGTGAGAGATTAAAAATGACTTATTAAAACTTAATATTAAATAAATCTGGGCAGGAAAATTGGGATGTCGACTGTTTTAATTACTTTCCTGTTGTTGTGATAAAAAGCTCTGACTAAGGCAATTTAAGGGGGACTTTATTCTGTCTCATGGTCCTTCATAACCGGGGAAGGCAAGGCAGCCTCACTGTGAAGTAGAATTCGCATCACATTTGTAATAACAAAAGCAGAAAGTGATGACCATGCACTTTTCTTCAGCCCCATTTGTTCATGTACGCCAACCAGAATCCTAGCCAGAATTCCCCACTTCTCGCTCCCCAGTGGGCCTTCCCACCTCAGGTAGTGTAATCAAGATAACCTTTCAGCATGATAAGAAACTTTATATATCTTGTCTTTTTTTTAAGAGTCAATCCAATTGTGCTTGTCCATCATTTGGGACAGTAAACCGCCCCTTAGCCAAGCCTTCTGTTACATTCTGCTACGTTCATTCTTTTGACTTCCAAGTGGATG